>NC_048604.1:108906801-109593248 GCF_003668045.3 Cricetulus griseus | reverse complement strand
TGTTGGATTTTGTTAAAGGCTTTTTCAGCATCTAGTGAGATGATCATGTGGTTTTTCTTTTTCAGTTTGTTTATATGGTGGATTACATTGATGGATTTTCATTTATTGAACCATCCTTGTATCCCTGGGATGAAGCCTACTAGCTTCATCATCGTGGTGGATGATTTTTCTGATATGTTCTTGGATTTGGTTTGCCGATATTTTATTGAGTATTTTAGCATCGATGTTCATGAGGGATATCGGTCTGTAAGTTCTCTATCTTAGTCATATTTTTGTGTGGCTTGGGTATCAAAGTGATTGTAGCCTCGTAGAAAGGGTTTGACAATATCCCATCTGCTACTATTGTGCGGAACAGTTTGAGGAGTACTGGTATCAGCTCTTGTTTGAATTTCTGGTAGAATTCTGCAGTGAAGCCATCTGGCCCTGGGCTTTTTTTGGTTGGGAGGCTTTTGATGACTGCTTCTATTTCATTAGGGGTTATGGGTCGATTTAAACTGTTTATCTGATCTTGGTTTAATTTTGGTAAGTGATATTTATCCAGAAAACTGTCCATTTCCTTTAGATTTTCGAATTTTGTGGAGTACAGGTTTTCAAAGTATGACCTGAAGATTCTCTGGATTTCCACAGTGTCCGTTGTAATATCCCCCTTTTCATTCCTGATTTTGTTAATTAGCATGCTCTCTCTCTGCCTTTTGGTTAGTTTGGCTAGAGGTTAGTCTATCTTGTTGATCTTCTCAAAGCACCAACTTTTAGTTTCATTGATTCTATGTAATGTTTTCCTAGTTTCTACTTTATTGATTTCAGCTCTCAGGTTGATTATTTCCTGGTGTCTACTCCTACTTGGTGAGTTTCCTACTTTTTGCTCTAATGATTTCAGTTGTTCTGTCAATTCTCTAATGTGACTTTTTTCCAGTTTTTTCATGTGGATACTTAGTGCTATGAACTTCCCTCTTAGTACTGCTTTCAGAGTATCCCATAAGTTTGGGTATGTTGTGTCTGCATTCTCATTAAATTCTATGAATTCTTTAATTTCTTTTTTTATTTCTTCCTCAACCCAGGAATGATGCAATTGGGTGTTATTCATTTTCCAAGAGTATGTAGCTTTTCTGCCATTCATATTGCTGTTCAATTCTAGCTTTAATGCATGGTGGTCTGATAAGATACAGGGGGTTATTTCAAATCTTTTGTAACTATGGAGGGTTGCTTTGCTGCCTACTATGTGGTCAATTTTAGAGAAGGTGCCATGTGGCGCTGAGAAGAAGGTATATTCGTTTTTGTTTTGATGGAATGTTCTATAGATATCCATTAACCCCAGTTGGGTCATAACTTCTTTCAGATCCTCTGTTTCTTTGTTAAGTTTCTGTCTGGTGGTCCTGTCTAGTGGTGTAAGGGGCGTGTTGAAATCTCCTACTATTAGTGTGTGTGTGGTTTTATGTGTCGTTTGAGCTTTAGTAATGTTTGTTTCACAAATGTGGGTGCCTTCGTATTTGGAGCATAGATGTTCAGGATTGAGACTTCATCTTGATGGACTTTCACTGTGATGAGTATGAAATGCCGTTCTTCATGTCTTTTGATTGCTTTTAGTTTAAAATCTAATTTGTTAGATATTAGGATTGCTACACCAACTTGTTCCTTGAGCCCATTTGATTGTAAAACCTTTTCCCATCCTTTTACTCTGAGGTATCACCTGTCTTTGAAGTTGAGGTATGTTTCATGTAAACAGCAGAAAGATGGATTCTGTCTTCGTATCCATTCTGTAAGCCTATATCTTTTTTATGGGTAAGTTAAGACCATTGACATTTAGGGATATTAATGTCCATTGATTGTTGGTTCTTGTTTGTTTTGGATTTATTGTTGGTGGTGTCATTGTGTGTGGATTTCACCCTCCTAATTCTTTTTGTATTTGGTAAAATTAGATTACCTATTGCCTGTGTTTTTTTTTCTCTCTCTCTTTTTATTATTATTAATTCAAGTTAGGGAACAGGCTTGTTTCACATGTAATTCCCCTCTCCCTCTCCCTCTCCCTCCCCTTACCCCCATTCCTTCTCCCCCACCTCCAACCTACCCCCCACCCCATCCACCCACCACTCCCCAGGCAGGGTAGGGCCCCCAAACAGGGCTCCACCAAGTCCACCAAATCTTCCTGTGCTGGGCCTGGGTCCCTCCCCATGTATTCAGAGACAGAGTGCATGCCTTCAAGTGTGATGGGCTCTCGAAGTCCCCCACATACACCAGGGCAAAAAGCCAGTCCACCTGCGAGGCTCCCAGGAGTGCAGGGGCCTCCCCATTGGCATCCATGATCAGGGGGCTGGATTAGTCTGGTACTGGCCTCCCAAAGAGCGTCTGGGGTCGATATGCTTTCCCTTTTTCAGGCCAACTGTTTATGTGGGTTTCTCCAACCTTGTACAGAACCCTTCGTTCTTCATTCCTCCCTCTCTTCAACTAGGTTCCAGATTTCAGCTCAGTGTATTTCTGTGGATGTCTGTCTCTGCTTCCATCAGCCACTGGATGAGGACTCTAGGATAGCATAGAGAGTAGTCATCACTCTCATTCTAGGGGAAGGGCTTCTAGGCCATCCTCTCCTCCACTGCCCGGACTGTCAGATCGTGTCATCCTTGTACGTCTCTGGTGATCTTTCTAGTTCCAGATCTCTTCTCGGACCTATAGTGGCTCCCTCTGATATGGTATCACTCATCCTGCTCTCTCTCCTCTATTCTTCCCCCAATTCAATATATCTGCTCCTCCATTTCTTCTCTCCTCTTCTTCTTGTGCTCTTATTGTGGCAGCACCCACTCCCCTACCCTCATGCTCTCAATTAGCTCGGGAGTTTATGCCACTTCCCATTCCTGGGGTCCATTTATCCCTTAGAGTCATTCATGATTTCTAGTTTCTTTGGGGAAGAGGATTATAGGCTGGTAAACCTTTGCTCTATGTCTAAAAATCATATATGAGTGAGTACATACCATGTTTGTCTTTTTGTGATTGGGTTACCTCACTCAGGATGGTTTCTTCTAGTTCCATCCATTTGCCTGCGAATTTCAAGATTCCATTGCATTTTTCTGCTGAGTAGTACTCCATTGTATAAATGTACCACATTTTCTCTTTCCATTCTTCAGTTGAGGGGCATCTAGGTTGCTTCCAGGTTCTGGCTATTACAAACAATGCTGCTATGAACATGGTTGAACATATGTCCTTGTTGTAGGGACATGCAGTATTTGGGTATATACCCAAGAGAGGAATGGCTGGATCTTGAGGTAGATTGATTCCCATTTTTCTGAGCAACTGCAATACTGATTTCCAAAGTGGTCTTACAAGTTCACACTCCCACCAGCAATGGAGGAGTGTTCCTTCTTCTCTGCAACCTCTCCAGCATAGGTTGTCATTGATAATTTTGATTTTAGCCATTCTGACAGGTGTGAGGTGGTATCTCAGAGTTATTTTGAGTTGCATTTCTCTGATGGCCAAGGATTTTGAGCACTTTCTTAAGTGTCTTTCAGCCATTTCAGATTCCTCTGTTGAAAAATCTCTGTTTAGTTCTGCACCCCACTTTTTAATTTCATTGTATGGTGTTTTGGTGGCTAGCTTCTTGAGCTCCTTGTATATTTTGGAAATCAGTCCTCTGTCAGATGTGGGGCTGGTGAAGATCTTTTCCCATTCTGTGGGTGGTCGTTTTGTCTTACTGACTGTGTCCTTTGCCTTACAGAAGCTTCTCAGTTTCAGGAGGTCCCATTTATTGATTGCAGACCTCAGTGTCTGTGCTTCTGGCGTGATGTTCAGGAATCGTTCTCCTGTGCCAATTTGTTCAAGGGTTATTCCCACTTTCTCTTCTAGAAGATTCAGTGTGGCTGGATTTATGGAGAGATCTTGATCCATTTGCACTTAAGTTTTGTGCATGGTGACAGGTATGGATCAATCTGCAATTTTCTGCATGTCAGAATCCAATTGTGCCAGCACCATTTGTTGAAGATGCTATCTTTTTTCCATTGTATGGATTTAGCACCTTTGTCAAAAATAAGGTGTTTGTAGGTGAGTGGGTTAATATCTGGGTCTTCGATTCAATTCCATTGGTCTATCTGTCTATTCTTGTGCCAATACCAAGCTGTTTTCAGAACTATGGCTCTATAGTAGAGCTTGAAGTCAGGGATGGTGATGCCTCCAGAAGATCTTTTATTGTAAAGAGTTGTTTTGGCTATCCTGGGTTTTTTATTTTTCCATATAAAGTTGAGTATTGTTCTTTCAATGTCTGTGAAAAACTGTGTTGGGATTTTGATGGGGATTGCGTTGAATCTGTAGATTGCTTTTGGTAGGATTGCCATTTTTACTATGTTAATTCTGCCTATCCAAGAGCATGGGAGATCTTTCCACTTTCTGGTATCTTCTTTAATTTCTTTCTTTAAAGTCTCAAAGTTCTTATTGTACAGGTCTTTCACTTTTTTGGTTAGTGTTACCCCCAGATATTTTATGTTGCTTGTGGATATTGTGAAAGGTGATGTTTCCATGATTTCTTTCTCATTGAGTTTATCATCTGTCTACAGTAGGGCTACAGATTTTTTTGAGTTAATTTTGTATCCTGCTACCTTTTTTTTTGAGTGTAGTCATGTTCTTTAGTTTGGAGTTTTCCTTCCAGAACCTTCCGTAGTGCTGTATTTGTGGATATGTATTGTTTAAATCTGTTTTTGTCATGGAATATCTTGTTTTCTCCATCTATAGTGATTGAAAGTTTTGCTGGGTACAGTAGTCTGAGTTGATATCCATGCTCCCCTAGTGCTTGTAGGGTATCTATCCAGGACCTTCTGGCTTTCAGAGTTTCCATTGAGAAGTCTGATGTGATTCTGATTGGTTTGCCTTTATATGTTACTTGGCCCTTTTCCTTTGCTGCTCTTAATATTTTCTCTTTATTCTGTAGATTTGGTGTTTTCATTATTATGTGTCAGGGGGACTTCTTTTTGTGGTCCAGTCTGTTTGGTGTCCTGTAAGCTTCTTGTACTTTCTTAGGCATATCCTTCTGTAGGTTGAAGAAGTTTTCTTCTCTGATTTTGTTGAATATGTTTTCTGTACCTTTGAGCAGTGTTTCTTAACCTTCTTCTATACCTGTTATTCTTAGGTTTGTTCTTTTCACGCTGTCCCATATTTCCTAGATATTTTGTGTTAGTGATTTGTTGGACTTGATGTTTTCTTGGGTTGATGAATGTATATTCTCTAGCGAGTCTTCAATAGCTGAGATTCTCTCTTCTGTCTCTTGGATTCTATTAGTTATTCTCACATCCTTAGTACCTGATCGTTTATCCAGTATTTCCATTTCCAGCATCACCTCATTCTGTGTTTTCTTTATTGTGTCTATTTCAGCTTTCATGCTTTGAACTGTTTCAAGAGCTTCCTTCACTTGTTTGGTTGTTTTTTCTTTGGTTTCTTTAGATTCATTAAGAGATTTGCTTATTTCTTGAATTTTTTGGTTTGTCTTTTCTTCCATTTCGTGTAATTTTTTGCTTGCTTTTTATCCTATTTCTTTAAAGGGTTTTCTTGTTTCCTCTTTAAAGGTCTCTATCATCTTGCTAAGATAATTTTTGAGGTCCATCTCATCTTCATGCACTGTGTTGGGCTTTTCAGATCTTGCTGGAGTGGAGTCCCTAGATTCTGGTGGTATCATATTGGTCTTTCTGTTGTTGAGCAAGTTCTTATTCTGTCTTCTTCCTATCTTTTTCCAGTGAGTGCAGGAGGGGTCTCTCTATCTCCTCTTGTTACCCAGTAGTGTGTGGGGGCCAGGAATTCAATGTGCACAGCTCTGGATGGTCTTGCCTCTCCTGGTAGTCTCCTCACTCTGAAGTAATTAGGCCTCCATAAGGGTCAGGTGTGTGGGGGGGACAGGAAGTAAGAGATCGGGGTGGATGGGGTTTTGGAAGGGAGTTGGGTAAGAGCAGTGGATCACTCACCTTGTTGTGGATCGGTTGGCGGAAAGGGAAGTTAGAGTGGCCTGTTCCCAGATTCAGGGAGCTCCTCCCTGCCTGGGCATGTCTACTCCCAGCAGACACAAGCCTGGGGAGATCTGGGTGAATGGCACTTTGTTCAGGAGTTGGGTAAGAGCAAGGTGTCACTCACCTAGTTGCAGATCGGGCGGCAGAAAGGGAAGGAAGAGTGGCCTGTTCCCAGATTCAGGGAGCTTCCTCTCTGCCTGGGCGTGTCTATTCCTAGCAGGCACAAGCGCGGGGGAGATCTGGGAGAATGGCGCTTTGGACAGGAGTTGGGTAAGAGCAGGGGTCACTCACCTAGTTGTGGATCAGGCAGAAAGCGAGCATGTTCTTCAACTGCCTTTCATATATTTACATTTGAAAGCATAGGTCTGCACTGCTCAAAACACTGGTTAAGGGACTTGTAGTTGCAAAGAGTATTGGTCAATGTAGAAACACGTAACTATTCTCAGGATTGACACTAAGCAACTGTGAGTGATCAGCCACAGATGGGACATCTATATCCACATGCCCCTGACATTAGGCTCAGGCAATATTGTAGATGCAGAGACAGAAAAAAATAAGAGTCACAAAAGAGGGAGGAGCACTGTGAATTATTGACCCCTGGCTGTGGTATGGCTGTGGTACCTGTGAACCCATGATAGATGTGGTTACTTACACAAGACCTGAAAACACTAAATTCAGGATAATCTCCTGGGAGGTGCTGTTGTGGCTGTACCTCTACTGTAGTTGCTATTGACAGCTGAAGCCTGCTGGAGAAGGAAGAGTCACTTGTCTCTGGGTACATGGAGCCTGGTCATCAGTGGATGACCCTAAGGCTCTGTGCACTTCAGAAGAACTAGCTGGACACAGTGGGTTAAATAGGTACATACTTATGCAATCAAAAGGAGGATATGAAGTCTAGACAGATATTTGTTGGAAGAGTCCAGAGTAGAGTTGCTTGGAGAGACTGCAGGTGAAGGTGGTCAAGAAATAGTGTATCCATGCATGAAGTATCAAAGAATACAAAAGAGAATTAAAAGAGGTTCTCATCGCAGGTGGTTCCATGTCCTGTCAGGCTGACTGCTAATCTAACCAGCACAGATCACAAACTTCTAACACCAGAAAGAAATATGACAGGTTACCAAACATTCCAGCAGACAGATTAAATTACTTTGCTTAAAGAGTGCTGTCATAAAGAGCTATAGTCCCAACAGGTAGGGAAAATCAGGGATACACAGTCATCTAATCTGAAGAGGTGTGAGGCACTTAATGTATTTTTCTCATTTGTCTTCCTGCTGCTTTCCTTGGAGCTTGAGCATTGTTTCCCATGTGATCAACAGCAGAGTAAAGTCTGGGATGTGTACTAGTAATCCCCATGCTCTCCTTGCACTCTCCAGTTCCTGCTTTACTCAGTCATCAGGAAAACACCGTGAATCCCTTGTTCTTCATCAGTAAGACAGACGGGTACAGAGAGAGGCTTTGGGTCTTTATGTTTGCACTACCATATCTCACATCTGGGATCCTGGGGACAGATTTACACAGGAAGGTCTAAAGATGCTAACCCTGGAAACAAAGGCCAGTGTTCATATTTAGGTGACCACATGCAAGAGAGAATTCAATGGTTCAAGATCACTCTTTGCTTGACTCAGGAGATCTAGGTCTGTTTGATCCCAAACCTCCCTGTGTTTGTGTCCTAGAGGAGTGGCACATGTGGATGAGCCTTTTATCTCTTGCTCAAGTTAGGTCAAAGTGAGCCACACTTACTCATTACCTGGTGAGACTTGTCCAGCAAAACTTTACACTGCTCCCTCCTCACTGAGTTATGCTTCCTTTCAGACCATACTGCCTTGCCCACTTCCCGGGTGTTAACTTAAGACTGCTGAGGTTGAAATGCCAGCTCCTCAGCTCAAGCATCGCTAAAGCTTTCCCAAATCTCTTCACTCAACCCCCACTTTTATTCTGGGAGTGGGGTTGCACAATTAGTAACATGCCTCTCTGTTTTTCAAGTTTCTGTTCTAACCATAGAAGTTGGGGTTCCTTTCTTCACCCTTTTCAAGGTGGGGGAATTCCTGGAATCCCATTCTGCCTGACTGTGCTCAGGAAAGCCTCTCTGTTGGCCCTGTCTGTGTTGTGTTGTCCTTCATGGTAAAACCATGCTAATGACAGCACTGAAAATCCTGCTGTCTCAAAACCATTGCAGCCAAGAAGGGGACTTTCATGAGGGCATCTGGGAAGGTTCTCTTGCCACTGTGTAGATGAAAATGAATGCAACAGACTGGCAATGAGCAAAATGGAGAATCTGTGTCGCTGTGGTTCCTACCTCTACAGCTCCAGGGTCCTGGAAGGCCTGTTCCTTCTTATTCCTCTTTGAACTAGAAGCATGGTGTTTGTCTTCTTCATTGTTATCTTGTGGGCTCTTCCTGAAAATAGATGCAAAGGGAGAGGAAAATCTGTAGTCATGCAGCCAGTGACTTTTGGGTGCTCTGCTTTCAGACCTGTGCCCATACACAAATCTGCAGCCTTGTCTAGGAATGTACCAATCAGAGCTGCTCTGCTGGATTCTCGCACTCTGCAGGCAGATGGCACCAGGCAGGGGACACACATGTCCAACAGAAATTCCATGAATACCCAAGCCCAAGTTCAAGTTCCCCAAGCCAGAATCTTCATATGAACCACTATTTGGGGCCAAAAACATGAAGAAATTTATGGACAAACATTAAAACTCTATCTAGCCAGTCCCATTCATGTCACCCAGTTACATAATTGCTCCAGGTTATAGGATTTTAGACCCTGTCACACAGCACCTCTCTAGGGCTTCTCCACTGTCTTTCCTCTTGGGTCCCTTTAGCTGGTGGCTACGAACAGACACCACTTATGTGCAGTAAGATCATTCCTGTTGCTATAACAACAATTAATACGTCACTGTAGCTAGTTCACTTGACTGCCACCATGACAGGCTGACTGATTGATTCCCTGACCCTGTGTCTACAATGTATTTTAATGCTCCATTCCCTTATATCTTCCTCCATTGCCTGCTTCCCATATATAATTAGTTTGTGATACTTGATGGTAGTATTCTTGAATATTCTTCATATGTTTTTGGAAGGATATTTTTACATCAGCATTTAATTAATAGTATTAGATAGTTGTTTTTGTAGTCATGTATTTGTCTGAGTTCACTTATACTTCTGTATTCTTTAATCTTGATTTAGAGTCAGAGAGAACACTTCATGGTCATATATTCACATATTCTTTATTCATTCTTCGGTTGAGGTACATCTAGGTTGCATCCAGGTTCTGGCTATCACAAATAATGCTGCTATGAACATAGTTAAACAGATGTCCTTGTGGTATGAATGTGTATATGCCTAAGAGTGGAATTGCAGAATATTGAGGCAGACTGTTTAACATTTTTCTGAGAAACCTCCATACTGACTTCCAAAGTCGCCACACAAGTTTGCACTCCTACCAGCAATGGAGTAGTGTTCCCCTTTCTCCACATCCTCTCCAGCATAAACTGTCATTGGTGTTTTTTATTTTATCCATTCTGACAGGTGCAAGACGATATCTGAGAGGTCTTTTGATTTGCATTTTTCTGATGGCCCTAGATGTTCAGCAATTCCTTAAGTGTTTTTCAGCCATTTTCGATTTCTCCATTGAGAATTCTATATTATTTCTGTACCCCACTTTTTAATTGGATTATTTGGTATTTTGATGACTAGCTTGTGGAGTTCTTTGTATACATTGGAAAGCAGCCCTCTGTCAGATGTGAGGTTAGTTAAGAACTTTTCCCATTCTGTGGTTTGCAGTTTTGTCTTGTTGACTATGTCCTTTGCCTTACAGAGTCTTCTCAGTTTCTGGAGATCTATCATAGTGTCTGGAGGTCTATCGTAGTATCTGTGCTACTGGTGGTATGTTCAGGAAGTGGTATCCTGTACCAATTCATCCAAGGGTATTTCCTACATTCTCTTCTAAGTGGTTCAGTTTGGCTGGCTTTACGGTAAGCTCTTTGATCCATTTGGACTTGAGGTTTGTTCATGGCATTAGATAAGGATCTATCTGAAATCTTCTACCTGTAAGCATCCAGGTATGTCAGCACCATTTGTAGAAGATGCTTTCTATTACCCAGAGTATAATTTTGCTTCATTGTCAAAAATCAGGTGATCTTAGGTATCTGGATTAATATATGTATTTTCCATTCAATTACGTTTCTGCTTGTGAGTTTTAGTGCTAGTTCCAAGCTGTTTTCATTACAATACCTCCATATTTATTTTATTTTTCTCTCATAATATAAATCCCTACCACAGCCTCCCTCCACTCTTCCCTCTACCCACTGTACTTCTTGTCTCTACCAGATGTATTTGTCTGTTTCCATTCAAAAAGCAGCAGGCTGCTTGAGATACCAAGAGAGCACAGGATAGCAAGTTCCAATAACCCACATATCAGGCCTAGACAGGGACAAAGATTATGGATAAAAGGTTCCCAAGGTGACTAACAGCATCAGAAACATGATCACTTACAATTTTAGGAGTACCATAAGAGCAGTGAGCTAACGACCATGACATTCATGCAGAGGACCTATCACAGAACCAAGCAGGCTCTATGATAGTTTCCTCAGTGTCTGTAAGCCCACATGACTCCTGCTGAGTAGATTCTGTGGGCCCTGATCTCCTGGTGTCCTTTGACCCACTAGCTCCCACAATTCTTCCTCTCCCTCTTCCTAAGAAGCTCCGTGAGCTCCCAGTGCAGGAACCCATGGGAATCTCCAATTTGGTCTCTATGTGCCTAATTGATTGGCTGTGTGTCTCTGCATCTAGACAAGCAGTATTTTAAACAAATTCCTGGAGCTGCCATGTACAAATGGGAAAATCTAGGAGCCATCATTATCTGGTGCATGGACACATCAGGCATTTGATGAACTCCCCATCTTAGTGTAGGATGCTGTGTATACGTTTGCAGGAGCTGTGGATTTCCAGTTGATGGTGGCGGTTGGGTAGGATTTTTATAGAATGTGTATTGATAGCCAGCAGAGCATTCAGGTTCAGTCCAAGCAGGTGTAGGGCAAGGAAACACCCATGGTATGGAGGAATAATTCCCTCCATTCTGTGTCTGGAGGGTTCCTTAATGAGACACCTAGAAGTGTTAAAAAATGAAGAGAGTTTTGGGACAAGGAGTAAAGACACCTGTCAGTATGAATGAAAAGAGAAGAAGGGCTATTGGTAGGGGGATTGCTTACATTCTCCCAGGGTAAATAAAGACTTTGCATTTCAACACTCATAGTTTTGAAATGCTCCCCTACACCCTCACACTGCCACCTCCCACCCTGTAAGGCTAATCTATTGGTGAGAGTCTGAAGTCTGCATCCAGCCTTCCTGATGTGTCAATTTTTGGCAGTTATGACCTGTGGTTTAACAACGGTTGCTCTGTTAGTCAGTCAGTCCTTGAGTGACTCTCATAGGTATACAGAGGGAGTCAGGGGTCTGAAACAAAGAACAGGACACAGACACAAGAGGAAACCTGAGATGCTAGACCTCCATACATCCTTGTCGTTACCTCATGGGCCTGATATGACACCTTATTCTTTCACATCGAAAGCAAAATCCATTCAAAGTGCCAGGTACCCAGGTGCTGGGACAGATTCTGGCACAGGCACTGAGGTCTGGATTACCTCTGACCAGGGAAATTGTCATCACTGTCAATCCTGCATCTGAGCAAGTCCACAATTTTTTCCCTTATACCTCCCCACTTGTAGGTGTTGTGCACTAAGGGGTTTGAAAATGGTAATGTGTGACCTCTGCTGTCACAAACAGGCTCTATATGTCCATCACTGCATGAGTCATTTGCTCTCATGAGTCTGTGTTCTGTTCTGAGAACACCAGTGTAATGGAAGAGACATCCCGTGCCTCTGAATGGCACTCCAGAGCTGTCAGGATGATGGTTCTCTCCTTCCAAGAAACTCATGTTGAACAGGCAAACAACCACTCCAGCAGAATGAGAATCAAGGTGCAGCTTCATTTGCACAAAGACAGTTTCTGCACTGGGGGCTGAATAAAATCACAATGATTGAAGATGATGATGAAATAGTACCCATGACCATATTGTTTCTAAGTCATTTGAATCAAGTCTGGTGCTGTTCTTCCATCTTCACCTTGTTCAAAAAGCATAATGGGAAGTAGAAAGCATGATGTGGCTGTCTTGGAACAGATTCTTCATTGTGCATTTCACACTGAGAGCAAGGGATGCATTCCCAGTAACCTGCATTCTGTGCAGAAGCAGCTTGCACAGAGCTGCTTCTGAGACAGAGTTCTGTCTTAAGTCCAGTGGAAGGCAGAGCCTCCCTAGCCATCCACTCTGTGAAGGTTTCACATCCTTCCCCCTTTGTCCTTCCTCCAGGTTTGACTGTTGTGTAAGGTGAGAACCTGGATGTGTTTTCCTGTCTCCATGCAATGTTGCTTGCTGGAGATTGCTTGCTTCTGTGCACATGCTGTCCACACACTATTGTAAAATAATACCTTAATACGTATATATTCCCATTCACATGTGAACAATCACCACATGCATTCATGCTCACCCTGCATGCTTACATACTGTGTAGCAATGGCATGACGAACTGCAAAAGGTACTGTCTATCACAGACACCCTCTGTGTGTTGTTGCATCACTTCCTACATGACTTTAGTGAAGCATGGGATGAGAACTAAGAGCTGGTGAAACAGGAATTGGCAGGTCGTCTAAACACTTTCAATATCTTAGTGTCAGTGTGAGCAGTGCAGTATTGTGAGGCATTGGTTCAGTCCAGTAGATGGAGGAGGCTTTCAAAGACTACCTAGACTAGGCCAGACATAAGTTCACAAATGTTTGGGAGCGTGAGTTCAAGTTGGTGCACAGAGTGTCCAGGATCCCTGGGACTCTTGGTTAAGAGTGTCTGGTAGGAGACAAAAAATTGAGGACTCTCACCAAAATGGAGGGGAAGGTGGGGAACTGACAGTCACCAGTAGATGGCGACACAGCACAGTAATTAAGACCCAAAGTGCCTAGGTTGGCATGGAGTTTCCAGGATCTGTTAAATCCTTCACTGGATACAGCAGGCCAATGCAGTCTGTGCATCCTCCATTTCACCATATTATCGAGAGTGATGGGGCAAAAGGGTAAAAGCACACAGTAAAACTTCGGCCATCATTTAATGAATGATAATGCTGCCCTTTGTAAATGATGATTGGCTCTTTACAGAGAAAGGGGCTAAGCAGAAGGGCAGGCAGGGTGGAGGTATAAGATAATGCTATGGAGCAGGTGAGTATAAGCTAATTCCAATGATATTCATGAGTGCACTGCTGTGAAGACACAATATTTTGTTCTTACAAACACTTTATGCAGCTGGGACTGCCCTTCTTTTGACAGAGATATCTATGAAGCAGGACACCTTTGGTGTGGTGCCAAGCTTAATATAAAACAGGAGTACTGGTGTGAGCCTTTACAGCTGGCTTTGGGGTGTGGAGGCTGAAGGATTAGAATCCCAAGATCATCCTGGATAGAAAGGGAATTTGCATCCAGTCTGAGCTACATAAGACCCCATCACCCAAGCCCAGAGAAATATACAAACACAACACATTTCAGCGAATCTATAGGTATTCACATTGACACACACTGTTCCTTGAGCAGCAAGCTGCTACTTGCCTCTGCTTGGTCCTTTATGTAAAACACAAAGGGCAGTTCCAGTGTGTTCCACTTAGATACAGGCATAAACAGAGAAATAGAAATTAGTGCCCTGTGATGGGCTCTACCCAAAAGCAATCCCAAGCTGTCACACACTGATTCTCATTCCTTTTCAATTCACCTAACCATGGAAAAATCCCCCCTATAACACCATCCTATGACAAGGTTTAGGACCAGTTTACCCTCCCTCCACTGTTTGTTCACTCTCAGCACTTTGAAAGTGCCTCTTTGGTCACAATGAGTCTCAGTACGGCTGCAGGACCTTTGGCAGCTCATCTCCAGTGCTGCCACACCGTCCACTAGGGCTGGGTGTGTGGTGGGGGGCTGATGGTCTTAGGGCCCTCAATCACAGAGTGAAACTTTATTTCACATGAAATGAAAAAAAAATCTGGCTGACTTCTCAAGGTAAGAAGCTAACCAACAGTTAGACCTAGTACTATCTCTTTCCCCAAACTTACCTTACACTGTCCCTGCAGGGAAAGAGCCAGTCTTCCTGAAAAGGCATCCTGAATCTGCTGACAGGCTTTGGAGCCATCCAGACTCCAGTTTCTGAAATACCTCTGCCAAGAGGGCCCAGCTTCTCTGTGCCATCGATATGCCCTCAGCTCTGCGAGTCCCACTACCTGTCTACCCTCAAGGCCCCTCTCCATTGTACAACATCCGGCGTCCAGGCAGTGTCCAGAGACATCAAATGTGGTCGCTCTCTGAGGAGGAGGAGAGGTGAGAATCAGTGGTTCATGAGACTAGGCACATATGTGATCTTTGTTTATCAAGCACACCAGGGCTTCCCTAGTGAGGAGTTCTATCCTGTTCCTAGGCTCATGGCTATGATGCAATGATCTAAAACCCTGTAAAGAATATTTGGTCCTCTTCTGGGTCTAGTAACTGGACCTCCACGGGTAAGGCATTCAGGGGACAATTAAACTTGAATGAGTGTCAGAAGAGAATCCATTTTGGAGCTTTGGGACACATGACTCACAGTATCACTCCCACACTTCAGTTTTTTCTACAATTGACAGGGTATGACAGCCCATCCCATGTACCAGAATGCAAAAACAGGCACTGCTGTGTGATTTCTTGCATGGTGTATTTTACACATCGAGTTTCATGCCAGGCATGATCATGTAGTAAGTCTCTCTCTCTCAAAAAAAGAAAATAAATGTAAACAAAGGAAAAATTCCCACTGAAGATGAAGAGGACTGCCACAAATATATACCAAAGAAACCACTTAAGATGTACAGTAAGGATTATCTAAAACAAGGTTTGTTGAGAACTACATAAAAGCCAGGGTTGGAAATGTCTTAGATTTCTGATGATAGGACTAAATACAATATTATCTATCCCATACGAAAGTCTTCTGTCACATAATACTAAGTGAAAATTGAATACTAATATGAGTCATTTAAGGAACAGAGAGGTCAAAGAAACTCAGAGTTTGTGTTCACAGAGGAAGGGAATGCCATTGTGAAATCATTCTGAAAGTTCTACCAGCACCTCTTTTGTGTTTCTGCTAGACCTGGGGAGCAAGAGCTGACAGGACCTAGGCAGAGGGAGAGAGAGAGCTGGGTCTTCATAGTGGACTGTTGGAGGATGCTGAAGAGAGAGCACAGGAGTGAACTGGGGAAGCCTATCCAACACCACCTGACTGGGCTCAGTTTCTGGGCAGCAAGGGGACAGGGTCAAGTAGCACACATGTGGAAGGAGCTGAACTACCACAACAAGCATTGTGGCATTGGACCCAGCAGCTCTTTCAGGACCTCCAGGGATGAGATCAGTACTAGGGACATCTGGCTTAGAGTCACTTAACCACAAGGACATAGGGACAACCTGTTATGGCCTTCTAAAGATTGGAGATGATGACACAATAAAATTTGATCACCTACAGCCATACCTTTGGTTACAGATTGACATAGCATTGAGCGAAAACCAGTTGGGTTGGAAAAGGTCTATTGTCCTGGATGTAAGTAATCAGAGACCCCTTGTCCTGGAATGCTTCAGGTGGTAGCAGAGGATTTACAAAGCAAGTGTTTGATTTCCTACACTGGCTCTTGTTTAACTCAGCTTGTCCAGAATATCTAGTGAGTGCTACACCTTGCATAACCAGACTCTTGCAGTGGTATGGGTGGTGACCACTGGAAGTGCATGGTGACTAGGAATCCTGGTGACTTGTCCAAACAATCAGGTGTTCCCAGGTTTCCTTGCCTGTATCTCCCATTCTTTTGTGATGAAGACAATAAGAGGGTAAAATAAGAAAATTATATAAGGTTGGCAAGCAGTATACACACACACACACACAAGTTTTTTTATTTTCCTCATTTATATTAGTCATCTCTCATAGTATAAATCCCCACTACAGCAGAACACGCAGTCCTCCCTCCTCTCCTTCCTCTTTCACCTATTGTCTCCCTGAAATGCATTCCTCTGTTACCCTTCATGAAAGGGCAAGCTCCTATAGATACCAACAGAACGTGGCAAAACAAATTCTGATAACACTAGGCAAAAAGCCACTCATCATGCCTGGACAAGGGGAAACAACAGTAGGGGACAGGATCCCAAGGGCACTAACAGCATAAGAGACATGATCACTTACACTTTTAGGAATCTCATATGAGCAGTGAGCTTACAACAGGATATTCATGCAAAAAACCTAGTAAAGAACCATACAAGCTCTATGATTGTCTCTTCAGTGTCCATGAGCCCCCCAAGTGTCATGCTCAGCAGATTCTATGAGCCCTGTTCTCCTTGTGTTCTTTAACACTGTGACTCCCGCAGTTCTTCCTCTACTTATTACTAGGGAGTCTCATGAGCTCCCAGGGGAGGAACCCATGGAGATCTCCAATTTGGACTCTCTCTGTGCCTAGTTGATTGGCTGTATGTCTCTGCATATAGATGAGCAGTTCTTTAAATAAAGTCCACAAGCCTCTATGCACAGATGGGAAATCTAGAAGGTATTATCTGGAGCATGGGCACTACAGGCATTTGAGAAAATCCCCACCTTATTGTAGGGTGCTGTATACAGATTTGTAGGAGGTGTGGATTTCCAGTTGATGGTGGATGGTGGGTAGGATTTTGAAAGGACCTGTACTGATAGTAAAACAGTTAAATTCAGTCCAAGCAGGGATAAGACAAGGAAACCCTGACTCTATGGTGGAAAAATGTCATCCCTCATGGGGCGGGAGACCTCCTTAATGAGACAACCAGAAGTGTTGAAGAATGTAGAAGAGGACAGTGTGACAAAGAGTAAAGATAATTGTCAGTGTGAATGAAAATAAAAGAAGGGCTCTGGGTGTGGCGATTGCTTACATACTTCCAGGGTAAATAAATCTTTGCATTTCAACAGGCATAGTTTTGAAATGCTCCCCAACACCCCTCACAAACGTGTCTCCCAACCTGTTTGCTGTGGTTACTTAAGTTTCTTGGGCATGGGCTATATTTAGTAGCACTTTGGAGATGATGACACAAAACATTCACATTTTCAAGACCTTCATCATACGTGGATATGCCCTGGAGAAGAAATATGACCACAGCTCTGAAGATGTGTATTGCCCTGAGAAAGTGCTCAGAATGGTCAGTCCTGAGTGCTGTGATTAGTCTAGGCCCAAGGCTGGCTCCAAGGCAAATTCTCTCAGTCAGTCTGTTTATTGGAAATGGCAGAATTTCAATGAGCCTCATGAGAAAATATATAATTCGGGTTTCCCTGTAAAAGCCCTGAGAAACATGTCCACAGGTCATTCCAACCATCGCCCAGTGAAACAACAAGAAGCATGCTGAGGAAAACTTTCTCCCAGACATACCCAGAGCCTCATTTAGGTCAAAATTGTGGGGGACTTCAGTATGAGAAGGACTACTGAAGAAGTTGCTTCACCTTGGTTCAGATTTACACACAGACTATGGGAATGCACCTGATTCTGAATGTCACTTCAGTGAACTCGGGGAGAGCAGGGAGAGGCTATGGTATCTCAGTCCTTCTGATTCATTGACCTGAGTTTGAACAGAGGACTCCGTATGGGTGTCCTAGGAAGACATTTTTAACCATGATGAGTTGCCAGGAGATGAGGAATACCTCTCATGTTCTGTGTGACAGTATCTCCTCAAACGGCTTCCTGCTAAATCACATTCATCCATCACAAATTACTGTGTCTGTGTGGGACTAATTGTTATCTCCCATCCACAAAAGATACTAGAGTGCTGAGAGAAACAACACAGTGTGTCTTACAAATGCTGGATCCAGTACATAGACCCAAGTTTACACCTGGTGGGGTGCGATACAGACACAAGTTTGCATGTGGTATAGCAGGGCCTTAGAAATAAGCTTAAAAATGGTGGGGTGGGACATAGTCACAGGATCAAAATGGGGTAATATGTAGACACAAGGTCAAAAATGGAGGGGTAGGATATAGAAAGATGCTTCCAAATTCTAGAGCTGTGGTACAGACACAAACTCAAAAAGTGGTGGGGTGATATAGACACAAGCTCACAAATAAAAGAGCTGGGATATACAAACAAGCCGTGTGAACTGTGAGCTGGCAGTTCTCTTGAAGGAATGGTCTTCAGGCCCATTACATGGCTTATACTAGTGAGCACCTTCATTTGTATTTTCCCCTCATGTTCTGTTGACTGTGTCATTTCTAAGGTTTCTCAGTGGTCCCAGGATAGGCTTTTGGGTGAGCTAGGCTGAGGCTAAGACTCTTCTTTTTTTTCCTTTTTTTCACTTTTTTTATTAGAAAGAAAATTATTTTACATGTCTATCCCAGGTCCCTCTCCCTAGCCCTCCTCCCTTGCCCCCCCCAAATAATGCCCTACCCATTCCATACCATGTCTGCACTCCAGGGAGAGTGAGGCATTCCATAGGGTGTCTTCAAAGTCTGTCATATTGTTTGGGATAGGGCCTAGGCCCACCCCCTTGTGTCTAGGCTCAGGCAGTATCCCTCTCTGTAGGGCTCCTAAAGTCCATTCCTATGGTAGTGATAAGTACTGATCCACTACAAGAGGTCCCATAGATTTCCAAGGTCTCCTCACTGCACATTCAGGGAGTCTGGATCAGTCCCATCCTGTTTCCAAAGCTATCAGTCTAGGGACCAAGAGTTTTCCCTTGTTCAGGTCATCTGTTTCTGTGGGATTCACCAGCCTGGTACGGACCCCTTAAACAAAGAGGACCCTAAGAGATAAATATATGGTCCCCTGAAGAAGGGGATAGGGACAAGATCTCCTGAGCAAATTGGGAGCATGGGGGGAGGTGAGAGGGAACTAGGAGAATGAGAAGGGGAGAAGACAAGTGGTGAGGCTGAGGCTCTTCTTTACTTGTGTGTTTTCCCCACTGCCAGGCAGCCTTTTCAGTTCTACTGAGTCACTCCAGAAGCCTCAGGATGTCATGTGGTCAACATGTTCATCTGTGACAATGAGACAGCTGGTCTACCTGACAAACAAAATCCAGTGGATGTTGCTTCAGTGAGAACTAAAAGGAAGAGAGCTGCTGCCATTATCTGTGAATGGTGCAGTGATGGTGGATCCCGGTTTGTCCCCATATGCTGGCATCTCAGATACCTTCACCAGTTCTCCTACCTGCATGCTCCTCACACTTCCACCACTGGCCTTGTTAGGGCATTACAGGGTGAATTTGGTTATGGATCCATCTTGTTTCTGTGCAGATAAATGGAATGGCTTCTTTCAAAAGATAGCATGCATTTGAACACATTGTCTTCCCTGGAGCCATTGTGTATGTGACAGTCGGGTGCCCTAATTCTGTTGGTGATCCTGTTCCTTGAAGAGAGAGTATTTGTTTTACCTCTTTGTATTGTATTTATTATATTTTAACATTATCTCTTAGAGTCTGTTCTTTCCTATTGAGAGAATAAAGGGAGTGGATCTGGATGAGAGGTGACTTGTGGAGGAATTGGGAGGAGTAGACAGAGGGGACAAACCATATTCAGGATATATTTTATTAGAAAAGAATCTATTTTCAAAAGGAATAAATTTTAGGACACATTCTACTCTTAAGCCCCATTTAATTTGATGTTCTTTTAAAAGTAATTCAAATAGATTAACCCCGCTCCTACTGACCTTTCACTGTGATACATACATTTTCCCCATGAAGGTAGATGTTTCCATCAGAAACATGGAATGGAAAGTTCACAGGCTGGAGAACTGCTCCTACCATTGCAGTTTCCAGTCAGTGCAAACCTATTGACTCTCTTTGTACCCTCAGCCTGCCTCTGTTTCTGGTTGAACTTTCATGTTTTTCCTCTGTATGGGCTGTAATAGTGGATTTTGGATCTGTGACCAAACAGAGCAGTCTTCCTCCTTGGTCTCAGTTTTTCTGTAGAAGTCAGGAGAGATAGGAAAGATGCACTTTCACGGGGTGTTAGCTCTGGTGCACAGAACACTGTGCAATGGGGAATTTGAAGCACGGAAAAGGTGAGGCTGAGCCTTGACTAGATGTTCTGGGCCAGGAGACAAGTGCACTCAGCTCCTGATCTATACTGAAAGGCTTCTTTCCAAGCCCTAACCCAGAGTGTGGCATAGATGATGACTACTTACAGGGTACCTCTCTGGAGAGAGAGAGTGAGATACCTACTCACTAGAGAATAACATCCAGGACTGTCATCTGCACAACTAAATGGCTAGTGGTAACCCAATCAGAGCCCTGCTTTTCCTGTGTGGTTCACCAGACTGTACTGTTCATTCATTGATTTTCTACTTTCCATCATCACCCACAAAGGATGGAGACCAATAGCAACAATTGCTCTAATTTTGGTTGTCCTTTCTCCATGCCAGACACTGAAGTTAATGAATCAACACATTGTGCTTTCCAGTGCACTAGGAGGCAGATATTTGATTTCAATGAAAACAGGTGTAAGGGTGGGAGGAGAGAGGATTGGGTGTTGCCAGTGGTGATTGATGTGCATGCACTCAAATTTTTTGAGATTAATATTACATCATCTCCTCTCTCCTTTTTTCCCTCCAAAACCTCCCCTATTGTCCTCCTGTGTTCTCTTTCAAATTCATTTTGTCCTTTTCTATAATTGATTGTTGTAGTCATAGTGCATACATATTCCTAAATACAACCTGCCCAGTCTGTATAATGTTACTTGTAGGTATATTTTCAAGGATGAGCATTTGGTATTAGATAACCTATGGGTGTGGACCTTTTTTGGGAACTGATTTACTCCCTGGTCTCAGCATCCCTTAGCTGTCTCTACCTGTATAAGACTTCATGATACCCACCTGCTACCTCCACCCCACAACCATGTTCATGTTAGCATGTATTTTGGGGTCATCTTTGTTCAGCTCATCTTTATGTAGTCATGTCTGTGAGGCTTTATGTAGATAGGTTCTGACATTCTTAGGAGACACTGTCTCAGAGAAAACTCTCTGATCTTCTAGCTCTAACAATCTTTCTGAGCCCTCTTCCACAATGGTCCCTGAGCCTTGCCTGTAGGGGTATTGTTGTAGATATATCTGTTCAGAAACTTCTTCACAACTCTGCATTTTGATTGGTTGTTGTTATCTGTATTGATCTCAGTGTGTTGCAAAGTGATGTTTCCATAGTAATTGCTGAGGAGTAGACTTATCTATGAGTATGATGAATCATACTTAGAATGTAGTTGGGGTTTATGCTGGTTTAGTGAGTTGTGGAATCTCCTGCAAGAATCATGACTTCATCAGGCTGTGGATACTTGGCTATCATTCCAATATCATGCATGATTTCTCTCTTTTGACTTGGGTCCTAAGTCTGCTTTCAAAGCTGTTGTTGCCAGGAGCCAAATCTTTCTCTGTCAACATGCTCTCAGCTTTTCTCCCTTGCATCCAATCTTTCAACTCTGATCCCAAACATACCCCCACAGATGCATCCATAGCTAGGAATTATATATATCTAAACATCCAGGACTCTGTGCAGCATGAGCTCTCCTTTTTTGACTTTATTAAAATTTAAATTAGAAACAAGCTTCTTTTACATGTCAATCTCAGTTCCCTCTCCCTCCCGTCCTCCCTGCCCCCCACCGACTCCCCTATCCCAACCCTTTTAACTCCCAGGGAAGGGTGAGGCCTTCTTTGGGATCTTCAAAATCTGTCATATCATTTGGAGCAGGGCCTATATGCTCCCCAGTGTGTCTAGGGGGCAAGAGTATCCCTCTATGAGGAGATGGCACCCAAAGTTCATTTGTGTATTAGGAGTAAATTCTGATCCACTACCAGTGGCCCCATAGGTTTTCCAGACATCCAAACTGACTTCCTCGTTCAGGGGTTCTGGAACAGTGCTATGCTGGTTTCCCAGCTATCAGTCTGGGGTCCATGAGAAACCCCTTGTTCAGGTCAGCTATTTCTGTGGGTTTCTCCAGCCTGGTCTTGACACCTTTGCTCATCACTCCTTCCTTTCTGCAACTGGGTTCCAGAGTTCAGTTCAGTGTTTAGCTGTGAATGTCTGCACCTGCTGCCATCAGCTACTGGATGAAGGCCCTAGGATGGCATATAAGGTAGTCATCAATCTCATTATCAGAGAAGGGCTTTTAAGGTAGCATCTCGACTATTGCTTATATTGTTAGCTGAGAGTCGACATTGTAGATCTCTGGACATTTCCCTATTGCCAGAATTCTCTTTAAGTCTATAATGTCCACCTCTGTGAGGGAATCCCTTTCTTATTCTTCTCCCTTCCTACCCTGACAAGATTTTCCTGGTCCCTCCTGTCCTCCTCTCAGCTCCTCTTCTCCCCTTCTCTTTCTTCTAATTCCCTCTCCCCTTCCCACATGATCTCCATTTGCTTATGAGATCTTGTCCCTTTCCCCTTTCCATGGGGAGCATGTGTGTCTTTCTTAGGATCCTCCTCCTTATCGAGCTTCCCTGGTGGTGTGGAGTGTAGGCTGCTACTTCTTTGCTCTAGATCTAAGAACCATATATGAGTAAGTACATACCATTTTGTCTTTTGAGGACTGGGTTAACTCACTCAGGATGATTTCTTTTAGTTCCATCCATTGACTGAGAATTTAAAGATAGCATGAGCTCTTTTCAACTGAGCCTTGAGTTTCTAATATGTGCTTCTTTTATTTGAAAGGATGGAAGAAGAACAACAACCTGAGAAATCAAGACCTCCCCAAAAGAAAGCAAACCTAGCTGTAATCAAGAGAAAGAAACGTGGCAAGTTTCTTTTACCTCACCCAAATGACAGGAAAGGAAAACGCTATTCCTCTCAGGAGATGTTCAAATGTGAATGCCACTTCTGCCAGAAGTATGGCGGAAGCACGTCTGGGATGTCTGCGGGGACCAGGACAGAAGAGACCTTTCATTCACGCTCCTTAGAAAAGCTGACACTAGACCTCAGTAACATGACACTCAACCCATGTACCAACCATACCCCTCTTATGCAAAAAAACACAGAGAAAATAGAAAATGAAAATGTGCATTACAAACAGAACAGCAAGAGTCTAGTTAAAATGCTTCTTCAGGAATGGACAGAATAACTCTGGCCTTGACACCTAACTTTGAAGATGACAAGAACCTACAGGATCGTGAATGTCAACGTCACCAACCACTCCCTGGGGGGATTTCTTTTGGGGAGCATCCTCAAAAGGTGTAACAATGTCCAGTCTTGTGACAATAACACCATCACATGCTGAAACTCAAACCTATTCCAGAAATGTTGTATTATTTTTCATAGTAGTTTTGGCATCCTTCCTGAGACATTCTGGGTTAGATGCTCCTAGACAAAGGCAAGCACATAGCAGTGTTTCTATACTTCCCATCTGCTATCCTCATGGGTGAGCTAACAGTTTCCTTTCCTCGGGTTTCGCCTTTTCCTTCCTTTCTTTGTTGCTGTTTTCAAAATTACCTCAGTTCCATTTTATTGACTGGAGGGCAAAAGGAACACTAGGTCTGGTGGAGAGCTCCTCTCTCTCTCTCTCTCTCTCTCTCTCTCTCTCTCTCTCTCTCTCTCTGTGTGTGTGTGTGTGTGTGTGTGTGTGTGTGTGTGTGTGTGTGTGTGTGAAATTTTTGTTTCAAAGCTGTTGGATGATGTTTTGCTTGTGTTATGACAAATCAAGCTCGCCGGGGGATCAGAGGGCCGGAGCTCCCTACTACTTAACCATAGAAGCTATGTGCTGGTGGTTCAAGCCTATAATCCCATTGCTAGAGAGGTGAAGAAAGGTCAGAGGATACTGAGAGGTAAGAAATCACTGTTGGCTGCTCCTCTGGCTCTCTGATGTTCCGTGTTCTTACCCCATTTTTTGACTTCTGGTTTTTTATTGATTAAGGTTCATTATATTTATGCTTCAGTGAACTATTATAGGTACAGAAGAATGAGAATATATTGCACATTCTTCTTCCAATTCCTCCAATGATGGTTTCCCATAGTCTTTACACAACTACGTAACACTTAAAAAGTAGGACCCTAACACTGGCACAATTGGTGTATACAACTCCCTTTCACTGTATCATATGTGTAACTTAGTGCAATTTCCACCACGATCAAGTTTTTCTCACTTTCATCAAATGGAGACAATTAAATGCATCCTTATTGGAATGGAATATTATTAACTGGTTCAATGTTGGTTTTTATACATTTGGTTTGTTTTTGGTTTACACAATTGCATGTGTTGGCATGTGTGTGTTTGAGTGTGTGATTTCTTTTCTTTTCAATTTTTTTAGGTGCAGAGTCTTTGGGTCTCTCCTCCTGTTGAATCACTATGTCCATTTTTGATATGGTAGTGTTTGCTTTATCATAGTATATTTTATTTTGTTGTTTGCTTGTTATCTGTTAGAAATTGTTCTTTTCTAATTAGAGCTTGAGGGGTTGTGGACCACAAATGTGCAATGGGATGGCATCCCTCTAAGGGAAAAAATAGTAAGATGTTGTCTGGAGGACATCTCTCCATGCTACTATACTACAGTGGCAAGATATCACCCATGGGGCTTTTTGTCAATCCTTGATGGAACCTGGCTCAGTTGCAGTGTGACCCTCACTATCCCAGGTACATGCTAAAGGCAAATCAAGGGACACTTCCTTGTCTGTAGAGCAAATAGTCAGGATGGTGTAGACAACCTGCTATGCTGGCTTAACTGACACACTGAGCTCTGAGGATTCATTTGGGAAGGTGGAGAGATCCTAGCAGGGATGATCTCAGAAACTGGTCACTCAGAGGGAATGGGACCTGGACCCGAAGTGTGCCAAGACCCCTTCAGCCACCTGGCAAAAGGGATGGTGTACTCATGGTGGGATTTAAGTTTGTCTTGAGTTCCATGAGTTTCTGAGAAAGATTTTGAAAGAGAGTGTTCATCCATTTAGGAAGGGAAGCCAGTAAGTGAGCTGTGTGTGCAGGGGCAGGGAGAGGAGAGAAAGAGGACTGGAGCCCAGAGACTGATGACCAAAAGATTGATTGTCATGGGGGAGGTGTGCCAGAAAAGTTGAATTCTGAGCATGGAATCAAGGGTGCACAAAGAATGAGTCATGAAGGATGCCTTCTGGTGCTACCTCTAGGGTAGGGGGTGACTGTCTGGGAATCCTGGTGACTTGTATAAGGCATCTCACATTTCTGTGAATCCTGCTCCTAATCTGTAGAAGTGTGCATTTGAGACATCTCAGTCTGTTCATGCATTATGAAGAGGAAGTGGAAAGGAAACAATTAGAGGTCCATGTGTTCTGAGAAGGTCAGTGTTAAGAGACTTTCACTGAACCTGCATAGGTTTGCATTTGCTGTCTGAATTGTTATGAGTTCAAATGTGCACCTTCTCTTGGATGTGCATGCATCAAAAATTTGGGCAGCACACATTGATTTTGAAGGGCTTAAAAAGAAAAAGTTGGCCACAAATTTAGATGTGTGTGGAAGTTTGGTTAGATCTTGGAAGAAATGGGGGAAAGGATGGAGGTTATGAAAACAAATTTTATGAAACTCTGAAAGAACATATGATAACTATGATTTTAAAGGCATTGATAGATGTCATGAACCCTAAATTTCTCTCTCATTTCCTGTCTCAACTAGGTGTGCTGTCCACCTGCCATATGCAGGCCTACAAAGAGCTGAAACTATGCTACTTAGGCTCTCAGGCCCCAAAATTGTGACTGAAAAAAATTGTGAATGAGGTTTGCAGTGTAGTCATTCATTACTGAAATTAGAATTTCATTAGGAGAAAGTCTCTTCTTCCTGCAGGTATCTATGCCAGGGCGTTAATAGTCACAGTTGATTTCTTATGTCGACACTGCAAAGTTTCTCTCTGGTGATTGCTGAGCAGAGGTATTCTAGGAAAGAGAACATATGAAAATACAAGACCAGGGAATCACAAGAAAGACAAGATGGTAAAGTGATGTGTGCCCAAACCTTTTGACCTGAGTAGAGTTCCGGGAACCCATGTGTTTTAAGAACAGATCACACTCCCTATGTTGTTCCCTAATAGTCTCATATGTGTGTCATGACATTCATATGTGTGAACATACACATACATTTTTGAAATGAAATAATATAATCCAAAATATTAGAAATAATATTCTGGAAGGCATGTAGATTCACAGGTGACACCATCTTCCGTTGTCCTGGTGCTTCTGTGCCTAGGAACAAGAGAAACACTGCTTGATCAGCATTGTTTACTGTGTCCAGTGCCTTTTCTCAGCCAAGCACTGCAGCAACAAAGGACGAAGTGAGCCCACAGGCTGACAGAGAATCCCAGAATCACTTACTGTTGAGTCACTTCTTCCTATGGACACGCATATTCTTATAAAATGTGATATTCCTGCTGTTATCCCCTCAACTGACATGATTGAAAGAAATCAGTACACCCCATGTACTTCACATACAAGAGATCTAGACAGGCCATGAGATGTTGAGTTCCTTTTAACTAAATCTGTCTTTCGTTGTTCTCAAAATTGTTTGGAAGTCATCTGCCAACTGTGTGCACATGTGGGAACAAGCCTGCCTCTTAGATGAATATGCCCCTAACTCTTCCCAGAAGACTCCCCTTAGTAGCTGCAAGGAAAAGATGCCAATCAGGCAAGCATCAGTCCCATTTACACAGTGAGGAGTGTAGCCCAGAAAACAATTAATATTACTGCAGGTGTGTGGATTTGGGGAACACCGCCTTGCTGGAAGGTTGTCTATCAGGTCAGCAGTTAGGCATATTGAAGGACTCAAGGCTGTGTTCCTTTCTTTGTCTTTTCTCCTGGTGTTCATGATTTTGGTCCCTAAATGCCCATATTTTCCAGAAGCCCTATTGATGGCCCATTTACTTGCAGAAGCAGAGGATTTTCTTCCCACAATTTCATCTGTATTATATACCCAAACATCACAAAGCAGGAAATCCATTGAAGTCTGAAGTTGTTGAGCAATTTAAGCTGGTTCCCCCTGCATTAACACTGCTGGAGACCAAACCTCAGACCAGGCTCAGTAAGCCAGCATGGTCAGAAATGTTGAGGGCAACCATCAAGAAAGCAGTCAAAGGTGTAACCCCATAAGGATGCTCTTTCCAAGGACATCACCAACTCCTTTCCACCCACACCTGCACCTCTTTTCTTCATGAATCCTGTGTTGCATGTACACCTCAGTCCAGGGCTCATCAGGAGACCTCACTATAAATGGGGATGATGACACATGAGGATAGTGTTTGTAGATATCTCAGTTAGAGTTTTCTTAATGTGAAGAAATACCAAACCCATGGAGACCCTTACAAAGGAATCATTTAACTTAGGCTGGCTTACATTTCAGAGGTTTAGTCCATTATCATCATGGTGGGAAGCATGGCAGAATGCAGGCAGACATGGTGCTGGAAAGGTAGCAGAGGCTTCTACGTAAAGATCTGCATGCAATAGGAAGAGACAGTAAGGGAGGCACCATGCCTGGATTGGGGTTCTGAGACCTCAAAGCACACTAGCCATTGACACACTTCTTCCAACAAGGCCACACCTCCAATAATACCACTCCCTATGTATCTATGGGGTTATGCTCATTCAAACCACCACAGTAGTTATACATGACATTGATTAGACCAACTCATGATTGTTTGCACTCAAAGACAAGGTAGTCATAAAAATAGGAGACTAAACTGGGCTTGGTAGGTGTTGCCTTTCATTCCAGAATTCAAGAACTGGAGGCAAAGAAATCTCTGTGAATTTACTCCCACTCTGGTCACTTACGAAGTTCTGGGACTGCAGCAGTTATGTAGAGTAACTCAAAACAACAACACAAACAAAACATAATGGAGACAAAAGGCAGGATGCCTGGGTTCTCCTATTGCATTCCACTAACTTTCATACCCATTAAGTATGTTCCAACTTGATATTCCTCAGAGATTGGTATTCACATTTGGTCATATGTACACTCTAATGGCATCAAACTGCAGTGTGTCTCTGTAGGGTTGACCACAATAGACACATGAAAGTGGTGGGATTTGCTCCATGTTGCTGGATAGGTATTATGTAATGTCACACCTCAGGGGCATTCTTCATGTTCTTGATCCTTTCTAGAGTGGGACCCTCACAGTGTCTGTCCTTCCCAGTCTTTAGTTCCACCTGAGTCAGTGAGTTTCAGCAATGGCAACCTACTTCTCTGATTCACTTTATTTCTTGATTTTGGGATGAGCCTTGAATGGACATTGTGATACTCAAGAACAATGGTGGGACTCTTCTTGGATCTATTGTTCATGCTTTTGATTTTAAGTCTCAGGGTACATCTGTGAGGGATTTTACCTGGAACGGAGCCTTATATGACCATTTAAAGGTTTCACAGACAGTGCTTGAGAGAAAGAAAGAGAGAGAGAGAGAGAGAGAGAGAGAGAGAGAGAGAGAGAGAGAGAGAATGTGTGTGTGTGTGTGTGTGTGTGTGTATTTGTATGTTCCTACTCTCTCCCATTTTCCAGCTCCCCCAACTTTTCCATCATGGCCCTCTTTTGCTCTCAATGTGAGAAAGACCTCCAACAGGGAGTCAACAAATCAATCCCAACACCACCTTGAGGCAGAAGCAAGGATTTTCCCCCTTTATAGGCTGAACAAGTAATTTCTCCATAGGAAATGGACTCCAAAAAGCCAGCCAGTTCATACATCATTAATAGATCCTGGCCCCACTTACAGTGGCCCCAAACACTTCTGACCCCATCCACTGTCACCTGCATTCAGCAGTCCTAATGAGTCCTATGCAGGTTCCCCAGCTTGTCAGTCCAGATTCATTGAGCTCCCACTCTCTTGGGTCAGGTATCTCCATGTGTTCCCCCATACTGGTCTTGACCACTTTGCTCTTGTTATCACTCCCCCTCTGTTCAACTGGACTCCATGGATTTCAGCCCAGTAGGTAAATTTTTATCTCTGCACCTGTTTCCATCAGTTACCAGTTGAAGTTTCTATGTTGACAATTCTGGTATTCCTCAATCTGATTAGAGGGAAAGGCTAGTTGAAGCATCCTCTCCACTGTTACTTAAAGTTTTGTCTGAGGTCATCCTTATTTATTCCTGGGAATTGCCCTAGTGCCAGTTTCCCAACTAATTCCATAATGGCTCCTCTATCAAGATAATTTATTCCTTGCTCCCTGCCGCTGCCCTTCACCTAATACAACCATCCCATTCTGGCATGTTCACCTTCCCTTTGCCCTTCATTCTTCCCTTCTCCCCTACTGCCTCCCTCCCTCTCATGCTCCTGATTTATTCAGGTGACCTTATCTATTTCCCATTTCCCCTTACTAGGCAGATCCATGTATATCTTTCTTTAGATCTTCTTTGTTAACAGGTTCCACAGACAGTGAAGTCATCATACATGCATGCATACATACATACATGCATACATACATATTCATGCTCAGTTACCTTAGTGATACATCCTCTGAGTGAATACAAGGAGGTGTGAGAAGTTTCACAGCTTCTTTCATTCTATTCAGAAAGAGAGACAGACAGGAAAGGAGGGAGGGAGAGAGAGAGAGAGAGAGAGAGAGAGAGAGAGAGAGAGAGAGAGATGCTGTCTGTAATCTTGAGAATTCCTTTGTTCCTCAGACCATGGAATCTAACCAATGTTCCATTTTATCACTTGGGTGATACTACCCAGCACATGCACCACACCAGGGGCACCAGCACAGAAAGAATAGCATCTGGGGCTCAGGGACCAGGGCCACACATGTGTTCACAGACCCTTACCTACCATAAGGAAAAAAGTGTCTGCCAGTCTGAACACTCTCACTGAAAACCCAATGGGTTATTTAGCTAGTGGCCAGAGCCTGTCCTTGTCCACTGTGTCTTTGCTTGTCACAAACAGGCTCAGAGCATCTTCAGGAAAGTCCTAATTTTGAGAAGACTCTGATATAGTAAGCACATGCCCTACATTATTTCTTCAGGCCTGGATCCTGTAGAATGAGGCTGGTCATGTGGCAGTCTCCATGTGTCCCAGCTCTCTCTCCCAGAAACCTAGGCAACCACCTGCATTCCGTCCTTCACAAAAATCTCTTACTCTCCCAGTTTTTTATTTCCTCTGGCACAATGGTTTCAGCGAGTGATTAACAACCTACACTCTGCTACCACCTATTGTCTAGAGTCCTCACGTTTTAGTAACACAAATCTGCATCCTTTCTTGAGAGAAAAGCAGAATGGTGCTGTGGAGGGAATGTCTGTCTCTTTGAAAATGGCTGGGAGATGTTAGCCCACTGCAATCATACAGGAAAATCACTGCACTGATGAAATGTGTTGCAATGTCATCACCATGACAACTCCAACCAAGGCATAATTAGTATCTCTCTTATACACCCAGGCTTTGAAACACACTTGAGTTTTATAGAGCAGCGTCAACACTCCTAAGGCACTGCAAATGGCTCGTGAAGATGTTTCCTGCTTTCTTGTGAGTGTGAGAAACATATCCTGGTCTGCTCCTCCAGCAAACAGCCCACCAAAAAAATGTGAGTCAGGAAGAGGGAACACATTGTGGTGCTGGCTTCAATACTCAGGAAAGAGCTGGTATTATTTGAAGGTACGTTTCAATTAGTTAAATTTGTACAGCTTAGCTGGGCAGGGGTTGCCTATGCCTTTTGCCCAGCTGTCAGTAGGTAGAGGCAGGTGGATCTCTGTGAGTTCAAGACCAGCCTGGTCTACAAGACATAGTTCCAGAACAGCCTCCAAAGACACAGAGAATCCCTGTCTCGAACCGCAACCCCCAAATAAAGTATACAGCTCAGGTCTGGGTAGTCCAATAGCTGGTAAATTGTCTGAATCATACGTGTGAGGAATTTAGGTGCATTCCTCAGGACAAACACAAAAGCCAAACCTGGTAGGGCACACACACAACCCTAAAAACAGTAAAAGATCCAACACTAAATGGCATTGCCTGTCTTCTAATGTGACCTCAGTTCAGTCATCACAAGCCACACTAATTTTGCTGATAGGTTACCATTACTGGGGTGTGACACAGGCTAGGCAAGCACTGTTTCCCTGACACACCCCACCCCAAGCAACTGTATGGCTTTGTTGATGTGAGATGCCCTCTACCTGTGAAAGGCTTGTTATACAACAGTCACCCCACATCTCCTAAGTCAGATATAGTGTTTAGTAGCTTAGAATTTATCTTCACTAAGAAGTGTTGATAAAGTACACAAATGGAAGTGTAAGGAACAACACATAAGGTGTTCGTGTCTAGATTTCACACTTAAAACACAGCATTACTCTGCACTTCACTAACAGAATTACCAGTGCATTCCACGGGACTGAAGGGCACACACAGGGACATTAAAAGAAGAAGGCTTCTCCTTTGGAATGAGGAGAGTGCAGTTTCTAGCCACAGGCTTCACTTTAACAACTGCATGGGCTCACATTGTCCCCAGTATAGGCAGAGAGCTATTTCTGTGCAGCATGTCCCTTGTGAGGGGCATCCACGACTTTCATTTCAGAATGAGAACAAGTCACATTCTTTCTCCTCCCCAGTGCTCATTACCTGGTTTGGTGTTGGCTTGTTGATGTTGTTCGTTCTTTCATGTTTTAATGAAAACCACACACTTTTCCAGGCCACTTAGCCTTTCAGAAGAAGGAGTCACATTTTAAAACCACATTTAACACAGAGACCCTTAAAGAGTGACTTGGAACCCAAACGGAATTGGACATATAAGATTTTCAGTATCAGGAGAAGACCTCCTGTTGTTATTTAACATTAATTGGAAACCAGACTTGACAGAAAATCTATGAAAGCATTATGAAGCATGCTTGGAACTAGAAGTGGTAGGGCAAAACAGAAAAAGAGTACAAATGCCCATTGATGTCTTACTGCAAATACAGACATAAACCAAGCCTCCTTTGTGGAATGCTATTGTTCTTTATAAACAAGTGATGAGGAGTGCCTAGGTCATCATATCGGATATTGTCCTCTCAGTTCTGGCCTGTAAAAATGAGCCTTCTTCAAGATCTGCTTAATGTGGAAGTAAGGACCTTGATCTCGGCACAGTACATACTCCTACAGGGAGAACTCAGGGATGTTGGAGTTAATTTCAGGCATGTTCTGTTTTAAGTAGTTCCCTGGCATACTTTCTAGACTTTAACCCCCTGGCTCTCACATTTCTTCCTCTCCTTCTTCCTTGGGAGCTCCGTGATCTGCTAAGGGAGGAACGAGATAGAGATCTCCAACATGGGCTCTCTCTGTGCCTAGTTGTTTGTCTGTGTGTCTCTGCATCTAGATGAGCAGTATATTAAACAATGTCTTGCAGCTGCCATGCACAAATGGGAAGATGTAGGAGGCATCATTATGTGGTGCATGATCACTTCGGGCATTTGATGATCTCCCCATCTTAGTGTAGGATGCTGTGTACAGGTTTGCGGGAGCTGTGGATTTCCAGTTGATGGTGGCGGGTGGGTAGGATTTTTAAAGAACCTATGTTGATAGTCAGCAGGGAATTCAGGCTCAGTCCAAGCAGGAAAAAGGCAAGGAAACACTCATGCTGTTGAGGAAGCATGTGTGAATTAAAAGATAAGAATGGATCTGGGTGGGGCGATTGCTTACATAGTACCAGGGTAATTAAATCTTCACATTTCAACGTAGTTTTGAAATTCTCCCCAACACCCTTCACACACCCACCTGCCACCCTGCCTGTGTGGATTACTTAAGTCTCTTGGGTATGGGCTATGTTTAGTAGCACTTTGGAGATGCTAAAACAAAACATGCATATTTTCAAGATCTTCATCATACTGAGATTTTCCCTGGAGAAGAAATATGGCCCCACCTGCTGACATCTCAGATACCTTCACCAGTTCTCCTATCTGCATGCTTCTCACACTTCCTCCACTGGCCTTGTTGGGGCACCACGGGGTGAATTTGTATATGGGTCAATCTTCTTTCGGTGCAGATAGTTGGAAGCCTTTGGTATGGTCCCAAGACTACTTAAAAGAGGTGTACTTGCATGGGCCTCTAATTTTGGTCTTGGCATGTGGATGCTGCAGGAAGAGAACCTGGAGATCATCCTGGTTACAAAGGGCATTTGCAGCCAGACTGAGCCACAGGAGCCCCCACCACCCAAGCCCTGAGAAATATACAAATTTAACACATTTCAATACATTCAAAGGTGTTCGCATTGACACACACTATTCCTTGAGCAGCAAGCTGCTGTTTGTATCTGCTTGGTCCTTCATGGAAGACATGCTGGGCAGTTTCAGTGTGTTCCACTTAGACACAATCAATGAAATGGAAAGTAGTGGTCTGTGTTGGACCCTAACAGAAAAGGTATTCCCAGCCGGTCACACACTGGTACTCACTCTTATCAATACACCTAACCATGGATACCCCCCTACATTTCCACCCCTAGGACAGGGTTTAGGACCAGTTTTCCCTCCCTCCCCTGTTTCCTCACTCTCAGCACCTTGCACATGCTTCTTTGGTCACAGTGAATACCAGCAAGGCCACACAGCCTCTGGCAGGTCCCCTCCAGTTCTGCTACACTGTCCACTGGGGCTGGGTGGGTAGTTTGGGGATGATGTGCTCAGGACCCTCAATCACAGAGTGAAACTTCATTTCACATGAAAAGTAAAAAAAAAAAAAAAAAAATCGGGCTGACTCTATAAGGTAAGAAGGTGACCAATATTTAGACCTAGTCTTGTCTCCTTAACCCAACTTACCTTACCCTGTCCCTGCATGGACAAAGCCAATCTTCCTGAGAAAGCATCCTGCATCTGCAGACAAGCTCTTGAAATATCCAGACTCCAGTTTATAAGAGACATCTGCAAGGAGGGCCCAGCTTGTCTGGGCCTGTAGACCTTCAGCTCTGAGAGTCCTGTCTCCCTTCAAGGATGAACTCCATTGTACAAAATGCTGTATCCAAGCAGCGTGCACTGTGTCCAGAGATAGCGAAAGGTGGTCAGTCCCCTATCATCAAATAAGATAAGGATCGGTTGGTTGTTCTCAAGAATAGGCATGTATGTGATATTTGTTTATCAAGCACACCTGGGAAGTTGTATCCTGTTCCTAGGGCCATGGCTATGATGCAATGATCTAAAACCTTGTGCAGAATATTTGGTCCTCTTCTGGTTGGAGAAACTGGACCTCCACAGTTTGTATGGCATTCTGGAGCCAATTAGACTTGAACTTGAACAAGTGTCAGAAGAGACTCCATTTTCATCTCTTTGTCGAGGGCTATCTTAAGTAGCACTTTGGAAAAGGTGACACAAAACATGCATATTTTCAAGGCATTCATCACAAAGGGATTTTCTGTGGAGAAGAAATATGGCCACAGCTCTGAATCTGAGTCTTGCTCTGAGCAAGTACTCAGAGTGTTCATTCCTGAGAGCTATGATTCTTCCAGGTCCATGACTGGCAACAGGGCAACTTCTCTCAGTAAGTCTGTTTACTACAAATTATAGAAGGTAAATGAGCCTGCAGAAAAAAAAAAACAGTTAAATCTGATATCCCTGCAGAAGCCCCGTGAAAAGTGCCTACTGTTCATTCCAACCATTGTCCAGTGAGACTACAAGAAGCACTCAGAGGAAATCTTTGTCCTAGAAACACCCATAGCTCTGTTTTAGTCAAAATAGAGGGTTTTCAGTCTCAGAAGGACTACTGAAGAGGTATATCCTTCAGATCTGCACACAGAGTGTTGGAATACACTTGATTGTTAATGCCCCTTCAGTGCCCTTGGGGAGAGCAGAGAGAGGCTGATGGTCTCTCAGCCCTTCTGATTCATAGGGCAGTGTTTGAACATAGGACTAGGTTAGTGTGGGTGTCCTGGAAAGACATTTTTAAGCAAGCTGAGTTCCCAGAAGGTGAGGAATTCCTCTGTGTTCTGTGTGTCAAGATCTGCTTAAAGTGTCCCCTGTTAAATCAAATTCATCTATCCCAAATAATTATGCCAGTGTGAGACCAATTGTCAGCACCCACACACAAAAGACTCTAGAAAGCTGAGAGAAACACCAGAGTGTGTCTTACAAATGCTGCAACCAGAACATAGACCCAAGTTCACAAATGGTGGGGTGGGATATAGATACAAGCTTGCATATGATAGAAAAGGGACTTAGACAAAAATAGTGGGGTAGGATATACAGAGAAGCTTACAAATTTTGGAACTGGGACATGGACACAAACTCAAAATTTGTGGGGATAGACATAGACACAAATGGAGGATCTGGGATTTATACACAAGTATTGTTAACCCGGAGCTGGCAGCTGTCTTCAAGGAATGGTCTTCAGGCCCATTGCTTGGATTATAACTGTGAGCACCTTCATTTGCAATTTCACTTCATATTCTGTTGACTGTGCCGTTTCTCTGGTTTCTCAGTGGTCCAAGTATATTCTTTTGGGTGAGCTGAGACTATTCTTTTTTCCATTTTTTTATTTAAATTAGAAACATGATAGTTTTACATATCAATCCCAGTTCCCTCTCCCTCCCCTCCTTCCATGCCCCCAACTAACACCCTACTTGACCCATTCCATTTCTAATCCCCAGGGAGTGTGAGGCACTCCATGTGAATCTTCAGTTTCTGGCATATCCTTTGGGATAGGGCTCCCCAGTGTGTCGAGGTTGAGAGAATATCCCTCTATGTGGAATGGGCTACCAAAGTCCATTGTTATGCTAGGGATAAGTACTGATCTACTACAAGAGGCCCCATGGATGTACGAGGCCTCCAGACTAATGCTCACATTCAGAGGGTCTGGATCAGTTCTATGCTGGTTTCCTAGGTATAAGTCTGAAGACTGTGAGCTCCCCCTTGTTTAGGTCAGCTTTTTTCTGTGGGTTTCACCAGCCTGGTCTTGAGCCCTTTGCTCATCACTCCTCCTTCTCTGCAACTGGATTCCAGTTCAGTTCAGTGTTTAGCTGTGGGTATCTGCTTCTACTTCATTAAACTACTGGATGAAGGCCCTAGGATGGCATGTAAGTTAGTCATCAATCTCGTTATCATGGGACAGCATTTAAGGTAGCTTCTCCACTGTTGATTAGATTGTTAGTTGATGTCATCCTTGTAGAACTCTGTATATTTTGCTAGTGCATCATTTCTCTCCAAAACTATAATGGCTCCCTTTATTATGGTATCTCTTATCTTGCTCTCCTCTATTCTTTCCCCGACTCAACCTTTCTGCACACTCATGTCCTCCCCACCCCTCCTCTTCTCCACTTCTCATTCTCCTGGCTCCCTCTCCATTCCTCTCCCCATGATACAAATTTGGTCAGGAGATCTTCCCCCTTTCACCTTATCCAGGGGAACATGTAAGTCTCTCTTAGGGTCCTCCTTGTTTCCTAGCATTTCTGGCAGTGTGGAATGTAGGCTGGTAAACCTTTGCTCTATGTCTAAAATTCATATATGAGTGAGAACGTACCATATTTGTCATTTGGTGACTGGGTTACCCTGCTCACAATGGATTCTTCTAGTTCCATGCATTTGCATTCGAATTTCAAGATTCCATTGTTTTTTTTTTCTGCTGTGTAGTACTCCGTTGTGTAAATGTACCACATTTTCTCTATCCATTTTTCAATTGAGGGGCATCTATGTTGCTTCCAGGTTCTGGCTATTACAAATAATACTGCTATGAACATAGTTGAACAGATGTCCTTGTTATATGTATGTGCTTTTTTGGTATATGCCTAAGAGGGGAATTGCTGGATGTTGTGGTAGACTGATTCACATTTTCCTGAGTAATTGCCATACTGATATTCAAAGTGGCTGTACCAGTTGGAACTTCTACCAGCAGTGGAGGAGTATTCCCCTTGATGAATAAAATACTGATTGACCAGGCAGGATGATAGAACCAGGAGAAAAGGAAGATTCTGGGAAGTGTATACAGAGAGGAGTCGTCATGTGATCCCAGGAAGTGACATAGCTGGGCAGAACCTGCCACTAGCTAACCATAGAGGTCTGTACAGACTGGAAGGAAGTGAAGTAGCTGGGCAGAAAGAGAAAATAAGCAGGGACAAACAGGAAAACGCTCTCTTCTTTATGGTGATATAGCAGGCAAAGGAGTTGCAGATCAAGCATACCCATTAAGTCAAGACCATATGGAAATACACAGTTCTACCTCCATCCAGCAGCCCAGTCCCGCCTCCATCTTCAGGCCCAGGTGGGACAGGGGCGGTTTCCCATTCGGGGTAAGCAGCAATGCTCTGAGGCATCTGATGCCAAGGGTTTACTCCACGGATCCGAGATCGGCACTGGGACCCAACAAACCCAGACACTGCCAAAGCCCCGGTGGCAGTTCTGCCTCCATCCACGGCAAGAGGACAGCCTTCAGAGTATTGGAACTGTTGAATCTACCAGAAGGGAACCTTGATCCCATACCCACGAGGAAAGGAAGAGACTCTTGCTACACATTCCAGAAAAAAAAAAAAGGATGAGAAGAGGTCAATGTAAAAGCATATTCAACAATAGAAAACCCAATATGACACCACCAGAGACTAGGAACCATACACCAACAAGACCTGAACATCCCAAGGCTGATGAAACAGAAGAGAATGACCTTAAAAACATCGTCATGAAAATGATAGAGGACCTCAAAGACGACATGAGAAAAATCCCTTAAAGAAATGGAAAAAATACAAAATATCAACAAATCTCTCAAGGAAACAGTTCAAGAACTAAAAACTGAAATAAAGACAATGAAGAAAGCACAATCTTAGGGAATGCTGGAAATAGAAGAGCTGCGTAAATGATCAAGAATTACAGACTAAGCATAACCAACATTATACAAGAGATGGAAGAGATAATCTCAGGAGTTGAAGACACACTAGCAGAAATAGAATCATCATCCAAAGAAAATCTTAAGACCAACAAATCCCTAACACAAAATATCCAGGAAATATGGGATACCGTAAAAAGTCCAAACCTAAGAATAATAGGTATAGAAGAAGGTGAAGAAATCCAACTCAAAGGCACAGAAATCATAGTCAACAAAATCATAGAAGAAACCTTTCCCAACCCACAGGAAGACATGCCAATGAAAATAAAAGAAGCCTACAGAACACTAGACAGACTGAACCAAAAAAGGTCTCCTTGCCACATAATAATCCAACACCAAACATACAGAACAAAGAGAAAATATTAAGAGCAGCAAAGGGAAAATGTCAAGTAACTTATAATGGGAAACTTATCAGAATTACACCTGACTATTCCATGGAAACTCTGAAAACCAGAAGGTCCTGGAAAGATATTCTACCTACACTAAGGGACCAGGGATACCAGCCCAGACTACTATACCCAGCAAAGCTTTCAATCAATATGGATGGAGAAAACAAGATATTCCACGACAAAACCTGATTCAAACAATACATATCCACCAATCAAGCCCTACAGAAAATTCTGGAAGGAAATCTGCAACCAAAGGAAGTTAAATACAACCAGAAAAATATAGGCAATTTATAATCCCACTTTACCAACAGCCAAAAGGAAAAAGGGATGGAATCCCACACATAATATGGACACCATCACCAAATCAAAAACAAACAAGAATGAACAATCAATGGTCATTAATATCCATCAACATTATTGGTCTTAACTCGCCTATAAAAAGACACAGATTAGCAAAATGGATAAGAAAGAATCCATCCTTCTGCTGCATACAAGAAACACACCTCAACTTCAAAGACAGACAATACCTAAGAATTAAAGGTTGGGGAAATATTTTCCAATCGAATGGATGCAAAAAAAGCAGGGGTAGCAATACTAATATCCAAAAAATTGGACTTTAAACTAAAATCAATCAAAAGAGATGAAGGAGGTCACTTCCTACTCATCACAGGAGAAATCCATCAGGACAAAGTCTAAATTCTGAATATTTATGCCCCAAATACAAAGGCATCCATGTTTATAAAAAGAAACATCACTGAAACTCAAATCACACATAAAACAGCACACACTTATAGTGGGATATTTCAACACCCCACTATCACCACTGATTGGATAGGAACACCATACAGAAACTTAACAAGGAAACACAGGAACTAATAGAAGTAGAAGTTATGGCACAATTGGACTTAACAGATACCTATAGAACATTCCATCCAAACACAAAACAATTTACCTTCTTCTCAGCACCACATGGAACCTTCTCTAAAGTCAACCACATTCTTGGCAACATAGCAAACCTCAACAGGTACAAGAAAATTGAAATAAACCCCTGTATCTTTTCAGATCACAATGCATTAAAGTTAAAATTCAACAACAACACGAATTACAGAACACTTACAAACTCATGGAAGTTAAGTTGCACCCAGTTACACAATTCCTAAGTCAAGGAAGAAATAAACAAAAGAAATTAAAGATTTCCATGAATTCAATGAGAATGCAGACACAACATATCCAAACCTATGGGATACTTTGAAAGCACAGCTAAGAGGAAAGTTCATAGCGCCAAGGGCCCACATGAAGAAACAGGAGAATAATCACACTAGAGAATTAACAGCACAAATGAAAGCTTTAGGAAACAAAGAAGCCAATACACCCTGGAGAAGCAGATGCCATTAAATAATCAAATTGGGGGTTGAAATCAATAAAATGGAAACTAGGAGAACAATACAAAGAATCAATATAACAAAGAGTTGCTTCTTTGAGAAAATCAACAAGATAGACACGCCTTTATGCAAACTTACCGAACAGCAGAGACGGAACATGCAAATTAATAAAATCAGGAATGAAAAGGTGGACATAACAACAGACACAGAGGAAATCCACAGAATCATCATGACATACTTCAAAAACCAATATTCCACAAAATTTGAAAATCTAAAAGAAATGGACAATTTTCTGGACAGATTTCACTTACCAAAATTAAATCAAGAACAGATAAGCAACTTAAACAGACCTATAAACCCTAATGAAATTGAAGCAGTCATCAGAAGTCTCCCAACCAAAACAAAAACCCCAAGGCAAGATGGCTTCAGTGCAGAATTCTAACAAAAATTCAAGGTACAGCTAATACCAATTCTCCTCAAAGTATTCCAAACAATAGCAGCCAAAGGGTCATTGCCAAACTCTTTTTATGAGGCTTCAATAACCTTGATACCCAAGCCACACAAAGACACAACTAAGAAAGAGAACTACAGACCAATATCGTTCATGAACACCGATGCAAAATTTCTCAATTAAATACTGGCAAATCGAATCTAAGAACACATCAGAGAAATCATCAAACATGATCAAGTAGGCTTCATCCCAGGGATGGAAGTGTGATTCAACATTTGAACATCAATGTAATCCACCATCTTTCTGTCAAGAAAAACAACACATGACCATTTCACTAGATGCCAAAAAAGACTTTGACAAAATCCAACACCCCTTCATGTCCTGGAGAAATCAGGGATAACAGGAACATACCTCAACATAATAAAAGCAATATACAGCAAGCCGACAGCCAACATCAAATTAAATGGAGAGAAACTAAAGGCAATTCCTGTAAAATCAGGAACAAGACATGGCTGTCCACTCTCTCCACACCTCTTCAATATTGTCCTTGAAGTTCTAGCTGGAGCAATAAGACAACAAAAGGAGACCAAGGGAATACAAATCAGAAAACTCTCACTATTTGCAGATGAAATTATAGTCTACATAAGTGGCCTGAAAAACTCTACCAGAGAATTCCTACACCTGATACACAACTTCAGCAAAGTGGCAGGATACAAGATTAACTCAAAAAAAATCTGTAGCCCTACTATATACCAAAGACACATTGGTGGAGAAAGAAATCAGAGAAACATCACACTTAGCAATTGCCACAAACAACATAAAATACATTGGGGTAACACTAACCATAAAAGTGAAAGACTGTACCATAAGCATTTTGACTCTGTAAAGAACGAAATTAAAGAAGATACCAGAAAATGGAAAGATCTCCCATGCTCTTGGATAGGTAGAATCAACATAGCAAAAATGGCAATCTTGCCAAAAGCAATCTACAGATTCAATGCTATCCCCATCAAAATCCCAACACAATTCTTCACTGACCTTGAAAGAACAATTCTCAACTTTATATGGAGAGATAAAAGACCCAAGATAGCCAAAACAACCCTGTACAACAGAGGAACTTCTGGAGTCATCACCATCCATGACTTCAAGCTCTTTTACAGAGCTATAGTCCTGATAACAGCTTGGTACTGGCACAAAAATAGACAGATAGACAAATACAATAGAGTTGAAAACCCTGATATTAACCCACACACCTATGAGCACCTGATTTTTGACAAACGATCCAAATTTATATGCTGGAACAAAGAGAACATCTTCAACAAATTGTGCTGGCTTAACTGGATATGGACATGTAGAAGACTATATATGGTCTCAAGCCTATTGCCATGCACAAAACTTAAGTCAAAATGGATCAAAGACCTCAACATAAACCCTGCCACACTAACCCTATTAGAAGACAAAGTGGGAAATGCCCTTGAATTATTTCTTACAGCAGACTTCTTCCTGAACATTACACCAGAAGCACAGACACAGAGATCAACAATTGATAAATGGGACCTCCTGAAACTAAGAAGTTTCTGTAAGGCAAAGGACACAGTCAGCAAGACAAAATGGCAGCCCACAGACTGGGAATAGATTTTCACTAACCCCACGTCTGACAGAGGACTGATCTCCAAACTATACAAAGTATTCAAGAAGCTAATCTCCAAAACACCAAACAATCCAATTAAAAAGTGGAGTACAGAACTAAACAGACAATTCTCAATAGAGGAATCTAAAATGCCTGAAAGACACATTAAAAAGTGTTCAACATCCTTAGCCATCAGGGAAATGCAAATCAAAACAACTCTGAGATACCATCTTACTCCTGTCAGAATGGCCAAAATCAAAAACACCAATGATACTGCATGGTGGAGAGGATGTGGAGAAAGGGGAACACTTGTCCACTTTTGGTGGGAGTGCCAACTTGTACAGCCACTTTGGAAATCAGTATGGCGACTCCTCAAGAAAATGGGAGTCAGTCTACCACAAGATCCAGCAATTCGTCTTAGGCATATACCCAAAAGAAGCACATTCATACAACAAGGACATCTGTTCAACGATGTTCATAGCAGCATTATTTGTAATAGCCAGAAACTGGAAGCAGCCTATATGCCCCTCAACTGAAGAATGGGTAGAGAAAATGTGGTACATTTACACAATGGAGTACTACTCAGTGAAAAAAAAAAAACAATGGAATCTTGAAATTTGCAGGAAAGTGGATGGAACTAGAAGAAACCATTCTGACCAAGGTAACCCAATCACAAAACGACAAACATGATATGTATTCACTCATATATGGATCTTAGAACGAATGGGAATTGTCATGTAAAACAATCTTGTTTCTAATTCAAATAAAAAATCTGAAAAAGAAAACCAAGTCACCAGGAAAACAGCTATATAATTAATATAGTGTCTGTGTTCATTTGGGGCATAGAAGGGTGGAGAAACCCAGCCGGGCCAAAAAACATCACAGTACAGGAATGCCACCAGTTACATCAACTACAATCCAAGGCATGTCCTGGAAATGTATGGCCAGAATAGATGGCCAGGAAAATGAACCTGAGAGAAGTTGGGGGGCAGGTAAAAACATTATCAAAAAATATTGTATGGAAAAATATATCAAACTGGAAAAAGAAACAAATGAAAGATCCCTAAACATAATGTAGCAATGAACAAGGAAAAAATACAACTCATGAAAAGACAAAAGCCAAACTAAACAAAACGTTAGAATATAGTGAGGCCTTGGGCACTAGAGGGGAACTCATTACTGCCACATTGTGCACTAAGACACTTTCTACATGCAATATATGAGCACATTAGGTCTCAACTTTATCAAAGGAGCTTCCTTTTGCAGATGAATGAGACTTTTACCGAAATGCACAAGTTGTCAAATTCCTGCGACTAGCTCACTGTGGAGAAGAAAAACTTTGGATACCATCAAAGTTGATCAAGATTTGAATCAAAAAAGAAAAACTGACTAATGAGGAGAAATGACAGGTAAACTACCAAGGTACATCTAATGAACTATATAGAAACCTCACAAAGGAAAGGGAAGTGTTCTGTTTTGTTTTTCACAGGAAAACTCATCTCCAGAAGGCAAAAGACACTGCATGAGTAGATGCTTAAAGAAGAGAATGTAGCTATAACCATCAAACAAAAGGTATGTGCCATATGGTAAAACATCAATTTCTCTTTATTTTCTAGTCTCTATTCACAATTAAACCAATGCTGGCTTTAGAGTTGGATTGGCTTTCCTCCTCTAAATCCAAGCACATTGTTAAAATAAACTTCAGAGTTTCTGTATTATATCAAGAAGCTAATTGATGTAATGCAGAATAGGAGAAAAATTGGGGACTGTCATTTGCATTTTCTTGGCTCTTTCTCTCAAGCTATACATTCCTTTATAATTGTTATTTTCCCATTGTTGCCTTTCCCGGTATGCATACATATACAAGTAAAAATTTCTTTGCTAACATTTATGTTTGAGTCCCACACAGCCAATGAAAAACTGCCTGACACCAATCCCTGGACGCTCCAGAAAGAAAATGGCCCATACCTCCACGAGTACACTGGATCCAACTTGCTTCGTTTCAACTGACACTCTAGCCAGAACTTCGGGTACTGACTTCAATCAACACAAGAACTTCAGTCAAGATAAGGACTTCAACCTGGACCTTCAATCAAGCATCTCCCACCAGACACGGACTGGATATAACAGATTCAGGACTTTCACTACACTAACTTTTTCTTCCCACAACACCCAATGAGGCTGTCATCATCCCAGTTCAGCAGGAAGTAGCTTGGAGAATACTACACCCCTTTTCCCCACTGTTGACACCTAGTTCAGGCTAGTTTCCTATTGTTTAAGGTTGGGCTTGGAAGGAGATGTTCAAGCTTGGACATCTCTTTCAGATGACTCTAAGGTATACTTGGAATAGATATAGTTAAGGTGAGACATAAGTAGACTATTATAACTTCTTGTAACTCACCTTTATGATTGTTAATTCTAGATAATTTACACTGTTAAGTTTTAATCCTCTTTTAGACTAAAAGAGGAATTTTAGGGGGAAATGCTGACCACGCCCACTTGGGGACTGGCACAGGTGACACTCACCATACACATTTGGGCATGGTCAGAGTGACGTAGCAAGGTTTAAATATCCGGGATGCACACATGCTGCTCTTTTCTCCCTCTCCCGCCTGGCTGTTCAGGACTGGCTCCCCCGAGTGAGTATTTCCTAATAAACCATCTGTTTTCAAACTAATTTTGACTCCATTGTGAACCTCATTAATTGTATTCGACTATAGAACTGTGCATAGCTCCATTCGAAGAAAATCTCACAGATGTGCCCTGAGACTTGACATCAAAAGCATGGACAATAAATTCCAAGCAGAATCCCACCATGGAGCTTGAAATTTACAATGCCCATTCAAGGCTTGTCCCCAAAATCAAGAAATAAAGTGAATCAAAGAAGTGGGTTGTGTAGGGGACAGTGTAAGCCACACCTGCTAGAAGCTGGCTACAGGTGTGCCTGGCCACACCCGTCAGGGCGTGGTCAAGGTGATGTCAGGATGACTCGAGATAGGATTTAAAGGGACAGACAAGGCACATGGGAGCCCCTTCTCTCTGAACTCCCTGCCTTGCTGCTCCTGGCATGCTCTGGCTTGTGTTTGGCTGGCGTTTATCTAATAAAGGATATCTTAACCTCACAGGATACATAGATCACTCATTAGGGTTGCTATTTCTGAAACTCACTGACACAGGTGGAAATAAAGACTGGGAAGGACAGACACTGTGTGGGTCCCTCTCTAGAAAGGATCAAGAATGTGATGAATTCCCCTTAGGTGTGACATTCCATCCTGCCTGTCCAACAACATGGGCCAAATCCCACTACTTTCATGTGACTGTTGTGGTCAACCCTACAGATATACACTGAATTTTGATGTCATCACAGTGTATATGTGACCAAATGTGAATATCAGTCTCCAAGGACAAACATCTTGGAACATGCTTAATGGACATAAAAGTTAGTTGAATGCAATAGGAGAACCCAGGCATTCTGCCTTCAGTCTCCATTATGTTTTGTTTGTGTTGTTGTTTTGAGTTACTCTACATAACTGTCGCTGTCCGAGAACTTCATAAGTGATCAGAGTGGGAGAAAATTTACAGAGAGTTCTCTGCCTCCAGGTCTTGTATTCTGGGATTGGAGGTGAGACATACCACACCCAGCTCACTCTCATTCTTAATGATCACCTTGTCTTTGAATGCAAATAGAAGTATATTCAATGGGATGTGTAACTACTGTGGTAGTCTGAATGAAAATAAGCCCCAGATTCTCACAGGGAGTGATACTATTGGAGGTGTGACCTTGTAGAGGAAGGTGTGATCTTGTTGGAGGCAGTGTGTCAATTGGTACTGGGCTTTGAGTCTCAGAAGTTCAAGCCAGGCCTGGTGGCTCACTGACTGTCACTTCCTGTGCATGTGGATCCTGGTGTAGCAGTCTCTGATAAAAACACAGCACCATGTCTGTCTGCTTTCTGCCTTGCTTCCCATCATGATGATAATGGAATAAACTACTGAAGTGTAAGCCAGCCCGAGTTAATGGTTTCCTTTGAAAGGATTGTCATGGATGTCAGGTCTCTTAACATCAGGAAAACACTGGCCGGGCATTGGCGGCACACACCTTTAATCCCAGCACTCAGGAGGCAGAGGCAAGTGGATCTCTATGAGTTCGAGGCCAGCCTTGTCTCCAGATCAAGTGCCAGGATAAGCTCCAAAGCTACACAGAGAAACCCTGTCTTGAAAAACCAAAAACAAACAAACAAACAAACAAACAAACCACTGACTGAGAACCTATAGACACTAACCTTACATGCAATCAACCCCATTCATAGTGAGGTCTCCTGATGGGCCCTGGCCTGAGGTATATGTGTAACACAGGACCCATGGAGAACAGAGTACTGTGCAGCTAGGGGTGGAGAGGATTTGGTGATGACTTTGGAAAGAACATTTTCATGGGGTTACACCTTTTTCTGCTTTCTTAACGGTAGCCCTCAACATTTCTGTGCATTGCTGGCTTACTGAGGTTATGGCCTCCACCAGTGTTAATGCTGGGAGAGCCAGCTGAAATTGCTCAACAAATTTCAATCTTCAGTGGAATTCCTTGCTTTGTGATGTTTGGGTATATAACACAGATGAAATTTTGGGAGGGAAAAACCACTGCTTCTGGAAGTCAATGGGCCTTCTATAGAACTCCAGGGCAATGAGGACACTTAGGGACCAAAACCATGGATACCAGAAGAAAAGACACAGAAAGGAACAATGCATTTAGTACTTCAATATGCTTACCCTGAAGATCTGATAGACACCCTTCCAGCAAGTCAGTGTTCCCCAAACCCTCACACCTTCAAAAGTATTAATGGTTTTCTGGGCTCATATAATCACTGTCCATGCAGTGATTGGCATCTTTTCCTAGCAGCTACTGAGGGGAGTCCTCTGGGAAGAGTTAGGAGCACATTCATCTAAGAGGTAGGCTTGTCCTCGCATGTCCACGCAGTGTGCAGATGATGTCCAAACAGTTTTGAGAACAAAGACACCTTTAGAGCAAAGGAACTCAACATCTCATGTCCTGTCTAGCTCTCTTGCATGTGAGGGTCATAGGGTGCACTGTTTTATTCAGTCAAGTCAATTAAGGGTATACAAGTAGAAACATCATATTTTAGAGGACTATGCACGTGCATAGGAAGAAGTGGCTCACCAGCAAGTGATTCTTGAGTTCTCTGTCAGCCTGTGGCATCAGGCTGTCCTCTGTTGCCACAGTGCTTGGCTGAGGAAAGGCACTGGGCAGAGTAGCAACACTATCCAAACTGTGCTCCTCACATTCCTGGGCACAGGAGCACCTGGGCAACTGAAGATGGTATCACCTGTGAACCCAGTTTTCATCCAGAATATTATTTCCAATTTTTTGCATTATAATCATACATTTCAAAGGTGTGTGTGTGTGTTTGTTCACACATGTGCATGCCATGACACATATAAGTGAATATTAGAGAACAACATGGAAGTCTGTTCTGTTCTACCAACACATGGGTTCCAGGAACTCTAATCAGGTCAAAAGACTGGGCACACATTGCTTTACCATCTTGTCTTTCTAGTGATTCCCTGGTCTTGCATTTTCATGTCTTCTCTTTCCTAGAATCCCTCTGCTCAGTAATCATCAGATGGAAACTTTGCACTGTGGGCAGTTTGAAAGGGATCACTGTCCAGCAAGCCCAGGCTAATCATGAGCTTCAATCCAATAGAAAGACAAAGGCAAACTGGCCTTAAGTTCACATCTTCCCCCAAAGTCCGATGCCCACACATCTCATCAACTCCTGCCACTGCTCTTCACAGGACAAAGCTTCCCTCCTGTGAGCATTAGGGGATACCCTCAACCATAGCACTCAGTTCAGAATGGTTTACAGAAATCATGGAGAGCATAACAGAGAGACACAGAGAAAGAGCGAGCACAAAATAAAAGGAAAGGCCATCACTCTCCAGCCATCAGGCAGGTCTTTGAGGTGACAGAGTCCTTTGTGACAGATTATTTAAATAATTAACAAACTAATTCCTCCTGCCTCCTGGAACCGCTCGGCAAATTATCTGGCTCAGGATAGACAACTGATCTTCTAAGATCCAATAATCTGGATCACACTATTGTACCTCAAGACAGAGCTCAGGAGTTCCAATTGGTTCTTTATGCAAATAATGTATTACCATTTGCAATATACACATCCTGGCAATCCTGACACTTTGGCGGGACCGGAAGGCATAGGCAAAGGAGAATGATCCACTAGAGTTCCCAGGGAAATGAGCTATTCTTCTTCTTGCTGTGTGGATTCAGTGACAGCTCCTCCAGGGCAAGGGGACATGTACCTTAAGAACACATTCTTCCTACCTTGCCCCTTTTCCAGGCAGGCTACTCTTGCTGCCATTCTACAGAGGAGGGAGCAGAGAAACCATGTTTTTCTCCTACCCTAGACCATTGGGTGCCTATTCCCTCATATCTAATCTGTGGCAGATTGGTATTCCATTTCCTGTGGATCCCCAGAAAGATGTAGTCCTTCAGGAATCTGGTAAGGCTGGTCTCACTCTTGCCAAACAGGGAGGTACTATAATCCTGATGGTCCCTTCCAGGGGGAGTATATTTTACTTGTGATAGGAAGCTGTTGGATCTCCAAACCTCTCCCTCCTACTACCCCTCCCCATATTATAGTCTCCAAAACTGGTCTCATTTGCATGCTCTGAGTACCAGAAAGAAAAAAATAAGAATTTTCCTAGGGACAAAGTTTGTTCTTTATACCTACTCTCAGCCCCCAAACACTGACCTTCTAGGAACACAGGGACTTCTAATAGTCTGGTTCCACTTCCTCTGTAGTAACTTGCACAGTGACTGAGATTTCTCAAATTCACACTTCCATAGGTTAGGAGCCAGCATGTAGCTGCCAAAGAGTAGTATGCTGGAGCAATGCCAGTAAGCCACAGCCTTGTGCCAATACATAGATTAATAGAAATGGGATAATTTGTAAGAGAGAGCTAGCCAGTAATATTCATGAGCCATTGGCCAAACGATTATAATTTAATATTAGCCTCTGCATGATTATTTCAAAGCGGCTATGGGGACCCAGCAGGTGAGATGGAAAGTGGTGCATTGGGACTATTTGAGAGAGAGAAAAACTTCCAAGTACACTCTGTGTTATAGAATAGTTTCAGTTTCATGTGTTTCTACATCATAGGGTCTCTTTTATTAGTCATTGATCTTAGTTTCTGTTTTAATGTGTTCTCTTCAGGCAATTGTCTCTTGTGCCAATATGCAGCACGAATAATAAAAACGCAGAAGCAGATTTTAGAGTTCAATCACAAGACCAGAAAAGCATAGCAGCCAACCACTAGAGAGTTCTTACCTCTACCAAGGCTGGAATGATCATATCCTCAGAGTGACTGCAGACTGAATACACTGAACTCCTATTTCTACCTGACTTTTATTCCTCTCTAGTGCTGGGATAAAAAGTGTGCACCACCAGTGCCTGGCCTGGTTGGCTGACTGCTGTGGAGAGTTTTGCATTCTGATCTTCAGACAAGCTTTATCTGTAAGATCATAAACAAAATATCACCACATTAATTTTTTGAATTTATTGAGATGATCATATGGCTTTTGTCTTACAGTCTTCTTATATGGTGGATTGCATTTACTGATTTTTGTATGTTGACCCACCCTAGCAAATCTGGGATGAAACCTACTTGATCACACTACATGGTCTTTTTGACATATTCTTGGATTCCTTTTGCAAGGAGTTTATTGATTATTTTGGGGTCTATGTTCATGGAGAAATTGTACTTTAATTGTGTTTCATGTTTTAGTCTTTATGTAATTGAGATATCAGGGTAACTGTGGCTTGATAAGCTTAATTGACAATGTTCCTTCTGTTTGTAGTTTATGGAATACTTTGAAAAGCATTGTCTTCTTTAAATCGTCTTAGAAACTCTGGTCAACTTCTGTGTAAAACCATCCAATCCTGTTGTTGTTGTTGTTGTTATTTTTGAATGGGGGATTTTAATGACTTCTCCTATTTCTCTAGGTGCTATAGGTCTACTAGATTGTTTATCTGGTTTTTATTTACTTTGGTAAGTTGTACCTGTTGAATAAAATATGTATTTATTTTAGAAATTCCAATTTGGTGGAGTACACATTTTTAAACTATGTTTGTATGATTCTCTGTGTTTGCTCACTGTCTGCTCTTCTGTGTACGTTTTAGTTTCTGATTTTGTGCATTTATATCTTCTCTGTGTGTGTTAGTTAATTTGCTTGAAGGTTTCTCTATCTTATGGATTTTTTAAAGACCTAATTCTGTTTCATTTATTTTTGTATTGTTCTCTTTGTTTCTGTTTTATTGGTTTCAAACTTAAGTTTGTTTATTTCTTGGCAACTGCTCACCTTGGGTGTGCTTACTTCTTTTTGTTCTAAAGCTTTCTGGTGTGAGGTTAAGTGTCCAGAATGAGATCACTCAATTTTTTTATGTAGGCCCGTAATTATAGAATCTTTTCTCTTATCACCACTTTCATTGGGTCTGATAAGTTTGGGAATACTGTGTATCAATTTTCATTGAGTTTAGAATGCCTCATGATCCAATTTCCTCTTCTTTTCTTTCTTTTTTGTTAGTTTCCCATGACAGGATTTCTCTTTATAATAGTCCAAGTTGTCCTGGAACTTGCTTCGTAGACCAAGTTTGGCCTGAAACTCCAAAATATCCACCTGCCTCTGTCTCCCTTCTGAGTGTGTGATTAAAGACATGATCCATCACCAATCAGAATGATGCCTTTATCCTTCATAAGTGTTGTCATTCAGATTCCATGAGTTTGTATACTTTCTGTTGTTGTTGATATCCAGATTTAATCTATGGTGGTCAGATAGGGTACAGGGAGTCAATTCAAATTTCTTGTATCTTCTGAGACTTGCTTTGTGTTCAAGGATGTGATCAATTTTGGAGAAAGTTCCATCAGGAGCAGAGATATAGTTATATTCTTTGTGTTTTGTTGAAGGGGTCGGTAAATATCTATTAAGTCTACTTTGGTTTACCTTGTCTGTTAGCTCAAGCATTTCTCTATTTAGTTTTTGTCTGTGTGGCTTATCTGTTGGTGAGAGTGTGATATTGAATTCTTCCACTACCAATGTGTGAAGTTCAATGTGTGATTCAAGGTGTAAAAGTGTTTCTTTTACAAACTTTTTCGCCCTTGTGTTTGGTTTGCATGGATGATAAGAATTGCAATGTCCTCTAGGTGGGTTTTTAATTTGAGGATATAATGCCCTTCCATATCTCTTCTAATTGGTTTTGGGTGAGGTCTATTTTGTTAGATATTAAAATGTCTACACCAGCTTTCTTCCTGGGTCCAATTGCATGGAACATAATTTTCCCATGCTTTACCTGAGGTAATATCCCCCCCCCTTGATGAGTTTCTTGAATGCACAAGTATGAATTCAGTTTTCCAGCCAATTTTGTTAGTCTGTGACTTTTTATTCTGGGATTGAGGTCATCAACATTGAGAGAGATAAGTGACTAATGGTTGTTGATTCCTGACATTTTGTTGTTCCTGGTGGTATTTGCATATCTCTCTCTCTCTCTCTCTCTCTCTCTCTCTCTCTCTCTCTCTCTCTCTCTCTCTCTCTCTCTCTGTGTGTGTGTGTGTGTGTGTGTGTGTATGTGTGTGTGTGTGTCTTGTTTTGATTTTCCTGGTATGGGATTATGTATTTCCTGTGTTTTCATGGATTTAGTCATCTTCTTTGTATTGAAGATTTTCTTCTAGCTCATTGTGTAGAACTGGATTTATAGACTGAAGTTTAAATTTAAATTTATAATGGTATATCTCATTGTCTTTATCTATGGTGATTGAAAGATTCTCTGATTATAGTATTCTGGGCTGGTATCTGTGGTCTCTTAGAGCCTGCAACACATCTGTCCAGGCCCTTATAGTTTAAAGGTCTCTATTGAGATATCAAATATAGTACTAACAGGTCTGCTTTTGTATGCTATGTGGTCTTTATTCCTGGCCTCTTTTAATATTCTTTTTTTGTTTTGTACATTTATTGGATTCTTTTCCCCTCCTGTATGCTTCTTTTACCTTTATAGGCATCTCATTCTTCACATTAGGAAGTTCTCTTATGATTTTGTTGACAACAATTTCTGGGGCTTTGAGCTGTGTTTCTTTTCCTTTCTCTCTAACAGGAATCCGCAACCTTTTGGTCATAAGCCATGTGATGGTGAAATCAAAGAATCCTTTCACAGGGGGCACATATGAGCAGCAAAATTATACTTATGATGCACCAACAAAATGTTGTTTTGATTGTGGGACACCACAACCTGAGGAATTGTATTAAAGGGGCACAGTATTAGGAAGATTGAGAACCAATGCTCTACTATACCTATTATTCTTAGTTTGATATTTTGTTAGTATGCCAGATTTCCTGGATGTGTTGCGCTGGGAGTTTTTTGTTGTTGTTGTTGTTTGTTTATTTTTTTATACTTGAGACGTTTTCTGGCCAAATGCATCCATTTCTTCTATAGTATCTTCAGTGCCCGAGATTCTCTCTTCACTCCCTTGTCCCAAGCAGGTGAATATGAAATTACATGCTAGATTACTCAAATTTTTCATTTCCATAATTCCCACTGTTTTGGTGTTCTTTATCGATTCTATTTCCAATTTGGGTCTTGAACAGTTGTAATCATTTCATTGCACTTTTTTTTGATTTCTTCAAGAGATTTATTGATGTCATCTACGATGATTCTGTCATCTTCATATTGGCTTCCTTAAGATCTTTTTCTTGTGCTCAGCTATGTTTGAATATTTATGACCTGTTACACAAGGATTGCTGGGGTCTACTGGAGACATCATCCCATGGCTGTCACTGATTTTATCATTATTATTATTATTATTATTATTATTATTATTATTACTATTATTATTATTATTACTTTAGAAGCATTCTTATTTACATATCCATCACCCATTCCATTGACTTCCCATCCTCCCATGCTCCCCAAGAACCTGCCAACCCAACACCCTCCCCCTCCCCAGAGATAGTGAGGCTCTCCACAGGAGACAGTCAAAGTCCTTCATATCATTTGGGGGAGGGCCCAGACCCTCCTTCCTGTATGTGGGCTGCAATCGTATCCTTCCATCAGGAATAGGCTCTCAAATTCCATTTGTGTTCTAGGGATAAACAACTGCTCCACTGTTAGAGGTCCCACAGACTTTCCTGGCCTCCTAGCTGTCACACTCATTCTGAGGGCTTTTTTTTTTGGTCCAATGCTGTTTCCCCAGCTTTACAACTATGGTCTCCATGCTCTCACTAGAATAAGGTCAACTGTCTCTGCGGGTCTCTAGAGCACAGCCTTGGCTACTTTTACTCATCCTTCCTCCCTCTTCGCAACTGGATTCCAGGAGTATAGCTCAGTGTTTAACTGCAGGTGCCTGTTTATACTTCGATCAGCTACTGAATGAAGGCACTAGGAATTGATACCAAGGTAGTCATCAATCTCATTACAGGGGAAGGGCACCAAAGGCAGCCTCTGCAACGCAGCCTAGATTCTTAGTTGGGGTCATCGCTGCTGATCCCCTAGCATCCCCCCTGTGCCAGACCTCTCTCCAAACTTGTACTGTCTCCCTCTATCAAGGCATCTCCTTTCTTGCTCGCCTCTATTCCTTTCATATCTCATATCTCCTGTTCTTCTCCTCCCAACCCATCGATTCCTCCCCCCTTCCAATCTCCTTCCTCTCTCCCTGCCATGCTCCGAATTTGCTCAGGTGTTCTTGTCCCACGGCCCTCCTTCGAGGATGCATGAAATCTTCTCTTAGGGTCCTCTTCATTTCCTAGCCCCTCTTGTGGTGTGGATTATAGGCGGGTAATCCTTTACTCTGTCTAAAATCCATATATGAGTGAATACATACCATGTTTGTCTTTCACTGTGCATTTCACAATGAGAGCAAGGGATGCATTCCCAGCAACCAGCAGGCTCAGCTTGCACAGAACTACTTCTTAGACAGAGTTCTGCCTTAAGTCCAGTGGAAGGAAGGCAGAGCATCCTGAGAAGTCCATTCCATAAATTTTTCACATCCTTCCCCCATTAGCCTTACTCCAGGTTTAACCATCTTTGTGTAAAGCTCCAACCTCTCCATGCAGTGCTGCTTGCTGCAGATTCCAGGCTGATGTGCACTTGCCACCCATAGGCTATTGGAGAATAATACCTTCATACATGTATATATACACATTCACACCTGCAAGATCACCACATGCTCTCATGTGCACCATGCATGCTTACATTCTGTGTAAAATTACCAATGTCATGACAACCTGAAAAATGTTCTGTGTATCCCAGGCACCCTCTGTGTGTCGATCCTTCACTTCCCAATTGACTAGGAGTGAAGCAGGGGAAGACGCCTAAGAGCTGATTAAAGATGAATTGTCAGGTCAACTAGACAGAGTTGACAATACTTAGGATCAGTGGGATTGTGAGGCATTAGAGCAATCCGGAAGATGGTGGAGGCTTTCAAAGAATACCTAGACTAAACGAGACATAAGATCACAACTGTTTGGGGAGCATGAGTTCAAGTTGGTGCACAGAGGGTTCAGGAACCCTGGGACTCATGGATAAGTGTCCGGGAGGAGACTACAACTGAGGACCATCAACAAGATGGAGGTGCAGGTGGGGATCTGAGAGTCATCAGTAGATGGCGACACAGCACAGCACTTAAGACCCAAAGGGGAAAGGTTGGCATGCAGGTTCAAGGACCTGTTAAAAGCTTCACTGGGTACAGCAGGCCAAAGCCCTCTGTGCCTCCTACATTTCACAATATCAACAAGAGAGATATGGACAAAATGTTACCAAACATCATAATGCCGGTGCCATCACTTAGTGAACATAAATTTGCCATTTGCAGATGATGACTGGCTCTTCAGAGAGAAAGTGGCTAAGCAGATGGCTGGGTGGGAAGCAAGTGAGGACTATGGAGCAGGGGACAAGAGGCTAATTCCAATGGTATTCATGAGTGCACTGCTGTGAAGACACATTATTTGTGATCTTACAAACCCTTTTGGAGGCTGGGACTGAATTTTATCTGATAGAGATACCAATGATATAGGAAACCCTTAGTATGGTCCAAAGAATCACATAAGAGAGGTATACTGGCTATGGGCCTCTAAAGCTGGTCTTGGGATGTGGAGGCTGCAGAATCAGAACCCAGAGTTCATCCTAGTTAGAAAGGTAAATTTCAGCCAGACTGAGCTACATGAGACCCCCAACACTTAAGCCCTGATAAATATAAAAATGCAACACATTTCAGTTAATACATAGGTGTTCACATTGACACACACTGTTCCTTGGGCAGCAAGCTGCTGCTTGATCAATCTGCTTGGTCCTTTATATAAGACATGCTGGGCAGTTTCAGTGCATTCCACTTAGATACAGACATAAAAAGAAATGGAAATTAGTAGTCTGAGGTAGACTCTAACAGAAAGCAATCCCAGGCTGTCACACACTGGTTCTCACTGATTTTCAATACACCTAACCATGGGCACCACCCTCTTGTACCACCACCCTGAGGATAAGGTTTAGGACCAGTTTGCCCTCCCTCCATTGTTTGTTCACTCTCAGCAACTTGTAAGTGCTTCTTAAGTCACAATGAGTCTCAGCAAGGACTCTGAGCCTCTGGCAGGGCCCCTCTAGTGCTGCCACCCTGTCCACTGGGGATGGGTGTGTGAGGGGAGCTGATGGTCTTAGGGCCCTCAATCAGAGACTGAAACATCATTTCACATGAAAAGAAAAAAGAAATCTAGCTGACTCTTTGAGGTAAGAATCTGATCACTGGTTAGACCTAGTCCTGTCTTACTTCCCCAACTTACCTTACCCTATCCCTGCAGGGTAGAGCCAATCTTCCTGAGAAAGCATCTTGCATCTGCAGACAGGCTCTGAAGCCATCAGACTCCAGTGAATAAGAGACCTCTGCAAGGAGGGTACAGCTTCTCTGCTCTGTCTGTGGTCCTTCAGCTCTGGGATTCCTGCTGACTGTCTCTCCCCAAGGCTGCTCTCCATTGAACAACATCTGGGTTTCCAGGCATCGTGCACTGTGTCCAGAGACAGCGAATGGTAATCAGACTCCCAAGATCAGGTGAGGTGAGAATCGATGGTTCATGAGACTAAGCACATACAAAATCTTTTTTTTTTCAAGCACACATGGGCTTCCCAAGTGAGGAGTTGTGCCCTGTACCTAGGTTCATAGCTATGGTGTAATGTTGTAAAACCCTGTGCAGTATATTTGGTCCTCTTCTCGTTGGAGAAACTGGACCTCCACTGTTTGTATGGCATTAGGGAGCCAAATAGATTTGAATGACTGTCAGAAGATACTCCATTTTCATGCTTTGGGCCACCTGATTTACAGCATCCGTCCACTCCTTCAATGTAAATGAACACGCAGAGAAAACTTTTAACAGTGATTTTCTTCCAGAAGCCCTGTGAAAATACCCACTGGTTATACTAACCATCATCCAGTGAGACTACAGGAAGTACTCTGAGGAAATCTTTGTCCTAGACACATCCAGAGCCCTATTGTGGTCACAAATATTGGGGTTTACAGTCTAAGATGGACTACTGAAGAGACAGGTCACCTTGCTTCAGATCTGCAAACAGAGATTGGGAATACACATGATACTGAATGTCACTTCAGTGAACTTGGGGACAGCTGGAAGAGTCTCATGGTCTCTCGGACCTTTTGATTCATAGGCCAGAGTTTCAGCAGAGGAGTCCATCAGTGGGGGTGTACTGGGAAGACCTTTTTAAGTGTGTTGAGTTTCCAGGAGCTGAGGAATACCTTTTGTGTTCTGTGTGTCAGGATTTCCTCAAAGTGCCTCCTGTTAAATCACATGAGTCCATCCCACGTAAATGTGTCTGTGTGAGACTTAACTCTTACCTCCCATACATAAAAGACACAAGAGTGCAGAAAGAAATAACTCACTGTGTCTTACAAATGATGACAAAGTACATAGACCCAAGTTCACCAATGTTGGGATGGGATATAGACACAAACTTGCATGTGGTAGAGCAGGGCCTTAGAAATAAGATAAAAAATAATGGGGAGGAACACACCAAAAGATCTAAGTGTTGGGGTGATACTGAGACACAAGGTCAAAACCAGTTCAGTAGGATACAGAGACAAGGTTACAAATTGGGGAGCTATCACATGGACAAAAACTCAAAAGTGGTGGGGTGAGATAATAGACACAAGCTCACAAATGGAGAAGCTGGGATTTACACAAAAGTAAGGTGAACCCAGAGCTGACAGGCCTCTTGACAGAATGGACTTCAGGTGCAATACTTTGCTTATCACTGTGAGGGACTTCGTTTGCATTGTCACCTCATGTTCTGTTGACTGTGCCATTTCTCTGGTTTTTCAGTGGTCCCAAGGTAGGCTTTTGGGTTAGCTAGGCCGAGGCTCTTCTTTTCTTGCCTGTTTTCCCCAATGATATGCAGCCTTTTCACTTCTACTGAGTCATTCCAGAAGGCCCAGGATGTCATATGGTCAACATTTTCATCTGAGACAATCAGACAGCTGGTCTTCCAGACAAACAAACAAAAATCAGTGGATTTGGCTTCAGTGAGGGAAGGAAGGGAAGGAAGAGAGCTGCTGGCATTATCTGTGAATGGTGAAGTGATGGTGGATCCAGGTTTGTCCCCACCTGCTGACATCTCAGATACCTTCACCAGTTCTCCTACCTGCATGCTTCTCACTCTTCCACTGCAGATCTTGTTGGGGCACCAAGGGGTGAATTTGCATATGGATCCATCTTGTTTCTGTACAGATAGTTGGATTAGCTTATTTCAAATATATCATGGATTTGAATACATTGAGTTCCCTGGAGCCATTGTTTATGTGACACTGGTAGGTGCCCTAATTCTGTTGGCAATGCTGTTTTTTATGTGATAGCATTTGTGTTACTTTAAGGTACTTAACTTGTTATATTTTAATCTTATGTCTTAGCAGTATGTTCCTTTCTATTAAGAGCAGAAAGGGAGTGGATCTGAATGAGATTAGACATGTGGAGGAATTGGGAGGAGTACTCAGAGGGAAACAAACCATAATCAGGATAGGTTTTGTGGGAAAAGAATCTATTTTCAAAGGGGGAACTTTAAAAGGGAGGGCTTCTGCTCTTCAACTCCATATATTTTGATTTCTTTTTCAAGGTATTCAATTCTATTAACCCCATGCCCACTGACCTTCTACTGAGAAGCTTACATGTCCCCCCATGAAGGTAGATGTTTCCATCAAAGAATGGAATGGGAATTTCACAGGCTCCAGAGCTGTTTCTAGCACTGTTCTAGTTACTGCCGTTCTTGGGATCACTTCTATACCCTCAGACTTGCCTATGTTTCTGGCTGAACATTCATGCCTTTTCTCTGCAGGGCCTCTCATAATAGAGTGTGGATCTGTGGCCAGATGTAGCAGTCTTGCTCATTGCTCTCCATTGTTCCTTAGTAGTCAGGAGATATGACATAGTGTGTTAGCTCTGGTTGAGTATGTGTAACAGAACACTTTGCAACAGGCAATTTGGAAGCACTGAAAAGGTGAGCCTGAGTGTGACCAGCTGCTCTGGGGGAGGAGTCAACTGGATTCAGCCTCTGCTCTCTAAGGAAAGGCTTCATTCCAAGCCATTTATAACACTGTTTGATAGATGGTGACTACTTACAAATTACCTTTCTGGAGACTGAGAGACACCTACTTAGTGGAGAATAACTTCCAGGACTGAAGTCTGCACAACTAAATGACTCATGGTGGCCCCATCAAAGCCCTGCTTTCCCTCTGGTTTTGATCAAACGGTACTGTTCCTTCATTGATTCTCTGCTCTCCAGACTCAGCCAAAAAGGATGGAGATCAATAGTAACAAATGCTGTAATTTAGGGAAGCCTTTCTCAATGTCAGGTACTTCTTTTGCTCCAGATACATTTACTGAGGGCCACCTATGTGAACATGTGGGAAGAAGTGGCCTAGGAATTGGGCATGATTCAGGGAACTATCTAAAATGTTGACCCTTGTGGAATTTCTGTGATACTGTGGTCTACAGTTGTCAACACTGCTCTCAATGAATCAAGGTGCTATGCTTTGTAGTGCAGCAAGACGCAGTATTCTGCTTTTAGGTAAGCACATGGGGGGATTGGAGGAGAGAAGAGTGGTACTTGGTGTGTATGTACTTAAGTTTTGTTTAGAGACAATTGTTACATCATTTACTCTTCCATTGTGTCCCTCCAAAACCTCCCATATTGTCTTCCTTTGTTCTCTTTCATATTCATTGTCTCATTTTCCATGAATCCTTTTTGTGTTCATATGTGTATGGATATTCCTCAATGCATAAATACAACCTGTATAATGTTGCATAGGTAAATTTTCAAGGCTGAGAATTTGGAATTTGATAATCGATGGGTGTGAACCTTCTTGGGGAAGCCTACTACTCCCTGGCCTCAGCATTCATTTGTTGTGTGTCCTTCTCTATGATTTCATGATACACACCTGGTGCCCCCAATCCTCAACCATGTCCATATTAGCATATCTTTTAGGGCTATCTTTTTCAGCTCATGTTTGTGAAATCATGGCTGTAAGACTTCATGTGTGTAGCTTCTGCCTTTCCTAAGAGACACATTGTCTCAGCAAACTACCAGTTCTTCTGGCTCTTACAATCTTTCTGCACCCTCTTCCATATATGCACATAATTTGGCTATATTCACCCAGAACGTACTCTGTGTTATCCTGTCTCCTCCCCTTTCCCAATTCCTTCCTCCAGCCCCAGTGTTCCTTCATTTAATTCTATGTCTCTTTTTTTTTGGCTTTTTAGCTTACTTTTGATTTTTAATGGATTCACAAGAGAAGATCCCCGATATTTGTCTTCTCAAATCTGGCTTATTTCATAGAAAATGCAGGGTCATCCCTTAATCGCTGTAATTTCATCCATCTTTGCAGACTAGTGAAACTACCTCTTGTCGGGACCACATTTCCCTCATACATTTGTAGATGACTGGCACATAGGCTGAATACATGATTTGTGTTCACTTAGTACTTTGGATATTCAGGCACATCTGTGGTTAAGTGCTTTAATTCCTTTGCATTATAGCCATAAGTCTTATGGGTGGACTATGTGGAATTTCTAATGCAAGGGTTCTGAGAAGCCTTTATAAATACCTTCAAAGTAATCATACTATATTACATATCCTGGTGGGAGCCCTATCCAATTTATATAACCACATCCTATGTATTCCTTTTTCATGCCTCCCCTCCTCTGTGTGTGTGTGTGTGTGTGTGTGTGTGTGTGTGTGTGTGTGTGTTCTAGCACACGTGTGCATGCAAGAGTGTTTGTATCAGGTGGAAGGTAGCATAAACATCTTTGACCACAAGTCTTCACATGATAGGCCAGTTATTCCCTTGGTTTCAAAGGGAAACTGCTGTTGTTTCCAATAAATTCCTATACTGCACAACACCTGTGCTATCATCATAGGCATTCTACACAGGAGTGGCAGGTTCTCTTAGTCTTTAATACAGGTGGTATTAAAGAGAGGCAAAATATTTTGCCAGGAGCCAAATCTTCCTCAGCTAACATGCTCTCAGCTTTTCTCCCATGCATCAACATATTCATGCCTGCATCCCAAACATGCCCCAATAAATGCATCCATAGCTAGGATTTACACATACCTAAACTGTTGAATTCACCCCTCTCGGCCCATCCCCACCCCCAGTTTTGTCCTCAGAAATATTGTAGTTTATGTCTACATGGACAGGGCTCTGAGATGTGGAAGGTAAACTGTGTCTTTGTTCCTGCTCTCACCAAGACATTCTATGCTTCCCATGATCTGACTTGTGCTGCTGAAAATTGGAAATCATAGGACATCGTTGGCAAAACTCAATCTGTGCCCGGTGGCTTTCCAGTTGCTTCACGTTACTTTTCTCTGGTATTCTAGTTTTCTCAGCAATGTGTGTCTGTTAACCAAGTATGAACTGAGCTGGGTTACATAGAGCACACATATATACCCAGGAAACTAGTACATTTATATTTCTGGTTAATGCGGCTGTTGCTGATGGAGAAAGAGGCTGTTTGGAGTTGGATTAGGGTAGGTCTCTTTGCTCTGTTCTGTTGTCATGCCAAAGCAAGTGGGACTACAACTGTAGCACTGTTTATAAGTCCTTCAAGTACTACTGTTAGGAGGCACTGTTTGTAAAACCTGGAACCTCAAATACGTCCTCTGAGACAGCACTACACTTAATCACATTAATGAAGGGAGTAAGAGCTTAAATGAAATGTTAAAGAAGAGGGGATATGTGAAGCATTGCATCAGAAGTCATCAGTATCTTAAAATGAGAAATAGCAGTCTCTGTGCTGCACTTGAAGGAATTCTGTCTTGAGCTCACTGTTTACTTCTGGATATGTTGATGCCCCTAAACAAAACAAAACAAAATTGTTGCACAAACCAGTTAGAAGCAAAGATCTCCTTTGCTGAAACCATCAGGGGCTCCTCCTGAGATGTGTATTATGTGTGTATGTGTGTTTGTAGGAGCTCCAGGAGTGTGTGCAGCATTAGCTGTTTTCAATTGACCCTTCTGTTTCTAATAATGTGCTTTTTTCTTTGAAAGGATGGAAGAAGAGCAGCAGCCTGAGAGTTCCAACTCACCCCAAAAGAAAGCAAAGCTAACTGAAATCAAGCAAAAGAATCCTGTCAGATTACACTTACCTCAACAAAGGGACAGAAAAAGAAAGTGCCCCTCCTCTCAAAGTGCAGATCATGAGATGTTCAAATGTGAATGCTACTGCAGTCCGAAGTGTATGGGAACCACTTCCGGGATGTCTGCAGGGGCCAGGATCTAAGCAAACTCTCATTCACCCACCTTAGAAATGCTGACACTGGACCTCATCAACTTGGCACTCAACCCGTGTACCACCCAGCCCCTTCTTGTTCAAGAAAGAACACAACAAATAGAAAATGACAACGTGCATTCACAACAGAAAAGCAACAGAATAATTAAAAATATTCTCCATGAATGGGCAGAATAACTCTGGAATTGACACCCTCCTTAAAAGATGATCAGAGCCTACAGGGTTGTGAATTTCAACATTACCAACTGATCTCTGGGGTGAAATCTTTTTGGAACTATGGTCATGAGGATTAAAAATGTCTGCCTGGTGACAATTACACCATGATATGGCGAGACTCAAACCTATTCCAGAAATGTTGCATTCTTTTCCTTAGTAGTTTTGGCATCCTTCCTGGGACATTCTGGGGGAGAGAAGCTCCTAGGCAAGGGCAAGCACATAAAGATGGTTCTATACACTCAATGTTGCTATTCCCATGGGTGAGCTAACATTTTCTCCTCCTCAGGTTTCCTTCCTTTGTTGCTCTTTTCAAAAGAGCTTCCATTCCACTTTAGTGACTGCAGGACACAAGGAGCACTAAGTCTAAGTCTGATTGACGACTTCCTCTCTCTCTCTCTCTCTCTCTCTCTCTCTCTCTCTCTCTCTCTCTCTGTGTGTGTGTGTGTGTGTGTGTGTGTGTGTGTGTGTGTGTGTGTGTGTGTGTGTGGTTTGTGAATGTTTATGAAGCTGTTTATGAACTTTTGTTTGTGTTATGACAAATCAAGCTTGACTGAGGAGGCAGGAGGGAGTGGCATAGGTGTAGGTTGTTAATCTCATCCTGAAACCACTGTGTCAGAGGATGTCAATAACCTGGGAAAAAAGGAGATTTTTCTGACAGGTTGGAATCCTGGTGGTTGCCTAGATTACCGGGAGAGAGAGCTGTGGGAACATGACAACTGTAGCATGACCAGACTCATTCTATAGTATCCAGGCCTGAAGCAAGAGTATAGGGCACAAGGCCACAATATCAGACCCTAATCAACATTAGGGGGTATCTGAAGGTGATCTGAGCCTGTTTAAGACAAACAAAGACAGAGTGGACAAGAACTTGCTCTGTCCAATAGCTCCAACACTCATTGGATTTTCAGTGAGTTTGTGCAGATTGGCAGATGATTTTCACTTTGTACTAGGAGTTATGTGAACAACAGTGTAGCCCTGGTCCCTGACCCCAGATGCTATGCTTTGAGTGCTGCTGTTAGCCCTGGTGTGGTGCATGTGCAGGGTTTTTCCACACAAATGCTGAAATGGAGCATTGTTTAGATTCCATAGTCTGATGGTCACACAAAGAATTCTCAAGATTACGGACAGAAAGCACCTCTCCCACTATTTCTGTCTCTGTCTCTGTCGCTCTGACTCTCTCACTCTCTCTCTGCACAGAACCAATTAAATTGTGAAACATCTCACACCATATATTCATGAAGAGGATGTAGCACTAAGTTAAGTGAGCATGAGTATGTATTTATGTATGTATGTATGTATGTATGTATGTATGTATGAGGACCTCAGTGTCTGTATAACCAAGGAACAAAGAAAAGCCTAAGAGAGTAATGCAAGGATCTGCCTAGTAAGGGAAAGTCAGAAATAACCAGGCTCACCTGAGTAAATCAAGAACATGATAGGGAGGGTGGTGTTAGACAGAGGGGAAGAAGGAAGGTCAATGGGTGGTGAACATGAGGGAACAGCATGGTAGATATGGAAATGGCAGAGGGGGGAGCAAGAAATTATTTACCTTGCTAGAACAGCTATTATGGGACTAGTGGGAATACTGGCAGAAGGGCAATTCCCAGGAATAAACAAGGATGACCCCAGATAAAATGCTAAGTAATAGTGGAGAAGGTGCTTGAACTGTCTTGGTGTCACTTCACATCAAGAAAGCCCTAACTAGAACACCTTCAGGCACTCACCTCATTTTCAATCATTCCCATTCATAGTGAAGTCTCCAGATGAGCCCTAGGCTGAGTGGCATGTGTAACACAGGACCCATGGGGAACAGAATACTCTGCAGGTGTGGGTGGAGAAAAGTTGGTGATGTCCTTGGAAAGAGCATCCTCATGGGGGACCACCTTTGCCTGCATTCTTGATGGTGGCCCTCAACATTTTGTTCACTGCTGCCTTCCTGAACCTCATCTGAGGTTTGGACTCCAGCAGTGTTAAACCTGGGGGAGCCAGCTGAAATTGCTTAACAACTTCAGACTTCAATGGATTTTCTTGCTTTGTGATGTTTGGGTATATAACACAGATGAAATAGTGGGAGGGAGAAGCCTCTCCTTCTGCAAGTCAGTGTGCCATCAATAGGGCTTCAGGGCAATGGGGGCATTTAGGGACCATAAACATGGAAACCAGGACAAAAGACAAAGTAAAGAACAATGCTTTAAGTTCATCAATATGCCTACCCTGCTCACCTGTAGACACCCTTCCAGAAAGACTGTGTTCCCCAAATCCACACACCTCCAGTAATATTAAAGGCATTCCAGACTCATATACTCACTGTCCAAATGGGACTGCCTCTTGCCTGATTGGCATCTTTTCCTAGCAGTTACTAAGGCAAGTCTTCTTGGAAGAGTTAGGAGCACATTTATCTAAGAGGCAGGCGTCCACACAAGAGCAGATGATGACCAAACAGATTTGAGAACACAGAAAGACAGCTTTAGAGCAAAGGACCGCAACATCTCATGTCCTGTCTAGCTGTCTTGCATGTGAGGGACATGGGGTGCACTGTTTCATTCAGTGAAGTCAATTGAGGGGATACAAGTAGGAATATCTCATTTCAGAGGAATATGCAATCCTTTGGAAGAAATGGCTCAACAGCAAGTGATGCTTTTGTTCTTGTAAGCCTGTGGGATCATTTTGTCCTTTGTTGACACAGTGCTTGGTTGAGGAAAGGCACTGGGCAGAGCAAGCAACACTGTCCAAACTGGGTTCCTCATGTTCTAGTTACTGGGAACCTGTAGATGGTGTCACCTGAGAAGTCACTTTTGGTCCAGAGTATAATTTTAATTTTTTGGATTACATTCATACATTTCAAAATGGTATGTATGTGGTTGTATGTTCATACATGTTTATGCCATGACACACATTTGGGAATATTAGAGAACAACATGGGAAGTCTGTTCTGTTTTCCTAACACATGGGTTCCAGGAACTCTACTGAGGTCAAAAATTTTGGGCACACCATTTTACCATCATGTCCTTCTTGCGATTCCCTAGTCTTGCATTTTCATGTCTTCTCTTTCCTAGAATCCCTCTGCTCAGTAAAACATCAGAGGGAAGCTTTGCACTGTCGACCTAAGAAATCTACGGTGACTAGTAACAGCCTGGCATAGATGCCTGCTGGATGAAGAGACTTGCTCTTAAGAAAGCTCTACTTTCAGTAATGAATGACTACACTGAAAACCTCATTCACAAATTTATTTCCGACAATGTTTGGAGGCTGAGGGCCCAGGAAGCACACATTTAGCTCTTTGTAGGACTGCATATAGCAGGATGACAGCACACCCATTGAGACAGGAAATGTCAAAGAATCTTAGTGGCCGTAACATCTATCAAATGCCTTTAAACAAGTTTTTTGACATTTTCATGGAATTTTTTTCATCACCATCTTCTGTTCCCCCCCCCAACTCTTCCCAGATCTGCCCAAACTTCCATATCTATCTACATTTGTGGCCAACTTTTTCTTTTAAGTCATTCAACATCAATCTGTGCTGCCTAAATTTTTGGATACATGTACATCCAAGAGCAGGTGCACATTTGAACTCATAACAATTCAGACAGCAAATGGCAAACATGTGCTGGTTCAGTAAAAGGCCTGCACTGCAAAAGGCCATTTTGGGACTGGCAATTTAGCCCAGACTCTAGTGGTGCTTGAGGCACAAACATGAGTGCCTGATATCAATTTGAAAAGCCAGACATGACAGCTTAGCATCAGGGTTCTAGATCTGGTGAGGCAGAGACGGGTGGGCAGGCCAGTTGGAATCACTGTCCAGCAAGAGCAGGGTAATCATGAACTTCAATCCAATAGAAAGATGGCTTCCAGGAACAAGATGGCCAAGTCCTGAAACATGTGTGGAAGTCTAACCATTGCACACTTCCTCTTGGGCACATGTGCTCTTCAAACATGTGTCTGCTCACATAGAATAGCCACAGAAACCATACAGATATGCACAAAAGTCCTTCTGAAGGCAAACTGGCCTTAGGTTCACATCTTCCACAGCCCCATGCCCACACATCTCACCACCTCCTGTTACTGCTCTTCACAGGACAAAGCTTTACTTCCAGGAGCATTAGGGGACACTGTCAACCATACCCATCACTTCTGGATTGTGTACTGTATTCTTGAATAGCATGACAAAGAGATTGAGTGAGACAGAAAGACCGAACACAAAATAAAAGGCAAAGGCTGTTGGGTCCTATCCCAACCACAGAAGGCTCAGCTGGGTCTGAAGAAGGGTAAGTGTGCTGCTCTACTGTTCCTTATTCTCCCAGGATCCTGGAGACAATCAGACACAGCGGGGAGTCTAGTTAAGCAGGATCTCATTTACACCCATAGGAAGCATCTTTTAATGCAAAGAACCATAGCCAGGCAATGTTTTTAAAAGTCAGCCTATCATGCACCTAGTCACCCTATACTTCACCTGGTGAACACAAGCCTTACATACAGTTACTTCATCTGGTTCCATCTTGGCAACCAATTACACATTTTCGTGAACATCTCAAGACTTGACATCCTGAGTTCCCTGCAGTGCCATCTTTAACTGTCTTGTGTGCCCTTCAAAGGGCCACCACACTCCAGACATCAGGCGGTTCTTTGAGGTGACCCAGTGCCTTGTGACATCTTATTTAAACAATTAAAAGTGTAATTCCTAATGCCTCCTGTAACGGTTTGTGAAAAGGTCAGACTCAGAATGGACAACTGATCTTTTAAAATCCAGTAATCTGGTTCACACCCAGTGTACCACAAGACAGAGATCAGGAGTTCCATGTGGAACTTTGTGCAATGAATGTCTTACAATTTGCATTGGACACTCCCGTGCCATGCTGACATTTTGGTGAGACCTGAAAGCAAGGGCAAAGGAGAATAATCCACTAGAGTTCCCCCCCCCAATGAAATGAGCTGCTCTTCTTGCTGTGTGGATTCAGTGACAGCTCCTCCAGGGCAAGGTGTCTTGTACCCTAAGAACTCCTTCCTGCCTTACTCCTTTTTCCAGGCAGGCTACACTTGCTACCATTCTTCAGAGGGGGGAGCAGAGAAACCACATTTTTCTCCTTCCCTAGACCATTGGGTGCCTATTCCCCCATCTAATCTATGGCAGAGAGGTCCTCCTTTTTCTGTGGCTCCTCAGAAAGATGCAGCCCTTCAGGAATCTGTGGGGTGAGGTTTATGTTACCCTTACCAAACATAGAGTTCCTCTATTGTCCTGATTGTCCTTTCCAGGGGGAGTATATTGTATCTCCAAATCTCTACCTCTACTTCCCTTCCCATGTTATACTCTCCAAATCTGGTCTCATTGTCATCCACTTTCCCTTAGCTTTTGTAGAACATCTATCCAGCACCTTCTGGCTTTCAAAGTTTACATTGAGAAGTCAGGTGTTATTCTGATAGGCCTGCCTTTTTATGTTACTTGGCCTTTTTCCTTTGCTGCTCTTAATATTTTCTCTTTATACCGTAGGTTTGGTGTTTTGATTATCATATGTTGAGGGGAATTCTTTTTGTGGTCCAGTCTGTTTGGTGTTCTGTAAGCTTCTTGTACTTTTATAGGAATATCCTTCTGTAGGTTGTGGAAGTTTTCTTCTATGATTTTGTTGAATATGTTTTCTGTACCTTTGAGCTGTATTTCTTCACCTTCTTCTATACCTATTATTCTTATGTTTGGCCTTTTACATGGTGTCCCATATTTCCTGGATATTTTGTGTTAGGGATTTTTGGACTTGAGATTTTCTTTGGTCATCGATTGTATATCCTCTAGTGAGTCTTCAACACCTGAGTTCTCCCTTCCTTCTCTTGTATTCTATTGGGCATACTTACATCTGTCGTTCCTCATCATTTACCCAGATTTTGTATTTCTAGCATTCCCTCATTTTGTGTTTTATTTTTTCTATTTCATCTTTCAAGCCTGGAACTGTTTGACTTGTTTCCTTCACTTCTTTGGTTGTTTTTTCTTGGCTTTCTTTAGATTCTTTAAGAGATTTGTTTATTTCTTAATTTTTTTGTTTTTCTTTTCCTCAATTTCATGCATTTTTGTTTGTTTTTTCCTCTATTTCTTTAAGTGATTTTCTAGTTTCCTCTTTAAGTGTCTCTATCATCTTCATAAAATAGTTTTTATCATCCTTATCTTCTGCTTCATATGCGTTGGAATTTTCAGGTCTTGCTTATGTGGAGTCCCTAGATTCTGGTGGTGTCTGTCATATTGGTCTTTCTGTTGTTGAGTGTGTTCTTATGCTGTTTTCTTCCCACCCCTTCTTGGAGTTGTACAGTTGGGTTCTCTCCCTCTCTTCTAGTCTCCTGGTGGCATAGGAGGGCCAAGACTTCAGTGTGAATAACTCTGGATTTTCTGACCTTTCCTAGTATCCTCATTCAAGCAGAGGTCATGGGGGGGGCAAGACTCAAGTAGAGGATGGAGTGTGGAGAGTGGAGTGGGTGGCAAGACTGAGATAATGCCAGACTCCTGTCTGTCCTTCCTGAGCAGCTCCACTATTGTGGATCAGACCCAACAATTTCCAAGCCGGGCATGGAGGGAAAGCCCACAACCACCTCAAGCAGAGGGTAGAGGGTGGAGGAGAGTTGAAGACTGAGATGTGGTCAATCTTTGGTGGTCAGTCCTTCCTGGAGGGGTCCACTATACCTGAAGCAGACCCAGAAAGCTCCGAGCAGGGGGGATGGAGGGAGAGCCCACACTCACCTCGAGGAGTGGAAAGAGGGCGGGGGAACAAAAGTGCAGTGTGGCCAAACCCTGCTTGGTCCATCCTTCTGTGGAGGGTCCAGTAAGCAGAGAAAACCCAGTAATCACTCAGCAGGGGATGGAAGAGGAGCCACTTATCAGTTTTTTAAATTGAATATTGTTATGATATGTCCATTGTTGTTTTGCCTGCATGTGTGTCTTGGTGAGGGTGTCAGATTACGTTGAGGTTGAAGTTACAGACAGTTGTGAGTTTCCATGTAGATGCTAGGACTTAAACCAAGGTCCTTTGTAAGAAAACACAGTCCTACTAATCTGTAAGCCATTTGTCTACTCTGCACTTTATGTGCCTTTTCATTGTTTATTTATATGTTTTTACATCCCAACTTCAGTTTCTACTCCATCCTCTCCTTGAATTGCCTGGACAAAACTGCTCCTTTCCCCCTGCACAATTGACACATATCTCTAGATCAAAATTCCCCCTTTTTGTACAACTAATCTTCCAAGTAAAATTCTAGCATATACCATAACTCCCCTTGTTTGTGATAGTGATATAAATGTTCTGGAAGTGATGGATTGATTTTGATTGGATTTAAGTCCTACTCCATGAAGTGGGACCAAAACCTGACACTATTAAAATGACCAAGATTCTGATACTAATTAGATCCTTTGCCCAAAAGAAAGGATACTACTATTGTTCTCATAAATGACCATAGCTAAAGATATGGATTGCTTCCTAATGACATACTGCTTTACTCATACATAGATCAGTGTCTCTCTCAACATGCATTGAAGAAGCTTTTTCTTGGAGCATATGAGAATTAACATGCAGAACCATTAATGGACAATGTGCAGAGAGTGAGACACTTTGGAGCACTCAGTCCAAAATGTGAAGTATATTTCTAAAGCCTTTCTCAAGTCTCAGGAATGTATGTAGAAGAAAAGGACAAAAGATTGTAAGGGTCAAATGTGAGAACATAACTCAATGGAAAAAAAGTGTCTTTTGGACAAACCAGGACCAATACACATGTGAATGCACCAAGAATGTGGCAGCATGCACAAGACCTGTATAGGTTCAAGCCAGACTGGGTCCCAGCACTGAGAAAGGGAAGTAGACACAGGGTCTCACCACTAACCCTGTAGATATTTGCAATTGATACCTGATGGTGAAGGGAAAACCAGTTTTGTACAATGGAGTGTGATGGGGAATGTTATTCTGTCTATATGTTTGTCTTATTTGTTGATGAATAAAACACTGATTTGCCAGGCAGGATGATAGGACCAGGAGAGAAGGAGGATTCTGGGAACTGTAGGCAGAGAGGAGTTGTTATGTGATCCCAGGAAGTGACGTGGCTGGGCAGAACCTGCTACTAGCTAACCATAGAGGTCTGGGTGTCTGTACAGACAGGCAGGAAGTGATGTAGCTGGGCAGAAAGAGAAAATAAGCAGGGACAAACAGGAAATCACTCTCTACTCTGCAGAGATGTTGCAAGCAGAGGTGTTGCAGGTCCAGCATTCCCAGTAAACCAAGACCACATGAAAATACATAGATTAGTGATTATGGGTTATAAATTTTAAGACAGAGATAGCCAATAAGAAACCCAAGTCACCAGGACAACAGCTTTATAATTAATATAGTGTCTGTGTTCATTTGGGGCAGAGAAGGGGGGAGGGACCCAGCCGGCCCAAAAAAACCCTGACATTACAGGAATGCCACCAGTTATATCAACTACAATCCAGGGCATGCCGCATGATCCAGAATAGATGGCCAGGATAAATGAATCTGAGAGGAGTTGGGAGTCGGGTAAATACATGATCAAAAATATTGTATGGAAAAATATAATACCAAACAGGAAAAAGAAACAAATGAAAGAACCCTAAACATAATGCAGCAATGAACAAGAAAGGAAATACAAATCATGAAAAGAAAAAACAAACAAAATGTTAGAATACAGTGAGGCCATGGGCACTAGAGGGGAACTCATTACTGCCACATACTAGACAAGGATACATTCTAAGTGGAAACTATAGATCTAAGCTTATATGCATAGATGAGCCTATTAGTTCTAAGCTTCATCAAAGGAGCTTCCTTTTTCAGAGGAGTGAGAGTATTACATAAATGCACAACTTGTCAAATTGCTGAGAATACCTCACCATGGAGGACACATCCCCAACTAATACATCTACAACACAAACCCTATACAAAAGGTTTCAATAAATGTATTGAAATATGGGGCAGAAAGATGGTAATCTCCAAAAGACAAGGGCATCTGCACTAAAAAGGTATCATTTATATGTGATGGAGAATCTATACCCATAAAATCTAAACATTATGGTTACATAAATAAGCCACCCACAATGACATCAGTTAATAGAACAAAGTCACGGATGGTGGATATCTCAGGAGACTCTACACCTAAAGAAAAATAGAATTCTCTCTCTCTCTCTCTCTCTCTCTCTCTCTCTCTCTCTCTCTCTCTCTCACACACACACACACACACACACACACACACACACACACACACTTCCATGAGACATAGTTCTTCTGTGTTCCAGTAAATGAAATGGAACAAAAGCATGTTTGCATACAACAACAAAGAAAGGAAGGAAAAGATGAAACCCAAGGAGAGGAAAATGTTAGGCCATCCATGGGAAGTGCAACATGGGGAGAATAGAACCATTGCTATGCCTTTGCCCTTGCCTAGGTGCTTCTCTTCCCAGAATGTCCCAGGAAGGATGCCAAAACTGCTAAAGAATACAATGCAACATTTCTGGAATATGTTTGAGTCTAGCCATGTGATAGTGTTATTGTTACCAAGAAGACATTGTTACTCCTCCTGACCATGCTACCAAAACTATTTCACCCCAGGGATGGAGTTGACATTCATGATCCTGTAGGCTCTAATCTTTTTCAAAGGAGGGGGATAGGCCATAGTTAATCTGTCCATTCATGGAGAAGTATTTTAAATATACTTTTGCCATTCTGTTTGTAATGCACATTGTCATTTTCTATTTTCTGTGTTCTTTATTGCATTACAGTGTTCTTGGTAGTACAAGTGTTGAGTATCAAGTTACTGAGGTCCAGTGTCATCATTTCTAAGGAGGATGAATGAGAGGTTGCTTCCATTCTGGTTCCAGCAGACATCCCGGATGTTTTTTCCACCTAGTTCTGGCAGCAGTGGCATTCACATTTGAACATCTCATGATCTGCATCTTGAGAGGAAGAGGGTTTTCCTTTCCTGTCCCTTTGGTGAGGTAAGAGAAACCTGACATATTTCTTTCACTTGATTTCAGCTAGCTTTGCTTTCTTTTGGGGAGATTTGAACTCTCAGGCTGCTAATCTTCTTCTATCCTTTCAAAGAAGAAAAGCACATATTAGAAACACAAGGGCCAACTGAAAACAGCTCATATTGCAAACAATCCTGGAGCACCTAAAATCACACATACATACACATCTCAGGAGGAGCCGCTGATGGTTTTAGCAAAGGAAATCTTAGTTTCCAAATGGTTTGTGCAGTCATTTTGTTTTGTTTTGTGTATGGGTACCGACATATCCAGAACCAACCAGTGTGCTCTTTACATCTGGAATATTGGTTTTAGACCAGTTTTCCTTGTACTTGATTATGTGTGGCACTGGGAGGGCAGGACAAAATTCTTTCAGGTGGAGTACACAGATCACTATTTCTCATTATAAGATGCTGAAGATTTCTGAAGCAATGCTTCACAAATACCCTCTTCTTTTTTTGTTTTTTTGTTTGTTTGTTTTATGGTGATACTTTTAAAAAAATTATTAGTTCAAATTCGGAACAAGCTTGCTTCACATGTCAATCGCTTCTCCCTAACCTCCCCCCCAACCCTTACCGCAACCCCCCACCTTCCCCCCACCCCATCTACCCTCCACTGCGCAGGCAGGGTAGGGCCATCGATGGGGCTCCCAAAGTCCACCGCATCATCCTGGGCCAGGCATAGGCCCTCCCCCATGTGTCCAGGCCAAGAGTGCATCCCTTCACATGGGAGGGGCACTCAAAGTCCCTTCTTACACCAGGGAAAAATACTAACCCACTACCAGGAGCCCCGTCGAGTGCGGAGGCCTCCTCATGTTCAGAGGTCTGATTCAGTCCCATGCTGGCCTCCCAGAGAGCAGTCAGGGATCCATGTGCTCCCCCTTGTTCAGGCCAGCGGATTCTGTGGCTTTCACCAGCCTGGTAATGACCCCTTTGATCTTCATTCCTCCCTCTCTGCAACTAGGTTCCAGAGTTCAGTTCAGTGTATATCTGTGGATGTCTGCCTCTGCTTCCATCAGCCACTGGATGAGGACTCTAGGATAGCTTAAAAAGTTGTTATCAGTCTCATTATAGGGGAAGGGCATTTAGATTATCCTTTCCAACATTGCACAGATTGTCAGTTCGTGTCATCCTTGTAGATCTCTGGAAATCTCCCTAGTGCCAGATCTCTCCTTGGACTTATAATTGCTCCCTCTGATGTGGGATCTCTCATCCTGCTCTCCTCTATTCCTCCCCCAACTCAACATTTCTGGTACTCCATTTCTTCCTCTCCCCTCTTCTTCTTCTCCTCTCATTCTGGCAGCTCCCTTTCCCCAACCCTCATGCTCCAAATTAGTTCATTAGATCCTGCCCCTTCCCATTCTCTGGGAGTTCATGCATTTTTCTCTTAGAGTCCTTCTTGTTTCCTAGTTTCTTTGGTGAAGAGGAATGTAGGCTGATAATACTTTGCTCTACATCTAAAATACATATATGAGTGACTACATACAATGTCTTTTTGTGATTGGGTTACCTCACTCAGGAAGGTTTCTTCTACTTCCATCCATTTGCCTGCGAATTTCAAGATTCCATTGCTTTTTACTGCTGAGTAGTACTCCAGTGTATAAATGTACTGCATTTTCTCAATCCATTCTGCAGTTGAGGGGCATCTAGGTTGCTTCAAGGTTCTGTCTATTACAAACAATGCTGCTATGAACATGGTTGAACATATGTCCTTGTTGTATGGACGTGCATTGTTTGGGTATATGCCCAAGAGAGGAATTGCTGGATGTTAATGTAGACTGATTCCCATTTTTCTGAGCAACAGCCATACTGATGTCCAAAGTGGTCTTACAAGTTTGCACTCCCAACAGCAATGGAGGAGTGTTCCGTTTTCTCCACATCCTCTCCAGCATAGATTGTCATTGGAGTTTTTTATTTTAGCCATTCTGGCCGGTGTAAGATGGTATCTCAGAGTTGTTTTGAGTTGCATTTCTCTGATGGCCAAGGATTTTGAGCACTTTCTTAAGTGTCTTTCATCCGTTTCAGATTCATCTGTTGAGAATTCTCTATTTAGTTCTGCACCCCACTTTTGAATTTCATTGTTTTGTGTTTTGGTGGCTAGCTTCTTGAGTTCATTGTATATTTTGGAAATAGGCCTCTGTCGGATGTGGGGTTGGTGAAGATCTTTTCCCATGCTGTGGGCTGTGGTTTTGTTTTGCTGTGTCCTTTGCCTTATGGAAGCTTCTCAGTTTCAGGAGGTCCCATTTATTAATTTCTGATCTCAATGTCTGTGTTACTGGTGTAATGCTGAGGAATCAAGCTCCCGTGCCAATTCATTCAAGAATATCTCCCAGTTTCTCTTCTACAAGATTCAGTGTGGCTGAATTTATGTTGAGATCTTTGATCCATTTTTCATTTTAAGTTTTATGCATGGTGACAGATATGTCTAGTTGTGCCAGCACCATTTGTTTCAGAACTATGGCTCTATAATAGAGCTTGAAGTCAGGAATGGTGATGCCTCCAGAAGATCCTTTATTTTACAGAGTTTTTTTTCTATCCTGGGTTTTTTGTTTTTCCATATAAAGTTGAGTATTGTTCTCTCAATGTCCGTGAAAAACTGTGTTGGGATTTTGATGGGGATTGCATTGAATCTATAGATTGCTTTGGCAGGATTGTCATTTTTACTATGTTGATTCTACCTATCCAAGAGCATGAGTGATCTGTTCATTTTCTTTTATCTTCTTTAAGTTCTTTCTTTAAAGACTGAAAGTTCTTACTGTACAGGTCTTTCACTTTTTTGGTTATTGTTACCCCAAGATATTTTATGTTACTGGTGGATATTATGAAGGGTGATGTTTCTCTGATTTCTTTCTCATTGCATTTATCAACTGTATACAGTAGGCCTACTGATATTTTTGAGTTAATTTTGCATCCTGCTACTTTGCTGATGGTGTTTATCAGCTACAGGTGTTCCCTGTAGACTATCATATCATCTGCAAATAGTGAAAGTTTGACTTCTTCCTTTCCAATTTGTATCCCTTTGATCTCCTTTAATTATCTTATTGCTGTAGCTAGAATTTCAAGTACAATATTAAAGAGATATTGAGAGAGTGGCCAGTCTTGTCTTGTTACTGATTTTAGAGGAATCGCTTTGAGTTTCTCTCCATTTAGTTTGATGTTGGCTGTCCGCTTGCTATATATTGCTTTTATCATGTTTAGATATGTTCCTGTTATTCACGTTCTCTCCAAGATCTTTATCATGAAGGGATATTGGATTTTGTTAAAGATTTTTTCAACATCTAGTGAGATGATAATGTGGTTTGTCTTTTTCAGTTTGTTTATATGGTGAATTACATTGATGGATTTTCATATGTTGAACCATCCTTGTGCCACTGGCATGAAGCCTACTTGATCATGGTGGATGATTTTTCTGATTTGTCCTTGGATTTGATTAGACAATATTTTATTGAGTATTTTTGCATCGATGTTCATGAGAGATATTGGTCTGTAGTTCTTTTTTAGATGTATATTTGTGAAGCTAGGGCATCAAAGAGATTGTGGCCTCGTAAAAAGAGTTTGGTATTATCCCTTCAGGTTCTGTTGTGTAGAACAATTAGAGGAGTACTGGTATTAGCTCTTGTTTGAATTTCTGGTAGAATTCTGCAGTGAAGCCATCTGGCCCAGGGCTTTTTTTTTTTTTTTTTTTTTTTTTTGGTTGGGAGGCTTTTGATGACTGCTTATATTTCTTTTTTTATTAATTCAAGTTAGGGAACAAGCTTGTTTCACATGTAAATCCCTTCTCCCTCTCCCTCTCCCTCCCCTCACCCCCATCCCTCCTCACACACCCCTAACCTACCCCCCACCCCATCCACCCACCACTCCCCAGGCAGGGTAGGACCCTCAACGGGGGCTCTGCAAATTCCACCAAATCTTCCTGTGCTGGGCCTGGGCCCCTCCCCATTTGTCCAGGGCCAGAGTGTATCCCTTCACGTGGGATGGGCTCTCAAAGTCCCTTCTTGCACCAGGGAAAAATACTAATCCACCACCAGAGGCTCCCTGGAGTGCAGAGGCCTCCTTATTGACATCCATGTTCAGGGGTCTGGATCAGTCTTATACTGGCCTCCCCGACAGCATCTGGGGTCGATGTGCTCTCCCTTGTTCAGGACAACAGTTCCTGTGGGTTTCTCCAACCTGGTACAGACCCCTTCGCTCTTCATTCCTCCCTCTCTTCAACTGAATTCCAGATTTCAGCTCAGTGTATATCTGTGGATGCCTGTCTCTGCTTCCATCAGCCACTGGATGAGGGCTCTAGGATGGCATAAAGAGTAGTCATCAATCTCATTTTAGGGGAAGGGCTTTCAGGTTATCCTCTCCACCATTGCCTGGATTGTCAGATCGTGTCATCCTTGTAGATCTCTGGACATCTCCCTAGTTCCAGATCTCTTCTAGGACCTATAGTGGCTCCCTCTAATGTGGTATCATTCATCCTGCTCTCTCTCCTCTATTCTTCCCCCAACTCAATATCTCTGCTCCTCCATATCCTCTCCGCTACTCCTCTTCTCGTGCTCTTATTGTGGCAGCACCCTCTCCCCTAACCTCATGCTCCCAATTAGCTCAGGAGTTCATGCCACTTCCCATTCCTGGGGTCTATTTATCCCTTAGAGTCCTTCATGTTTCGTAGTTTCTTTGGTGAAGAGGATTATAGGCTGGTAAACCTTTGCTGTATGTCTAAAGTTCATATATGAGTGAGTACATACCATGTTTGACTTTTTGTGACTGGGTTACATCACTCAGGATGGTTTCTTCTACTTCCATCCATTTGCCTGTGAATTTCAAGATTCCATTGCTTTTTTCTGAGTAGTACTCCATAATCTAGAAGATTCAGTGTGGCTGGATTTATGGAGAGATCTTTGATCCATTTGCACTAAAGTTTCGGGCGACTTCTTTTTGTGGTCCAGTCTGTTTGGTGTCCTGTAAGCTTCTTGTACTTTCATAGGCATATCTTTCTGTAGGTTGGGGAAGTTTTCTTCTCTGATTTTGTTGAATATGTTTTCTGTACCTTTGAGCAGTGTTTCTTCACCTTCTTCTACGCCTATTATTCTTAGGTTTGTCTTTTCACGCTGTCCCATATTTCCTGAATATTTTGTGTTAGGGATTTGTTGGACTTGAGGTTTTCTTTGGTTGATGAATGTATATCCTCTAGTGAGTCTTCAATAGCTGAGATTCTCTCTTCCCTCTTGGATTCTATTAGTTATACTCACATCTTATTTCCTGATCATTTATCCAGCCTTTCCATTTCCAGCATCGCCTCATTCTGTGTTTTCTTTATTGTGTCTATTTCAGCTTTCATGCTTTGAACTGTTTCAAGAGCTTGCTTTACTTGTTTGGTTGTTTTTTTTCTTGGGTTTCTATAGATTCTTTAAGAGATTTGTTTATTTCTTGAATTTTTTGGTTTGTCTTTTCCTCCATTTTGTGTAATTTTTTGCTTGCTTTTTCTTCTATTTCTTTAAGGGATTTTCTTGTTTCCTCTTTAAATGTCTCTATCATCTTGCTGAGATAATATTTGAGGTCCATCTCTTCTTCATGCACTGTGTTGGGCTTTTCAGATCTAGCTTGATTGGAGTCCCTAGATTCTGGTGGTGTCATATTGGTCATTCTGTTTTTGAGTGAGTTCTTATTCTGTCTTCTTCCCATATCTTTTTCCAGTGTGTACAGGAGGCGACTCTCTATCTCCTCTTTTTACCCAGTGGTGTGTGGGGGCCAGGAATTCAATGTGCGCAGCTCTGGATGGTCTTGCCTCTCCTGGTAGTCTCCTCACTCTGAAAGAGTTAGGACTCCATAGGGGTCAGGTGTGTGGGGGGGGACAGGAAGTAAGAGTGGGGTGTTTCCAGGCTCAGGGAGTTCCTCACTGCCTGGGCAGGTCTACCCCAAGCAGGAACAGGCCCAGGGAGATTGGGGTGTATGGAGTTTTGGAAGGGAGTTGGGTAAGAGCAGAGGATCACTCACCTCGTTGTGGATCGAATTGGTCGGCAGAAAGGGAATGAAGAGTAGCCTGTTCCAAGATTCAGGGAGCTCTTCCCTGCCTGGGCGTGTCTATTCCAAGCAGGCACAAGCCTGGGGAGATCTGGGTGAATGACACTTTGGACGGGAGTTGGGTAAGAGCAGGGGCTCACTCACGTAGTTGCAGATCAGTAGGCAGAAAGGGAAGGAAGAGACTGCTTATATTTCATTACGGGTTAGAGGTTGATATAAACTGTTTATCTATTCTTGGTTTAATTTTGGTAAGTGATATCTATCTAGAAAACTGTCCATTTCCTTTAGATTTTTGAATTTTGTGGAGTACAGGTTTTCAAAATATGACCTGATGATTCTCTGGATTTCCTCAGTGTCTGTTATTATATCCCCCTTTTCTGATTTTGTTAAATAGCATGCTCTCTCTCTCTCTGCCTTTTGGTTAGTTAGTTTGTTTAGAGGTTTGTCTATCTTGTTAATCTTCTCAAATAACCAAGTCTTTGTTTCATGGATTCTTTGTAATGTTTTCCTAGTATCTACTTTATTGATTTCAGCCCTCAGTTTGATTATTTCCTGGTGTCTACTCCTCCGTGGTGAGTTTACTTCTCTTTGCTTTAAAGCTTTCAGTGTGAATTCTCTAGTCTGATTTTTCTCCAGTTTCTTCATGTGGGTACTTAGTCCTATGAACTTTCTTTTTAACACTGCTTTCAGAGTATCCCATATGTTTGGGTATGTTGTGTCTACATTCTCTTTAAATTCTAGGAAGTCTTTAGTTTATTCTTTTATCTCTTCCTCAACCCAGGAATGGTGCAATTGGGTGTTATTCAATTTCCAAGAGTTTGTGGTTTTCTGCAATTTGTATTGCTGTTGAATTCTAGCTTTAAAACATGGTGATCGAAAGCTAGACAGAATAATATACCCATATGTTTTCATAGCACTTGGCATATTATAAAGGTTTAATAAACAAATGTAAGAATTAGTATTTATAAATATTTAATTTAAGAGATTAGTATATTGACTTTTTAATTCCAATTGAAGAAAACAACTTAGATTTTGTGTGAATTGTTATTAAAAAATACTATTTTTTAGATGGGCATTGGTGGCACATGTCTTTGATCCCAGCACTTGGGAGGCAAAGGCATGTGGATCTCTGTGAGTTTGAGGCCAGCCTGGTCTACAAGAGCTAATTCCAGGCCAGCCTTCAAAGACACAGAGAAAATCTGTCTCGAAAAACCAAAAATAAATCAAGAAACAAATATATAAATAAATAAATAACAAAGAATACTACTTTTTATTTAAAAAAGCATGTTGATCTAATAGGATACAGGGGGTTATTTCAATTGTTTTGAATCTGTGGAGGTTTGTTTTTTTGCCAACTATGTGGTCAGTTTTAGAAAAGGTGCCATGTAGCACTGAGAAGAAGGTATATTCTTTTGTTTTTGGATGGAATGTTCTATAGATGTCTGTTAATCCCAATTGGGTCATAACTTCTGTTAGATCCTTTGTTTCTTTGTTAAGTTTCTGTCTGGTCACAAGTAAAGAAGAGCCTCAGGCTCAGCTCATCCAAAAGCCTATCCTGGTTCCACTGAGAAACCAGAGAAATGACACAGTCAATAAGGCATGAGGTGAAATGCAAATGAAGGTGCTCACATTTTTAAGCCAAGTAATGGACCAGAAGAAAATTCCTTCAAGAGGGCTGCAATCTTGGGGTTCAAATTGCTTGTGTGTAAATCCCAGCTCCAACATTATGATCTGTGTATATCCCACACTGCCATTTTTGTGTTTGTGTCCATGTCCCAGCTCCAGAATTTGTAAGCTTCTGACTATATCCTACCCCACCATTTTTTACCTTGTGTCTAGTTACCACCCTACCACATTGATCTGGTATTAAGCTTATTTCTAAGGCTCTTCTCTAGTACATACAAGATGTATCTATATCACGCCCCACCTTTTGTGAACTTGCTTCTATGTACTGTGTGAGATTTTGTAAGACACACTGTGTTGTTACTTTAGTGTCTTCTAGTGTCTTCTGTGTCTTCTGTGTATAGGAGGTAACAACTAGTCCCACACAGGCATTGTTTATTTGGGATGGACTCATGTGATTTAACAGGTGGCTCTTTGAGGAGATCCTGACACACAGTACACAAGAGGTATTCCTCCGCTACCGGCAATTCATCATGGCTAAAACTGTCTTCCCAGGACACCCACACTGACTCAGGCCTGGGAATCAGAAGGACTGACAGATCATCACCTTCTCCCTGCTCTCCCCTTGGTCACTGAAGGGCATTTCATAATCATGTGCATTCTCATATGCTCTGTGCAGATCTGATGAAAGGTGAACCTGCCTCTTGAGTAGTCCCTCCAAGACTTAATACCCCAACAATTTTGACCAAAACGGGGCTCTGAATGTGTCTAGAACAAAGATTTCCTCAGAGGGATTATTGCAGTCTCACTGGGTGATGGTTGAAATGACCAGTTAGCATTTTTCACTGGGCTTCTACAGAGAAATCACATTTAAAAATTTTCTCTGCAGCCTCATTTGCATTCTATCATTTCCAGTAAACACACTGACTGAGAGAAGTTGCCTGTATCCAGTCATGAGACCAGAATAATGGTAGCTCTCATAAATGACCATTCTGAGCACTTTGTCAGGGCAAGACTCAGGTTCAGAGCTGTGGTATTATTTTTTCTCCGAGGAATATCTCAGTATGATGAAAATCTTGAAAATATGCATGCTTTCTTTCAGCATCTCCAAAACACTACTTAACATTGCTCATGCCCAAGAGACTTAAGTAACCCCCCACAAGCAGGGTGGGAGGTGGTTATGTGGGAGTTGTCAGGGAGCATTTAAAACTATGTCTGTTGAAATGCAAAGACTTTATTTACCCTGGATAATGTATGCAATCTCCCCACCCAGAGCTCTTCTTCTGTTTTCATTCCCTCTTGCATGTATCTTTCCCCATTGTCCCAATCTCTTCTACATTCTTCAACACTTCTGGGTGTCTACTTAAGGAGCCCTCTCACCACAGAAGTGATAACATGCTTCCTTCATAGCATGGGTAGTTTCTTGTTTCCTTGCTCTACACCTGCTTGGACTGAACCTGAATGCTCTGCTGACTACCACTACAGGCAATTTAAAAATCCCACCCAACCACCACCATCAACTGGAAATCTACAGCACCTGCAGACTTGTAGACACCATCCTACACTGAGGTGGGACATTCATCAAATTCCTGAAGTGTGCATGCACCAGATAATGATGCCTCCTAGGTTTTCCCATTTGTGCATGATAGTTGCAGGACATCGTTTAATATAGTGCTCATCTAGATGCAGAGACACACAGTCAAACAACTAGGCACAGAGAGAGCACAAATTGGAGATCTATATCAGTTCCTCCTCTGGGAGCTCTCAGGGCTCTCTAGGAAGAAGGAGAGGAAGAACGGGGGGGGGGAGCCAGGGGTTAAGGGACTACAAGGAGAACATGGCCCACAGAATCTACTGAGCTAGACTCATGGGGGCTCACAGACACCTAAAAAGCAATCACAGAGCCTACATCATTCTCTGATGGGTCCTCTGTGTGAATGTCATGGTTGTTGGCTCACTGCTTTTATGGGACTCCTTGCACTGTAAGTGATTGTGTGTCTGATTCTTTCAGTGCCCTTGGGACCTTTTCTCCCTACTGTTTCACCTTGTTCACTCCTGATAAGTGGGTTTGTGTCTAGTCTTGTTTTTGGAACTTGTTATGCCATGATCTGTTGGTATCTCCAGTAGTGTGCTCATCTCTGAAGGGAAAAAGAGGAATGTATCTGAGGAGACAAGAGATAAAAGAAGGAGGAGTTGAGGGAGGAATGAGTTCTCTGCTGTGGTATGGATTTATACTATGAGAGATGAATAATATAAATAAGGAAAAAAGAAAAACCTGGAGTGTGTGTGTGTGTGTGTGTGTGTGTGTGTGTGTGTGTGTGTGTGTGTGCTGCTTACCAACCCTATGTAAGTTACTTATTTTCTGTTCTTGTTGTCTTCATCACAAATGACTGGGAGATGAAGCCAAGGAAATCTGGGAACACCTGATTATTTGGACAACTCTCTAAGATTTCTAGTCACCATGCACTTCCAATTGTCACCACCCACACCACTGCAAGAGTCTGGTTATGCAAGGTTGACACTCACTAGATATTCTGTACAAGCTGAGTTAAACAATAGCCAGTGTAGGAAATCAAACACTTGCTTTGTAAATCCTCTGCTACCACCTGAAGCATTCCAGGACAAGGGGTCTCTGATCGCTTACATACAATACAATAGACCTTTTCCAACCCAATTGGTTTTCCATCAATGCTATGTCAATCTGCCACCAAAGCTATGGTTACAGGTGACTGGAATTTATTATATCATAATCTCTAAGCCTCAGAAGGCTGTTTGGAGTTGACCCTATGTCCTGCCTTGGGGTTAAGAGGCTCAAGCAAGATGTCCCTAGTACTGATCTCATCACTGGAGGTCCTGAAAGAGTCAGCAGGTCCAATCTGACTCTGCTTGATGTGGGAATTCAGCTCCTTTGACACATGGAAGATTGGACCATGTCCTCTTGCTGCCCAGAATCTCAGCCCAGTCAGCTGGTGTTGGAGAGGCTTCCCCAGTTCCCTCCTGTGCTCTCCCTTCAGCATCCTCTAGCAGCCCACTATGGAGACACAGCTCTCTCTCTCTCTCTCTCTCTCTCTCTCTCTCTCTCTCTCTCTCTCTCTCTCTCTCTCTCTCTCTCTCTCTTCATAGGTCTTGTCAACAGTTGCTCCTGAGGGGTAGAATTCCAGGAGGGTGTCACATGGGCATTCCTTTCCTCTGTGCACACAAACTGTGCATTTCTTAGGCCTCTCTGTTACTTAAGTGACCCACATTCGTATTCAATTTTCATGTAGTATTATGCCACAGAAGACTTTCATACAGGATAGATCATATTTTAATTAATCCTATTATCTGACATCTAAGACTTTTCCAACCCTGGCTGTTACACAGTCCTCAACACACATCATTTTAGATAAACATTGCTGTACATCTTAAGTGGTTATTTTGATATGTTTGTGACAGTCCTCTTCATTTTCAGTGGGAATTTTTTCCTTTGTTTACATTTATCTTATTTTATTTTATGAGAGCAAGTATCACTATGTGACCGTGGCTGGCATGAAACTAATGGTATAGACTACACCATCCAAGAAATCACACAGCAGTAACTGCTTTTGCATCCTGCTACATGGGATGGGCTATCGTACCCTGTTAATGGTAGAAAAAAATTGAAGTTTGGGAGGGATGATGTAAGTCATGTGTCCCAAAGCCTGAAAATGGAGTCTCTTCTGACACTCATTCAAGTCTGATTGGCTCCCGAATACCATACAACCAGTGGAGATCCAGTTTCTCCAACCAGAAAGGGACCAAATATTCTACACAGTGTTTTAGATCATTACATCATGGCTATGACACTAGGCACAGGATACAACTCCTCACTTGGGAAGCCAAGGTATGCTTGATAAACAAGGATTATATATGTGCTTAATCTCATGAAACACCGATTCTCACCTCACCTGATCTTGGGACACTGATCACACTGCCTGGACACCAGATATTGTACAATGGAGAGATGCTTTGAGATTATACAGGCAGTGAGACTCAAGAGCTGAAGTCCTATAGATTGCACACAGAAGCTGGACCCTCCTTGCAGAGGTTTTTCAGAAACTGGAGTGTAGATAGCTCCAGAGCCTGTCTGCAGATGCTGGATGCCTTCTCAGCAAGATTCACTCTTTCCCTGCAGGGGCAGGGTAGGGGAAGGAGACAGGACTAGGTTTAACTGTTGGTCATCTTATTTTGACTAGTCAGCTAGATTTCTCTTTTCTTTTCATGTGAAATGAAGTTTCACTCTCTGATTGAGGGCCCTGAGACCATCAGCTTCCCTCACAACCCATCCCAGTGGACAGTTTGGTAGCACTGGAAAGGACCTGCCAGAGGCTCTGCAGCCTTGTTGGGACTCACTGTGACCAAAGAAGCATTTGCAAGTTGCTGAGAATGAAGAAACAGTGGAGGGAAGGAAAACTGGTCCTAAACCCTGTCCTAGGGGTGGTGGTGTAGCGGGGAGGTGTCCATAGTTAGTTGCATTAAAAAGGAGTGGGAACCAGTGTGTGACAGGCTGGGATTGCCTTTCTGTTAGAGTCTACCACAGACCACTAATTTCCATTTCTCTGTTTATGTCTGTATCTAAGTGGAACACCCTGGAGCTGCCCAGAGTGTCTTACATGAAGCACCAAGCACATCAAGCAGCAGCTTGCTGCCCAAGGAACAGTGTGTGTCAATGTGAACACCTATGTATTCACTGAAATGTGTTGCATTTGTATATTTATCAGATCTTGGGTGTTGGTGTCTCATGTAGCTCAGTCTGGCTGCAAATTCCCTTTCTAACCAGGATGATCTTGAGGTTCTGATCCTTCAGCCTCCACATTCCAAGACCAGATTTAGAGGCTTATGCTCTCTTATGTGAGTCTTAGGATCACACTAAGGGCTTCCTGCATCATAAGCATCTCTACCAAATAAAATGCAGTACCAGCCCCAAAAAATGGGTTTGTAAGAATACAAATAATGGGTTTCTTCACAGCAGTGCACACATGAACACCATTGGAATTATCCTATTCTCACCTGCTCCATAGTCCTCACTTATCTGTCCCCCCTGATTTTCTGCTTATCCCCCTTCTCTCGGAAGAGCCAGTCACCACCTAAAAAAGGCAACATTATTGTTCACTAAGTGATGGCAGCTGCATTGTGGTTTTCAGTCACCTTCTTGTCCCTGTCTCTCTCATTGATACTGTGAAATGGAGGAGGTGCCGAAAGCTTTAGCCTGCTGTACCCAGTGAAGAATTTAACAGATCCTGGAACCTCCATGCCATTCTAGGCACTTAGGTCTTAAGTGCTGTGTTGTGTCGCCATCTACTGATGACTCTCAGATCCACATCTGCACCTCCACCTTGGTGATGGTCCTCAGTTTCTAGTCTCCTCCCAGACACTCTTAGCAAGAGTCCCAAGGAATCTGGACACTGTGCACCTACTTTCATTCACAGTCCCCAAACATTTGTGAATTTATATCTGGTCTAGTCTTGGTAGTCTTTGAAAGCCTCCTCCGTCTACCGGACTTACCCAATGCCTCACAATCCTGCACTGCTCACACTGACCCTAAGGCATCCACACTATGTAGATGACCTGACAATTCATCTTTCACCAGCTTAGTCCTCTTCCCCTGCTTCACTCATCGTCACGTAGGGAATGAAGCAATAATACACAGAGGGTGTTTGTGATACACAGATCCCTTTTCCAGTTGTCATGTCATTGCTAATTTTACACAGTATGTAAGCATGCATGGTGAGCATGTGGTGAGTGTGCAGGTGTGAATGTGTATATATACATGTATGAAGGTATTATCCTCCAATAGTCTGTGCCCGGCGCGTGCACAGCAGCAAGGAATCCCCAGCAAGCAGCATGGTATGGAGATAGGAAAACACATCCAGGTTCTCACCTTACACAAAGATGGTCAAAACTGGAGGAAGGACAAAGGGGGACAGATGTGAAGTCTTTACAGAGTGGACTGCTAGGGAGGCTCTGCCTTCCTTCTAATGGACATAAGACAGAACTCTGTCTCAGAAGCAGCTCTGTGCAAGCTGAGCCTGATGGTTGCTGGGAATGCAAGGGATGCACTCAGTGTGAAATGCACAGTGAAGAATTAACTCCTAGTCAGCCACATTGTTGGGCCTAAATAGGCTTGGAAGCTAGGCCCAGTGTAACCTTCTGAGCCTGACTCGAGTTTAAGGCTCAGAAGTGAAGACCAGTGTAACCTCCTGAGCCTGGCTAGAGTTTGCCGACCTGTCTCTGGCCTGTAACCTCAATGTGGGGGTGACTCAAAAAGGCCTGATATATGACTGCCCCCTGCCTAGCTACCTGCCAGCTTGGTGGAATATCATTGGCCCTTACTCCCCATGTCACCTTACCCCATCCTAAGATTCCCATCCCCTAACTCAGCCCCTATGTAAGTTCCTGCCTATTGGAGTAAGTTGAGATCCTACTTTGAGAAGTCTCCAGACTCGGTGTGAATTTTTCTCCCTGGTAACCAGGAGGAGGGAGGGTCTGAGTTGTGGGACACTCACCATCCTGCTCATCCCCAGGGAAGAGACAAGCTGGAGCAGCCCTTCCCCCTTCTCCCTGCTGGAGAACCTGGCACCACATCACATTTTCCACTTCCCATTACTCTTTATGAACAAGGTGCAAGGGAATGGGTGAAGAGGGAAGAACAGCACTAGATGAGATTCTAATGACAAAGAAACACTCTGTTCATGGGTACCACTTCATCATCATCATCATCAACCACTGTGGTTTTACTCCGCCCCCAGTGCAGTTGGTGTCTTTGTGCAAATGGAATGCACCTCTGAGAATTCTCATTCTTCTGGAGGGGTTGGGTGCCTGTTCAACATGAGGTTCCGGGAAGGAGAGAAACATCCGCCTGACAGTTCTGGTGTTCTCAGAATATAACACACACTCATGAGAGCCAATGTCTCATCCAGTGATGGACATGTAAAGCCTGATTGTGACAGCATCACTCCAAATCTACAATTTTCAATTCCCTTAATACATTACACCTACAAGTAGGGAGGTATATAGAAAGATACTATGGACTAGCACAGATGCAGTATTTACCATGGTGACCTTTTCCTTGGTCATAGGTAGTCAAGAACTCAGTGCCTGTGCCAGCATCCTTCTAGGCCTTGGAGTCTTCTAACTGTCCCAGGGCCTGAATGTATAACAGGTACTTAGAAGAAAAGAAAAAAGGATAAAAACCTCACTTGGGCCCATGAAGTAACAAGGAAGGATGAAAGCCTGGCATCTCAGCATTCATCTTGTGTCTGTGTCCTGTTCTTTGTTACAGACTCCTGCCTCCCTCTGCACACCTGTGAGAGTCACTCTGACTGTCCATATAAAAGAGCAGCCCCTGCTAAACCACAGGCCATGAATGCCAGAAAATGAGGTAGCAGGAAGGCTGCCTGAAGACCTCCTCTATGTGTTCCTGCAGAACTAATTCCCACTCTCACCCCAGCTCTATAGCAGAACAGCCATGACCAACTTTCCTGACTCTGCCTCCATCTACAGTGTTTCCCACAGATCTTCACCTTCATTTTTGGTTTCTCCAAAGTTTTATTTTAATTTAAATGACATGGCCAACCAGATATCTGATAAGAAATTCACTTTTCCTCAGGAGAAAGAAACACTTCCATGTCATTAACAATTGTATGCATCTTCCACTTTTTTTTTTTTTTTTTGGTTTTTTGAGACAGGGTTTCTCTGTTTCCACTTTTTTAGGGTTAAAATATCACATTAAGTAACTGCCTTAAGTAAAATTAAACCTTTATAACATCAAAGAAACTACACCCAGGATAATTGTTTTGGTAATAGAAATCTAGTAAATGATCACACATCAAATTCGACTTTTCAATTTTGAATGTTTTCACATTGTTTGGTTTCAAAACTGTCCAGAATTCTTCTTTGCCTCCAGCTCCTGATGTACTGGTGACAGACATTTCTCTGACACAGTGCAATTCATCTTCCACTCCAGGTCTCTATCATTACTTCATGTTTGCCTAGACAGAAGCTGCTTGCTGTCTGAGGCTCTAAGAGCTGGCTTGGCAAAGAGACACCCTTCCACCTGAGTGCTGTCACAAATCCTGACTCAGCATTGGATGGCAAGGACTAGGTCAGCCTGGCACAGGCTGCCTCCTGCTGAGGATTTCATTCTCCAGTAGACTGAATGTTTCCCCTATTTCTAGGGAACAGGAATTGTCCTTATTCTCCCCCTTCTCTCTCAAACAACCTCCAGTGGAAAGGGCCTTGGAAACTCTTTATTGTAGACTGCCATTTAAACAAAATAGAACACACCTGTATCTTCTGGAGCAGTTTTCTGGCTTGTATTTCTTGAAGGAAACCTTCAATCCTGCTCAAAGACTAGCTGGGAGGCTCCTTTTACTGGCCAATGAATCATTCATCTAATAAGAGAGGCTAGGAAAGAAGAATTGGGTCAATTTTTTAGTCATTTACAGCCATGATGTATTGGATGGGGCAAACTCTGATTTTTTAAGTTGTTAGTTATAATCTGTTTATCACTGAAATGAACAGACACCATTCTAGTAGTAACTTTATCTAGAAGATATTGTTCTGCTGTGGTCACAGTCACAAAACAGTGGTGCCAAATCAGTTGCTTTATAAATCCTGATAATTTGCAGCATTAAGGAAAAGGACATTAAAAACAATCAATCTCCCCAGGGGACATCTAGAACTAGGGCTATTCTTTTCCTAAGAGAAGCCAAAGTTTTTATTACTCAGTTTCCCAACTACTGTACTGGGTATCTCTCTAAGAAAGAAAGGTGTTCTATAGAGGACCCAACCCACAAAGAATCAAGAATCAGCATTATTAGCATAATCTGTGTCATTCATAGATATGGCAATCTTAGGACTCATTTTAAATGAATAAGGCCAATATTCTGCAAGTCCATGTGGCGAACTGAGTTCCAGGTCTGTAGTTCCACCTACCAACGGCACTCCATTGGGTAACTGAACACAAGGGATTGGTTCTTTTTCTTTTAGTGCTGTTATCCTTAAATGTTAAAATCAGCATTTTCATGTGATCTCAAGTATTACAATTGCATATGAGCACTCAACAGAATATTTTGTTCATGTTATTGAAATGGTATGAATGTCCAGAAATAGCTCTTAATTGTGGAATAATGTTAAGAGAGTACATCATACATGAACCACTTGCAAAAAATCATTTCATGGTTGGACCAATTTTATGATTTCTTCAGATATGTTAAAATGTTAAGTTTTGACATAGATTCAGATGAATTTGCTATGTACAAGGATTTACTTATGAGACATACATTGCTCAGTGCATAATTTTTGGAAGAGCATTATGATAGATTTTTCAGTGAATATCACAAAAAGACAAACCTGATGTGTACTCACTCATATGTAGATTTTCGACATAGAGTAAGGGATTAAAAGCCTACAATCCACACTGCCAGAGAAAGTAGTAAACAAGGAGGACCCTAAGAGAGACAAACGTTGTCCCTTGGAGAACAGGAAAGGGTTATGATACCCTGAGCAAATTGAGATCATGGGACGAGGGGTGAGGGAGCTATGAGAATCAGAAGGGAAGAAGAGGAAAGATGCAGAGGTCATGAGAAAGCAGAAAGTTTGAGTCAGGTGTAGATTAGAATAAAGCATTTGTGATAGGTAGGGTTTTAGATGGGGAAGTGGTGGTAGGGGAGGAAGAGAGGGAGAAGGGAACTGGGATTGTCATGTAATTCAATCTTGTTTGTAATTCAAATAAAAAATGAAAAATAAAAATAAAAACAAATAAGAATTAAAGATTTCCTAGAATTCGATGAGAATGTAGATAAAACATAGCCAAACACACTGGACACTTTGAAAGTAGTGCTAAGAGGAAAGTTCATATCGCTAAGTGCTTAAATGAAGATGCAGGAGAATAATCAAACTAAAGAATTTTTAGCACAACTGAAAACTCTAGAACACAAAGAAACCAATAAACCCCAGAGGAGTAGATGCCAGGAAATAATCAAATTGAGGGCTGAAATCAATAAAGTGGAGACTGGGGGAACAATACAAAGAATCAACGAACCAAAGAGTTGGTTCTTTGAGAAGATCAACAAGATAGACAAACCTTTATCCAAACTTCCCAAACGGCAGAGAATGAACATGCAAATTAATAAAATCAGGAATGAAAAGGGGAACCCAACAACAGACACGGAGGAAATCCAGAGAATCATCAGGTCAAGCTTTGAAAACCTGTGTTCCTCAAAGTTTGAAAATCTAAAGGAAATGGACAATTTTCTGGCCAAATTTCACTTACCAAAATTGAATCAAGAATAGATAAGCAGCTTAAATAGATCTATAACCCCTAATGAAATAAAAGCAGTCATCAGAAGTCTCCCAACCAAAAAAAGCCAAGTATGAGATGGACTCAGTGCAGAATTGTACCAGCAATTCAAGCAACAGCTAACACCAATTCTCCTCAAATTATTCCACACAATAGAAGCAGAAGGGCCATTGCCAACCCTTTTTTACAGGGCTTCAATATCCTTGAGAGCCAAGCCACACAAAGACACAACTAAGGAAGAGAACTACAGACCAATAACCCTCATGAACATTGATGCAAAAATACTCAATAAAATATTGGTAAATCAAATCCAAGAACATATCAGAGAAATCATCCACCATGATCAAGTAGGCTTCATCCAGGAATGGGAGGATGGTTCAACATAAGAAAATCGATCAATGTAATCCAACATATAAACAGACTGGGAAAAAAAACACATGATCATCTCACTAGATGCTGAAAAAGCCTTTGACAAAATCCAATATCCCTTCATGATAATGGTCTTGGAGAGATCAGGGATAACAGGGACATACCTTAACATAATAAAAGCAATACACAGTAAGCCGACAGCCAACATCAAATTAAATGGAGATAAACTCAATGCTATTCCTCTAAAATCGGGGACAGTAAAAGGCTGTCCACTCTCTCCATACCTCTTCAATATTGTCCTTGATGTTCTATCCAGAGCAATAAGACAACAAAAGGAGATCAAGTTAATTCAATTTGGACGGGAAGAAGTCAAAATTTCACTATTTGGAGATGATATGATAGTTTACATGAGTGACTTGAAAAACTCTACAATGGAACTCCTACAGCTGATAAGCACCTTCAGCAATGTGGCTGGATACAAGATTAACACAAAAAAATCTGTAGCTGGGTCCTGCAGCAGGCGCCCAAGCCTCAGGTGTGTCTTGGCGTTGCTCTGCTCTCCAACCTCCCCCGTCAACCCCTGCTCACTTCTGCCTACCCACCCCCCCAAGAGTGGGCCTCCCCAGTCCAGAAGAACCACCCTGAGCCTGGACATATCTCACCCCTGTCCACAATCTACTCTCTGTCCTGTGGCAGGCCCCAGAGCCTCAAGTGAGTCTGGGTGCTTCCCTGCTCTCCAGCCTCCCCCATCAACCACTGCTTGATTCTGCCTGAGCCCATCCGGGAAAGAGTGGACTTGCCCAGACCGGGAAGGCCCACCCTGAGTCCAGAGACACCTCACCCTTTTCCACCACCACCCTCTGCCATCCATCTGGTTCCAGATGCTGAGCCCTCTGTCTGCCACTGGAGAGAGGCAGAGAACCTACCTGCACTCACTGGAAAAAGGGATGGGAAGAAGACAGATTAAGAACACACTGAATAACAGAAACACAAATATGACACCACCAGAATCTAGGGAACACACCAGCAAGATCTGAAAAGCACAACACAGAAGATGAAGAAGAGATGGACCTCAAAAATTATCTTAGGAAGATGATAGAGAACTTTAAAGAGGAAACAAGAAAATCCCTTAAAGAAATAGAAGAAAAAACAAGCAAAAAATTACATGAAATGGAGGAAAAGACAAACCAAAAAATTCAAGACTTAAACAAATCTCTTAAAGAATCTAAAGAAAGCCAAGAAAGAACAACCAAACAAGTGAAGGAAGCACTCAAAACAGTTCAAGAAATGAAAGCTGAAATAGATACAATAAAGAAAACACAGAATGAATGGATGCTGGAAATAGAAAGGCTGGATAAATGATCAGGAACTAAAGACATGAGTATAACCAATAGAATTCAAGAGATAGAAGACAGAATCTCAGTTGTTGAAGAATCACTAGAGGATATACAGTCATCAACCACAGAAAATCTCAAGTCCAGTGTTGGGAGCCAAATCTCAGGGCTTGGCATGAGATCCTAGGCCATGCTTGGCATGCCACATAGTTAACCTTTACATAGCAGCTCCTTAGAACCTCAGCTCAAGAAAAGAAACAACTTGACCCAGTCCTCCACCCACAGGCTCAGTCACCTAAGCAACCCCTCCTGGACCTCTTAGTCAAACTCTTTACCCTGCCAAACATCCTCTTTGTGGTTTCCTAATATCCTGCCTATACCAACACCTGATGCACAAACAACACATTTTGCCCCTCCCCATATCCTGACTATATAAGCTAGCCTGAAAAAAGTAAAGTTTGCCACTTGATCAGAATCCTGTCTTGTGGTCGTTCTTTCTGCGTCTCTTGGCCCCATTCCCTATCCCTGACTCTCTTGCCCCAGGTTGATGTCCTGCAGGTCGGGACAGTCCAGCAAATCCCTAACACAAAATATCCAGGAAATATGGGACACCATGAAAAGGCCGAATCTAAGAATAATAGGTATAGAAGAAGGTGAAGAAATACAGCTCAAAGGTACAGAAAACATATTCAACAAAATCATAGAAGACTTCTTCAACCTACAGAAGGATATGCCTATGAAAGTACAAGAAGCTTACAGAACACAAAACAGACTGGACCACAAAAAGAAGTCCCCTCAACATATGATAATCAAAACACCAAACCTACAGTATAAAGAGAAAATATTAAGAGCAGCAAAGGAAAAAGGCCAAGTAACATATAAAGGCAGGCCTATCAGAATCACACCTGACTTTTCAATGGAAACTTTGAAAGCCAGAATGTCCTGGATAGATATCCTACAAACACTAAGGGACTATGGATGCCAACCCAGACTTCTGTACCCAGCAAAACTTTCAATCAATATAGATGGAGAAAAACAATATATTCCATGACAAAACCAGACTTAAACAATACATATCCACAATCTCAGCACTACAGAAAGTTTTGGAAGGAAAACTCCAACCCAATGAAAATAACTACACTCAAAAAACATACGCAATAGATAATCCAATTTTGCCAAACATGCAAAGAAACAGGAGGGCGAAATACACACAGATTGACACCACCAGCAATAAATCCAAAACAAACAAAAACCAACAATCAATGGACATTAATATTCCTCAATGTCAATGGTCTTAACCTGCCCATAAAATGATATAGGCTAAAAGAATGGACACGAAGACAGAATCCATCCTTCTGCTGTGTACAAGAAATACACCTCAACTTCAAAGACAGGCGCTACCTCAGAGTAAAGGGTTGGGAAAAGATTTTCCAATCAAATGGGCCCAAGAAACAACCTGATGTAGCAATCCTAATATCTAACAAATTAGACTTCAAACTAAAATCAATCAAAAGAGATGAAGTAAAGTGGGAAATTACCAGTAAGGAGTCAGGTAGAAATATAAGCTCATTTAATAGGGAAAAGCCTTACTTGCAGAGCGATTTGGCCAGCTGACACAGCAGCAGTCTGTACAGCAAGCAGAAAGGGTGAAACTGAAAGTGAAACCCAGCCAACTGAAACTCTTACTCTGTCTCACACTGACCACGCCCTCAGGCAGACCTGTAGCCAGCCCCTAAGCAGGCATGGCTACAGGTTCCCCCACATGGGATTATGTATTGCCTCTGTTTATGTGAGTGTAGTTAATTTACTTAGGTTGGAATTTTCCTTACAGTACTTTCTGTAGGGCTGGATTATTGGTTACATATTATTTAAATCTGGTTTTGTCATGGAATATTTTGCTTTCTCCATTTATAGTGATTCAAAGCTTTGCTGAGTATAGAAGTCTGGGCCGGCATCCATGTTCTCTCATAGTTGGTAGAATATCTATCCAGGTCCTTCTGGCTTTCAGAGTTTCCATGGAGAAGTCTGGTGTAATTCTGATAGGTTTGCCTTTATATGTTACTTGGCCTGTTTCCCTTGATGCTCTTGATATTCTTTCTTTATTCTGTAGGTTTGGTGTTTTAATTATTATGTGACAAGGGTACTTTCTTTTGTGGTCCACTGTATTTGGCATTCTGTAGGATTCTTGTACTTTCATTGGCATGTCTTTCTTTAGGTTGGGAAAGTTTTCTTCTATGATTTTGTTAAATATATTTTCTGCACCTTTGAGTTGGGTTTCTTCACCTTCTTCTATACCTATTATCCTTAGGTTTGGTCTTTTCACTGTGTCCAATATTTCCTGGATATTTTGTGTTGAGAATTTGTTGGACTTAAGATTTTCTTTGCTTGATGAGTTTATTTCCTCTAGTTTATCTTCAGCATCTGAGATTCTGTCTTCCATCTCTTGTATTCTGTTGGTTGTACTTGCATCTGTGGTTCCTGATTGTTGACTCAGCTTTTCCACTTCCACTTCCACTTCCCTCAGTTTGTGTTTTCTTTATTGTCTCTATTTCAGTTTTCAGGTCCTGAACTGTTTCCTCAGCTGTTGATATGTATTTTCTTGGCTTTTTTTTTTTGCTTTCCTTTTATCTTGCATCTTTTGGTTTGTCTTTTCTTCCATTTCTCTGAAGGATTTTCTGATTTACTCTCTTAGGGTCTCTATCATTGGCATGAAGTTGTTTTTAAGGTTGCTCTCTTCTGGTTCTTCTGTGTTGGGATGTTAATGTCTTGCTGGTGTCAAGTCCCTAGACTCTGGTGGTGTCTTCTTGGATTTCCTGTTGTTGGATGTGTTCTTATATTGTCATCTTCCCATCTCTTGCTCCAGTGGGTACAGTTGGTGTCACTTCCTTTCCTGGTGCGTATGGGTCTGGTGTTCTCTTCAGATAGGTGCAATTGGCTTCAATACTCTGATGGGTCTTATGTTGGGTGCAGGCCTGTCTGAGGCACTCGCTATCCAGGTGGGCGAGACCAGGACTGGTGCAGAGATGTAAGCAGACTCTGGGTTCCTTGGTCCTCAGGGGTCCAGTCGTCCTGTCTGCAGACCCTGGGGCAGGAGTTCCCAGAGTGGGCAGGCAGAAGTTAGGCCCAAGGCAGGGGCCGAAGTAGCTCACTTCTGCACTCTCTGCACTCTCTGGGGGCTGGAATGGCATGTCTTTCTTTAGGTTGGGAGAGTTTTCTTCTATGATTTTGTTGAATGTTTTCTGGCACCTTTGAGTTGAGTTTCTTCATCATTTTTTTCCCTAAGTCACTTCATTTTATTTTGGTCTCCAACTCTCAGAAGTTCAGGATCATCTGCTGACAGGCATATTGTCATAGCTGTAGACCATGTGCCACAAGCAGTGGGCAGTATGGTGGGTACACCCTAAGTAAAAGTCCTACTAGAGCTGGGGACAGAATACAGAATAGACAACTCAGTACCATGCTTCAATTCTGAAATGGCACAGAGCTGCCAGCTCTGTAGGCACCCCTGGTTATGCAGTAGGAAGGCAATGGTCCACCCCATCTTCCTATGGGGCAGCTATGTCCCAAGTGTATAATGGGCAAAAGGCTGCATTATTAAGGTTATAGGGCAGCCTGGACTAAGTAGACTGCCTCTCTCATCTCTAGTCCCTGGGCACCTCCACTTCTTAGCCCTGTGGGTAGGGTTCCCAGTGGCAGTGTCCTAGGGACCCCTCCCCCAACATGGGAACAAGCTTTGGCTCAGATGCACTTTAATCAGCAGGTTGTCCCTCTAGCCAGGTTGTCCATGGACCCTGGCTTGATGCCACACATGCTCTGCTCACAATCTTCTAGTCACAGGAGCCATCCTTCCAGCCATCACGCCATCGCTCATCTACTCTTGAACATTTATTCTTAGCTTTGGTCATTTCACAGTATCCCATATTTCCTGGATATTTTGTGTTAGGGATTTGTTGGACTTAAGATTTTCTTTGGTCGATGAATCTATTTCTCCTAATGTATCTTCAATGCCTGAGATTCTCTCTCCCATCTCTTATATTCTGTTGGTTATGCTTGCATCTGTAGTTCCTGATTGTTTACCCATCTTTTCTAATTCCAGTGTTCTCTCAGACTGTGATATTTTTCTTTTTTATTGTCTCTATCTCATCTTTCAAACCCGCCACGTTTTGAATTGTTTCTTGCAATTTTTGGTTTGTATTTTCCTCCATTTCTTTGAAAGATTTTCTCATTTCCTTATTTAAGGTCTCTATCATCTGCGTGAAGTTGTTTTAAAGGTTTCTGTCTTCTGCTTCATCTGTGTTGGGATATTCATGTCTTGGTGGCATAGAGTCCTTAGACTCTGGTGGCACCATATTCATTTTTCTGTTATTGGATAAGTTCTTATATTGTCATTTTTCCATCTCTTCTGGTGGTGTCTCTTTGTCTCCTGGTGTATATGGATCCAAGATTCTCTTCTGACGGGTGCAAGAGGGTCCAATACTCTGATGGGTCTCATGGTGGGTGTTGGCAGCTCTGAGGCACTTACTCTCCAGGTGGGTGGGAGTGGGACTAGCACAGAGATGTCAGAAGACTCTGGGTTGTTTGGTCCTCGGGGATCAAGTTGTCCTTCCTGCAGACCCCAGGACAGCCAGAGTGAGCCAGCAGAAGTTGGGCCCAAGGCAGGGGCACCAGCAGCTCCATCTCTGTTATTCTTTAATCATTAACTCAGGTAAAATTTTATCCTCCTCAAGAACTCTGAATCTTTTGACAATTGGTAGCTTTGCCAGCTTAAAGCAACAGGAAAATCTCCCACTGTCACAAAACATTTTTCAGGAATGGGTATTTTAACGTTTATCTATGTGAAGACAAGAAAATGTAAGTTGTATGAATTAAAGTTATGAAGTAATGAGAATGGAAGCTATAAAGTTCTACAATGGAAGGTATAAGATGGTAATATAAGGTATATGAAGGTTTAAATATAATTACAAGTTATGAAGGTCTGAGAATGTAAGTTATAAAGGTCTGAGAATGGAACGTCTAAGATGGTAATTTAAGGTGTATGAATTAAATTTATGCAAGTCTGAGTATAAGAAGGCTTAAGTGATGATAAATAAAGTGAGTTGAGACATCCAAAATAATGAAACATCTTCCTGATTTCTCTCTTTTTTTCATTGTGCTTCTGTTCATAGTCATAACATTAATCAATAAAGTACTGATAAGCTACTAACCAACTCTGACAGAGTACAAATCACCAAACTATACTACTATATCATTATAACTGCAAGGTCAAGATTAAGGTACTTTTTAGTATGCTAAAAATATCTGTCAGCTTTAATTATGTTAATGTTTTCAGCTAAGTCAACTCTAACATAATTATCCTGCTAATGTGTCTAATAGTTATGTTTTCACAAATTCAAGGGATTCTTGTAAGTTCCAGGGAGCCTAATTGGGCCCACTCAAACAGGTCAGATTCATTCCAGATATTATTCAACATTTCCCTGGTCTGGGGATTCCCTTCCCTCATCTTGGGACCCCTCGGGAAACCCTCCCTCATCTTGCAATCTTCCCCTCAAGTAACAGGACCTAAGAAGAATTTTTTCCTAAACTTAACTTTGTACTCTGCTCTGCCAATATCTTGCCAGGTCTACAAGGCACCAGAGAGTTCCATACAGCCTGTACTTTGATGGAGCAACCAGCTACCCCAGGACATGGCAGCACTCCAGGTTTCTCAGGTCCCCCAAAGATGTTCAACACCCCGAAGGTCAGCAGGAAGCAGTCTTGAGAACTCGATGCCCTTATTTCCTAACCTGCCATGACTAACTCCCCAACTTTTTAATAATAAGTAAAGGTGGGAATGAAAGCTTCAGACATAATGCTGGCCTGCCCCTATTACCTGGAAGAATGCACTCAGGCAGTACTCTGGTGATCCCAAGGTTCTATGAATACTAGACTGCATGCAGGTATAAAGGACCCCTTTAAAAGACAAACCCCACCCACTTATGTTCTCTTACCTTCTTCATCTCTCTCTTTTACTAATCTGCTTACTTTCTTCATCTACTCATGTCTCTCCCCTGTCGCTCTCACCCTCCCCCACTTTGATAAACTCTATGGTTAATGTATCTCCTATTTCCTGTTCTATCGCACTGGATTTATAGTGATTCTTTTTAACTTAAACAGAGAACAACACACCTGGCAAAGGGAGGTTGTATTCATGGTGGTAGACCAAGGCAGTCTATGGGACCTCTAACAGTGGAGCCAGTGTTTGTCCACAGAGCACAAATAATGGACTTTGGGAGCTCATTCCCGATGAAGGGATACTATTGCAACACAGATACAAGAAGGAGGGCCCTCCATGGAAAGGTATGGCAGACTTTGAAGGTCCCCTGTGGAGGGCTTCACTATCCCTGGGCAGAAGTTGGGGGATGGGTTGGGGGTTGCTGGGGAACATGGGAGGATGGGAGAGTGAGGGAATGGGGGGCTAGATATGTAAATATGAATAGTAATTAAAGAATTTAAAGAAGAAGAAGAAGAAGAAGAAGAAGAAGAAGAAGAAGAAGAAGAAGAAGAAGAAGAAGAAGAGAGTCAAAAAAATGTGTCCTGAGATCCCATGTTTCTGAGAAAGTTTTAAAGGAGAGTGTTCATCCATTTAGGAAGGGAAGTCAATAAGTGAGCTCTGTGTGTGAGGGGGAGAGACGAGAAAGGACTGGAGCCCAGAGACTAATGGGCAAAAGACTGGTTGTCAAGGAGGAGGTGTGCCAAAGAAGTTGGGTGTTGAGTAGGGAGTCATGGATACACAAAGAATGGATCATGAAGGATGTCCTCAGGCACTACCCCCAGGACAGGGTACAACTGTCTTGGAAACCTGGATGACATCTTGCTCCAAAGCTATGAAAGTGTAGATATGAGAAATCTCAGTCACTTCATAAGTTACCACAGTGGAAGTGGAAGCAAGACAATTAGAGATCCATGTGTCACTAGAAGATCAGTATTTTATGGCTGGGAACAAGTATAAAGGACAAAATTAGGTCCAAAGGAAAGTTCTTCTTTTTTCCTTTTCTGGTACTCTGAGCATTCAAATGAGACCATATATGGAGACTATAACATGGTAAGGGGAAGCAGAGAGAGAGGTTTGGAGATCCAATAGTTTCCTAGAACGAGTAAAATATACACCCCCTGGAAGGAAGCATTAGGAAAATACATGACCTCCCTGTTTAAGCCTCACACCACAGATTCCTGAAGGACTACATCATTCTGAGGATCCACAGAAAGAGGAGGACTTCTCTACCATAGAGTAGATATGGGGAAATAGCCACCCAATGGTCTAGGGAAGGAGAAAAATGTGGTTTTTCTGCTCCCTGCTCTGAAGAATGACAACAAGGGTAGCCTGCCTGGAAAAAAGGAGCAAGGCAGGAAGAAGGAGTTCTTAGAGTACCGGTCACCTTGCCCTGGAGGAGCTATCACTGAATCCACACAGCAAGAAGAGCAGCTCATTTCAATGAGGGACTCTAGTGGATTATTCTCCTTTGCCTTTGCCTTCAGGTCCCAACAACCACAGTGTCAGAATGGCTAGCAAGGGTCCAATGCAAATGGTAAGGCATTCTTTGCACAAAGTTCCACATGGAACTCCTGAACTCTGTCTTGTGGTACACTGAGTGTGATCCAGATTATTGGATCTTAAAAGATCAGTTGTCCATTCTGAGTCTGACCTTTGCATGCATGGTTACAGGAGGCATTAGGAATTACACTCTTAATTGTTTAAATAAGATGTCACAAGGCACTAGGTCACCTCAAAGAACAGCCTAATGGCTGGAATATAGTGGCCTTTTGAAGGTCACACAAGACAGTTAAAGATGACACTGCAGGGAACTCAGGAAGTTGAGTCCTGAGATGTTTACGAAAATGTGTAATTGGTTGCCAAGATGGAACCAGATGACGCCACTGTATGTAAGGCTTGTGTTCACCAGGTAAAGTATATGGCGACTAGGTGCATGATAGGCTGACTTTTAAAAACATTGCCTGGCTATGGTTCTTTGCATTAAAAGATGCTTCCTATGGGACAGTAAATGAGATCCAGCTTAACTAGACTCCCTGCTGTGTCTGATTGTCTCCAGGATCCTGGGAGAATAAGGAACAGTAGAGCAGCACACTTACCCTTCTTCAGACCCAGCTGAGCCTTCTGTGGTGGGATAGGACCCACCTTTTATTTTGTGTTCGGTCTTTCTATTTGTCTCACTCAACCTCTTTGTCATGCTATTCAAGAATACAGTACACAATCCCGAAGTGATGGGTATGGTTGACATTGTCCCCTAATGCTCATGGAAGTAAAGCTTTGTCCTATGAAGAGCAGTAACAGGAGGTGGTGAGATGTGTGGGCATGGGGCTGTGGAAGATGTGAACTTAAGGCCAGTTTTCCTTCAGAAGGTCTTTTGTGCATATCTGTGTGGTTTCTGGGGATATTCTATGTGAGCAGACACATGTTTGAAGGGCACATGTGCCCAAGAGGAAGTGTGCAATGGTTAGACTACCACACATGTTTCAGGACTTGGCCATCTTGTTCCTGGAGGCCATCTTTCTATTGGATTAAAGTTCATGATTACTCTGGTCTTGCTGGACAGTGATGCCAACTGGCCTGCCCACCCGTCTCTGCCTCACCAGATCTAGAATCCTGATGCTAAGCTGTCATGCATGGCTTTTCAAACTGATATCAGGCACTCATGTTTGTGCCTCAAGCACCACTAGAGTCTGAGCTAAATTGCCAGTCCCAAAATGGCCTTTCACAGTGCAAGCCTTTTACTGAACCAGCACATGTTTGCCATTTGCTGTCTGAATTGTTATGAGTTCAAATGTGCACCTGCTCTTGGATGTGCATGCTGCATCCAAAAATTCAGGCAGCACAGATTGTTTTTGAAGGGCTTAAAAGAAAAATTTGTCCACAAATGTAGAAAGATATGGAAGTTTGGACCGATCTGGGAAGAGTTGGAGGGGAAACAGAAGATGGTGATGAAAAAAAATTTCATGAAAATATCAAAGAACTTATAAGAATGGTAATTTTAAAGACATTTGATAGAGGTCATAGCCACTAAGTTTCTCTGTCATTTCCTGTCTCAATGGGTGTGCTGTCATACTGCTATACACAGTCCTATGAAGCGCTGAAACTTTGCTGCATGGGCCCTCAGCCTCCAAACATTAACCGAAATGAATTTGTGAATGAGGTTTTCAGTGTAATCATTCATTACTGCAAGTAGAGTTTCATTAAGAGCAAGTCTCTTCATCCAGCAGGCATCTATGCCAGGCTGTTACTAGTCACCGTAGATTTCTTAGGTCGACAGTGCAAAACTTCCCTCTGATGTTTTACTGAGCAGAGGGATTCTAGGAAAGAGAAGACATGAAAATGCAAGACCAGGGAATCGAAAGAAAGACATGATGGTAAAGTGATGTGTGCCCAAAATTTTTGACCTCAGTAGAATTCCTGGAACCCATGTGTTAGGAGAACAGAACAGACTTCCCATGTTGTTCTCTAATATTCCCAAATGTGTGTCATGGCCTAAACATGTATGAACACACAACCACATATATACCCTTTTGAAATGTATGGATATAATCTGAAAAAAATGGAAATAATATTCTGGACCGAAAGTGGGTTCCCAGGTGACACCATGTTCAGGTACCCAGTACCTAAAACGTGAGGAACCTAGTTTGGACAGTGTTGCTTGCTCTGCCCAATGCCTTTCCTCAACCAAGCACTGTGTCAACAAAGGACAAAATGATCCCACAGGTTGACAGAGAACACAAGCAGCGCTTGCTGGTGAGCCACTTCTTCCAAAGGACATGCATATTCCTCTGAAATGTGATGTTCCTACTTGTATCCCCTCAACTGACTTCACTGAATGAAACAGTGCACCCCATGACCCTCACACGCAAGACAGCTAGACAGGAAATGAGATGTTGCGGTCCTTTGCTCTAAAGCTGTCGTTCTTTGTTCTCATAACTGTTTAGACATCATCTACACACTGTGTGGACATGTGGGGAGAAGACTGCCTCTTAGATAAATGTGCTCCTAACTCTTCCAAGAGGACTCGCCTCAGTAACTGCTAGGAAAAGATGCCAATCAGGCAAGAGGCAGTCCCATTTGGACAGTGAGTATATGAGCCTGGAAAGCCTTTAATATTATTGGAGGTGTGTGGATTTGGGGAACACAGTCTTTCTGGAAGGGTGTCTACAGGTGAGCAGGGTAGGCATATTGATGGACTTAAAGCATTGTTCTTTTCTTTGTCTTTTGTCCTGGTTTCCATGTTTATGGTCCCTAAATGCCCCCATTGCCCTGAAGCCCTATTGATGGAACACTGACTTGCAGAAGGAGAGGCTTCTCCCTCCCACTATTTCATCTGTGTTATATACCCAAACATCACAAAGCAAGAAAATCCATTGAAGGCTGAAGTTGTTAAGCAATTTCAGCTGGCTCCCCCAGGTTTAACACTGCTGGAGTCCAAACCTCAGATGAGGTTCAGGAAGGCAGCAGTAGACAAAATGTTGAGGGCCACCATCAAGAAAGCAAGCAAAGGTGGTCCCCCATGAGGATGCTCTTTCCAAGGACATCACCAACTCCTCTCCACCCACACCTGCACAGTACTCTGCTATCCATGGATCCTGTGTTACACATGCACCTCAGCCTAGGGCTCATCAGGAGACTTCACTGTGAATGGGAATGATTGCAAATGAGGTGAGTGTCTGAAGGTGTTCTAGTTAGGGCTTTCTTGATGTGAAGTGACACCATGACAGTTCAAGCACCTTCTCCACTATTACTTAGCGTTTTATCTGGGGTCATCCTTATTTATTCCTGGGAATTGCCCTTCTGCCAGTATTCCTACTAGACCCACAATAGCTGCTCTATCAAGGTAAATAATTTCTTGCTCCCCCTTCTGCCCTTTCCCTATCCACCATGCTGTTCCCTCATGTTCACCACCCATTGCCCTTCCTTCTTCCCCTCTGTCAACCACCACCCTCCCTCTCATGTTCTTGATTTACTCAGGTGAGCTTGTTTATTTTCAACTTTCCCTTATTAGGCAGATGCTTGCATTGCTCTCTTAGGCTTTTCTTTGTTCCTTGGTTATACAGACACTGAGGTCATCATACATACATACATACATACATACATACATACATACATACATACATACTCGTGCTCACTTAACTTAGTGCTACATCCTCTTCGTGAATATATGGCACGAGATGTTTCACAATGTACTTGGTTCTGTGCAGAGAGAGAGAGAGAGAGAGAGAGAGAGAGAGAGAGAGAGACAGAGACAGAGACAGAGACAGAGATAGTGGGAGAGGTGCTTTCTGTCTGTAATCTTGAGAATTCCTTTGTGTGACCATCAGACTATGGAATCTAAACATTGTTCCATTTCAGCATTTGTGTGAAAAAAAAAATCCTGCACATGCACCACACCAGGGCTAACAGCACTCAAAGCATAGCATCTGGGGTCAGGGACCAGGGCTACTCTGGTGTTCACAGAACTTCTAGTACAAAGAGGAAATTGTCTGCCAATCTGCACACACTCACTGAAAATCCAATGAGTGTTGGAGCTAGTGGCCAGAGCGTTTCCTTGTCCATTGTGTCTTTGATTGTCTTAAACAGGCTCAGATCACCTTCATATACCCCCTAATGTTGATTAGACTCTGATATAGTGGCCATGTCCCCTATACTCTTGCTTCAGGCCTGGATACTGTAGAATGAGGCTGGTCATGTTACAGTCCTCATGTGCCCCAGCTCTGTCTCTCGGTAACCTAGGCAACCAACAGGATTCCAACCTGTCAGAAAAATCTCATTTTCTCCCAGGTTATTGACTTCCTCTGGCACAGTGGTTTCAGGATGAGATTAATAACCTACACCTCTGCCACTGCCTCCTATCCAGAGTCCTCACAGGGCCTAAAGCTGAGTAATGGCATTAAAGAAACACAGATCTTCACTCTTTCTTGAGGGAAAATCAGAATTGTGCAGTGTGGGAATTCTGTCTCTGTGAAAGTGGCTGGGAGAGTTTAGCAAGGCCCAATCTTACAGGTAAATCTTGCTGCACTGATGAAATGCGGTGAAAGGGCATCACCATGACAACTACAATCAAGGCATAATTGGAGTCTCTCAGCCTTTGAAACAGACTTGAGATTTTGAGACCAGCGACAATATTCCTAAGAAACTGAAAATGGCTCGTGAAGATGCTGCCTGCTTTCTTGTGAGTGTGAGAAACATATCCAGGTCTGCTCATCCTGCAAAAAGCCCACCAAACAATATGAGTGAGGTAGTTGGAACACACTGTGGTAGGGGCTTCACTACTCAGGAAAGGGCTCGTATTATTTGAAGATAGGTTTCAATTAATTAAAAGTGTACAGCTCAGGGCTAGGACCTTGGTGGCTGATAAAGTGTCTGGATCATAGGTGTGAGGGCCTGATACGTGATCCCACAGCACATTATCAACAGCCAAGCCTGGCTGGGAACGCCAAAATCCTAACCACATGAAAGATCTATCACTAAATGGCATTGCCTGTCTTCTAACGTGGCCTCACTTTACTTATCACAAGACATGTTTATTGTGTAGGTAGGTTTACCATTACTGCGGTATGCCACACATATTATAGTGTCCTAAAAGTCCCTTGGAATTCAAAGTGGTGGAGGAAAACAGTGAAAGAGTACAAATGCCCATTGACCTATTGTAGGGGAACCTGTAGCCACGCCTGCTTAGGGGCTGCTACAGGTCTGCCTGACCATGCCCTAAGCAGGCGTGGCTACAGGTTCCTCTAAAACCTCTTACTGAAAATACAGACAAAAGCCAAGACTGCTTTATGTGAATATCATTGCATTTTTTAAACAACGGATGAGGAGTGCCTAGGTCATCATATCAGATATTGTCCTCTATGTTGTAGCTTATAAAAATGAGCATCCTTCAAGTCTGGTTAATATGGGAGTAGTGACCTTGATCTTGGCTCACTGCATACTCTTCCAGGGAGAACCCAGCTGTTGGCATAACATTCAGGTATGATATAACTTAAACAGTTCTCTGACATACGTTCTGGACTTGTGGTGTTCTTGCCAATGCTGATATGCCAACATGGATGGTGGATATCTAACCGGACATTACAACTAAAAAAATCACAGGCACACACACATGCAAACACATGAATATGTGTAAACCACAAACAAAACAAATGGAGAAAATTTGTACCAGTTAATAATATTTCATTCCTGTTAGAATGCATTTTGTTATCTCTATCTGATGAAAGAGAGATGAAACTTGATGGAGGTGGTAATTGCATGAATTTACACATGTGATACAGTCTAAAAGAGTTCTACACACAGAGTGTGCCAGTGTCAGTGTCCTGCTGTTGACATATTATATAGTTGTGTAAAGGATAAGATTAATATCATGGGGATAAATTAGATGAAGGATGCTGTATATGTTCTGATTCTTCTGTAGCTATAATGGCTTACTGAATCATAAGTATTATGAACCTTAATCAATAAAATACAGGAATTCAAAAAGTGGGGTAATATAGAACAACAGAGAACCTGAAAGGCAGCCAGCAATTACTTCTTGCCTTTCAGTATCCTCCCACCCAAAGGGCTGTGACTCTGTCTACACTATATATTACCACTTCCTTTCTCTCTTCCCAAGACTGGGATTAAAGTCTTGAACCATTAAGAGGTAGTTTCTATGGTTAATTAGTAGCTAGATCTGCCTTTTGATCTCTAGGCAAGCTTGATTTGTCATAACACAAACAGAACATCAGTAAACAGCTTTCAGAAAAAAACATACACAAACCACAAACACAAAAATACACATACACTCACACATATACTGTGTGTGTGTTTGTGTGTGTGTGTGTGTGTGTGAGAGAGAGAGAGAGAGAGAGAGAGAGAGAGAGAGAGAGAGAGAGAGAGAGAGAGAGAGAGAGAGAAGGGGGGAGATGTCGACCAGACCTTGTGCTCCTTGTGTCCTCCAGTCACTAAAGTGGAATGGAAGATCTTTTGAAAAGAGCAACAAAGGAAGGAAACCAGAGGAGGAGAAAATGTTAGCTCGCCCATGGAATAGCAACATGGGGAGTATAGAACCATCTTTATGTGCTTGCCCTTGCCTAGGAGCTTCTCTCCCCCAGAATGTCCCAGGAAGGATGCCAAAACTATTAAGGAAAAGAATGCAACATTTCTGGAATAGGTTTGAGTCTTGCCATATCATGGTGTAATTGTCGCCAGGCAGATGTTTTTAATCCTCATGACCATAGTTCCAAAAAGATTTCACCCCAGAGATCAGTTGGTGATGTAGAAATTCACAACCCTGTAGGCTCTGATCATCTTTTAAGGAGGGTGTCAATTCCAGAGTTATTCTGCCAATTCGTGGAGAATATTTTTAATTATTCTGTTGCTTTTCTGTTGTGAATGCACGTTGTCATTTTCTATTTGTTCTATTCTTTCTTGCACAAGAAGGGGCTGGGTGGTACACGGGTTGAGTGTCAAGTTGCTGAGGTCCAGTGTCAGCATTTCTAAGGTGGGTGAATGAGAGTTTGCTTGGATCCTGGCCCCTGCAGACATCCCGGAAGTGGTTCCCATATACTTCGGACTGCAGTAGTATTCACATTTGAACATCTCATGATCTGCATTTTGAGAGGAGGGGCACTTTCTTTTTCTGTCCCTTTGTTGAGGTAAGAATAATCTGACAGGTTTCTTTCGCTTTAGTTCAGCTAGCTTTGCTTTCTTTTGGGGTGAGTTGGAACTCTCAGGTTGCTGCTCTTCTTCCATCCTTTCAAAGAAAAAAGCACATTATTAGAAACAGAAGGGTCAATTGAAAACAGCTAATGCTGCACACACTCCTGGAGCTCCTACAAACACACACACACATACACACACACACACACACACACACACACACACACACACACAATACACATCTCAGGAGGAGCCCCTGATGGTTTCAGCAAAGGAAATCTTCGCTTCTAACTGGTTTGTGCAACAATTTTGTTTTGTTTTGTTTAGGGGCATCAACATATCCAGAAGTAAACAGTGAGCTCAGGACAGAATTCCTTCAAGTGCAGCACATAGATTGCTATTTCTCATTTTAAGATACTGATGACTTCTGATGCAATGCTTCACACATACCCTCTTCTTTAACATTTCATTTAAGCTCTTACTCCCTTCATTAATGTGATTAAGTGTAGTGCTGTCTCAGAGGACGTATTTGAGGTTCCAGGTTTTAAAAACAGTGCCTCCTAACAGTAGTACTGAAGGACTTATAAACAGTGCTACAGTTGTAGTCCCACTTGCTTTGGCATGACAACAGAACAGAGCAAAGAGACCTACCCTAATCCAACCTCCAAACAGCCTCTTTCTCCATCAGCAACAGCCGCATTAACCAGAAATATAAATGTACTAGTTTGCTGGGTATATATGTGTGCTCTATGTAACCCAGCTCAGTTCATACTTGGATAACTCACACACATTGCTGAGAAAACTAGAATACCAGAGAAAAGTAACGTGAACCAACTGGAAAGCCACGGGGCACAGATTGAGTTTTGCCAACGATGTCCTATGAGTTCAAATTTTTAGCAGCACAAGTCAGATCATGGGGAGCACAGAATGTCTTTGTGAGAGCAGTAAAAAAGGCACAGTTCACCTTCCACATCCCAGAGCCCTGTCCATGTAGACAGAAACTACAATATTTCTGAGGACAAAACTGGGGGTGGGGATGGGCTGAGAGGGGTGAATTCAACAGTTTAGATATGTGTAAATCCTAGCTATGGATGCATTTGTGGAGGCTTGTTTGGGATGTAGGTGTGAATATGTTGATGAATGGGAGAAAAGCTGAGAGTATGTTAGCTGAGGAAGATTTGGCTCCTGGCAAAATATTTTACCTCTCAGAATGCTTACCACCTGTATTAAAGACTAAGAGAACCTACCACTCCTGGGTAGAATGCCTATGATGATAGCACAGGGGTTGTGCACCATAGGAATTTATTGGAAACAACAGCAGTTTCCCTTTGAAACCAATGGAATAACTGGCCTAGCATGTGAAGACTTGTGGTCAAAGATGTTTATGCTACCTTCCACCTGATACAAACACTCTTGCATGCACACATGTGCAAGAACACACACACACACACACACACACACACACACACACACACACACACACAGGAGGTGAGGCATGAAAAAGGAATACAAATGATGTGGTTATATAAACTGGATAGGGCTCCCACCAGGATATGTAATATAGTATGATTACTTTGAAGATAGTTATAAAGGCTTCTCAGAACCTTTACATTAGAAATACCCCATAGTCCACCCGTAAGACTTTATAATTCCATAATGCAAAGGAATTAAAGCACTTAACCACAGATGTGCCTGAATATCCAAAGTACTAAGTGAACACAAATCATGTGTTCAGCCTATGTGCCAGTCATCTACAAATGGAGAACGGAAATGTGGTCCCGAAAAAAGGTAGTTTCACTAGTCTGCAAAGATGGATGGAAATACAGCGTTTGAGGGAAGACACTGAATTTTGCATGAAATAAGCCAGAATTGAGAAGACAAATATCGGGGATCATCTCATGTGAAACCCTTAAAAACCAAAAGTAAGCTTAAAAGCTAATAAAAAGGGACATAAAATTAAATGAAGGAACACTGGGGTTGAAGGAAGGAATTGGGAAAGGGGATGAGACAGGATAACACAGAGTACGTTCTGGGTGAATATAGCCAAATTATATGATGTGCATATATGGAAGAGGGTAAAACATTGTAAGAGCCAGAAGAACTGGTAGTTTGCTGAGACACTGTGTCTCTTAGAAAAGACAGAAGCTACACACATGTAGTCTCACAGCCATGACTCCACAAACATGAGCTGAAAAAGAATGGCCCTAAAAGACATTCTAATATGATAGGGTTGAGGATTGGGGGCACCAGGTGTGGTTCATGAAATCATAGAGAAGAACACACAACTAACGAATGTTGACACCAGGGAGTAGTAGCCTTCCCCAAGAAGGTCCACACCCATCAGTTATCTGATTCCAAATTCTCAGCCTTGAAAATTTACCTAATGTAACATTATACAGACTGAACAGGTTGTATTTATGCATTGAGGAATATGCATACACATATGAACACAACAAGGATTCATGGAAAAGGAGACAATGAATATGAAAGAGAACAAAGGAAGACAATATGGGAGGTTTTGGAGGGACACAATGGAAGAGTAAATGATGTAATAATTGTCTCTAAACAAAACTTAAGTACATACACACCAAGTACCACTCCTCTCTCCTCCAATCCCCCCATGTGCTTTTCTAACAGCAGAATACTGCATCTTGCTGCACTACAAAGCATAGCACCTTGATTCATTAAGAGCAGTGTTGACAACTGTAGACCACAGTATCACAGAAATTCCACAAGGGTCAACATTTTAGATAGTTCCCTGAATCATGCCCAATTCCTAGGCCACTTCTTCCCACATGTTCACATAGGTGGCCCTCAGTAAATGTATCTGGAGCAAAAGAAGTACCTGACATTGAGAAAGGCTTCCCTAAATTACAGCATTTGTTACTATTGATCTCCATCCTTTTTGGCTGAGTCTGGAGAGCAGAGAATCAATGAAGGAACAGTACCGTCTGATCAAAACCAGAGGGAAAGCAGGGCTTTGATGGGGCCACCATGAGTCATTTAGTTGTGCAGACTTCAGTCCTGGAAGTTATTCTCCACTAAGTAGGTGTCTCTCAGTCTCCAGAAAGGTAATTTGTAAGTAGTCACCATCTATCAAACAGTGTTATAAATGGCTTGGAATGAAGCCTTTCCTTAGAGAGCAGAGGCTGAATCCAGTTGACTCCTCCCCCAGAGCAGCTGGTCACACTCAGGCTCACCTTTTCAGTGCTTCCAAATTGCCTGTTGCAAAGTGTTCTGTTACACATACTCAACCAGAGCTAACACACTATGTCATATCTCCTGACTACTAAGGAACAATGGAGAGCAATGAGCAAGACTGCTACATCTGGCCACAGATCCACACTCTATTATGAGAGGCCCTGCAGAGAAAAGGCAAGAATGTTCAGCCAGAAACATAGGCAAGTCTGAGGGTATAGAAGTGATCCCAAGAACGGCAGTAACTAGAAGAGTGCTAGAAACAGCTCTGGAGCCTGTGAAATTTCCATTCCATTCTTTGATGGAAACATCTACCTTCATGGGGGGACATGTAAGCTTCTCAGTAGAAGGTCAGTGGGCATGGGGTTAATAGAATTGAATACCTTGAAAAAGAAATCAAAATAAATGGAGTTGAAGAGCAGAAGCCCTCCCTTTTAAAGTTCCCCCTTTGAAAATAGATTCTTTTCCCACAAAACCTATCCTGATTATGGTTTGTTTCCCTCTGAGTACTCCTCCCAATTCCTCCACATGTCTAATCTCATTCAGATCCACTCCCTTTCTGCTCTTAATAGAAAGGAACATACTGCTAAGACATAAGATTAAAATATAACAAGTTAAGTACCTTAAAGTAACACAAATGCTATCACATAAAAAACAGCATTGCCAACAGAATTAGGGCACCTACCAGTGTCACATAAACAATGGCTCCAGGGAACTCAATGTATTCAAATCCATGATATATATGAAATAAGCTAATCCAACTATCTGTACAGAAACAAGATAGATCCATATGCAAATTCACCCCTTGGTGCCCCAACAAGATCAGCAGTGGAAGAGTGAGAAGCATGCAGGTAGGAGAACTGGTGAAGGTATCTGAGATGTCAGCAGGTGGGGACAAACCTGGATCCACCATCACTGCACCATTCACAGATAATGCCAGCAGCTCTCTTCCTTCCCTTCCTTCCCTCACTGAAGCCAAATCCACTGACTTTTGTTTGTTTGTCTGGAAGACCAGCTGTCTGATTGTCTCAGATGAAAATGTTGACCATATGACATCCTGGGCCTTCTGGAATGACTCAGTAGAAGTGAAAAGGCTGCATATCATTGGGGAAAACAGGCAAGAAAAGAAGAGCCTCGGCCTAGCTAACCCAAAAGCCTACCTTGGGACCACTGAAAAACCAGAGAAATGGCACAGTCAACAGAACATGAGGTGACAATGCAAACGAAGTCCCTCACAGTGATAAGCAAAGTATTGCACCTGAAGTCCATTCTGTCAAGAGGCCTGTCAGCTCTGGGTTCACCTTACTTTTGTGTAAATCCCAACTTCTCCATTTGTGAGCTTGTGTCTATTATCTCACCCCACCACTTTTGAGTTTGTGTCCATGTGATAGCTCCCCAATTTGTAACCTTGTCTCTGTATCCTACTGAACTGGTTTTGACCTTGTGTCTCAGTATCACCCCAACACTTAGATCTTTTGGTGTGTTCCTCCCCATTATTTTTTTTATCTTATTTCTAAGGCCCAGCTCTACCACATGCAAGTTTGTGTCTATATCCCATCCCAACATTGGTGAACTTGGTCTATGTACTTTGTCAGCATTTGTAAGACACAGTGAGTTATTTCTTTCTGAACTCTCATGTCTTTTATGTATGGGATTTAACAGTTAGTCTCACACAGGCACATTTATGTGGGATGGACTCATGTATTTAACAGGAGGCATTTTGAGGAAATCCTGACACACAGAACACAAGAGGTATTCCTCAGCTCCTGGAAACTCAACACACTTAAAAAGGTCTTCCCAGTACACCCCCACTGATGGACTCCTCTGCTGAAACTTAGGCCTATGAATCAAAAGGTCCGAGAGACCATGAGACTCTTCCAGCTGTCCCCAAGTTCACTGAAGTGACATTCAGTATCATGTGTATTCCCAATCTCTGTTTGCAGATCTGAAGCAAGGTGACCTGCCTCTTCAGTAGTCCATCTTAGACTGTAAACCCCAATATTTGTGACTACAACAGGGCTCTGGATGTGTCTAGGACAAAGATTTCCTTATAGTACTTCCTGTAGTCTCACTGGATGATGGTTAGAATAACCAGTGGGTACTTTTCACAGGGCTTCTGGAAGAAAATCACTTTTAAAAGTTTTCTCTGCGTGCTCATTTACATTGAAGGAGTGGACGGATGCTGTAAATCAGGTGGCCCAAAGCCTGAAAATGGAGTCTCTTCTGACAGTCATTCAAATCTATTTGGCTCCCTAATGCCATACAAACAGTGGAGGTCCAGTTTCTCCAATGAGAAGAGGACCAAATATACTGCACAGGGTTTTACAACATTACACCATAGCTATGAACCTAGGTACAGGGCACAACTCCTCACTTGGGAAGCCCATGTGTGCTTGAAAAAAAAAGATTTTGTATGTGCTTAGTCTCATCAACTATCGATTCTCACCTCACCTGATCTTGGGAGTCTGATCACCATTCGCTGTCTCTGGACACAGTGCACGATGCCTGGAAACCCAGATGTTGTTCAATGGAGAGCAGCCTTGGGGAGAGACAGTCAGAAGGAATCCCAGAGCTGAAGGACCACAGACAGAGCAGAGAAGCTGTACCCTCCTTGCAGAGGTCTCTTATTCACTGGAGTCTGATGGCTCCAGAGCCTGTCAGCAGATGCAAGATGCTTTCTCAGGAAGATTGGCTCTTCCCTGCAGGGTTAGGGTAAGGTAAGTTGGGGAAGTAAGACAGGACTAGGTCTAACCAGTGATCAGCTTCTTACCTTGAAGAGTCATCTAGATTTCTTTTTTCTTTTCATTTGAAATGAAGTTTCAGTCTCTGATTGAGGGCCCTAAGACCATCAGCTCCCCTCACACACCCATCCCCAGTGGACAGGGTGGCAGCACTAGAGGGGCCCTGCCAGAGGCTCAGAGGCCTTGCTGAGACTCATTGTGACTTAAGAAGCAATTACAAGATGCTGAGAGTGAACAAACAATGGAGGGAGGGCAAACTGGTCCTAAACCTTATCCTCAGGGTGGTGGTACAAGAGGGTGGTGCCCATGGTTAGGTGTATTGAAAATCAGTGAGAACCAGTGTGTGACAGCCTGGGATTGCTTTCTGCTAGAGTCTACCTCAGACCACTAATTTCCATTTCTTTTTATGTCTGTATCTAAGTGGAATGCACTGAAACTGCCAAGTATGTCTTATATAAAGGACCAAGCAGATAGATCAAGCAGCAGCTTGCTGCCCAAGGAACAGTGTGTGTCAATGTGAACACCTATGTATTAACTGAAATGTGTTGCATTTTTATATTTATCAGGGCTTAAGTGTTGGGGTCTCATGTAGCTCAGTCTGGCTGAAATTTACCTTTTTAACTAGGATGAACTCTGGGTTCTGATTCTGCAGCCTCCACATCCCAAGACCAGCTTTAGAGGCCCATAGCCAGTATACCTCTCTTATGTGATTCTTTGGACCATACTAAGGGTTTCCTGTATCATAGGTATGTCTATCAGATAAAATTCAGTCTCAGCCTCCAAAAGGGTTTATAAGATCACAAATAATGTGTCTTCACAGCAGTGCACTCATGAATACCATTGGAATTAGCCTCTTGTCCCCTGCTCCATAGTCCTCACTTGCTTCCCACCCAGCCATCTGCTTAGCCACTTTCTCTCTGAAGAGCCAATCATCATCTACAAATGACAAATTTATGTTCACTAAGTGATGGCACCGGCATTATGGTGTTTGGTAACATTTTGTCCGTATCTCTCTCGTTGATATTGTGAAATGTAGGAGGCACGGAGGGCTTTGGCCTGCTGTACCCAGTGAAGCTTTTAACAGGTCCTTGAACCTTCATGCCAACCTTGCCCCTTTGGTTCTTAAGTGCTGTTCTGTGTCGCCATCTACTGATGACTCTCAGATCCCCACCTGAACCTCCATCTTGTTGATGGTCCTCAGTTGTAGTCTCCTCCCAGACACTTCTCCACAAGTCCCAGGGATCCTGAACAATCTGTGCACCAACTTGAACTCATGCTCCCCAAACAGTTGTGATCTTATGTCTCGTTTAGTCTAGGTATTCTTTGAAAACCTCCACCATCTCCCGGATTGGTCTAATGCCTCACAATCCTACTGATCCTAAGTACTGTCAACTCTGTCTAGTCGACCTGACAATTCATCTTTCACCAGCTCTTAGTTGTCTTCCCCTGCTTCGCTCATACTCAATTAAGAAGTGATGGAGTGACCCAAAGACGGTGCCTGGGATACACAGAACTCTTCTCAGGTTGTCATGACATTGGTAATTTTACACAGAATGTAAGCATGCATGGTGGGCATGAGAGCACGTGGTGAGTTTGCAGGTGTGAATGTGTATATATACATGTATGAAGGTATTATTCTCCAATAGCCTATGGGTGGCAAGTGCACATCAGCCTGGAATCCGCCACAAAGCAGCATTGCATTGAGAGGTTCGGGTCTTACAAAAAGATGGTGAAACCTGGATTAAGGACAATGGAGAAAGGACAGAGTGGACTTCTCGGGATGCTCTGCCTTCCTTCTACTGGACTTAAGGTAGAACTCTGTCTCAGAAGCAGCTCTGTGCAAGCTGAGCCTGCTGGTTTCTGGAAACGCATGCCTTGCTCTCTGTGTGAAATGCACAGTGAAGAATCGGCTACAAGTCAGCCACATCACACTTTCCATTTCTTGTTATGCTTTGTGAACAAGGTAGCAAGGGAGAGGGTGTAGAGGGAAGAACAGCACCAGACATGATTCAAATGAGTTAGAAACATTCTGTTCATTGGTACCACTTCATCATCATCTTCAATCACTGTGGTTTTACTCAGCCCCAGTGCAGATGGTGTCTTTTCGCAACTGAGGCTGCACATCTGAGAATTCTCATTCTGCTGGAGTCGTTGGGTACCTGTTCAACATGAGTTTCTTGGAAGGAAAGTACCGTTTTCCTGACAACTCTGGAGTGCCATTCAGAGGCATGAGGATGTCTCCTCCATTACACTGGTGTTCTCAAAATAGAACACACACTTATGAGAGCCAATGTCTCATCCAGTGATGGACATGTAAAGCCTGACTGCGACAGCATAGGCCACACTCTACGGTTTTCAAACCCCTTAGTACATGACGTCTACAAGTTTGGAGTTATATCGAAAGATATTATGGACTGGCACAGACATGTTATTTACAGTGGTGACCTTGTCCTTGGTCACAGGTTATCTAGAACACCTTGCCTGTGCCAGCATCCTTTTGTGCCATGAAGTCTTCTGTCTGTCCCAGGGCCTGGGTGTGTAACAGGCACTTAGAAGCTGATTTCGACTCCGAAGGAAAGAAAAAGGCATCAAATCCTCACTTGGACCCATGAGGTAACTACAAGGAAGGATGAAAGCCTGGCATCTCATCTTTCCTCTTGTGTCTGTGTCCTGTTGTTTGTTTCAGACCCCTGACTCCTCTGCATACCTGTGAGAGTCACTCAAGGAATGACTGTCCATATGGTTTAACATGGCTGTTGAACCACAAGCCATGACTGCCAGAAAATGGTTTAGCAGGAAGGTTTCCTGCAGACCTTCTTCTGTCTCTGTTCCCCCAAACCCAATCTCTACTCTCACCACCAGCTCTACCTCAGAACTGTCTTGACTACCTTTCCTTCCCCTGCCTCCATCTACTGTGTTCCCACAGGTCTCCCTTTCTAACCTCACTCCCTATACCCATTGCTTTGGTCCAGACCCAACTACAGTAGTCACTACTACTAATCCAAGGGCAGCTCCCCACGGACAACAAGTAGGACAACACACACCTCTCCTACTTCTCCTGAGACCCAGTACCACCAGTTTCATCCCCAGTTATGGAACAGGAAACCTGCTGTGTTCTCCCTTTCCTCTCTGACCTCCTCCCGATGGATCATAAAGACCTTCTCCTCCATCCTTCCTCCCTTAACTCATGCCAGTATCCAAGCCTCTGACAACAGCAGAATTTCCCTGTGAACACATCAGCTGAACAGCCCAGGAAATCAGGCAACACAAGGCCATCACACTCTCTGAAAATAGAGAGAAAGCAGACACCAAGGAAGAAAACACCCACATAATGCAGACAAGATCAGACATTAGCCTCTAGCATTGCAATCGTCCCAAACCCTTATGCCTAGATGCCAGTGTAAAAAAAAAAAACAGTTAGTCCTCTGCCCTCTGCCCTCTGCCCTCTGCCCTCTTCTTGAGAGTGTACCAGCCCAGGCAGGAAGGCCCACCCTGAGTCTGGCCACATCTCACCCTTGGCTTGCCCTCCATCCTCTGCTTGAGGCTTGAAGTGAGTCTGGGTTCTGCTCTGGACCCAACTATGCCCATTACCCCCTCCTCGGTTCTTCCTGGGCCTGCTCCTCCAGTAGAGTGGACCTGCCTATGCAGGGAGGACCACCTTCAGTCCAGACACAACTCACTCTTGGTTCCCCCTCTGCCCTCAAACCTCTGATTTAGGTGAGTCTGGGTCCTCCTTAAGCCCCAACTTCCCCCTTACCTCCTCATTTGATTTTCCCGGGCATCCTCCTTGCATAGAGTGGACCCACCCAGGCAGAAAGGACCACTGTGAGTCTAGCCACACCTCACCCTTGGCCCACTCCTCCCTCTGCCCTCTGCTTGAGGTGAGTCTAGGCACTGCTCAAGACCCAACTCTCCCCATCACCCCTCCTTGGATCTTTCTGGGCCTGCTACTTGCATAAAGTTGATCTGCCAAGGCAAGGAGGACCACCCTGAGTCTGGACACACCTCACTCTTAGTTCCCCCTCTGCCCCCACCCTCTGCTTGACTGAGGAGAATACCAGGAGATGCCAGACCATCCAGAGTTGCAGACACTAAAATGTTGGCCCACATATGCCACCGGGACACCAGAAGAGAGGGAGAGACCCCAATTGCACTCACTCAAAAAGGTATGGGAAGACAACAGTATAAGAACACACTCAACACCAGAAAGACCAATATGATACCACCAGAATCTAGGGACTCCATACCAGAAAGACCTGAAAAGCCCAATGCAGAGGAAGAAGAACAGACACACCTTAAAAACTATCTTATGAAGATGAGAGAGACCCTTAAAGAGGAAACTAGAAAATCCCTTAACGAAATACAAGAAAAAACAAACAAAAATTACATGAAATAGAGGAAAAGAAAAAGCAAAAACTTCAAGAAATAAACAAATCTCTTAAAGAATCTAAAGAAAGCCAAGAAAAACCAACCAAAGAAGTGAAGGAATCGAGTCAAACAGTTCAAGGCTTGAAAGCTGAAATAGAAAGAATAAAGAAAACTAAGAATGAGGGGATGCTGGAAATAGAAAATTGGCTAAACGATCAGGAAATACATATGTAAGTATAACAAATAGAATACAAAAGATGGAAGAGAGAATCTAAGGTGTTGAAGACTCACTAGAGGATATACAATCATCGACCAAAGAAAATCTCAAGTCCAACATATCCCTAACACAAAATATCCAGGAAATATGAGACACCGTGAAAAGGCCAAACCTAAGAATAATGTGTATAGAATAAGGTGAAGAAATTCAGCTCAAAGGTACAGAAAACATATTTAACAAAATCATAGAAGAAAACTTCTCCAACCTAAAGAAGGATATGTCTATGAAAGTGCAAGAAGCTTACAGAACACCAAATAGACTGGACCACAAAAAGAAGTCCCATTGACACATAATAATCAAAACACCAAACTTAGAGAATAAAGAAAAATATTAACAGCAGTGAAAGACAAATGCCAAGTAACATACAAATGCAGACCTATCAGAATTACACCTAGATTTGTAAATGGAAACTCTGAAAGCCAGATGGTCCTGGACAGATGTTCTACAAACACTAAGGGAACATGGATGCCAGCAAAGACTACTGTACCCAGCAACATTTTTCAATCACTATAGATGTAGAAAACAATACATTCCATAACAAAGCCACATTTAAACAGTACATATCCACAAATTCAACCCTTACAGAAAGTACTTAAAGAAAAACTCCAAATCAACAAATATAACTACACCCACAAAAATATAGGCAACAGGCAATCCCACTTTATCAAACACCAAAAGATAAAAAAAAGTGTGTGTGGGGGGGAATCCACAAACAATAACACCAAAATATCCAAAACAAGAATAAACAATCAATGGTCATTAATATCCCTCAATGTCAATGGTCTTAACTTGCCTATAAAAAGATTCAGGCTAAAGGAATAGATATGAAGACAAAATCCATCCTTCTGCTGCATATAAAAAACACATCTTAAAGTCAAAGACAGACATTACCTCAGAGTAAAGGGTTGGGAAAAGATTTTCCAATCAAATGGACGCAGGAAATAAGCTTGTTTAGCAATCCTAATACCAAACAAATTAGACTTCAAACTTAATTAATCCAAAGAGACAAAGAAGGTCATTTCATATTCAACACAAGTAAAGCCCATCAAGACAAAGTCTCAATTCTAAACATATATGCCCCAAATAAAAAGGCACCCACATTCATAAAAGAGACATTACTAAAGCACAAATCACACACACATCCTCACACAATTATAGGGGGAGACTTTAACAACCTACTAACACCACTAAACAGGACAACCACAGGGAAAAGAAACAAAGGAAATAGCAGAAGTTATAACCCAATTTGGATTAATAGACATCTATAGAACATTCCATCAAAAACAAAAAGATATAAATTCTTCTATGGGCCACATGGAACATTCTCTAAAATCAACCACATACTCGGCAACATAGAAAACCTCAACAGATACAAAAAAATTAGAAGAACACTCTGTATATTACCAGATCACCATGGTTTAACGTTAGAATTCTGCAACAAGCGAACATTTCTCTGATGACACTTATGTTTGAGTCCCATACAGCCAACAAGACCCAGCCTGACAGCAATCCCTGCATGCTCCGGAAAAGGAATTGGACTACACCTCCCCGACTACACTGGATTCAACTCACTCCGTTTCAACTGACACTCCAACCAGAACCTCGAGTAACGACTTCAATCAAGTTGAGGATTTCAACGTAGATCTTCAATCAAACAAATCTCATCTAACATGGACTAGACATAACTCATTAGAGACTTTCCCTGTACTGGCATTTTTTTTTCACAGGGCCCCCACATGACTATCATCGTCCCATTTCAGCAGGAAGTAACCTAGAAGATGCTACGCCCCCTTTCCCCATTATTGTGTATTAGGGTAGTGTAAGTCTAGTTAAGAATGACCTTCTTATTGTTTAGAGTTGGGATTGGAAGAAGGTGTTCAAGTTAGACACTTTTTCCACATGTCTTTAAGACTTAGCTAGAATAGACATAGGATGTACCATAGCAGATTATTGTATCTTCTTGTATTTCACCCTTATGATTGTTAGTTTTGGATATTTTACACTATTAAGTTTTAATCCTCTTTTAGACTAAAAGGGGAATTGTAGGGAGACACCCTAGCCCCGCCCAATAGTCCTGGGACAGGTACCAGGTGGACCCGGGACTCGCCCATAAGGGCGTGGTGAAGGAAAGCCGGGGTGACGTAAGGGAGCTTCTTAAGGGGCTGCACATGGGGACCTTGGCCCCTTTTGTTCTGGCCGTGCTTGCTGGGTTCTATAACCTAGCTCTGGCCTGTGTTTTGCCTTGGTGTCTTTTTGAATAAAGAGACTTTAATCCTACAGAATTCAACAAGAGTGAAGACACAACATACCCAAATATATGGGACACATTGAAATTAGTCCTAAGAGGAAAATTCATTGCACTAAGTGACCACATGAAGAAACTGGAAAATGGTCACACTAGAGAATTAACAGCACACCTGAAAGCTCTAGAACAAAAAGAAGAAAACTCACCCCCCAGGAGTAGATGCCAGGAAATAATCAAATTGAGGGCTGAAATTAATAAAGTAAAAAATAGGAAAATAATATAAAGAATCAATGAAACAAAGAGTTGGTTCTTCCAGAAAATCAACAAGATAGACAAACCTTTACCCAAACTAACCAAAAAGCAGAGAGAAAAATATGCTAATTAACAAAATCAGAAATGAAAAGGGGGACATAGCAAAGAAAACCGAGGAAATCCAGAGAATCATCAGGTCGTACTTTGAAAACCTGTACTCCACAAAATTAGAAAGTCTAAAGGAAATGGACAATTTTCTGGAGCAATATCACTTACCAAAATTAAATCAAGAGCACATAAGCAATTTAAATAGACCTATCACCCCTAATGAAATATTTCATGATTAAAATGAAGTAGAAGCAGTCATCAAAATCTCCCAACCAAAAAAAGCCCAGGGCCAGATGGTTTCAGTGCAGAATTCGACCAGAAATTCAAAAAAAGCTAATACCAGTACTCCACAAATTATTCCACACAAGAGAAGCAGAAGGGACATTGCCAAGCTCTTTTTAAGATGCTACAATTACCTTGGTACACAATACACCAAAGGACACAACTAAAAAAGAGAACTAAAGATCAATAACCCTTCACAAACACTGATGTAAAATTACTCAACAAAATACTGGCAAATCAAATCCAAGAAAACATCAGAAAATCATCCACCTTGATCAACTAGGCATCATCCGAGGGATGCGGGGATGGTTCAACATACAAAAATCCATCAATGAACAAACAGAAAAAGAAAAACCACATGATCATCTCACTAGACCCTGAAAAAGCGTTTGACAAAATTCAACACCCCTTCATGATAAAATCTTGGAGAGATCAGGGATAACAAGAACATACCTCAACATAATAAAAGCAACGTGCTGCAAACAAACAGCCAACATTAAACTAAATGTAGAGAAACTCAACGTGATTCATCTTAAATCAGGAACAAGACAAGGCTATCCACTCTCTCAATATCTCTTCAATATTTTACTTTAAGTTCTAGCTAGAGCAATAAAACCAAAAAAAAGGTGATCAAGTGAATACAAATCAAAAAGGAAGAAGTCAAACTCTCACTATTTGCTAATGATATGACTGTTTACATAATTGACCCAAAAAGCTCTACCAAGGAACTCCTACAGCTGATAAACTCCTTCAGAAAAGTGGCAGGATAAAAGATTAATCCAAAAAATCAATAGCCCTACTATATATAGACGATAAATTGGCTGAGAAAGAAATCAGAGAAACATCACCTTTTACAATAGCCACAAACAACATAGAATATCTTGGGGTAACACTAACCAAACAAGTGAAAGACTAGTATAGCAAGAACTGTGAGCCTTTAAAGAAAGAAATTAAAGAAGGCATAAGAAAATGGAAGCAACTCCCATGCTCTTGGATAGGTAGGATCAGCATACTAAAAATGACAGTCTTTCCAAAAGTAATTTAAATTCAATGCATTCCCCCATCAAAATCTCAACACATTTCTTCACAGACCTTGAAAGAACAAGACTCAACTTTATATGGAGAAACAAAAGACCCAGGATAGCCAAAACAACACTGTACAATAAAGCAACTTCCGGAGGCATAACCATCCTTGACTTCAAGCTCTATTATAGAGCTATAGTCCAGAAAACAGCTTGGTATTGGCACAAAGATAGACAGGAAGACCAATGGAATCAAATTGAAAACCCTTATATTAACCTGCACACCTAGAACACCTGATTTTTCACAAAGAAACTAAAGTTATACAATGGAATAAAGAAAGAATCCACAACAAATGGTGATGGCATAACTGAATGCTGGCAGGTAGAAGACTGCAGATAGATCCATGTTTATCACCATGCACAACACTTAAGTCCAAATAGATCAAAGACCTCAACACTAATCCAGCCACAATGAACCTCTTAGAAGAGAAAGTGGGAAGTACCCTTGAATGAATTGGTACAAGAGCCTGCTTCCTGAACATAACACCAATAGCACAGACACTGAGTTCCACAATTAATAAATGGGACCTCCTGGAACTCAGAAGCTTCTGTAAAGCAAAGGACGAGTGAACAAGACAAAATGGCAGTTCACAGAATGGGAAAATATCTTCAGCAACCACATATCTGACAGAGGGCTGATTTCCAAAGGAGACTAGTTTCCAAAACACCAGATAATCCAATTAAAAAGTGGGGTACAGAACTAAATACAGAATTCCCAATAGAGGAATATGAAATGGCTATCAGGGAAATGCAAATCAAAACAATTCTGAGATACCATCTTACTATTGTCTGAATGGCTAATACGAAAAACACCAATGACAGTTTATGCTGGAAAGGATGTGGAGAAAGGGGAGCACTCCTCCACTGCTGGTGGGAGTGCCAACTTGTACAGCGACTTTGGAAAAAAGTATGAAGACTCCTCAGAAAAAAAAGGGAATCAGTCTACCACAAGATCCAGCAATTCCACTCTTAGGCATATACCCAAAGTAACACATTCATACAACAAGGACATCTGTTCAAAAATGTTCATAGCAGCACTATTTGTAATAGCCAGAACCTGGAAGTAGCCTAGATGTCCCTCAACCGAAGAATGGATAAAGAAAATGTAGTACATTTACACAATGGAGTACTACTCAGCAGAAAAATCAATGGAATCTTGAAATTCACATGCAAATGAATGGAACTAGAAGAAACCATTCTAAGCGAGGTAACCCAGTCACAAAAAGAAAAACGGGTATGTATTCACTCATATATGGATTTTAGACATAGAGCAAAGGATTTCCAGCCTACAATCCACACCACCAGTGAAGCTAAGAAAAAAGGAGAACACTAAGATACATAAGCATGGTGCCCCAGAGAAGAGGAAATGGACAAGATCTCCTGAGCAAATTGGGAGCATGGGGAGAGGGGAGAGTGAGCTAGGAGAATGAGATGGGGAGAAGAGGAGGGGTGAGGAGGACATGAGGGGGCAGGAATTTTGAATCAGGGTGGGAGGAGAGGAGTAGAGAAGAACAATACAAGAGATAACATAATAGAGGGATCCATTATAGGTTTAAAGAGAAATCAGGCACTAGGGAAATATCCAGAGATCTACAAGGATGACACCAACTAACAATCTAAGTAACAGTGGAGAGGCTACCTTAAATGCCTTCCCCTGATAATGAGATTAATGAGTACCTTATATACCATCCTTTTGCCTTCATGCAGCAGCTGATGGAAGTAGAAGCAGACACCCAAAGCTAAACACTGAACTGAACTGGAATCCAGCAAAGGGGTCAAGACCAGGTTGGTGAAATCCACAAAAACAGCTGGCCTGAACAAGGGGGAGTTCATGGTCCCCAGACTGATAGCTGGGAAACCAGCATAGAACTGATCCAGATCCATGAATGTGGGTGTCTGTGAGGAGTTCTTGGAAATCTATGGGGCCTCTTGTAGTAGATCAGTACTTATCCCTAGCAGAGGAATGGACTTTGATAGCCCATTCCACATACAGGGATACTCTCTCAACCTAGACACATGGGGGAGAGCCTAGGTCCTATCCCAAAGATATGACAGACTCTGAACTCCCTCCCTGGAAGGCTTCACCCTCCCTGGGGAGCAGAAAGGGTATGGGATAGATATGCTGTTAGTGGGGAGTAGGTGAGGAGGGGAGCAAGAGGCAAATGGGATTGACATGTAGATCAATCCTGTTTGTAATTTAAATACAAAATGGGGGAAAAGTGGGGTGCAGACATAAATAGAGAATTCTCAAGAGAGAAATCTAAGATGGCAAAGGTCACTTAATACAGTGCTCAGCATCCTTAGCCATCTGGGATTTGTAACTCAAAACAACTCTGAGATACCATCTTACACAGGCCCGAATGGCTAAAATAAAAAACACCAATGAGAGACTATGCTTGAGAGGTTGTGAAGAAATAGAACACTGTTCCGTTGCGGGTGGGAATGCAAACTTGTATGACCACTTTGGAAATCAGTATGGCGATTTCTCAGGAAAATGGGAATCAGTCTACCTCTAGATCCAACAATTCCTCTCTTGGGCATATACCCAAAGAATGCACACTCATACAACAAGGACATATGCTCAACCATGTTCATAGCAGGGTTGTTTGTCATAGCCAGAACCTGGAAGCAACGTAGATGCCACTCAACTGAATCATGGATGGAGAAAATATTTACATAATGGAGTATTACTCTGCAGAAAAAAAACAATGAAACCTTGAAATTTGCAGGCAAATGGATGGAACTTGAAGAAAACATCTTCTGTGAGGTAACCCAGTCACAGAAAGACAAACAGCATATGTACTCTCTCATATGGATATTAGAAATGGAGCAAAGTACTACCAGCCAACAATCCACACTGGGAAAGAAACTAGGAGAAAAGGATGACCTCAAGAGAAAATGCATGTTCCCCCAAAGAAGGGGAAGAAGACAAGAACCAATGAGAAAATTGGGATCATGGGGGGAGAAAGAAAGAAAGAAAGAAAGAAAGAAAGAAAGAAAGAAAGAAAGAAAGAAAGAAAGGAAGGAAGGAAGAAAGAAAGAAAGAGGGAAGGGGATTGGGGGAGAAGGTGTTGAGGAAAGAGAACAGAAGATATCAGGAGGTCTGAGAAAGGAGAGTAATGGAGGAGGGGAAGAAAGGAGATGCCTTTGTGAGGGAGACAGTATAGGTCTGGAGAGAGGTCTTGCACTGGGGAAATGTTCAGGGATCCACAGTGATGACTCCAACTAAGAATCTAGGCAGTGAAAGAGAGACTGCCTTTGATGCCTCTCCCCTATAATGAGATTCGTGACTACCTTGGTTACCAGCCAAGACTGTGCTGGAGAAACCCACAGAAACCATTTACCTGACCTGATGAGAGCATGGAGTCCTTAGTCATTAAGCTGGGGAACCAGCTTTGGACCTGACCCAACCCTCTGAATGTGGGCACCAGCTAGGAGGCCAAGACAGTCTAAAGGACCTATAACAGTGGAGCCAATGTTTATCCCCGGTGCATGAATGGACTTTGGGAGCCCATTCCCTATGGAGGGACACTATTGCAGCCCAGATACGCAAAAGAGTACCTGGGCTCTTCCCCAAATAATGTGAAAGACTTGATGGACTCCATGGGAGGGCCTCACTATCCTTGGGAAGAAGATGGGGGGATGATGGGGAGTTGGTGGGGGGCATGGGATGATTTGAGGGGGGGAATGGGGGCATTGATATGTAAAATGAGAGTGTTTCTAAAATTAAAAAAATGAAATAAGGAAAAATTCACATTTTGAAGAGAAGGCAATAGAAATGGAGAGCTCAGAGAAAAATGTCATATTTTTTAAAGGAAAATCCACTGTGTGGTGGTGTTGGACTGCTGTTATCCCAGCAATTGGGTGGCAGAGGCAGGTGTATCTTTAGCAGTTCGAGGACAACCTGGTGCACAGAAAATTGCAGGAGAGCCAGTGCTATTTACACATGGAAAACCTGTCTGAAAATAGAAAAAGAAAGAAGGAAAGAAAGAAAGAAAGAAAGAAAGAAAGAAAGAAAGAGAAAGAGAATGGGAAGGAAGGAAGGAAGGAAGGAAGGAAGGAAGGAAGGAAGGAAGGAGGGAAGGAAAATCCAAGAACAAAACACCCAGTAAATATGGGACACTATGAGAAGACCATTCCTGGAAATAATACCTATAGAAAGGAGAAGAAACCCAGGTCACAAGAAGAGAAAATGTAAATAAAACCATAGAAGTAACTTTCACCAATCTAAAGAAAGATAACACTATCAAGGAACAGGTATGATGCAGAATATCAAATTCACATGGCCAGAAAAGCAATCTTCTATAACACATAATACTCAAAACACTAAACATACAGAGCAAGGGAAGAATATCAAAAGCTGCAAAGGAAAAAGACCAAGTAGCATACAAAGCAGACCCATTAGAATTACAACCGAATTACAATTGACTGTTCTTTTTTCTTTTTTATTGAATATGGACATATTTCTGGCATACTATATCTGATTATGCTTTCCTCTCCCTCCATTCCCCCAGTTCCTTCCCACCTCTGTCTCATCTAAATCCAATCTCTTTCTGTCTCTCATTTGAATGCCAATAGGAGATTCTAAGAGATAACAACAAATCATAACAAAATAAAATGCAATAGGTTAAAACAAAAACTACCATATCGCAGTTAATCAAGAGAATCAGAAGGAAAAAGACCAAGAGAGGGCACAAGAATCAGAGACTACTACTTCACACAGTCAGGAATCCCGCAAAAACCCTAAAGTGGAACCATAATATAAGGACAGAAGACCTGAGGCAGAACCATGTAGACCCATGTAGACTGCTTCAGTTTCTGTGAGTTCATATGAGCTTTGTTACATTGATTTAGAGGGCCTTGTTCTCCTGGTGTCCTCCATCCCCTCTGTTGCTTACACTCTTTCTGCCTCCTCTTCTACAGGGTTCCCTGATTCTTGAGGAGAGGAATTTGTTGGAGTCATCCCATTTAGGGTGTTCCAAGATCTCTGGCTATCTAATGTCTAGCTATGGGCCGCTATATTTATTTCCATCTGCTGTAGGAGGAAGCTTCTCTGATGATGGCTAAACAAGGCACTGTATTTTTATATGACAGAAGGTCATTAAGAATCATGTTATTCTGGGCGATGGTGCCACACACCTTTAATTCCAGCACTCAGGAGGCAGAGGCAGGCAGATCTCTGTGAGTTCAAGACCAACCTTGTCTACAATAGCTAGTTCCAGGACAGCCTCCAAAGCCACAGAGAAACCCTGTATCGAAAAAACAAAAACAAAATAGAACCATTTTATCACTACGTTTTTAGAATATTAGAATGTGGCTTTACCCTATTGCCCTAGACTATGTAGTATCTGGTCCTTGATCACCTGCCCAATGTCAGGTATAGGATCCATCTCATGGAGAGGGCCTTAATTCAAACCAGGTATTAGTTGGTTACTTCCACAAGCTTTGTGCCACTGGCATACTTTGAAGGCAGGTCAGAAAGTGTTTGTAGCTGACTTGATGTTTACATTACTCTTTTGGGATCATGCAGTGTACCTTTTTGTATCAAAGTCTCTAAATGTAGCAATAAAGGTTCTACATAGATGCCAACCTGATTTCTACATATTAAATGAGTTGTGTCTTCAGCAATGGGGCCTTGCTGTCATTTTCTGGATAACAACCTGTAGTCATGGCAACAGCCTAGACTGTGTGGGGTTTTGCATGGGACTCCTTTGGCAAACAACTCAATTGGATGTTGAAGACAATACTCACACAATGCATTGAACATGAAGAGATCAAGTTGGTGCCTTCATAGAACCCCAGATTTCTGGTGTCTTTGGTGCAGGAAGAGACTCTGCAGCTTACAAAAATATAATATAAACACAAACACAGCCAGGAAACCTTTAATCTACACTTTGTCCTGCCTGCAAAATATGCTAGGACAATGGTGTCAAAAAGCTTCTGGGAGTGACCAACCAACATCTGATTTGACTTAAGACACACTCCATGAAATGGACCCATACCTGACACTTCTGTAACCAAGAACCCGAGGCTAGATAGCCCAGAGACCTAGGATATAAACAAATACTACTCTTTAAAAATAGCAATAAAATGATTCCTAATGATATTCTGATATATTCACAGATAACTGCTTTGCTCAGCCATCATCAGATAAGCTGTCTCCTGCAGCAGATGGAAAACACATACAGAGAACCACAGCCAAACATTATACACAGAGAAACAAAGACCTTGGAACACAAAGATCTAAATGGGGTGTTTCTGTCAATATCCTCCATGCAGAGCTTAGGGAACCCCACAGAAAAAGAGGTGGTAAAAGTGTAAAAACCAGAGGGTAACAAGGATATCAGGAAAACAGGCCCTCTAAATCAACATGATCAAAGCTCATATGAACTCACATAGACTGAAAGGGCATGCATAGAGCCTAAACCTGTATTACCAGGTCCTCTGTGTTTATACTATAGCTTTTTGTTTAGTATATTTATGGGAGTCCTGAGTGTAGGAATGAGTGGGTCTCTGATTCTTCTGCCTTCTATTGGGGCCCTTTTCCTTGTGGTGGGTTGCAATGTCCAATTTTAATGTGATGTTTTTTGTTTTATCTTTTTATATTTTATTTTGTCATGTTAGAAGCCTGTAATTTTCTAATGAGAGAGAGAAAGTGAGTGGATGTGGAAGGGGGGAGAAGTGGGCAGGAACTGGGAGGAGTATAGGGAGGGAAAAATATAATGTGGATATATTGAGAAAAGTATCTATCTTTAATAAAAAGGGAGAGGAGGACACGAAATGGATCAGGGAAGAGGAAAGAGGAAGGATGAATTTTAGAGGATGAGGAGACAGGATAAGGGTGAATATCATCAAAACAAGGTGTATTACATTCTCAAAGAATTAATACAAATGTATTATTTAATAAAACAAGAATCAATTTCACATTCCAACTAGTGATGAAGGAGTGTTCCCTTTTTCCTCATCCTTGCCAACAAGAGTTGACACTTGTTTAGTTGATCTTATCCATTCCGACAGGACTAAGACTGAATCTTAAAATACCTTTGACTTATGTTTCCTTGATGGCTAAGGATGATGAACATTTCCTTTTTTCTCCTAGATTTTTTTATTTAAATTTAAAAAGTCGAGGCAGATTGAATCGGTCCCTGAGGAACCTGGGATCCTGACTCGGCTGAAATCGCTGGGCTATTCTGGCCCCCACAGAGTGCAGAAAGTGCAGAGGTGAGCTGCTTCAGCCCCTGCTTGGGCCCAACTTCTGCCTGCCCACCCTGGCAAACCTTGCCCAGGGATCTTCGACAGGAGGACTCGACCCCTGAGGACCAAACAACCCAGAGTCAGCTGATATCTCTGCACCAGTGCTGCTCCCCCCACCTGGAGAGTGAGTGCCTCAGACCTGCCTGCACCCAACTTGAAACCCATCAGAGTATCAAAGTCAATTGCACACACCTGAGAGAACACTGGACCCATACACACCAGGAAAGGAAGTGACACCAACTGTACCCACTGGAACAAGACATGGGAAGACGACAATATAAGAACACATGCAACAACAGGAAAACCAATATGACACCACCAGAGTCTAGGGACTCTACACCAGCAAGACATGAACATCCCAACACAGAAGAAGCAGAAGAGAACAACTTAAAAACAACTTCATGCAGATGATACAGAACCTAAGAAAGGAAATCAGAAAATCTTTCAGTGAAATAGAAGAAAAGACAACCCAAAAGATGCAAGTCATCAAGGAAAGCCAAAAAAAAAGCCAAGAAAATACAATTAAACAGCTGAAGGAAACAGTTCAGGACCTGAAAACTGAATTAGAGACAATAAAGAAAACACAAACTGAGGGAATGCTGGAAGTGGAAAAGCTGAGTAAACAATCAGGAACCACGGATGCAAGCATTTTAGAATACAAGAGATGGAAGACAGAATCTGAAGATGCTGAAGACAAACTAGAGGAAATAAACTCGTCAAGTAAAGAAAATCTGAAATCTAACAAATCCGTAACACAAAATATCCAGGAAATATGGGACACCGTGAAAAGACCAAACCTAAGGATAATAGGTATAGAAGAAGGTGAAGAAAACCAAACCAAAGTTGCAGAAAACATATTGAACAAAATCATAGAAGAAACTTTCTCAACCTAAAGAAAGACATGCCAATGAAAGTACAAGAAGCATACACAACGCCAAATAGTGTCGACCACAAAAGAAAGTCCCCTTGTCACATAATAATTAAAACACCAAATGTACAGAATGAAGAAAAAATATTAAAAGCAGCAAGGGAAAAAGGCCAAGTAACATATAAAGGCAAACCTATCAGAATTACACCAGACTTCTTCATGGAAACTTTGAAAGCTAGAAAGACCTGGATAGACATTCTACCAACTCTGAGAGAACATGAATGCCAGCCCAGACTACTATACCCAGCAAAGCTTTCAATCACTATAAATGGAGAAAACAATATATTCCACGACAAAACCAGATTTAAACAATATGTAACCACTAATCCAGCCCTACAGAAAGTACTGGAAAGAAAACTCCAACCTAAGGAAATTAACTACACTCGCATAAACATAGGCAATAGATAATCCCACTCTACAAAAACACAAAATAAAAGGCAGGGTAAATCCACATACAATACCAGTACCAACAACAAACCCAAAACAAATAAGAATAAACACTGAATGGAACTTAATTTCCCTCAATATTAATGGTCTTACCTCGCCTATAAAAAGACACAGGCTAACAGAGTGGATAGGAAGACAGAATCCATCCTTCTGCTGCATAAAAGAAACGTACCTTGAATTCAAAGACAGACATTACCACAGAGTAAACGGTTGGGAAAAGATACTCCAATCAAATGGACCCAAGAAATGAGCTGGGGTATCTATCCTAGTATCTAACAAGCTAGACTTCAAACTAAAATCAATCAAAAGAGATGAAGAAGGTCTTTTCATATTCATCACAGGAAAAATCCATCAGGAAGAAGTCTCAATTCTAAACATCTGTACCCCAAATACAAAGGCACCATCATTAGTAAAAGAAAAATTATTAAAACCCAAATCACAAATAAGGCCTCACACAGTTATAGTGGGAGACTTCAACACCCCACTCTCACCACTAGACAGGAACACCAGACAGAAACTTAACAAAGAGACAAAGGAACTAACAGAAGTTATGACCCAATTGGGATTAACAGACATTTATAGAACTTTCTATCCAAACACAAAAGAATATACCTTCTTTTCAGCATCACATGGAACCTTCTGAAAAAGACGACATTCTTGGCAACATAGGAAAACTGAACAGGTACAAGACACTTGGAATCATCCCCCTGTGTCTTATCAAACCACCATGCTTTAAAGATAGAAATCGAAAACAAATCAAAGAGAAAAAACCTACCAACTCATGGAAATTGAACAACATGCAATTGAACTATTCCTGGGTCAAGGAAGAAATAAAGAAAGAAATTAAAGACTTAAGAATTCAATGAAAATGTTGACACAACATACCCAAACTCATGGGACACTTTGAAAGCAGTACTAAGAGGAAAGTTCATAGCTCTAAGTGCTCACATGAAGAAACTAGAGAATAGCCACACCAGAGATTTGACATCACAGATGAAAGCTCTAGAAAAAATGGAAGCAAATTCACCCCAGAGGAACAGATGCCAGGAAATAATCAAACTGAGGGCAGAAATCAATAAGGTTGAAAGAAAGAAAACAATTCAAATAATCAATATAACAAAGAGTTGGTTCTTTGAGAAATTCAACAAGTTAGACAAACGGTTATTCAAACTAACCAAAAAGGCAGCGAGAGATCACGCAAATTAACAAAATCATAAATGAAAAGGGTGACATAACAATGGACACTGAGGAAATACAGAGAATCTTCAGGTCATACTTTGAAAACTTGTACTCCACAAAATTTGAAAATTTAAAGGAAATGGGCAATTTTCTGGACAGTTATCACTTACCAAAATTGAATCAAGAACATATAAGCAAATTAAACAGACCTATAACCTCTAAGGAAATAGAAGTAATCATCAAAAGCCTCCCAACCAAAAAAAAGCCCAGGGCCAGATGGATTCACTGCAGAATTCTACCAGAAATTCAAAGAAGTACTAATACCAATACTCCTCAAATTGTTGCACAAAATAGAAGCAGAAGGGACATTGCCAAACTCTTTTTACGAGGCTACTATAAGCTTGATACCCAAGTCACACAAAGACACAACTAAGAAAGAGAACTACAGACCAATATGCCTCATGAACATTGATGCAAACATTCTGAATAAAATCCTGGCAAATTGAATACAATATCATATCAGAGAAATCATCCACCATAATCAAGTAGGCTTCATCCCAGGGATGCAAGAATGGTTCAACATAAGAAAATCCATCAATGTAATCCACCATATAAACAAACTGAGGGAAAAAACACATGATAGTCTCACTAGATGCTAAAAAAGCCTTTGACAAAATCCAACACCCCTTCATTATAAAGTCTTGGAGAAATCAGGGATAGCAGGAACATACCTCAACATAATAAAAGCAATATACAGCAAGCCAACAGCCAACATCAAATTAAATGGAGAGAAAATTGACCCAATTCCTCTAAAATCGGGGACAAGACAAGGCTCTCCACTCTCTCCATACCTCTTCAATATTGTCCTTGAAGTCCTAGTTAGAGCAATAAGACAATAAAAGGTGATCAAGGGAATACAAATCACAAAGGAAGAAGTCAAACTCTCACTATTTGCAGACAATATGATAGTCTACATTAGTGACTTGAAAAACTCTACCAAGGAACTCCTACAGCTGAGAAACACCTTCAGCAAAGTGGCAGGATACAAGATTAACTCAAAAAAATCTGTAGCCCTACTATACACAATAACACAATGGTGGAGAAAGAAATCAGAGAAATATCACCCTTTACAATTGCCACAAACAACATAAAATACCTTGGGGTAACACTGAACAAAAATTTTAAAGACCTGTACCATAAGAATTTTGAGTACCTAAAGAAAGAAATTAAAGAAGATACCAGAAAATAGAAAGATCTCCTATGCTCTTCCATAGGTAGGATCAATATAGTAAAAATGGCAATCTTCCCAAAAGCAATCTACAGATTCAATGCAATCCCCATCAAAATCCCATCACAATTCTTCACAGACCTTGAAAGAACAATTCTCAACTTCATATGGAGAAACAAAAGACCCAAGATAGCCAAAACATCCCTGTACAATAAAGGAACTTCTGGAGGCATCACCATCCCTCACTTCAAGCTCTATTACAAATCTATAGTCCTGAAAACAGCTTGGTATTGGCACAAAAAAAGACTGGTAGACCAATGGAATAGAATTGAAAACCCTGATATTAACCCACACAACTATGAACACCTGATTTTTGACAAACAATCCAAATTTATTCAATGGAACAAAGAGAACATCTTCAACAAATGGTGCTGGCATAACTGGTTGCAGACATGTAGAATACTGCAGTTAGACCCAAGCCTATCACCTTGCACAAAACTGAAGTCAAAATGGATCAAAGATCTCAACATTAATCCAGCTACACTGAACCTATTAGAAGACAAAGTGGGAAATACCCTTGAATTAATTGGTACAGTAGACCACTTCCTGAACATTACACCAGTAGCATAGACATTGAGGTCAACAATTGAAAAATGGGACCTCCTGAAACTGAGAAGCTTCTGTAAAGCAAAGGAGACAGTGAGCAAGACAAAACGGCAGCTGACAGACTGGGAAAAGATATTCACCAAACCCACATCTGACAAAGGGCTGATGTCCAAAATATTCAACGAACTCAAGAAGCTAGTCCCCCAAACACCAAACAACCCGTTTAAAAAGTGGGATACAGGGATGGAGAGATGGTTCAGCCGTTAAAGGCTAGGTTCACAACCTAAAAAGTGGGGTACAGAACTAAATAGACAGTTTTCAATAGAGGAAACTAAAATGGCTGAAAGACGCATAAGAAAGTGTTCAACATCCTTAGCCATCAGGGAAATGCAAATCAAAACAACTCTGAGATACCATCTTACTCCTGTCAGAATGGGCAAAATCAAAAACAACAATGCCAGTTCATGTAGGAGAGGATTGGAGAAAGGGGAACACTTCTCCACTGCTGGTGGGAGTGTCAACTTGTACAGACACTTTAGAAATCCGTGTGGCAGCTCCTCAAAAAAATGGGAATCAGTCTACCACAAGATCTAGCAATTCCACCCTTAGGCATATACCCAAAAGAAGCACATTCATACAACAAGGACATATGTTCGACGATGTTCATAGCAGCACTATTTGTAATAGCCAGAAACTGGAAGCAGCCTAGATGCCCCTCAACCGAAGAATGGATAGAGAAAATGTGGTACAATGGAAAAAAAAACAATGGAATCTTGAAATTTGCAGGAAAATGGGTGGATCTAGAAGAAACCATTCTGAGCAAGGTAACCCAATCGCAAAAAGACAAACATGGTATGTACTCACTCATATGTGGATTTTAGACAGTGTAAGGTTTACCAGCCTAAAATCCACACTGCCAAAGAAGCTAATATGCAAGGAGGTCCCTAAGAGACACATACATGGTCCCCTGGAGAAGGGGAGAGGTTCATGATCTGCTGAGCAAATTGGGAGCACAGGAAGAGGGGGGAGGGAGCTAGGAGAATGAGAAGAGGAGAAGAAGATGGATGCTGAGGATATGAGGGAGCAGAAAGTATGAGTCAGGGGAAGAATACATGATAACAAGAATAGAGATATCATAATAGAGGGAGACATTTTTGGTTTACAGAGAAATCAGGCACTAGGGAAATGTCTGGAACTCTACAAAGATGACACCAGCTAACTATCTCAGCAATGGAGGAGAGGCTACCTTAAATGCCCTCCCCTGATTATGAGATTGATGACTGACTTATATGTCTTCATTCAGCAGCTGGTGGAAGTAGAAGCAGACACTGATAACTAATCACCGATCTGAACTGGAACACAGATGCAGAGTAGGACCAGTGAAGAGCACAGAGGTCCAGACCAGGCTGGTGAAACACACAGAAACAGCTGACCTGAACATCCAGGAACTCTTGGTCCCCAGTCTAATAGCTGGAATACCAGCATGGGACTGATCCAGACCCCAGGAACATGGGTTTCTGTAGGACCTCCTGTAGAAGCCCAGTATTTATCCCTAGCATAGGTGTGGACTTTGGGAGCCCATTCCATATAGAGGAATAGTCCCCGAGCCAAGACACACGGGGATGGGCCTAGGCCCCATCCCAAAAGATACGATAGACTCTGATGACACCCTATGGAAGGCCCCACCATCCAGGGGGAGCAGAAATGATATGTGACAGATAATGTTTTAGTTGGGGGGTAGGGGAGGATGGATGGGAGAAGGGAACTTGAATTGTCATGTAAAACAATCCTGTTTCTAATTCAAATAAAAAAGTTGGAAAAAATAAATTAAAAAAGTCTTTTTACATATCAGTCTCAGTTCCCTCTCCCTCCCATCCTCCTTTGCTCACCACCAGTCCCCTATCCCATCCTCCTTCTGCTCCCCAGGGAGGGTAAGGCCTTTCATGGGGAATCATCATAGTCTGTCACATCATTAGGGGCAGGGCCTAGGCCCTACCCTATGTGGCTAGGCTGAAAGAGCACCCCACTATAGGAAATGGGCTCCCAAATTCCATTCATGTAATAGGAATAAATATTGAATCACTACTAGAGGCCCCAAGACTGCCCAAACCTCCAAACTGACACTCACGTTCAGGGGGCCTGGTTCAGTCCTATGCTGTTTTCCCAGCTGTCAGTCTGGGGACCATGAGTTCCCACAGGTTCAGGTCAGCTGTCTCTGTGTGTTTCCCTGGCATGGTCTTGACCCCTTTGCTCAACACTCCTCTCTCTCTCTACAACTGGATTCCAGGAGTTCAGCTCGGTGCTTAGCTGTGGGTCTCTGCTTCTGCTTCCATCAACTACTGAATGAAAGCTCTAGGATGGCATATAAGGTAATCACAAATCTCATGATTGTGGAAGGCCATTTAAGGTAGCCTCTCCACTATTGCTTAGATTCTTAGTTGGTCTCATCCTTGACGATCTCCGGACATTTCCCTAGTGCCAGATTTCTGTTTAAACCTATAATGACTCCCTCTATTAAGGTATCTATTTTCTTTCTCTCTACTATTCTTACCCCTACTCAATCTTCCTCCTCTGCCATGTCCTCCCCAGTCCCCCTCTTTTCCCCTTCTGTATCTCCTAACTCCCTGTACCTTCCCCTGTGCTCCCAATTTGCTCAGGAGATCTTTCCCCTTCTCCAGGTGACCCTATATGTCTCCCTTAGGGACCTCCTTGTTTCCTAGCTTCTCTGGAGGTGTGGATTGTAGTCTGACAATCCTTTGCTCTACATCTAATATCCATATACGAGTGACTACATTCTGTGTTTGTCTTTTTGTGACTGTATACCTCACTCAGAATGGTCTCTTCTAGTTCCATCCATTTGCCTGCGAATTTCAAGATTCCATTGTTTTTTTTCTGCTGAGTATTACTCCATTGTTTAAATGTACAACATTTTCATTATCTTCATTATCCATTCTTCAGTTGAGGGCATCTAGGTTGCTTCCAGTTTCTGGCTATTACAAATTATGTTGCTATGAACATAGTTGAACAGATGTCCTTGTTGTATGAATGTGCATCTTTGGGGTATATGCCTAAAAGTGGAATTGCTGCATCTTAAGGTAGACTGATTCCCATTTTCCTGAGGAACTGCCATACGGATTTCCAAAGTGGCTGTACAAGTGTGCACTCCGACCAGGAGTGGAGGAGTGTTCTCCTTTCACCACAACCTCAGCAGCATAAACTCTTTAAGTATTTCTCGACCATTTGAGATTCTTCTGTTGATAACTCTCTGTTTAGATTTGTACCCATTTTATTTAGTTGTGGTATTTGGGGGGGGGGTATCTAGTCTCTTGAGTTATTTGTATATTTTAAATTTCAGCCCTCTGTCAGATATGGGATTGGTGAAGATCTTTTCCCATTCTTTATGCCATTATTTTGTCCTTTTGATGGCATTCTTTGCTTTACAGAATCTTTTCAATTTTATTAAGTCCCATTTATCAGTTGTTGATCTTAATGCCTGCATTATTGGTGTTCTGTCCAGGAAGCTGTCTCCTGTGCCAAGGCATTCATGAATATTTCCCACTTTCTCTGCTATAAGGTTCAATGTAACTGGGTCTATAATGAGCTCTTTGTTTCACTTGGAAATGCGTTTGTAAAGGGTGATATATATGGATCTATTTACATTTTCTACATGTTGACATCCAATAAGATTATTACAGTTTGTTGAAGATGCTTTCTTTTTTCCATTGTACAAGTTTAGCTACTTTGTCAAAATATAGTGTCCATAGATGTGTGGATTTACTTCTGGTCTTCAATACAATCACATGGATTAACACTTTTGTTTTTATGCCAATACTATATGGTTTTTTACTACTATTGCCTTGTAGTAGAGCTTGAAAACTGGCATGGTGATACCTCTGGAAGTTCTTTTAGTGTACAAGATTGTTTTTAGCTATCCTGGGTTGTTTTGATTTTCCATAAGAAATTGAGTATTATTCTTTCAAGGTCTGCAAAGAATTATGTTGACATTTGATGGGGATTACACTGAATTTGTATATTGCTTTTAGTAATATGGATATTCCTACTGATCCATGATCATAGTGGATCTTTGCATCTTCTGATATCATCTTCAATTTCTTTCTTTGAATATTTGCAGTTCTTGTCATAGAGGTCTTTCACTTGTTTGGTTAGTGTTACACCAAGATATTTTATATTATTTGTGGCTACTATGAAGAGTGTTGTTTCCCTGATTTTTCTCAGACTATTTATCATTTGTACATAGGAGAGCTCCTGTTTTTTTAAGGTTAATTTATTTTATGCAGCCCCTTCATTGAAAGTGTTTATCAGATGTAGTTCTTGGGTAGAATTTTTGGAGACATATATGTAAAGTATATTGTCTGCAAGTAGTAAAAGTTTGATTTCTTCTTTTCTAATTTGTATCCCTATGATCTCCTTTTGTTGTCTTATTGCTCTATCTAGAACTTTAAGTACTATATGGAATACATATGGAGCGAATACACAGCCTTGTCTTGTTCCTGATTTAAGCGGAATTGCTTTGAGTTTTTCTCCATTTAATTTGATGTTGGCTATTGTCTTGCTGTGGGTTGCCTTTATTATGTTTAGATATGCCCCTTTTGTGATGATATTTTGTTTGTGCTCTAACAAATAACTAGCCACTAGTTAATCAAGGTCTGGAGGTCTGTACAGACAAACAGTAAGTGATATGGCAGGGGGATGTGAGGGATCTAAGGCGAGCGGTGACAGGAGCTCACTCTCTTTTTGGCTGAAGAGATGGCGAGGTAAATTGTGGCTGTGGCTTGCTCATTTGTCTCTCTGATCGTTCAGCATTTACCCCTATATCTGACTCCGGGTTTTTATTATTAAGTCCTGTAGGGGAAACCCTAACCACTCCTGCTAGGGCGAGGTCAGGGTGATGTAGGGAAGGTTTAAGAGTGAGGGGTGCGCACATGGAAACACCTTCTTCCTTTTCATCTTCAGCTTGCTGTACTTACTTCTGTTCTGCTGGATGGCTGGGTCACTTTGTAAGTAAAGCTTTTCCCTAATAAATTCTCTTGTATTTTTACCTGGCTCCATATTGGTAATTCCCACAATAAAAACCAATTAGAACATGTGATTCAATTAGCGCCCAACTTTAAGCTGCTTGCCTGTGGCTTTGCAGACAACAGTACAGGCTATAGCTGCATATGTGGTTCCCACCTGAGTCACAGCCATTCTAGCTAGGTTCTCCTATCTTATCCCCCTAAGGCTCTAAGCGAATTTGTGGTTTTGTTTGTTTTTGTTGCAGTCTCTTGGCAACAAACTCCACAGGCCCCAAACACCAGAGCCACCTGGGCTCCAAACACCCCAGCCAAATTTACCTACCCTAGACTGGCGGTTTCTGCCTATGGGCAGACATGCCACACGTGCTTCTTCTGAAGGATCCGTGAGCATTTTTTCAGACAGTATGCCATCTTTTCCCTGTGGGTTGTGGGCTTCCCCTAGATCCGCTGTCTTCAGGCTGCCACTCTCAGCTCTTGGCTACATGCTAGCCACTGCAACTCACCTCACCCAGGCTATTTGCCACCTGTCTTCACCACTCAAATGTAATAAGCCTCATATTTCACTGTCATTGTCGGCAGATTTTGTGACGTATTTGGATATTCTTAGAGGGAAGAATTACTTAAAGGAGAGAGAATTTTTCCCACATTAAAAAATGGGAAACACTATTACAATGGAGGGAGTTAGGTCTCTATATGATAATATGCTGGACAGTTTGAAAATGGAACAATTAAATGAAAGGATGACTAATTTCGATGGGATTCATATAATGTCAATTATAACCTATCAATTTTATCATTTTTGTTTTATTTTTTAACTTTTTAACTTTTTATTAATTTATTTTTTGCATTCCAATGTGAGTTCCCCCTCCCTCATCTCCAGCTGCTTCCCCCTACCCCTGCACCCATCTCGTATCTACTCCTCGGATAGGGAAAGTCCTCACCTAGAAGTCTACTAAGTCTGTCCCATCATTTCCCTGAAGCAGGACCAAGACACCTCTCCAGTTCCCGTACCCATGTGTCTAGGCTGAACAAGGTATCTCTCCATATTGAATGAGCTCCACTAAGTCAGTTTATGCGTTAGAGTTAGATCTTAGACACCCTGTCAGTGGCCTCATATATTGTCACAGCCGCTCCATTTTCACCTACACTGAGGGAGTCTACTTAGATTTTTATTGTTTATTTATTTTTTGCATTCCAATCCCATTTACCCTTCCTTCCTTTCTTCCCATTCACTCCACTCACCCCTCTTCCCATCTGCTCCATGGATAGGGAAAGTCCTCCCCTAGGAAGTCTACTCAGTCTGTCTCATCATCTTATTGAGGCAGGACCAAGGCCTGTGTCTAGGCTGGGCATGGTATCTCTCCATACAGAATGGGCTCCACTAAGTCAGTTTGAACATTAGTGTTAGGTCTTGAACCCACTGCCAGTGGCCTCATACATTTTCCCAGTCACACTATTGCCACCTAAATTAAGGGAGTCTAGTTTGCTTTTATGCAGGCTCCCCATTTGTCATACCTGAGTCAGTGATCTCTCACTAGCTACGGTCATCTGATTCTTTGGCTTTCCCCATTGTGATCTTGACTCCTTTGTTCATACTTTGCTCCTCCCTCACTTTAATTGTACTCCAGCAGCTTTGCCCATAGATTAGTTGTGGATTTCTGCATCTGTTTCCATCTGTTTCTGTAAGAAGGTACTAGCCTCTCTGGGGTCACAGATTATAAGCTGGGTATCTTTTACTGTATGTGTTGTAACCACTTATGAGTGAGTACATACTATATTTGCCTTTCTAGTTTGGGTTACATTACTCAGAATGTTTGTTTCCACTTCTGTCCCTTTTCCAGGAAATTTTAGGATTTCATTGTTTCATAACATTGAGTAGTACTCCATTGTGTAAATGTACCACATTTTCTTAATCCACTCTTCAGTTGAGGGCCATCTAGGTTGTTTCCAAGATCTGGCTATTAACGAATAATGAGTAATGTTGCTGTGAATATAGTTGAGCAAATGTCTTTGTAGTGTGAATGTGCCTCTTCTGTGTATATACCCAAAAGTGTTATTGCAGGGTCTTGAGGTAGGCTGATGCCCAATTTTCTGAGAAATCACTGTAGTGATTTCCACAGTTGCTGTACAAGTTTTCACTCCTACCAGCAATGGAGGAGTGTTCCTCTTTCTCCACATCCTCTCCAGCATAGACTGTCCTTGGTGTTTTTTATTTCAGCCATTCTGACAGGTGTAAGACAGTATCTCAGAGTTGTTTTGATTTTCATTTCCTTGATGGCTAAGGATGTTGAAAACTTTTTTATGTGTCTTTCAGCCATCTGATACTTTCTGTTGAGAATTCTCTGTTTAGATCCGTATCCCATTTTTTAATTTGATCATTTGATAGTTTGATGTCTAGTTTCCTGAGTTCTTTTTATATTTTAGAGTTGAGCCCTCTGTCACATGTGTAATTGGTGAAGATCTTTTCCCATTCTGTGGGCTGTTGTTTTGTCTTGTGAATTGTCTCCTTTGCCTTACAGAAGTTTGTCAGTTTCAGGAGGTCCCATTTAATAATTACCATCTCAGTGTCTGTGCTACTGGTGTTATGTTCAAGAAGCAGTCTCCTGTACCAATTCATTCAAGGGCACTTCTCGCTTTCTCTTCTAAGAGAATCAGAGTGGCTGGATTTGTGTTGAGGTCTTTGATCCATTTAGACTTAAGTTTTGTGCTTGGCAATAGATATGGCTCTACATGCTTCTACATGTCAGCATTCAGTTATGCCACCAATATTTATGGAAGATGCTTTCCTTTTTCCATTGTATAAATTTAGCTTCTTTGTCAAATTTAGGTGTTCATAGGTGTGTGAATTAACATCAGGATTGTCACTTCAAATCCATTGGTCTACCTATCTGTTTTGTGCAAATAATGAGCTGTTTTCATTACTATAGCTCTACAGTAGAGCTTGAAGTTTGGGATGGTGATGCCTCTGGAATTTTCTTTATTCTACAGGGTTGTTTTTGGCTATCATGGGGGTTTTTTTCCATATAAAGTTTAGTGTTGTTCTTTAAAGGTCTGTGAAGAATTGTGCTGGGATTCTGATGGGGATTGCATTGAATCTGTAGATTGCTTTGATAAGATTGCCCATTTTACAGTGTTGATCCTGCCTATCCAAGAGCATGGGAGATCTTTCTGTTTTCTGATATCTTCTTTAATTTCTGTTTTTAAAGACATAAAGTTCTTGTCATACAGATCTTTCAATAGTTTGGTTAGAATTACCCCAAGATCTTTTATGTTGTTTGTGGCGATTTTGTTTTGTTTTGTTTTGTTTTTTATCATCAAGTTGTTTAATTTATTGCCCTGAAAGGAGAGGCCTGGCAGGAGCAAGTCTGCCTCTCAAATGTCTGGATCAGAGTTTAGCTATGGAAACAAGTGTTAAAATGCCATGGATGACAAGTTCCATGGATACTTTGCACATCACATTCTATATGGAGGACATCACTTTGCATATTGACCAACACAACTGCATCCTTCTGTTTGATCTACAGACAACCATAACTGAAATGTGCCTCAATGAGGTTTGTGGCTATTTTGAAGGGTGATGTTTCTCTGATTTCTTTCTCAGGCCATTTTTTGTATTGGTAGGCAGGCTACTGATTTTTTTTTAGTTAATCCCTTATCCTGCCACTTTAATGAAGGTGTTTATCAGCTGTTGGTGTTCTCTCATATAATTTTTGGGTCACTTATGTAAACTATCATATCATCTGCAAATAGTGAAATTTTGACTTATTTCCAATTTGTAACCACTTGATCTCCATTTGTTGTCTTATTGTTCTAGCTAGAACTTCAAGTACAATACTGAAGAGATATGGAGAGAGTGGACAGCCTATTCTTGTTCATGATTTTAGAGGAATCACACTGTGTTTCTCTCAATTTAGTTTGATGTTGTCTGTTGGGTTACAATATATTTCCTTTATTATGTTTAGGAATGTTCCTTGTATCCCTTTTCTCTCCAAGACCTTTATCATTAAGTGGTGTTGAATTTGTCGCAGGCTTTTACAGCATCTAGTCAGATGATCATGTGGTTTTTTCTTTCAGTTTGTTTATATGGTGGATTGACTTTTATATGCTGAACCATACCCAAATCTCTTTGATGAATTCTCCTTATTCATGGTGGATGATTCTTTTGATGTGCTCTTGAATTCGGTTTTCCAGTATTTTGTTGAGTATTTTTGCATCAATGTTGATGAAGGAAATTGGTATGTAATTCTCTTTCTTAGTTGTGTCTTTGTGTAAGTTTGGCAATGTCCCTTCTGCTTCTATTGTGTGAAATAATTTAAGGGGCATTGGTATTAAATCTTCTTTGAACACCTGGTAGAATTCTGCACTGAATCCATCTGGGCCTGGGCTTTTTTTGTTTGGGAGACAAATTTAACTATTTCTCATTGCTAAGGGGTTAGAGTGTATTTAAATTGCTTATTTGTTCTTAATTTAATTTTGGTATGTGGTACTTAATCTAGAAAATTGTCCATCTCCCTTAAGTTTTCCAGTTTTGTGGAATACAGGTTTTGGAAGTATTTTCTGGATTCCCTTGGTGTCTGTTGATATGTCCCCCATTTCATTTCTGATTTTGTTAATTTGGATATTCTCTGTCTATCCTTTGGTTAGTTTGGGTAAAGGTTTGTCTATTGTGTTGAATTTCTGAAAGAACCACCTCTTTGTCTCATTGATTCTTTGTATTGTTTTCTTTGTTTCTATTTTATTGGTTTCAGCCCTCAATTTGTCTATCTCTTGATGACTACTCTTTCTGGGTGAGTTTGCTTCTTTTAGTTCTCTGCTTTCAATTGCTCTGTTAATTCATTAGTGTGTGATTTTTCCAACGTCTTTATGTAGGCATTTGGTGCTATGAACTTTTCTCTCAGTACTGCTTTTATTGTGTCAAATATGTTTGTGTATGTTGTGTGGTCATTTTAATGAAATTTTAGGAAGTCTTTTATTTTGTTCTTTATTTCTTCCTTGAGGAAGTGATGGTTCCGTTGATCGTTATTCAATTTCAATGCAATGGTGTGCATTATGAAATTAATGTTGCTGTTAAATTCTAACTTTAATCTGTGGTGATCTGATAGGGCACAGGGGTTTATTTCAAATTTTCTGTATCTGTTGAGGTTTGCTTTGTTACTGAGTATGTGGTCAATATTTGAGAAGGTTCCATAAGTTGCTGAAAAGAAAGTATAATCTTTCATGTTTTGGTGGAATGTTCTATAGATGTCTGTTAAGTCCATTTGAGTCATAACATCTGTTATTTCCCTTATTTCTTTCTTAAGTTTCTATCTGGCAGATCTGTAGAGTGGTGCATGTAGGGTGTTGAAGTTTCCCACTATTAGTGTGTGGTGCTTAATATGGGATTCAAGATTTAGTACTATTTCTTTTACAAATGCAGGAACCCTTGTGTTTGGGGCACAAATGTTCAGAACTGAGAATTTCCTCTTGATGAATTTTTCCTGTAATCAATATGAAATGCCCTTCTTTATCTTTCTCGATTGATTTTAGCTTAAAGTCTATTTTGTTAGGTATTAGCATAGCTATATACCAGATTATTTCTGAGGTTCATTTGATAGGAAATTTTTCCCCAACCGTTTACGCTGAGGTAGTGTCTTTCTGTGAGGTTGAAATGTGTTTCTTGTATGCAGCAGAAAGATAGATTCTGTTTTTTCTTCCAATCTGTTAGCATGTATCTTTTTAGAGGTGAATTGAGACCATTTACATTAATGGATATTAATGACTAGTGAATGCTAGTTCCTGTTATTTTCGTTTTTCTTGGTGATGATGGCATTGTGTGTTCAATTCCCTTCTTTTGTGTTTGCTGCTGTTAGGTCATCTATTTCCCGTGTTCTTTTGGGCATAAATCATATCCTTGGTTTGGCGCTTTCCTTCTTGTATTTTCTGTATGGCTAGGTTTGTTGATAGGCATTATTTAAATTTGGTTTTTTCATGGCCTAGCTTGTTTTCTCCAACTATCGTTATTAAAAGCTGTGCTGGATAAGGTAGTCTGGGTTGGCATCCATGGTCCCTTAGTGTCTGCATAACATCCTAACTGGACCTTCTGGCTTTTACTGTTTCCGTTGAGAAGTCAGGTGTAATTCTGTTAGGTTTGCCTTTATATGTTACCCCGCCATTCTCCTTTGAAGCATTTAACAGACTTTACATATTCTGTATGTTTATGGTTTTATCATGTAGTGAGGGGATTTTAGTTTTTTTTTGTTTTGTTTTGTTTTGTTTTGTTTGGTCCAGTTTCTTTGGTATTGTGTAAGCCTCTTGTATTTTCATTAGGCATGTCCTTCCTTAGCTTGGGAAAGCTTTCTTCTATTATTTTGTTGAATATATCCTCTGTGACTTTGAGTGGGACTTCTCCTTCTTAGCCCTATTATTCTTAGGTTGGGTCTTTTAAAAGTGTTCCAGAACTCCTGCATTTTTTGTGTTAAGAAATTGTTGGATTTTAAATCTTTTGTGTGATTAATCTACTTGCTTCAAATTATCAATGACTGAAATTCTCTCTTCCATCTCTTGTATTCTGTTGTTTATGCTTGCGTTGGTGTTTCCTGATAATTCACCCAGATTTCCCATTTCCAGAATTCCCTCAGTGCTAAGGTACAAGTTTCAGAAAAACATAATAAAACATATCATAGAGATATTCAGACCCAGACAGAGAAATTTAATGGAGAACTAATTTCAGAGTTGCATTATAAGGTAGAAGGAACAACCTAAGGTTTTGAAACAACCAACTTTAATTTATCCAGTCACTTTATAGGAACAACTGCCAAAAGGTAAATATCACAAACCTGCAAAATGGTTAAATGGACTCCTGTGTAAATGTTAGATTTAAGGAGATTGAAGAATGTGATAGTCTCATAGGGCATGCATTAACCTCATGTGAAGGAGATGTTAAAATCCTGCTCAAGTTGTTATAGAATTATGCCAAGAGACTCCACAGACTTGCTTACAGCAGTTTTGGAGACTGGTCCTCATTTACAATGGAGGGTCTGGTGGAAAGATGTGGCTAAGAACATTACAGAAAGATGTCACCCAAGACTAACTTCTTAGACAGGGAGATTGTGCTAATGTACACAGGCAATCTCTATATGATGACCAAACCCTTGAATTATGCCACCCAGTAGCTGAGAAATCTGGGGTAAGAACTGGAAAAGTAGGAAAGAAAATTGAGTCATTTACTAAAGTTATATTGGTATTAAAGGACACCTTCACAGATTTCTTACAAAAAGATTGACTTCAGCAGAAAATTGAATGATAACAAATTCAGAAGCTAAAGGGACAATAAATAAATAATAATTGAACACACAATTGGAAAGGATAATATGGCTATTAAAGTCAAGATCAGCACCATTGGAGGAATGGATCTGAGGTACAATCAATATTAAATCTCATGACCATGGTGATGCTTGGATAGGAGAGATAATTTGCAGGGTTGGAAAGGAAAGGTAAATTTTAAGTGTTTCCTTGGTCATAAAAGAGGTCACTTAGAATTAGATTGTAAACAAGTCATTCCAAGAAACATTTTTTTTCTAAGCATAATCATAGCAAAATGACCCTCCATTCTGGATTATGCAGAATGTATGGCAAGTGCAGACTTTGGACTAATGAATGTAGATCAACAAGCAACAGACTAAGAAACACTTTGCTTCAGTGATCACATTTAGGGGAGTCTTGCAGGCTTCCCATGCCAAATTCATTACAGTTATTTGCTGTAACCAAGAGGAAACTCCTTCCAGAGCAATTAAAAAACCTAATGCCAGATGGTCACAGGATCCGAACTCTGTGGGGGTATCCAACACACCCAGAGACTGCCAAGGCCTCGTTAAGAGTCTGGCCTCCATCCAACAGACAAGTTAGGCCAGGAGCTGTTACCAGTTCAGGTTCCCTTGTCCTGTTCAGGAACACCTGAAGCAGGACGTCTGTTCAAGGCATCCCAACTTATCGGTAGGTTCCAACACACCCAGAGAGTGCCAAGGCCCGGGTAACAGTTCTGCATCCATCCAGGAGAAGAGGACAGACATCAGAGTATTGGAACTGTTTGCACATACCAGAAGGGAACCTTAGTCCCATACCCACCAGGAGAGGAAGAGACTCCCCACCGGAAGTAAGGATGGGAAGAAGACAATATAAAAGCAATTCAACAACAGAAAAAACAATATGACACCACCAGAAACTAGAGACTATACACAAGCAAGATCTGAACATCACAATGCAGATGAAGCAGAAGAGAATGACCTTAAAAACGTCTTCATGAAAACGATAGAGGGCCTCAAATAGGGCATGAAAAAAGAAAGGGAAGAAAAAACAAACCAAAAAATATATGATATAAAAAAATCTCTCAAGGAAACAGTTCAAGACCTAAAAACTGAACTAAAGACAATAAAGAAAGCACAATCTGAGGGAATGCTGGAAATAGAAAAGCTGGGTAAATGATCAGGAACTACAGACATAAGAATAACCAGCAGAATACAGAATACAAGAGATGGAAGAGAGAATCTCAGGAGTTGAAGATACACTAGGAGAAATAGAGTCATCAACCAAAGAAATCTTAAGTCCAACAAATCCTTAACATAAAATACCCAGGAAATATGGGATACTGTGATAAGAGCAAAACGAAGAATAATAGGTATAGAAGAAGGTGCAGAAATCCAACTCAAAGGTGCAGAAAATATATTCAACAAAATCATAGAAGAAAACTTTCCCAACCTAAAGAAAAATATGCCAATGAAAGTACAAGAACCCTACAAAATACCAACTAGACTGGACCAAAAAAATTTTTCTTGCCACATAATAATCAAAACCCCAAGCATACAGAATAAAGACAAAATATTAAGAGCAGAAAAGGAAAAAGGTCAAGTAACATATAAAGGCAAACCTATCAGAATCACACCTGACTTTTTCATGGAGACTCTGAAATCCAGAAAGTACTGGATAGATGTTCTAACTACATTAAGAGACCACGGATAAGAGCCCAGACTACGATACCCAGCAAAGCTTTCAATCAATATCTATGGAAGAAATAAGATATTCCATGACAAAACCAGATTTAAAAAAACACATATCCACCAATCCAGCCCTACAGAAAGTTGTGGAAGGAAAAATGCAACCCAAGGAATTTAACCACAACCAGAAAAATATGGGCAATAGATAATCCCATTTTACCAACAACCAAAAGAAAAAAAGGATAGAAACCTACAAATAATTTCTCGACCACAACCAAATCCAAAACAAACAAGAATGAACAATCAATGGTCATTAATATCTCTCAATGTTAATGGTATTAAATTGCCTATAAAAAGACACAGGTTAGCAGAATGGATAAGAAGTCAGAATCCATCCTTCTGCATACAAGAAACACACCTCAAATTCAAAGACAGATGGTACCTAAGAAATAAAGGCTGGGAAAAAATTTTCCAATCAAATGGACCCAAGAAACAAGCAGGAGTAGCAATCCTAATATCCAACAAATTGGACTTTAAAGTAAAATCAATAAAAAGAGATGAAGGAGGTCACTTCCTACTCATCACAGGAGGAATCCATCAGGATGAAGTCTCAAATCTGAATATTGATGCCCCAAATACAAAGGCATCAATGTTCATAAAAGAAACATTACTAAATCTCAAATCACAAATAGAACTGCACACACTTATTGTAGGACACTTCAACACCCCACTCTCACCACTGGACAGGAATACCAAACAGGAACTTAACAACGAAACAAAGTAACTAATAGAAGTCATGGCAAATTAGGCTTGACAGACATCTATAGAACATTCCATCCAAATACAAAACAATATACCTTCTTCTCAGTGCCACATGGAAACTACTCTAAAATTGACCACATACTTGGCAACATAGCGAACCTCAACAGGTACAGAAAATTAAAATAATAACCCCCTGTATCTTATCAGACCACCATGCTTAAAATTAGAATTCAAAAGAAAAAAACACGGATTGCAGAAAACCTACGAACTCATAGAGATTAAGTAACACCCAATCGCACAATTCCTGGGTCGAGGAAGAAATAAAAAAAATTAAAGATTTTTCTAGAATTCAATGAAAATGCAGACACAAGATGCCCAAATTTATGGGACATTTTGAAAACAGTACTAAGAGGAAAGTTCTTGGCACTAAGTGCCCACGTGAAGAAACAGGAGAATAATCACACTAGAGAATTAACAGCACAAATGAAAGCTCTGGAACACAAAGAAGCCAATATACCCCAGAGGAGCAGACTCCAGAAAATAATCAACTTGAAGGCTGAAATCAATAAAGTGGAAACTAGGAGAACAATAACAGGATCAATATAAAAAAGAGTTCGTTATTTGAGAAAATCAACAAGATAGACAACCTTTATCCAAACTTACCAAACTGCAGAGAGAGAACATACAAATTAATAAAATCAGGAATGAAAGAGGGACATAACAACAGACACAGAGAAAATCCAGAGAATCATCAGGTCATAATTTGAAAACCTGTATTCCTCAAAGTTCAAAAATCTAAAGGAAATGGATAATTTTCTGGATAGATTTAACTTACCAAAATTAAATCAAGAACAGATAAGCAACCTAAATAGACGGATAACCCCTAATGAAATAGAAGCAGTCATCAGAAGTCTCCCAACCAAGAAATGCCCAGGGCCAGATGGCTTCAGTGCAGAATTGTACCTGAAATTCAAGGAACAGCTATTGCCAATTCTCCCCGAATTATTCCACACAATAGAAGCAGAAGGGTCATTGTTAAGCTCTTTTTACAAGGTTACAAAGACCTTGATACCCTAACACTCAAAGACAAAACTAACAAAGAGAACTACAGACCAAACTCCCTCATGAACATTGATGCAAAAATACTCAATAAAATTCTGGCAAATCAAATCCAAGAAAAAAATCAGAGAAATCATCCAGCATGATCAAGTAGGCTACATCCCAGGGATGCAAGGATGGTTCAACATTTGAACATCCATCAATGTAATCCACCATATAAACAGACAGAGGAAAAAAGCCACATGAATATTTCACTAGATGCCGAAAAAGCCTTTGACAATATCCAATGCCCCTCCACAATAAAGATATTGGAGTAATCAGAGATAACAGGAACATACCTCAACATAATAAAAGCAATATACAGCAAGCCAACAACCAACATTAATTTAAATGGAGAGAAACTCAACTCAATTCCTCTAATATCGGGGACAAGACAAGGCTGTCCATTCTCTCCATACCTCTTCAATGTTGTCCTTGATGTTCTAGCTAGAGCAAAAAGACAAGAAAAGGAGATCAAGGGAATACAAATCAGAAACGAAGAAGTCAGAATTTCATTATTTGCTGACAATATGATAGTCTACATAAGTGAACTGAAAAACTCTACCAAGTTAATTCTACAGCTGATAAACACTTCAGCAAAGTGACAGGATACAAGATTAACTAAAAAAAACTGTAGCCCTATTATATACTGATGACACATTGTAGGAGAAAGAAATCAGAGAAACATCACCCTTTACAATTGCCACAAACAACATAAAATACATTGGGGTAACACTAACCATAAAAGTGAAAGACCTGTACCATAAGAATTTTGAGTCTCTAAAGAAAGAAATTAAAGAAGATACCAGAAAATGGAAAGATCTCCCGTGCTCTTGGATAGGTAAGATCAACATAGTAAAAATGGTAATCTTGCTAAAAGCCATCTACAGATTCAATGCAATACCCATCAAAATCCCAACACAATTCTTCAATGACCTTGAAAGAACAATTCTCAACTTTATATGGAGAAACAAAAGACCCAGGATAGCCAAAACAACCCTGCACAATATAGGAACTTCTGGAGGCATCACCATCCCTGACTGCAAGCTCTGTTACAGAACTATAGTCCTGAAAACAGCTTGGTATTGGCACAAAAATATACAGGTAGATCAATGGAATTGAGTTGAAAACCCTGATATTAACCCAGACATCTAACAACACCTAATTTTTGAGACACAAGCTAAATTTATAGAATGGAATAAAGAATCTTCAAAAATGGTGCTGGCATAACTGGATGCTGGCATGTAGAAGACTGCAGATAGATTCAAGTCTATCGCCATGCACAAAACTTAAGTCCAAACGGATCATATACCTCAACATGAATCCAACCACACTAACCCTATTAAAAGACAAAGTGGGAAATACCCTTGAATTAATTGGTACAGGAGACTGCTTCCTGAACATTAAACCAGTAGCACAGACACTGAGATCAACAATTGATACAGGGGACCTCCTGAAACTGAGAAGCTTCTGCAAGGCAAAGGACACAGTCAGCAAGATAAAATGGCAGCCCACAGACTGGGAAAAGATATTCACCAACCCCACATCAGACAGAGGGCTGTTCTCCAAAATATACAAAGAACACAAGAAGCTAATCTCCAAAACACCAAACAATCCAATTAAAAAGTGGGGTACAGAACTAAATAGACAATTCTCAATAGAGGAATCTAAAATGGCTGAAAGACACACAAGAAAGTGTTCAACATCCTTAGCCATCAGGAAAATGCAAATCAAAACATCTCTGAGATACCATCTTACTCTTGCCAGAATGGCTAAAATAAAAGACACCAATGATATTTTATGCTGGAGAGGATGTGGAAAAAGGGGAAAACTCCTCCACTGCTGGTGGGAGTGCCAACTTGTACAGCCACTTTGGAAATCAGTATGGTGACTCCTCAGGAAAATGTGAATCAGTCTACCACAAGATCCAGCAATTCCACTCTTAGGCATATACCCAAAAGAAGTACATGCATACAACAAGGACATCTGTTCAACCATGTTCATAGCAGCAATATTTGTAATAGCCAGAGCCTGGAAGCAACCTAGATGCCCCTCAACTGAAGAATGGATAGAGGAAATATTGTACATTTACACAATGGAGTACTTCTCAGCCAAAAAATTAATGGAATCTTGAAATTATCAGGCAAATGAATGAACTAGAAGAAACCATTCTAAGCAAGTTAACCCAGTCACAAAAGGAAAAACAGGGTATGTACTCAGGCATATGTGGATTTTAGATATAGAGTAAAGGATTACCAGCCTACAATCCACACTGCCAGAGAAGCTAGTAAACAAGGAGAACCCTAAGAGAGACATACATGGTCCCCTGGAGAAGGGGGAAGTGACAAGATTTCCTGAGCAAATTGGGAGCATGGGAGGAGGGAGAGGGAGCTACAAGAATGAGAAGTGGAGAAGAGGGGGGTGAGGATGACATGAGGGAGCAGAAATGTTGAGTTGGGGGAAGAATAGAAGAAAACAAGAAAGGAGATACCATAATAGAAGGAGACATTTTAGGTTTAAAGAGAAATCAGGCACAAGGGAATTTTCTGGAGATCTACAAAGATGACACAGCTAACAATCTAAGCATCAGAGGAGAGGCTACCTAAATGCCATCCCCTGATAATGAGACTGATGATTGACTTATATGCCATCCTATATCCTTCATCCAGCAGGTGGTGGAAGTAGAAGCAGACACCCACAACTAATCACTGAACTGAACTGTAATCCAGTTGCAGAGAAGGATGAGTGGTAGGCAAAGGGTTCAGACCAGGCTGGCAAAACCCACAAAAAGCAGCTGCCCTGAACAATGGGGAGCTCTTGGTCCCCAAAATGATAGATGGGATACTAGCATGTGACTGATCCAGACCCCAGGAAAATAGATTTCATTGAGGAAACTTCGGAAATCTATAGGACCTCCTGTAGTACATAACAAAGTATGGTTCTTTAACCTCTTCATGATTTGCTGTATGAAATCCTCCATTTTTAAGTTTTCTGCACTAAACCAATACCATTACTAACAACAACCCTTTGAAGTCTCCAAAACGAGGATGGGGCTCCACAACAATTCCACCAGGAATATGATAACCCCACTAAGCTGACACACATCACGTAAAGATTGGCTTTGGGCTGCAAACTTCTCAGGACAATTTCAAGGTGGCTAGCTGAGATGATCCATCCTCACAGACTGCTCTAGCCAGGACTTGAGACAAGACCTGCACTTTCCCATTAAGAAGAAATTGGACAAGAAATGATACAGTTATCTCTCCCAGGACTTGACAATTAACCAAAATGTTTCTTTTCTGGATTCCCTAAGGATGCCACCACCCCAGACAGCAGAAGGTAAATTTAAGAACAGAAGGTCATTCTCTTCTGCTTTTTCTGCGTTGTTGTGTTCAGGTCTTCCTGGTGTAGAATCCCTAGGTTCTGGTGGTGTCATATTAGTCTTTGTGTTGTTGAATGTGTTCTTATACTGTAGTCTTCCCATCCCTTCTTCCAGTGGGTACAGGTGGGGTCTCTCCATCTCCTGCTGGATATGGGTCCAGGGCTCTCTCCCTGAAGGTGCAGGTGGGTCCAAGGCTCCAATGGCAGTATATGCTGGATGGCTTAGTCTGTGTCTAGGTCCCTCTGTGGGATTCAGTGGCTGAACAAGTTGGGAGGCTGCAGGCCAGTTGACTCCAACATGGAAATGTTGGCAGGAGAAGGCTCGGCATTCACCTCTTCCAGTGGGTCTGCTCCAAGACTGGGTGGTGGCAGATGCTGGATGGCATGGTCTGCCTCCAGGTCTCTCTGAGGGTTTTGATGGCAAGAAGTGGTGAAATGGGCCTGGGGGTGGTGAGTCAGAGGACCCCAACAGAGAAAGGTAGATATGACAAGGCATGGCCCTCACCTCTTCTGGTTGGTGTAGCTCCAAGACTCGTATGGTAGCAGATGCTGGGTGGCTAGGTCTGCCATAATGAAGTTCATGACATCCTTAAATGCCGTCCTAGAACCTTCATCCAGATGGAAGCAGAAGTAGAGAGCCCCAGCTAAACACTGAGCCGAACTCCTGGAATTCACATGTAGAAAGGGATGAGGTAAAATATGAGCAAAGGGGACAAGATCACAGTGGGAAAATGCACAGAAATGGATGACCTAGTAGGTCTCACTCTCTCTGGGGAGTGGATTGTGGTGCAATTGGGAGTCAGTGGGGTCAAGGTAGAATGGGAGGGACAGGGAACTGGGATTGATAGGTGGAATGAGATTGTTTCTAATTTAAATTAATAAATAAAAAAGAATATGACACCCAAATTTCCAATAATTGGGGTAGGCAGTTTGGGTTGTTCCATTGGATTATGAATATATTTTACATTGTTTAGTGGGTTGGTTACACGTTGTTACTTGTAATGGCCAGGTATTTATTTGAACAGAGGGCATTAGATTACCAGTTTTGTCTTTGAAAAGAAAAAAGGGGGATATAGATATGATAGGATATGAGGGTAGATTATTGAAACTATCTTTAAATTTAAAAAGCAAGTAATAGTCTTAAACATTTTACATTGATATGGATATTTGTATATTGATACAAATTTAACGTTATTTTTGTTGGATCATGCTGTACGTACTTTCCTAATCCCTCTCGAATTATCACATATATCCAACTCATTAACCAATATAATGCTAATATTTTGCTCTTGAAAGTTATTATTACCAACTATTTACCATAATAAGGAAATGCAGTTTAGCAATTAGTCACCTATGACAATCAAACTTGTAGTCAGATTAGGTATGTTTCCAAGGTCAAACAGATATATTTTAGATATGTCATCTTCAAACACTTCAAATGTCTACAGAATATGGCATTTAAGATATTTTAAAAACATAGGTTCTTTTCTTTTTCATGGAAACGAGACATGTCTGCTCCTGGCAGCACTAATATCTTCTTCAGAGCAGATGATGGGCATTGAAAAATTGCAAAGGAAGTTTGTTTTGTTTGTGTCAAGATTAGACACTTGGCAAAGTTGGGCTCTTGCCTCAACTGCTGACAGTATGCTGTCCAAACTGGACAAGCAGGATACAAAACAAAGGACCGATGAACTTTGCCAAGAAAAGGTAGGTCAGCCCTTCAGAATTTCTTGCTTCATAGAAAAATCTGTCAGATATTCCAGGACTGTAGGCCGAAGGTAGATGCCCTGTCATTGCAGAGCACCCTTGGGTGAATGTCCAGGTAGCCGGCTGTTTCTTTCATTTCTCACATTTTTTTGGAAGTTGCTCGCTTGCATTTTCGGCTTACTCAGGTAAAATCATTTCCTTCTCAGTTCTCTGATAGAGTCGAATTTTATAATTTTTTTCCAAATTCAGAAAGGAATATCACTAAATAAGTGTAACGTGTATAAGGTCGAGAGACAAACAGTTTTGGTTTTGGACTGCAAGTTAGAATAAAAGGCACTTTTTTAGCATCTAATGAGATGATTATGTTCTTGTTTTTTTGTTTGCTTATATGGTGGATTTCATTGACAGATTTTCATATGTAGAGCCATCCCTGCAACTCTGGGATGAAGCCCACTTGATCAAGGTGAAGGATCTTCTTGATATGTTATTGAATTGGAATTTTCAGCATTTTATTAATAGTGCTTGCATCAATGTTCTTGAGGGAAATTGTTCTCATTCTTTGTCTTTTAATCAGTTGTCTTGCTTCTGAAATATTTATTTCTTTATGAGCTTTTCATTTACAGTTTTATTTCAGTTTGTGTTTTCTTTAGTGATTCTATATCTTTGTTAAGTTCTACTTTAATGTCTTGAAATATTTTCAAAATTTTATTCAAATAATTGTATTTTATGTTCTTTATTAAGACAGTATTCATATCCTCTTTAAGGTTTATGAACACATTCATAGCTTCTGCTTTTAATTACTTACTTCCTGTTTCATCTAAATTGCTTTTCCCAGGGCCTATTGCAATATACCTCCTGGTTTCTGGAGGAGGCAGGATTGTTTTTACTTTTAATCTTTGTGCTGTTATAGTGGGATATAGGCATCTTTACTCATGATATTTGATATGATTCTTGGCGTAGTTTTCTGGTCTTCCTGTGTGGGTGCACCATTCTTTGGTTCCTGTTACTCACTCTAGATCTTATCCATATGTGGTGGTTGTGAAGTGAGTGCTTTCTAGAGAAACATTCTTCATGTTAGCATATGCTACAAGGGAGTGGAAATGGGCTAGCAGGAAAGGCTAAAAGGGCTGACATGAGACACTAGGTTGAAACTGAATCCTGTTTTTTTTTTTAATTTTTGTCTTTGTTTTTTCTTTCTGGAGATAGAAATAAGGGCTCTTCCTTGACAGATACAAGCTCTAAAATTGAAATATAAATGGTACCCAAGGAGAATATTCATCTCTACTGGATAGAATTCATGTTGCTTCAAGACATTTGAAGGCTACCAAAGGAGAAAGGTAATCATCAAACATCATGAAGCTACTAAAAATGTGACTTAAAACATCAATCATTGTAAAATACACTGATGTGATAGAGGCATAAATGTTCTGGGAGTGATGAATTGACTTTGATTGGAATCAAGACCTACTCCATGATGTGAGGCCAAAATCTAACACTGTTAAAGTGTTCAAGGATTTGAGCCTAATTAGATCCTTCAACTAAAGAAAAAGCTACTATTATCATTCTTGTAAAGGACCATAGGTATAGGTATAAATTGCCTCCTAATGACATAGTGCCATTCCCATACATACATCAGTGTCTCCCTCAACACACATTGGAGAAGCTTTTTCTTGCAGCATATGAGAATTATTATGCAGAATCATGAATGGACAATGTGCAGACAGTGAGACTCTTTGGAGCACTCAGTCCAAAGTGTGATGTCTTTATCAGAAGTCTTTCCTCAAGACTCAGGAATGTATGTAGAAGAGGAGGAGAAAAGATTGTAAGGGTCATAGGTGAGAAGGTGACTCAAAGGACAGAGGGTTTGTTGGAAAAAACAGGGCCAATACAGATGTGAATTCACCAAGAAAGTTGTACCATGCACAACTTCTGTACAGGTTCAAGCCAAACTGGGTCCCATCACTGAGAAAAGGAAGTAGACACAGGGTCTCACCACTAACTATGTAACTATTTGCAATTGGTTCCTGCTGATGAAGGGAAAACCAGTTTTTCATAGTGGAATGTCACTGGGTATATCAACTACACTCCATGGCATGCCTCATGCTCTAGAATAGTTGGGCAGGATAAACAATTCTGAAAGGATTTGGGCTAGAGTAAAATATAATTATAATATACTATTTGGAAAAATATAAGTCAACACAAAAAAGGAAAAATAAACAAACAAAAGAACCCTAAAACCTAATGTAGCAATATACAATGACAAAAAAGCAAATCATGAAACATCATAAAACCAAACCAAACAAACAAAATGTTAGAATATAGGGAGACCATAGGCCCTAGAAGAGGGTTCACTACTGCCACTTCCTAGACACTTTCTAAGTACATTCTAAATACTTATGCTTATATGCATAGATAGGCATATTGGGTCTTAACTGCATCAAAGGAATTTCCTTTTGCAGGTGAATGAGACTATTACAGAAATGCACAGCTTGTCAAATAGCTGAGAATACCTCACTGTGAAGGGTAGATCCCCAACAAATACATCTACAACACAACCCCTATACAAATGCATAGGGAATATATTGAAAGGTGGGGCAGGAAGATTGTAGTCCCTAGGACTAGAACAGCTGCAATGAAGAGGTGTCTTCTATATGTGATGGAGGAGCTGCATCCATATAATTTCAACATAATGATCACATAAAAAAAGCACTCCCTATGAAAACTTTAGTTTATGTACCAACATGGATGGTGGATATCTCCTGAGAATCTACACAAAAAAAGAGAGAAAATAAAAAGAGTCACACACACACACACACACACACACACACACACACACACACACACACACACACATGCCAACACATGGGTATGTATACAACACAAACAAACCAAATGCAAAATAAGATATTAGTACCAGTGACTAATATTTTATTCCTGTAAGGATGCATTTTCTTGTCTCCCTTTGATGGAACAGAGATGAAACTTGATTGTTGTGGCAATTGCATGAATTTATACATATGATACAATAAAAGAGAGTTCTACACAACCAATATGCCTGTGTCAGTGACCTGTTCTTAAAGTATTACACAGTTGTGTAAAGTGTAAGGTAAACTATCATGAGGATGAATTAGATGAAGGATGCTGTATAGTTTCTGATTTTTCTCTGTTTATAATGGCTTACTGAAGCATAAGAATAAGGAACATTAATTTTGGAAGTCAAAAATGGGGTAATACATGGAACAACAGAGAACCTCAGGAGCAACCACCAGTGACTTCTTACCTCTCAGGATCCTCTGACTAAAAGGTCTGTGAAATTCCCTACACCCCACATTATCACAACCTTTCTCTACCTCCCAAGGACTCAGATTATAAGCATGAACAACCACAACTTACCTTCTATGGTTAAAAGGTAGCTAGCTCTGCTCTACCCTCTGATCTCCAGGCAAGCTTGATTTGTCAGAACACAAACAAAGCATCAGCCAACAGCTTTGAAAGCAATTTCACACAAACCACACAAACACACACACACACACACACACACACACACACACACACACACACACACACACACACACACACACACACACACAAGAGAGAGAGAGAGAGAGAGAGAGAGAGAGAGAGAGAGAGAGAGAGAGAGACATAGATAGACAGAGAGAGGGAGACCTCCACCAGACCTAGTGGCTGTCCTCCAGTCAATAAAATGGAACAGAAATAGTTTTGAAAACAGCAACAAAGGAAGGAAAAGCCAAAACCCGAGGAGAGGAACATGGTAGCTCAACCATGGGAATATCATAGGGAGTATAGGACCATCGCTATGTGCTTGCCCTTGTATAGGAGCTTCTCTCCCCAAAATGTCCCAAGAAGGATGCCAAAATTACTAAGGAAATGAATGCAACATTTCTGGAATAGCTTTCAGTCTCAACATATCATAGTTTTATTGTCACAGGTTAGACATTGTTACTCCTCCTGACCATGCATCCAAAATGATTTCACCCCAAGGATTGTTTGGTGATGTTGGCATTCACAATCATGTATGCTCTGATCTTCTTCAAAGAAGGTTGTCAAGGCCATTGCTAGAAAAGCATTTTAGATGTTCTTTTGCCTTTCTGTTGCCAAAGCACGTTGTAATTTTCTGTTTTCTGTATTCTTTCTTGTATGAGAGGTGGCTGGGTGGTACACAGGTTAAGTTTCAAGTTACTTAGATCTAGTCTGAGCTTTTCTAAGGAGGGTGAATGAGGGGTTGCTTTTGTCCTGGTCCCCGCAGACATCCCAGATATATTTCCCACATACTTCTGGCAGCAGTGGCAATCACATTTGAAAGTCTCCTGATCTACATCTTGAGAGGAAGAGAGGTTTCTTTTTCTGTCCCTTTGGTGAGGTAAGAGAAACCTGACATCTTACTTTCTCTTGATTTCAGCTAGCTTTGCTTTTGGGGGGCATTATCTGGAACTCTCAGGTTGCTGCTCTTCTTCCATGCTTTCAAAGAAGAAAAGCACATATTAGAAACACAAGGGTCAAATGCAAAGAGCTCATGCTGCACACACTCCTGGAGCTCCTATAAACACACACACACACACACACATCTCAGTAGGAACCCCTGATGTTTTCAACAATGGAAACCTTAGTTTCTAACTGGTTTGTACAGCCATTATGTTTTGTTTTGCTTATAGGTACCTACCTATCCAGAAGTAAATGTTGTGCTTTCTGCATCTGGACTATTGGTCTTAGCCCAGGTTTCCTTGTTCTTGATTACATGAGGCATCAGTAGCCCAGGACAGAATTACTTGAAGTAGAGTGCAGAGATCACTATTTCTTAATATAAGATGCAGGTGACTTCTGAAGCGATGCTTCACAAATACCCTCTTCTTTAACCTTTCCTTTAAGCTCTTATTCCCTGGAATAATGTGACTAATGGCAATCCTGTCTCAGAGGACGACATCTTTAAGGTCCTAAACTCTACAAACACGGTGCCTCCCTAACAGGAGTAGTTAAGGCCCTAAGAACAAAGTTACAGTTGCAGTTCCTCTTGGTTGGGCAGGAGAACAGAACAGATCAAAGAGACCTCTCCTAATCCAATTCTAAAGGACCACTTTCTCTATCAGCCACAGCCACATTAACCAGAGAGGAATAAATATACTAGACTCCTGGGCATGGTATGTGTGCTCTATATAAACCACAGCTCAGTCCATTCTTGGTTAACTCACACACATGGCTGAGACAAGTAGAATATCAGAGAAAAGTACAGGGAACCCAAGAAGAAAGCAACTAGGCACAGACTGAGGTTAGCCAACAATATTCCATGACTTGCAATTTTTAGCAGCCCATGTCAGATCATGAAGAGCACAGATTGTCTGGGTAAGAGCAGTAACAAAGGCACAGTTCACCTTCCACATCCCAGAGCTCTGTCCATGTAGACAGTAGCTACAATATTTATGAGAACATAACTGGGGAAGGGGATGGGCTGAGTGGGGTGAATTCAACTGTAATGATAAATTTTATGCCAAGCTGCCGGAGCTCCACTTCCACATGGGCACCCAAAATAACAGACAGAGCCTTATATTAGGTACAATGCTGCTGGCCAATGACTAGGATTTCTTATCTGCTATCTCTGTCTTAAGTATCTATATTTTTATAAAGAGTTATCGAGGACGCCGGTGGCATGTGTCCACTCTTGTCATGCTCACATGGCAACTCTGTCCTTACTATATTTCCCAGAATCCTCCTCAACTCCTAGTCCCACCTATCTTGCTTTCTTATTGGCCAACAGTGCTTTATTCATCAACCAATAAGACTAATACATACACAGAAGGACCTCCCCCATCATCTCCTCTTTTTTGTCAAAATAAAATGTAGGGTCTTACCATTAACATATTCTATCATCTATCCTATCTATGTGAGTCTAAGGTCATATATGTAAATTATCTTTTATAATAACTAAAGAAAAATATAACCAGAACTATCTGTCTTCAACTCCATCAAAGACCACAGAAGGATAATATATGAACTCTAGAACTAACAGAGATATCTTGCTTCCTGGTTAGTCACCTGAAGTTCCTCTGTAACATTGGGGCAACCATCTTCAGCCTACAGGCCACAGTGTGTCTGGCAGACTTCTCCAAGAAGCAGAAAACCTTCAGAACTGTTTTGTTTTGCAAGTTCAGCAGTCACTTTCCTGTGGGTCCTACATGTCCAGTTTATCAGCAACAAATAGTCAAGGCAAGAGCAGTTTCTTGCCCAAATGGCTAATCTTGCCACGTTGAAGGCAAACTCCATAACGAGTTTCTTTAATGCCCATCCTCCTTTCTGATATAATTGGTGTTGCCAGCAGTTGTGTGTCACTGCAATGAAAAACCCTAAGCCATTTAAATGCCATATTCTGTATGTCTTTCAAAGCTTTGAAGAATATCTATCCATCTCAAATACATCTCTATATATCTAGAAAACCTAACTTACCTAATTATAAGTTCTGACTATTATAGGTGACTATATAATCTGTATTTAATTATGCATTACATTTTAAAATATCAAAATAAACACAATACCTAAACATGAAGAGAAATTTACATATCACACAATTGACCTTAAAGTTGTATCAATAAATGAAAATCCATACCAATGCAAAGAATTCATTTCTATATCCTATTTCCCTTTTAACCTTTAAAAAGAGATTGATTGTGATCATTACTATTATAATCAACCCCATTTAAATGAAAACAAACATTTCTAAACAATATTTAGGAATTTGGGTGTCGTTCATTCCAAACTGCTTCCTTCTGGTTGGAGGCAATGTCCATACCATGGGGATCATGGTAAAACACAGAAATTCTGGCTGTAGTCATCTATGACTGCATCATCTCAGCTGTTTTGGATGTTGGATCAGTTGGGCCACTGCTTCATGGGGTCTTGCTTGATCAAATCATATTAGTCTGAAAGGAATCTACAGCTTTTCATTTTCTGTGTAAACAAAAGCAGAAATTCTTTTCCCAAGTAGCCTGTCCTTAGACTTAAATTTTGAAGTCAAAGCATTTTAAAATATGTAAGTTGGATTAATTTAGCAGTACCTATAACCTAATGTATTTTAGCAGCTGTGGCTCTTTCCTAAGCAATCAAACAATTTAAAGACAACAATTAGCATATAGTATCCAGACTCTCTGTGTATTTTCTATCTTTATGTGGCTTTTTATTATTCTAATTCTTTTACTTCCTTTTTTCTGAGACAGGGTTTCTCTGTGGAAATCTGCCTCTGTTTCCTTCAGCAAATCCTACCAGCATGTGTCACCACAACAAGCTTCTCTTTCTTTTAATTACTTCATCCTGTTTCTTTTCCCGCAACAGCCTGCATATATTTTTAAACACAATGTAAACCTTTAGAATTTTTTCTTTATCTGAATCTGTCTTTATTGTAAATCTTTACCTTTTTCTGGCTGTGCAATCTTTTATCTGTTAAACAACACTGCTAAAATTAAAGTGGCAGCTGCTTTAGCTGCTGTCTTCCCAAGATGGCAGAGGTACGTTTGCCATCAGCTCTGAGAGCTGTGCTCACTGCCTTGGTTTATGCTGCCATCAAGGAACACACTGCCATCTTGGAGATGTGGTCACTGCCACTGCCAGATGCTGGTACACACCCTACAGTTTTTGCTACTTATGCTGAGTCAGGAAGCCTCTCTTAAAGGAGCTGCTCCAGTCTCTGCTTGTCTCTAGCAAAACAGAGACCACCTGAGAAAATGCTGCTATCAAGAAGTCATGCTTGTCTCTGTTCTTTTGCTTCTAAAATACCCTTTTAAGCTTTTGTGAAGTTTTTATGTGGAAGTTCGCAATCCCACTTTTGTCACCATTTTGTAACATTAAGTCTTTATGCCAAGCACCTGAGCCCCACCGACACTTGAGCGCCCAAAATAACACAGAGAGACATATTAGGTACAATGATGCTGGCCAATGACTAGGATTTCTTATTTGCTATATCTGTCTTAATTATCAACCATAATTATTAATCTATATGTTTTATAAAGATTTATCTGATGGAGAATGCTAGCGGCATGCGTCCTCTCTTGTTGGGCTCACATGGCAGCTCTGCCCTTACTACATTTCCCAGAATCCTCCTTGACTCCTAGTCCCACCAATCTTGCTTCCTTATTGGCCAACAGTGCTTTATTCATCAACCAATAAGACAAACACATACACAGAAGTATAGTAAGAAATTACCAATACAGAGTCAGGTAGAAATATAAGGGTATTTAATAGGGAAAAGCCTTACTTACAGAGCGAACCAGCCAGCCGGTGGTAGTCTGTACAGCAAGAAGCAAAGAGAAACCGAAACCGAAAACGCAGTCCCCCTACTCACTCTGACCACGCCCTCACAAGCCCTCAGGTACTCTTGTAGCCAGCCCCTAAGAAGGCGTGGCTACAACTTCCCCTACACAGAAGGACCTCCCCCATCATTTAACAGTTTAGATATGTATAAATCCTAGCTATGGTTGCAATTGTGGGAGCATGTTTGGGGTGCAGGTGTGAATATGTTGATGTCCTGGAGAAGAGATGAGAGCAGAGGAAGATTTGGCTCTTTACCTCTCAGAATGTTTACCACCTATATTAAAGACTAATAGAACCTACCACTCTTGGGTAGAGTGTCTATGAGTGACAGCACAGGGGTTGTGCACTATAGGAATTTATTGGAAACAACAGCAGTTTCCTTTGGAAACCAAGGAAATAACTGGTGTATCATGTGAAGAATTGTGGTCAAAGATGATTATACTACACATCAACAAATACACAGAGGGAGAGAGGGGGAGAGAGAGACAGAGATAGAGATAGATACACAAACACAAAGCAAGAGAGAGAGAGAGAGAGAGAGAGAGAGAGAGAGAGAGAGAGAGAGAGAGAGAGAGAGAGATTGGCAGGGACAAAATAATGAAAACAAACACCACATGCAGATCTTTGTTGAGTTAATTAGATAGGCTTCCCACCAGGATATGTAAATCAGTCAGACTATTTTGTAGATAGTTATGAAGGCTTCTCAAACCTTTACACTAGAATTTCCACATAGTCCACCCATAAGATTCATGGCTATAATGCAAATGAATCAAAAGCATCTTACCATAGAGGTACCTGAATATCCATACTACTAAGGCAACACAAATCATGGAATTCAGCCTAGGTGCGAGTCATGAAAGAGTGGATAAGGGAAATGTGGACCCTACAAAAGGCAGTTTCACTTGGTTGCAAAGAATGAAGAAACTACAGTTTTCGAGGGAAGATGCTGCATCTTGTGTGAAATAAGGCAGGTTTGGAGGAGACAAATGTCACATATTCTCTTGCGTGAAAGCCTTAAAAATTAAAAGTAAGTTAAAAGCCAACCAAAAGGGACAGAAAGATTGTAAGAGCCAGAAGAACTGATAGTTTTCTGTGAGACTATGTCTCTAGGAAAGTCAGAAGCTACACACATAAAGTCCCACCAACATGACTTCATAAAAATGAGCTGAATTAGATGATCCCAAAAGACATGCTAACCTGGACAAGGTTAAGAAGTGGGGGCAACAGATGGGGATCATAAAGTCTTATAAAAGTAAACACAACTAAGGAATGCTGAGACCAGGGAGCAATAGCCTTCCCTAAGAAAGTCTGCAGCCATTGGTTATCTAATACCAAATTCTCAGCTTTGACAATATACCTACAAGTAACATACAAAATGAACATGTTGTATTTATGCATTGAGGAATATTTATACATATATGAACACAACAAGGGTTCATGGAATAGGAGACTAAGAATTTGAAAAAGAACAAGGGAGGATGATATGGGAGATTTTGGAAGGGAAGAGTAAATGATGTATTAATCATCTCAAAGCAAAACCTAAGTGCACGCCCACCAATCACAACTGGCAAAACCCACCCTTCTCGCCTCTCACCCCCCCACACACACAGTTGCTTTCCTAACAACAAAACCCTGCCTCCTACTGCACTGCAAAGCAGAGCATATTGATTCATTAACTTCAGTGCTTGTGACTGTAGACCACAGCATCACATAAACTCCCCAAGGACAGATACTTTAAATAGCGCCCTAGAATATTTCCAGTTCCTAGATCAATTTTTTCCACTTGTCCAGCTCCTAGGCCACTTCCTCTCACATAGTAGGCCTCATTAAATGTGGCTGGATAAAAGAAGTATCTGACATGGAGAAAGGCCTCCTTAATTTAGAGCATTTGTTACTATTGTTCTCCATCCCTGTTGGGTGAGGCTGGAGAGCTGAAAATCAAATAATGAACAGTACAGTCTGATGAACTATGGAGGGAAAGCAGGGCTTTGATGGGGACACTACTAACCACGAAGTTGTGCAGATGAAAGTCCTGGAAATATTCTCTACTGAGTAGGTGTCTCTCAGTCTTCATAGAGGTACCCTGGAAGTAGTCACCATCTACCCCACAGTCTTGGAAAGGGCTTGGAAATAAGCCTCTCAGTAGAGATCAGAAGCTAAGTGCACTTGTCTCCTTCCCCAGAGCAAATGGTAAGGCTGAGGCTCACCTTTTCTATGCTTCAAATACTTTACTGCACAGTGTTCTGTTGCACATACTAGCACCAGAGCTAACACCCCATGAAATTGCAACTGCATCTCTCCTGACTACTAGGGAACACCTGGGAGGAATGAACAAGACTGCTGTGTCTAGCCACAGGTCCACACTATAGTAGACTCCCTGCAGTGATAGTACGTGAAAGTTCAGCAGGAAACATGTGCAAGCCTGAGAGTATAGAGCCAGTCACAATAATGGCACTGACTGGAACAGGGGTAGAACAGCTCTGGGGCCATTCCATGTTTCACATGGAAACATCTACCTTTGGGGGGACATGTGTGTATCACAGTAAAAGGATATTGGGAGTGGCGTTAATTACTCAAAAAACAATGTGAAAATAAATGGGGCTTAAGAGTAGATTCTATTCATTTCAATTTTTCCTCCTTATGAAATTACATTATTTTCTAACAAAACATATCCTGATCAAGGTTTGTTTGCATCTGTCTACTCCTCCCAATTGCTCCACACCTCCCAGCTCATCCAGATCCACATCTTTCCTCTTCTTAATAGAAAGGAACAGACTGGCAAGAGATAATATTAACATATAACAAGTTAACTGCAATAAGGTAGAACAAATACTACCACATCAACAAAACTGCATCGCAAACTGAATTGGACATAAACAATAATTCGAGGGAACTCAATGTGTTCAAAAGTATGGTGCATTTTGAAATGTCATTACAACTATCTACACAGAAAGAAGATGGACCCATACCTAAATTCACACCGTGGTGCCTCAACAAGGCTAGTGCTGAAAGTGTGAGAAGCATGCAGGTAGGAAAACTGGTGAAGGTATATGAGATGTCAGCAGGTGGGGAAAAACCAGGATCCACCATCACTGTGCCATTCACAAATAATGCCAGCAGCTCTCTTCTTTCCCTTCTTAGTTCTCACTGAAGACACATCCACTGGATTTTCCTTGTTTGTTTGGTAGACCAGCTGTCTCATTGTCACAGATGAAAACGTTGACCACATGACATTCTGGGGCTTCTGAAGGACTCAGTAGAAATTAAAAGGCTGCCTGGTAGTGGGGAAAACATGCAAGTAGAGAAGAGCCTCAGCTTAGCTCATCCAAAAGCCTAATCTGGTACCACTGAGAAACCAGAGAGATGGCACAGTCAACAGAACATGACATGAAAATGCAAATGAATGTGCTCACAGTTATAAGCCAAGTAATGGGCCTGAAGACCATTCCTTGAAGAGGGCTTCCACCTCCTCATTCACATAGCTTGTTTGTAAATCCCAGCTCCACCATTCATGAGCAACTCTGTATATCTTACCCTGCCATTTTTGTTTGAGTCCATGTCCCAGCTCCAGAATTTGTAAGCTTCTGTCTATATCCTATCACACCATTTTTGACCTTGGGTCTCCTTATCACCCCGCCACATTTATCTTGTATTCATGTCCCACCCCAATATTTTTTAGCTTATTTCTAATGCCCTACTCTACCACATACAAGCTTCTGTCTATATCCCACACTACCATTTATGAATGTGGGCGTATATACTTGCTTCAGTGATTTTTTAAATATTATTTTTAATGAATTGAGAATTTAAATTTTTCAGAACCATGCTAAAGACTTGTTAAGATGCAAGGAGTGTTTGTTTGTTTGTTTGTTTGTTCACTGTGTTGCTCTATGTGAGTTCTGGGCCTGATCGGGTTTTTGTTTGTTTGTTTGTTTGTTTTTCACCATTATTTTATTAAATTAGAAGCAAGATTGTTTTACATGTCAATCCCAGTTCCCTCTCCCTCCCCTCCTCCCCTGCCCCCCACTAACACCCTACTTATCCCACACCATTTCTGCTCCCCAGGGTGGGTGAGGCCTCCAGAGTCTGTCATGTCCTTTGGGATAGGGCCTAGGCCCTCCCCCATGTGTCTAGGCTGACAGAGTATCCCTCTATGTGGAATGGGTTCCCAAGGTCCATTCCTATGCTAGGGATAAGTACTGATCTACTACCAGAGTCCCCATAGATTTCTGAGACCTCCTCACTGACACACATGTTCATGAGGTCTGGATCAATCCTATGCTGGTTTCCCAGCTATCAGTCTGGGGTCCATGAGCTCCCCCTTATTCAGCTCAGCTGTTTTTGTGGGTTTCACCAGCTTAGTCTTGATATCTTTGGTCATCCCTCCTCCCTCTCTGCAACTGTATTCCAGTTCAGTTCAGTGTTTAGCTGTGGGTGTCTGCTTCTACTACCATCAGCTGCTGGATGAAGGCTCTAGGATGGCATCAATCTCATTATCAGGGGAGGGCATTTAAGGTAGCCTCTCCTCTGTTGCTTAGATTGTTAGTTGGTGTCATCCTTGTAGATCTCCAGACATTTCCCTTGTGCCTGATTTCTCTTTAAATCTATAATGGCTCCCTTTATTATGCTATCTCTTGCTCTCCTCTATTCTTCCCCTGAGTCAATCTTCCTGCTTCCTCATGTCCTACTCTACCCTCCTCTTCTCCCCTTCTCATTTTCTTAGCTCCCTCTACCTGCCCCCCCATGCTCCTGAGAATCCTGGCTGCAGCATTTGTAAGACACACTGTTGTTTCTCTCGATCCTCTAGTGTACTTTCCACATATGAGGTAACAATTTGTCCCACACAGGCAGAGTTATTGGAGATGGATGAATGTGATTTTACAGAAGGCACTTTGAGGATATCCTGACACACTCCACAAAAGAGGAATTCCTCAGTTCCTGGCAACTCATCATGCTTAAAAATGTCTTTCCAGGACACCCTGACCGACTCCTTTGTTTAAACTCAGACCTATGAATAAGAAGGGCTGAGAGACCATCAGCCACTCCCTGCTCTCCACAATGGCACTGAAGGGCCATTAATAATCATTCGCATTACCACACTCTGTGTGCAGATCTGAAGCTAGCGTAATGTATGTCTTTAGCAGTCTCTCTGAGACTGAAGACCCCCTACTATTTTGACAAAAACAGGGCACTGGGTGCATGTAGGACAAAGATTTCCCCAGAGTGCCTCTTGTAGTCTCAAAGGTCAATGGTTAGAATGAGCAGTGGGCATTTTTCACAGGGCTTCTTCAGGGAAATCAGATTTAAATCTCTGCAGGCTCATATACATTCTACCATTCCCAATAAACAGACTGACTGACAGAAGTTGCCGTGTCACCAGTCATGAGCCTGGAAGAATCATAGCTCTCAGGACTGAACATTCTAAGTACTTTCTCAGGGAAAGTCTCAGGTTCAAAGCTGTGGCAATATTTCTTCTCCACAGAAAATCCCTGTTTGATGAAGATCTTGAAAATATGCATGCTTTGTGTCAGCATCTCCAAAGTGCTACTTAACATAGCCCACGACCAAGAGACTGAAAATGGAGTCTCTTCTGACAATCATTCAAGTCTAATTGGCTCCTGAATGCCATACAACCTGTGGAGGTCTAATTTCTCCAACCAGAAGAGGAACAATATTCAGCACAAGTTTTTAGGTCATTGCATCATAACCATGACCCTAGGGACAGGATACACATCTCCTTACTTGGGAAACCTAGGTGTACTTGATGAACAAAGATCATGCATGTGCCTATTCTCGTGGACCACCGGTTCCTACATCACCTGATCATAGGGGACTGACCACTACTCACTGACTCTGAACACAGTCCTGCTGCTTGATCACTGGATGTTGTACAATGGCAAGCAGCCTTCAGGGAGGACAGTCAGCATGATGCCAGAGCTTAAAGCATACAGACAGAACAGAAAACATGGGCACTCCTTGCAGAGGATTGTTATAATCTGGGGTTTGGATGGCTCCAGAGCCTGTCTGCAGAAGCAGGATGCTTTCTCAGGAAGATTGGCTCTGCCCCTGCAAAGACAGGGTAAAGTAAGTTGGGGTAAGGATCAGGACTAGGTCTAACTGTTGTTCTGCTTCTTACTTTGGGAATCAGCTAGATTTCTTTTTTCTTTTCATGTGAAATGAAGTTTCACTCTCTGATTGATGACACTGAGACTACCTGCCCCCCCACACACACACACAACCAGCACCAGTGGACAGTGTAGCAACACTAGAGTGGACCTTCCAGGGGCTCTGTGGCCTTGGTGGGACTCATTCTAACCTATGAAGCACTTGCAAGGTGCTGAGAATGAATAAACATTATAGGGAGGGAAAACTGGTCCTAAAACCTGTCCTATGTGTGGTAGTGTAGGTGGGGAGCTGTCAATGTTTAGGTGCATTGAAAAGGAGAGAGAACCACTGTGTGACAGGCTGAGATTGCCTTTCTGTTAGAGTCTACTACAGACCACTAATTTCCATTTCTTTGTTTATGTCTGCTTCTAAGTGGAACACACTGGAACAGCCCAGTGTGTCTTACATGAAGGACCAAGCAGATCAAGCAGAAACTTGGTGCCCAAGGAACAGTGTGTTTAAAAGTGAACACCTATGTATTCATTGAAGTGTGTTGAATTTGTGTATTTATCAGGGCTTGGGAGTTGTGGTCTAATGTACATCAGTCTGACTGCAAATTCCCTTTCTGTTTTTCTTTCAGATTTTTTAATTTGAATTTATTTGAAAGAAACAAGATTGTTTTACATGACAAGCCCAATTCACTTCTCCCTACCTTCCTCCCCTACCACCCCTCACAGCTAAAACAATACCTATCACATATCTTTTCTGCTCCCCCTGGACGGTGAGTCCTTCCATAGGGTGTCATCAGAGTCTATCATATACTTTAGGATGGGGCCTAGGCCCACCCCCATGTGTCTTGGCTCAGGGAGTATTCCTCTATGTGGAATGGGCTCCCAAAGTCCACACCTATGCTAGGGATAAGTACTGAACTACTACAGGAGGTCTTGTAGATTTCCAAGGTTTCCTCAATGAAATCCATGTTCCTGGGGTCTGGATCAGTCCCATGCTGGTATCCCAGCTATCAGTCTGGGGAGCAAGAGCTCCCCGGTGTTCAGGTCAGTGGTTTCTGTGGGTTTCACCAACCTGGTCTGGACCCGTTTGCACTTCACTCATCATTCTCTGCATCTGGATTCCAGTTCAGTTCAGTGACAACTTGTGGGTATCGACTTCTACTTCCACCAGCTGCTGGATGAGAGCTATCGGGTAGCATATGAGTCATTCATCAATCTCATTATCAGGGGAGGGCATTTAAGGTAGCCTCTCCTCTGTTGCTTAGATTGTTAGGTGGTGTCATCTTTATAGATCTCCAGACATTTCCCTAGTGCCTGATTTCTCTTTAAAACTAAAATGTCTCCCTCTATTTTGGTATTTCCATTCTTGTTATCTTCTATTCATCCCCTGACACAACCTTTCTTCTCCCTCATGTCCTCTGTATCCCTCCTCTTCTTCCCTTCTCATTCTCCTAGCTCCCTCCCCCCACTACCCGTGCTGTCAATTTTCTCAGGAGATCTGGACCTTTTCCCCTTCCCCCAAGGGACCATGTATGTGTCTCTTAGGGTCTGATGGGGAATGTACTGTGTATGTTCATCTTATTGATTATTGAATAAAATACTGTTTGGCCAATGAGACAGCAAGTTAGGCAGGACTAGGAGTCAAAAAGGATTCTGGGAAATGTAGTAGAGAAGTAGTGTTCCAGGCAGGAAGTGACATAGCAAGGAGACTCATATGTAAGAAAGGAGAAAAAGAAAGTGTCTCCTTTCTCCTTTGCCTCCTCCAGGGGCAGGATGTGAGCCACTGGCAAGAGAGGGCGCCAACGAAAGGCATCCTCTATAAGATAAGTCTTATAAAATACATAGATTTATGATAATTAAGACTGAGCTAACAGATGAGGAATCCTAGTCATTGGCCAAGCAGCATTTAAACCTAATACAAGTCTCTCTGTGCATTAATTGGGACCCTAAATCGGGCGGGTGGCTGGCATAAAGTGCACATGTGGTGGTGGGGCTCCGGTGGCATTTGGCAGAAAGATTTATCGTAACAAGGGTCCTCCTTGTTTACTAGCTCCTCTGGAAGTATGGATTGTAGGCTGGTAATACTTTACACTATGTCTAAAATCCATATATGAGTGAGTACATATCATGTTTGTATTTTATGATTGGGTTACCTCGATCAAATGGTTTCTTCTAGTTCCATCCATTTTCCTTCAAATTTCAAGATTCCATTGTTATTTTTTGGCTGAGTAGTACTCCATTGTGTAAACGTACTACATTTTCTCTATCCATTCTTAGGTTGAGGGGCATCTAGGCTGCTTCCAGTTTCTGGCAATTACAAATAGTGCTGCTATGAACATCATTGAACAGATATCCTTGTTGTATGAATGTTCATTTTAGGGTATACGCCTAAGAATGGAATGCCTGGATCTTGTGGTAGACTGACTCCCAATTTCCTATGGAGTCACCACACTGATTTCAAAAGTGGCTGTACAAGTTGGCACTCCCACCAGCAGTGGAGGAGTGTTCCCATTTCTCCACATCTTCTCCAGCATAAACTGTCATTGGTGTTTTTGATTTTAGCCATTCTGACAGGAGTAAGATGGTATCTCAGAGTTAGTTTTATTTGCATTTCCCTGATGGCTAAGGATATTGAACACTTTCTATGTATCTTTCAGTCATTTTAGATTGCTCTATTTAGAATTGTCTATTTAATTCTGTACCCCACTTTTTAATTGGATTGTTTGGTGTTTTGGAGACTAGCTTCTTGACTTCTTTGTGTATTTTGGAGATCAGCCCACTTTCAGATGTGGGGTTGATATGTGGGCTGCCATTTAGTCTTGCTAAAGGGACTGTGTCCCTTGCCCTACAGAAGCTTCTCAGTTTCAGGAGGTCCCATTTATCAATTGTTGATCTCAGTGTCTGTGCTACTGGTGTGATGTTCAGGAAGCAGTCTCCTGTACCAATTAATTCAAGGGTATTTCCCACTTTGTCTTATAATAGGGTTAGTGTGTCTGGGTTTATGTTGAGGTTTTTGATCCATTTTGATTTAAGTTTTGTGCATGGTGATAGGCTTGGGTCTATCTGTAGTCTTCTACATGTCCGCATCCAGTTATGCCAGCACCATTTATTGAAGATGTTCTCTTTGTTCCAGCGTATATATTTGGATTGTTTGTCAAAAATCAGGTGTTCATAGGTGTGTGGGGTAATATCAGGGTTTTAAACTCTATTCCATTTGTCTACCAGTCTATTTTTGTGTCAATACCAAGCTGTTTTCAGGACTATAGCTCTGTAATAGTGCTTGAAGTCAGGGATGGTGATGCCTCCAGAAGTTCCTTTATTGTACAGGGATGTTTTGGCTATCCTGGGTCTTTTGTTTTTCCATATAAAGTTGAGAACTGTTCTTTCAAGGTCTGTGAAGAATTGTGTTGGGATTTTGATGGGGATTGCATTGAATCTGTAGATTGCTTTTGTAAGATTGCCATTTTTACTATGTTGATCCTGCCTATCCAAGAGCATGGGAGATCTTTCCATTTTCTCGTATCTTCTTTAATTTCTTTCTTTAGAGAATCAAAATTCCTATGCTACAGGTCTTTCACTTTTTTGGTTAGTGTTACCCCAAGGTATTTTAGGTTGTTTGTGGCAATTGTAAAGGGTGATGTTTCTGATTTTTTTCTTCACCAATGTGTCATCAATATATAGTAGGGCTACAGATTTTTTTGAGTTATTCTTGTATCCTGCCACTTTGCTTGAGGTGACTATCAGCTGTAGGAGTGACCTGGTAGAGTTTATTGGGTCACTTACCTAGATTATCATATTGTCTGCAAATAGTGACAGTTTGACTTCTTCCTTTCAGATTTGTATTGCCTTGATCTCCTTTTCTGGTCTTTTTGCTCCAGCTAGAACTTCAAGGACAATATTGAAGAGGTATGATGAGAATGGACAGCCTTGTCTTGTCCCTGATTTTAGGTGAATTGCATTGAGTTTCTCTCCATTTATTTTGATGTTGGCTGTTGGCTTGCTGTATATTGCTTTTATTATGTTGAGGTATTTTCCTCTTATCACTGATTTCTCCAAGACCTTTATCATGAAAGGGTGTTGGATTTTGTCAAAGGCTTTTTCAGCATCTAGTGAGATGATCATGTTTTTTTTTTTCCTCAGTCTGTTTATATAGTGGATTATATTGATGGATGTTCATATGTTGAACCATCTTTGCATCCCTGGGATGAATCCTACTTGATCATGCTGGATTATTTCTCTGATGTGTTCTTGGATTCGATTTGCCAGTATTTCATTGAGTATTTTTGCATCAATGTTCATGAGGGAAATTGGTCTGTAGTTCTCTTTCTTAGTTGTGTCTTTGTGTGGCTTGGCTATCAAAGTTATTGAAGCCTCATAAAAAGAGTTTGGCAATGACCCTTCTGATACTATTGTGTGAAATGCACAGTGAAGATTTAGCTCCAAGTCAGGCACATCATGTTTTCCACTTCTCATTACTCTTTATGAACAAAGTGGTAAGGGAATGGGAGAAGAGGGAAGAAAAGCACTAGATGTGATTCTAGTGATAAGATACACTGATCAACAGTACCTTTCCTCATCATCTGCCGCCATTATGCATGGTGTCTTCCACCAAATGAAGCTGTACCTCTAAGGATTCTGACTCTACTGGAGTGGTTGGGTGCCTCTTCCACATGAGTTTCCAGGAAGGATAGAACCATCTTCCTGACAGCTCTGGAGTACCATTCAGAGGCAAGAGGATGTCTCCTCCATTACACTGGTGTTCTCAGAATAGAACACAGACTCATGAGAACAAGTGACTCATCCAGTGATGGTCTTAGAAAACCTGTCTGTGACAGAGTCGCCCACATTCTGCCATTTTCAAACCCCTTAGCACACGATGCCTACAAGTGCAGAGGTATATAGAAAGATATTATGGACTGGCACAGATGCAGTATTTACAATGAAGACCTTCTTCCTGGTCAAAGGTAATCCAGAACTCTGTGCCTGTGCCAGCATCCTTCTCGGCCTTGAAGTCTTCTGTCTGTCCCATGACTTGGGTGTATAACAGGCACTTAGAAGCTGTTTTCGGTTTAAAGGGAAAAAAAGCATCCAATCCTCACTTGGGACCATGAGGTAAATGTGAAAGCCTGGCATCTCTGCATTCTTCTTGTGTCTTTGACCTGTTCTTTGTTTCAGACCCCTGGTTCCATCTGCACACCTATGAGAGTCTCGCAAGGACTGACTGTCCATTTAAAGAACAGCACCTGTTAAACCACAGGGCGTCATTGCCAGAAAATGAGGTAGCAAAAAGGCTGCCTGCAGACTTCACACTCTCCCGAATAGATACGCAGTGCAGACAAAAATGAAATAGAGAAATGCTTGAGCTAACAGACATGATAAACCAAAATATACTTAACAGATTTTTACACACCATTTCACCAAACCACAAAAGAATATACCTACATCTCTGCACCTGATTGAGCTTTCTCCAAAACTGATCCATCTTGAACAGAAAGCAAGTCTCAACAGATACTAGAAATTTGAAATGACTCCCTGCACCCTATCTGACCACCACAGATTAAATCTGAATATCAACAACAACAAAACAAGAGAAAGTATACAATCTCATGGACATAAAATAACAAAACTGAGGAATGAAAACTAACTCCTGAGGGGTGGCAATGGTTCATGTCTTTAATCCCAGCACTCGGTAGGCAGGCAGAGTCAAGTGGATCGCTTGAAGTTTAAGGTCATCCTGGACTATAAAGCAAGTTCCAGGACAAACAAAGTCTAGGACTGTTACACAAAGAAACTCTGTGTTGAAAAACAAGAAATAAAAATAAAATGCATCATGAATGAAATTCAGAAGGAAATTGAAGGCATTCTAAACTCAATATAAATTAATACACAGCATTCCCAAACTTATGAGACACAATGAAAGCAGTGCGCAAGAGAAAAGATTATATAACTAAGGGCCTACTTTAAAAAAAATGGAGTGATCTCATACTAGCCACTTAACAGCACACCAGAAATCTCTAGAATAAAAAGAAGTAAGCACATCCAAGTAGAGCAGTTAGTTGCCAAGAAATAAGCAAACTCAAGAATGAATCCAATAAAATAGAAAAACAACAAGAACAATATAAAAAATAAATGAAACAGAGTTAGTTCTTTAAAAACTCCACAAGATATACAAACCTTCATGCAAACTAACTAAAAGAAGAGAGAGATAATCCAAAAGAATAAAATCAGAAATAAAAGGTACGCAGAACAACAGACAGTGAGCAAATCCAGAGAATCATATCAACATAGTTTAAGCACTTTTACTCCACCAAATTAGAAAATCTAAAGAAATAGATTGTTTTCTCAATTGGTACCACAAACCAAAGGTAAATCAAAAACCAGACAAACAATCTAAGTAGACCTATAGCGCCTATAGAAGTAGAAGAAACTGGCCCTTGCAGAAGTAGTACCTGGGAGCAGCTAGGTTTGAGATGCCATCCTCTTGCAGTCTTCCTGAAGGTGGTTTGGAGCTGTCCAAGGTGGTGGATGCTGAAAATGGAAACCATGCCCTCTGCAGGAATACTAACAGTGACCAGAGATGTCTATACAGAAGACATACTACATTGACTCAGGAACAAGTGGCTATACTGAAGAAGAAATCTGAAAAGAACCTATATAACTGAACGCAATGTGGAGTCAGAAGTAGATTGATAACAGGTACTTTATTAAATAACAGTACTCACGCAAGGTAGCCAGTGACCAGGTTTGCACAAGATGCCTCCTAGCCTGCTCAGCCAGGCTGGAGAAAGAAAAGAGAGCTGCGGGCATTTCTCCCTGATACTTAAACCCTTGCTATGTCACTCTGTGGGCATGGTCAGTGGTACCTCTAAACAGGATTTTGCCCTACAAACCTATATCCAAACTCCAGTCTCATTAAAGAAATGGCCTCATAAATGAACTTGGATTCCACAGCCCTGCAGGTTTGGTTCAAGAACCAAAGAGCAAAATGAAAAAGACTCAAATCTGACCCTCAGCAGGAGCAAGTACACTAGTAGTCACACCATCACCACGAGGAACACCAGCAGTCACCCCAAGTCCAAGAGCAACACCAGAAGTCATCCCAAGACCAAGAGGAACACCAGCAGTTAAATCAATTACAGCTCTAGGAGTTACTTCAAGTTTCAACAATCTCCTCAAGTCCAATGTCAGCTGTCACCTCTACTCCAACACCTACCATCACCTTGAGTTCAATACCAGCAATTCCCTCAAGTCCAACAGCAGAAATTATCTCAACTCCAAAATCAGCCCTCACATCTACTCCAATACCTGAGTGACTTCAAGTTCAACATCACCAGTTCCCTCAAGTCCAACAGCAGCAATGACCTCTAGTCCCACTGCAGATACCTCAAGTCCAACACCAACAGTTACCTAAAGTTCAAAGTCAACAGTCACTTCAGGCCCAACACCAGCTGTCACCTCTAGTCCTACTCCATTTACCTCAAGTCCAACACCAGCAGTCACCTCAAGTCCAACTTGAGTCACCTCAAGCCCAATGCCAGCGGTCACCTCAAGTTCAATGCCAGTGGTCACTTCACGGTGGAGTCAATTTCAGTCCATCCCAGAATAAGGAGAATACACCTCCAGAAGGCCCTACCAGCATCCTGCCTGAGGCCCACATTTCTACCAGCAATGTGATGCCCTCATTTCAACTCTACTTGTATCCTGACCTTAAGGACTCCAAGTATTCCCCTGAGGGCCATAAGATGATCCATTTTGGTTGTTGCTGGGACCCTACCATATATACTGGCTCCCACCCATTTTGGGGTCTGGCAAACACCTCTTGGACTTCCCATTCAATTATGTTGCCTCCTTACCCACAAAAAAAGAAGCTAGAAACAAGAACAAGTTAGAGTTGACATGTTTTTTTTGGTTTTTTGGTTTATTTGTTTTTCTTTTTTTTAAGACTGGGTCTTCCTATATAGTCTGGTTGGCCTGATACTATGTACCCCAAGATGACCTAGAATTCATGGCTATCCTGCTGCTTCCTATTCCCACAGGCTGAGATACATCCTTTAAGAGCTTATTTACTTTATTATTTAATTGAAACTAGGGAATTGAAACTAGGCTTCCTATGTGTATCCTAGGACACCATCCTCTGAGTATAAGAGCCATTAACATTGTAATCATAGGAGACTATAGATTTGTGATAATGATGTTCATTCCCTCCTAGAACCATGGACTGAGTAGGATCATCTAACTTGACTTCAAACCTGAGACTTCAGCCACTCTAGTCTGTGCTTCCCTGCCAGCTGTATGTAATTGTGCCCAGGATACACCCACCTGATCTTATGGTTGAAGGAGATGCTACAGAATTTAGAGCATTCTATGTACAAAGATATAAGGATGTCTTCCTTGGTGTTAAATTGAGACTTTCTGATAAGGCTGTATGGCAAAGTAGGTATGGGCTTGTTGGCCAAACTATGTTACAAGAGTTGCCATAGGAAGAGGGCCTAGCCCCTGCCCAGAATGACTTGAAAAGTTTTGATGATCCCTCATGGAAGGCCTCACCCTCTCTGGTGAGCAGAAGGGGGATGGGATGAGGCGTTGGTGGGGGGTGGAAGGGAGAGAGAACTGGGATTGATATGTAAAATAAGATAGTTTCTAATTTAAATAGAATTTATAAAATCGTGTCTAATTTAAAAAAAAATAGAAAAAGTCATTAAATCGCCCATTCAAAAACTACAGCAGGATTGAATGGTTTTCGCACAGAAGTCAACCAGAGTTTCAAAGAAGACTTAAAGAAGCCAGTGGTCTTCAAATTATTCCATAAATTAAATTGTGAGGTTACAGTTACCCTGATATCCAAACCACATAAAGACTAAAAAATGAAACAGAATTACAGAACAGTTTCCCTTATGAACAAAGACCCAAAAATGCTCAATAAACTCCTTGCAAAATAAATCCAAGAAAATGTCAAAAAGACCATGAAGAATGATCAGGTAGGCTTCGCTCCAGATATGCTGGGATGGTTCAACATACAGTAAATATAATCCACTATATAAACAGACTGAAAGATAAAACTGAAAGATCCTATCAATAAATTCAAAATAATCCACTGACAACATGTAACACCCCTTTTTTAAATCATCCTACATAGATTAGGGATACAAGGGACATACCTTAATATAATAAAGACATCTTGCAGCAAGTCAGAATCCACCATCAACCTAAATGGAGAGAAAGTCAAAGAAATTCCACTGCAATCAAGAACAAGACTAAGTTGTCCACACTCTCCATACCTATGCAATAAAGTACTAGAAGTCTTAACTAGAGCAAAAAGTCAACTGAAGATCAATTTGGAAAGGAAGAAGTTAAAGTATTGTGATTTGCAGATGATATGATAGTTTAAATAAGTGACCCTAAAAATTTTACCAGAGAACATCTACAACTTATAAACATTTTCAACAAAGTGTCTGGATGCACAACTAACCCAAAGAAATCAGTAGCCCTACTATACACAAAGAATAATCTTATCGCAAGTCCCAGTCCATCAAAAAACTACAAAATAAAACCAGATACACTGAAACTGGTAGAAGAGAAAATTGAGGCATAGCTTTGAACACATTGGTGTGGTGACATTTTGTTTATGACCTAACAAATAAAGCTTGTCTGAAGATCAGAGTGCAAAGCTAGACACAGGAGTCAGCCATCAAGGCCAGGCAATGGTGGTACATGCCTTTAATAAAAGCACTAAAGAGGAACCTAAGTCAGGAGGAGACAGGAGTGCAGTGTATTCAGTCTGCAGTCACTCAGAGGACAAGATCTCCCCAGTCTTGGTAGAGGTAAGAACTCCCTAGTGGTTGGCTGTTTTGCTTTTCTGATCTTCAGTTTGAACCCTAAAATCTGCTTCTGTGTTTTTATTATTCATGCTACATATTGGCACAAGAGACAACTGCCTGAATAGAACACATTAACACAGAAACTAAGAACCACAATTAATAAAAGAGACCCCATGACATAGTGATATATTAAAGTGTAAAGTTTCTGTAAGGCGGAGTGTACTTAGAAGTTTTTCTTGGTCTCAAATAGTCCCAGTGCACCTCTTTCTCTCCCACCCACTGGGTCCCCATTCCAGCTTATGAAATAATTATTCAAAGGCTAATATTAAATTATAATTGCTTGGCCAGTGGGTCATGTATATTACTGGATGGCTGTTTCTTATAAATTGACACAATTATTTTAATCTATGTATTACCACAGAGGCTTACCAGCATTGTTCCAGCATATCACTCAATTAGCAGCTACACGGTGACTCCTGACTCTGCCTTCATTCTCTGTAACTCTATTTGGATTTCTTGCCTAGTTGTATTTTTCCTGGCCATTGGTCAAAATAGTTTTATTCATCAACCAAAAAATGCAACACATATTCACAGCATATAGAAGGACATCTCCTATCAGCAAAGGACAATCAATTGGACAAAACAGCAGCTTATAGAATGGGAAAAGAATTTTTTACCAACTCCATATCTGATAGGGTGCTAATTTTCAAAATATATAAATAACTTAAGAAATTAGGTATAAAACCACCAAACAATCCAATTAGAAAGTGGCACATGGATCTAAACAAAGAATTCTCAATAGAGAAACCTCAAATGACACAGAAATACTTAAAGATGTTCAACTTCCTTAGCCATCAGATAAATTCAAACTAAAACTACTTTGGGATACCATCTTCCACCTGTCAATGGCTAAGATCCAAAACACAAGTGACAGCTCATGGCATGAGAAGATGGGGCACTGTTCAATTTCTGCTTGGAGTGCACATTTGTAAAAACCACTATGGAAATCTATATGTCAGTTCCTCAGAAATTTGGGAATCAATCTACCTCAAGATAACAGCCATAACAACCTGGGGCTTATAACTGAAGCATACTTCAGCCCATCTCAAGAACACTTGCTCAACCATGTTCATTGCTATTCTATTCATAATAGCCAGAAACTGGAAACAAACTTGATGACTTTGAAAACAAGAACAGCCCATGAACACATGGTACAATTACACAATGAAACACTACACAGAATTAAAAATGGCATCATGAAATTTGCAGACAAATGGGTGGTACTAGAAATAAATCATCCTGAGTGAGGTAAGGAAGACCCAGAAAAATAAATATGGTATCACTCACTTGTAAGTGTAAATTGGCCTTTAAGTAAATGATAAGCTATGACAAGCGGTGGCACAAGACTTTAATCCCTGCACTTGGGGGTCAGAGGCAGGTGGATCTCTGTGCTTTCCAGGCCTGCCTGGTCTATGTAGTGAGTTCTAGGATAGTCAGAGTTACATAGCGAGATCCTTTTTCAAAAAATAATACACAAAACAAGCAAAAGTAAATGATAACAAAGTTACAATCCTTACACCCAGAGAGGTTAGGTAAAGAGGGGAGGTCTAAGTGGGGATGTCAGGATCTCCTAGAAGGGGGAAATAGAGATTTAGGAGCAGACTGGGGGCAGGTGAGGACGGTAATGGAGATGGAGAATGATGGGTGGGGGATATGGTGGAGGGAGAGAGTGTGGGGAGTGAAGGCTGGAATTGGGGAACACTTGGGGTTAGTGTGGAAACCTTGTGCATTGTAAATTTCCTGGAACCTTTGAAGGTGATCCTAACGAGGACTCCTAGTACTGAGAAATGGGTACTGAGTCTCGAGTGCCCATCACTTGAAGTTGGCCAAGGCTTGAAGTGCTGGGAGTGGGTTGTATTCAATTGAGTTCTTAACCAAAAAATTCCCATGTTAAACATCAACTCAGGCTGTTTCTAAGACAAGGAAATGGTCACACTCTGAAAATTGACAGGAAGAGCCCATTGGTGAGGACAACACCCACACAACTCATTGAACATGGAAAAGTTGAACTGCTGCCTACAAGGGACTTTCACCACTATGTTCTAGTCTCTTTGGCTAACAAAGGGAAGGCTACCAAAAGGGAAACATGGACACCAAGGCAGCCGCAAAGCATGTCACTTACAATCTGTCCTGGCTGAAGAAATACGCCAAGGCAATGGTGGCACAATAAATGTCAGAGTTGTCAACAAATGTCGGATTTGACTTAAGGCCCACTCCACAAGAAGGAACCCACACATGACCTACATGGATAACCAAGCACCAGAGACTAGATAGCCCAGAGTCCTAGGGGAAATACAAACAATAGTGATATAAAATACCAATAAAATAATAATATCCTGCTATACTCATATATCAGTGTCTCCTCCAGTCATCTTCAGAGGGTCTTCATCTAGCAGCACATGGGAACAGATGAAGCATCCAACAGCAAGATATTATGTGGAGGGACTATAAATGAAGGTCTCCATCACATCTCTCTAAGAGCTCTGGAAATTCAATGGAAGTAGAGGCTAAATATTGTAACAAATTTTTATAAGGGAAGTGACTGACAGGGCATATTAGCCAAACCTGTAATACCAGCACTTGGGAGGCTAAGGTAGGAAGATCTGGAGGCCCTGCTGGATTACATAGTGAGTTTGAGTACAGCCCTGCTGTGTATTGAGAACCTGCCAAAACAGAGAGACAGACAGCCTGACAGGTAGTCAGGCAGGCAGGGAGAAAAGAAGAAAAAGAGAAGGTTAAAAGAAAGACTGAAAAATCTAAACAATACTATGACCATTAATTATTAATAGAGTCTTCAGGCCCATTTCTGGTAACAAGGATGCCATAGTCCTGTTTATGCAGATGTACAATGATGCCCCTGATTCCCTATGGGATGTCTGTATTTCTCAAATCTTTTAAAAAATTTGAGGTGCAGTTAAAAAATATCAATACCAACACTGATAATTGGTTGGGAAACACTCTTGTTGAATTTGTTACAGTTACTTTGAATCCAGTGTTTTGAATACACCATGTCCACCTTGGAGACCTAAGTTCCAGAGGGTAGCTAGAGTCATGGTGGGTGCATGGCAGCAGAAAGGCAGGCATTGTGTTGCAAGAGATTCTGAGAGCTGATAACTTGGCAGACTTCTGAGAGAGAGAGAGAGAGAGAGAGAGAGAGAGAGAGAGAGAGAGCACTATAAGGGAATGGCATGATGTGGGCATTTGAAACTTCAAAGCCCATACCTTCTCCCACAAGGCAACACATCCTAATCCTTCCAAAACAGGTTTAACTACTGAGGATCAAGCATTTCAATATATGAACCTACTGGGACCATCATTCTTACTCAAACCACCACATACTTGTGCAGTTTACGACTAGATATCTTCACTTTCCATCTCACCTACAAAAGATGTATAGACAAAACTGTCATCCCTGCTGTAAGTAACTGAATCACAGTTACTACCATCATGCCAATGAAAATAGATTATGAGACTCAGTTCCTCCTGGCTTCAAAATGAGGTTTATTAACTGTAGTGCTGGAAAAGAGACCTTTGGAAGTGAGCTCAGTGCTCTACAAAGTGGCAAAGAGAGTCTATCTTCCCCATCAAACAGCAGTGCTTTCTCCATCCTCAAGGCTATCAACTCTATCAACAGTCCTCCCAGTTATAAAGCCTTGACTTTGTAACAGTCTTGCTGTGAGAATGAACTTGAGGCAGAATCCTTGAATTAGAGATATTTATAATACAGGACCCACCGGGGATGTGTTTACTGCTTGATCAGAATGCCATTTGGCATTCAAAACTGCTCTTCATAATAGAAATATTTCAACCTTCCTACACCTGAGTTTCAAAAACAACAAATTCTTTTCCCAGAGCATACAAGGCCTGAAATGTTCCAAGACTGTTCAAAATTTCATTGATACATGAATGCTTCTTAGCATGTTCTAATTGCCTCCATAAACATCTGTTCACAATACCCACTCAAGTAGGATGCCCAATCCTTAAAAAAAAAAACAGGATATTTATTGACCATGTTGCTGTTGGTACATGCCTTTAATTCCCAGCACATGGATATCAGAGGAAGTCAGGTCTCTAGTGTGCAGACTGAGTTCGAGGACAGCCAGGCTACACAGTGAAACCCTGTCTCTAAAACAAAATTAACAAAATATTGAATCATTTATGTGTTCCTGAATACATGCTATGTGCACAATAAATACTTAAGTGCCTATGCAGTCCAGAATAGGGATTGGTATGCTCTCTAACTGAAATTACAGGTGGACAGAATCCTCTCCATATAGATATCCAGGTCCTCTGAAAGAGAAGCTACTTTCCGCAACTCTCAAGCCATACAAAACCTGCTCTGGTATCCCTACACTCTCAACACAGTTTAGCCAATATTTTGGTCATGTCCTTGCAGATGCATGCATTTCATAAAATAAAAGCATCATTAAGGTTAATTGGTGGAAGAAGGACTCACCATTTAAAAATTACAAGTGTGCTCAAATGGAGGGTTGAAATCAATAAGGTACAAACAAAGAAAACAATACAAAAACTCAGTGAAGCAAAGAGTTGGTTCTTCGAGAAAATCAACAATACATACAAACCTTTATCAATATACGGAAAATGCAGACAGAGAACATGCAAATTAACAAAATCAGAAATGAAAAGGGGGGCTTAACAATGAAAACTGAGGAAATCCAAAGAATCATCAGGTCATACTTTGAAAACCTTTATTCCACAAAATTCAAAAATTTAAAGGAAACTGGCAATTTTCTGGATAGATATCACTTACCAAAATTAAATCAAGAACAGACAAGCAATTTAAATGGACCTATTTCCCCTAATGAAAAAGGAGCAGTCATCAAAAGTTCCCCAATGAAAAAAAGCCAAGGGCCAGATGGTTTCAGCGCAGAATTCTACCAGAAATTCAAAGAAGAGCTAATACTAATACTCCTTAAATTGTTCCACACAAGAGAAGCAGGAAGGTCTTTGCCAAACTCTTTATACAAGGCTACAATTACCTTGGTACCCAAACCAAGCAAACACGCAGCTAAGAAAGAGAACTACAGTCCAGTATACCTCATGAACATTGATGCAAAAAACACTCAATAAAATATGGCAAATTGAATTCAGGAACACATTAGGAAAATCAGCCACCATAATAAAGTAGGCTTCATCCCAGGGATGCAGGGTTGTTTCAACATATGAAAATCTATCAATGTAAACCACCATATAAAAAAACCTGAGACACAAAAAACACACGATCATCTCACTAGATGCTGAAAATGCCTTTGACAAAATCCAACACCCCTTCATGATAAAGGTCCCGGAAAGATCAGAGATAACAGAAACTTACCTGAACACAATAAAAACAATATACAGTAAACCAACAGCCAACATCAAACTAAATGGAGAGAAACTCAATGTGATTCCTATAAAATCAGGAACAAGACAAGACTGTCTACTATCTAGATATATCTTCAATATTGTACTTGTTGTTCTAGCTAGAGAAAAAAGCAATAAAGGGATATCAAGGGGATACAAATTGGAAAGGAAGAAGTTAAAATTTTTACTGTTTGCAAATGATATGATAGTTTACATAAATGACCAGAAAAACTCTACCAGGGAACTCCTACAATTGATAAACACCTTCAGAAAAGTAAAAGGATACAAGATTAACTAAAAAATATCAGTAGCCCTACTATATACAGACAATAAATTGGTTGAGAAAGAAATCAAAGAAACAATGACAACCTTTACAATAGCCACAAGCAACATAAAATACCTTGGAGTAAGTCTAACCAGACAAGTGAAACACCTGTATACAAGAACTTTGAGTCTTTAAAGGAACAAATTAAAGGAGATACCAGAAAATGGAAATATCTCCCATACTCTTCAATAGGCAGGATCAACATAGTAAAAATGGCAATCTTGCCAAAAAGCAATCTACAAGTTCAATACAATCCCCATCAAAATACTGGCACAATTCTTCACAGACCTTGAAAGACCAATACTCAACTTTATATGAAGGAACAAAAGGACGAGGATAGCCAAGACAACCCTGGACAAGAAAAGAATATCTGGAAGCATCACCATCCCTGACTTCAAGCTCTGTTATAGAGCTATAGTCATGAATACAGCTTGGTATTGGCACCAGAATAGAAGGGTAGACCAATGCAATCAAACTGAAAACCCTGACATTAACCCACACATCTACAAACACCTGATTTCTGAAAAAGAAGCTAAAGTTATACAATGGAAAAAGAAGCATCTTCAACACATGGTGCTGGCATAACTGGATACTGGCATATAGAACACTGCAGATAGATAGATCCATGTCTATCGCCATGCACAAACTTAAGTCCAAATGGATGAAAGATCTCAACATAAATCTAGCCACACTGATCCTATCAGAAGAGAAAATGGGATGTAACATTGAATGAATTGGCACAGGAGACTGCTTCCTGAGCATAACACCAATAGCTCAGACACGGAGATCACTAATTAATTAATGGGACCTCCTGAAACTGAGAAGTTCCTGTAAAGCAAAGGACATAGTCAAAAAAACAAAACACACCCCACAGAATGTAAAAAGGTCTTCACCAACCCCACATCTGACAGAGGGCTGATCTCCAAAATACACAAATAACTCAAAAAGCAAATCTCCAAAACACCAAATAACACAATTAAAAAGTGGGGTACAGAACTAAATAGAGAATTTTTTTCTTCATAAAATTTATTTAAATTGGAAACAATTTTATACATTTTATTTAAATAGAAATGATTTTATATATTTTATTTAAATTAGAAATTATCTAATTTCCTTCACCCTCGAATCAAAATCTGTCCAGTCATTTGGGGCAGGGCCTAGGCCCTCCCCCTATGGCAATTCTTGTAACACAGTTTGTCCAACAAGCCCACACCTACTCTGAAAAGGCCATACCTCCTAGTAGTGCCTCTCTAATGACCAAACAGTCAAATATGAGCCAATGGAGGCCATTCCTGATCAAACTACTACACAGACATACCAGAAAGTCTCAATTTAACAACAAAGAAGACAGCCATATATCTTTGTACATGGAATATTCTATATTCTGAGGGAACTCCTTTGACCATACGATCAGGTAGGTGCTACTGGAGCAGAATTACATACAGCTCCAGGGAGGCACAGGCTAGAGTGGATGAAGTCTCAGGTTCGAAGTCAAGTTAGATGATCATCCCCTGATTCTAGGACATTCTTATACTCAAGAGGACAGCATCCTAGGATACACATAGGAAACCTAGTTTCAATTCAATAATAAAATAAATAAGTTCTAAAAGGATGTATCCCAGCCTATGGGAGTAGGGAGTAGCAGCATAGCCATGAATTCTAGGTCATCTTTGGTGTACACAGTATCAGGCGAACCAGACTATATAGGAAGATCCAGTCTCAAAAAAAAAAAAAAAACCACCACCCCCAAAAAAAACATGCCAACTATGAGTCATCCTTGTTTCTAGCTTCTTTACCCAGAAGTACTAGAGGCATTTGCGAGACCTGAAGACGGGCCAGAGCCAGTATATGGCAGAGTCCTGGCAACAACCAAAATGGACCATCTTATGGCCCTCAGGGGGATACTTGGAGTACTTAATCTCAGGGTACAGTCAGAGTTGGAATGAGGGCATCACTTTGTTGGTATAAATGTGGCCTTCAAGCAGAATGCTGGTAGGGCCTTCTGGTGTTGTATTCTCCTTACTCTGGGATGGACTGGCATTGACTCAGCCATGAGGTGACCACTGGCATTGAACTTGAGGTGACATCTGATGATGGACTTGAGGTGACTGTTGGTGTTGGACTTAAGGTGACTGCTGGTGTTGGACTTCAGGTAAATGAAGTAGGACTCGAGGTGACAGCTGATGATGGACTTGAGCTGACAGCTGGTGTTGGACTTGAGGTGACTTAAATGGGACTTGAGGTGACTGCTAGTGTTGGACTTGAGGTGACTGCTGGTGTTGGACTTGAGGTGTCAACTGGGGTTGGACTTGAGGTGACTCAAGTGGGACTTGAGGTGACAGCTGGTGTTGGACTTCAGGTAAATGAAATAGGACTAGAAGTGACAGCTGATGATGGGAGAATTCTTAATAGAAGGAATGTAAGATGGCTGAAAGACACTTATGAAAATACTCAACATCCATAGCCATCGGGGAAATGAAAATCAAAACAACTCTGAGATACCATCTTACTCCTGTCCGAATAAATAAAATCTAAAACACCAATGAGAGTTTATTCTGAAGAGGATATGGAGAAAGAGAAACACTCCTCCACTGCTGCTGGGAGTGCAATCTTGTGCAGCCACTATGGAAATCAGTATGGAGGTTCCTCAGCAAAATGGGAATCAGTCTACCTCAAGATCCAGCAATTCCACAGTGTTTGACAGAAGACATGGGATCTTGTTGTAAATGAGCCAGGTTTGGAAAGACAAATATCACAGATCCTGTCATTTTAAAGACTTAAAAATCAAAAAGCCAACAAAAGGGTACATAAAATTAAATGAGGGAACACTGGGGCTGTAGGAAGGGATTGGGAAAGGGAAGGAGAAGGGTAACAAAGAGTAGTAAGAGGGGTGAATATAGCCAAATTATATTATGTGTACATAGGAAACTATAAAATGATTGATTCTTGCCGGGCATAGGTGGCACACGACTTTAATCCCAACACTCTGGAGGCAGAGTCAGGTGGAACTCTGAGTTCCAGGCTAGCTTGGTCTGGAGAGTGAGATCCAGGACATCCAGGGCTACACAGACAACATCTTGTGTCTCACAAAGAAAAGAAAGCAAAACCAGGACTACAAAAGTATAATCCCTGGCATGATAACCATCAGGGTACAGTATTGACACACACATACATACCTTGGGTATAACAACAGCTTTCAATGTAGACTTATAACACAGTCAAAAGTGAGAGATCATGCCTGCTACCGGAAAGCTAGCCAAGTATCCACACCCTGGTGAAGTCATGAATATTGGAGGAGATTCTACAGCTGACATGTTCCTAAACCAGCATAAACCCCAAATACAATATCAGTATGTTTCCTCATATCCGTAGATAAGTGGATCACTAAGGATCACTAAGGATCACTAAGGATAAGCCATCACTAAGGTAACATCACTTTGCAACATATAGATATCAATACAGAAAACCACCCCCCAAAAATGCAAAGATGTAAAGAAGGTCCAAACAGATATATCTACAACAAAACTGCTGCAGGCAAGGCTCAGGGATCATTGTAGAAGAGGGGGCAGAAAGATTGTAACAGTCATAAGAACAGGGAGTTTGTTGTGAGACTGTGACTCCTAAGAATGTCAGAAGCTACGCACATAAAATCTCCCCAACATTACTGCATAAATATGAGCTGAACAAGAATGACCCCAAAAGACATGCTAACATGGACAAGGTTGGGGAGTGGGGGCAGAGATGAGGATCATGAAGTCTTACACAAGTACAGACAACTAAGGGATGCTGAGACCAGGCAGTCATAGGTAAACAAATGTTCAGCCTTGAAAATATAAACCTACAAGTAACATTATACAGACTGAATAGGTTGTATTTATGCATTTATGAATGCATACATATATGAATATAAAAATGATTCACAGATAAGGAGACAATGAATTTGGAAGAGAACAAGGAGGATGATATGGGAGGTCTTGGAGGTTAACAAGGGGAGAGGAATTGTAATATTAATCTCAAAAAATCTTAAGTGGATGTCGACCACTCACCACTGGCAACAGCCACCCCTCTAATCCTCATCCCCACACACATTTGCTTTCCTCCCACTGCACTGCAAAGCACAGCATGTTGATTCATTAGCTTCCATTTTGACTTCTGTAAACCAAAGTACAACATAAACTCTACAAGTGTGGGCATTTTTAACAGTGTCCTGGATCACATTCTTTTCTTAGGCTCCTTCTTACCATGTGTCCAGCTCCTAGGCCACTTCCTGTCACATAGTTGGCCCTCAGTAAATGTAGCTGGATAAAAGAAGTGCCTGAGATGGAGAAAGGCCTCCCTAAACTACATCATTTGCTACTATTGCTCTCCATACGTTGGATGAGGCTAGAAAGCAGAGAATCAATGAAGGAACAGTACCATCTGATGAATCATAGATGGAAATCAGGGCTTTGATGGGGTAACCATGACCATTTAATTGTGCAGATGATAGATCTGGAAATATTCTCCACTGAGTAGGTGTCTCTCAGGCTCCACAAAGGTGTCCTATAAGTAGTCACCATATACCTCACAGCCTTGGAAAGGGCTTGGTAAGAAGCCATTCAGTAGAGAGCAGAAGCTGTGTTACCTTGTTTCCTCTCACAAAGCATCTGGGCAAGGATCAGGCTCACCTTTTCAGTGCTTCAAATTTCACCTTGCACAGTGTTCTGTTTCACATACTAGCAACAGAGATAATTCCCCATAAAAATGCAACTGCATCTCTCATGACTACTAAGGAACACCTGACAGCAATAATCAAGGCTGCTATGTCTGTCCACAGATCCTCTTTATATATTAGAGCTCCTGCAGAGAAAGGGCATGAATATTCAGTCAGAAACAGAGACAATCCTGAGGGTACAGAGCCAGTCACAAAGATGTTACTGACTGAAACCATCATAGGAACAGCTCTGGAGCCTGTGAAATTTCCATTCCATGTTTTTGATAGAAAATTACCTTCATGGGGGTACATGTATGTATCACAACGAAAAGTTAGTGGCGGTGGGGTAATAGACTTCAATGAATTTTAAAAAACTCAAATTAAATGGGCCTTAAGAGTAGAAACCACAGGGGAGCCATTATAGGTCCAAGGAGAGATCTGGAACTAGGGAGATTTCCAGAGACCTACATGGATGACACGAACTGACAATCCAGGCAATGGTGGAGAGGATAACCTAAATGCCCTTCCCCTAAAATGAGATTGATGACTACTTTTTATGCCATCCTAGAGCCCTCATCCAGTGACTGATGGAAACAGAGACAGACATCCACAGATATACTCTGAACTGAACTCTGGAACTTAATTGAAGAGAGGGAGGAATGAAGATCGAAGGGGTCAGCACCAGGTTGGGGAAACCCACAGAAACAGCTGGCCTGAACAAGGAGGAGCAGATCGACCCCAGATGCTGTCTGGGGGGCCGATACAGGACTGATCCAGACCCCTGAACATGGATGTCAATGAGGAGGCCTCTGCCCACCAGGGGGCCCCTAGTAGTTCATTAGTATTTTTCCCTGGTCTAAGAAGGGACTTTGAGAACCCATCCCACGTGAAGGGATGCACTCTTGCCCTGTACATATGGGGAAGGGCCCAGGCCAAGCCCAGGATGATTTGGTGGACTTTGAGGAACCCCTGTTGAGGGCCCTACACTGCCTGGGGAGTGGAGGGTGGATGGGGTGGGGGGTAGGTCGGGGTGGGGGAGGAGGGATGGGGATGAGGGGAGGGAGAGGGAGAAAAGATTGACATGTGAAAGAACCTTGTTCCTAATTTGAACTAAAAAAAATAAAAATAAAAAAGATTCTGCCCCCAAAAAAAGAGTAGAAACCATTCTTTTTAAATTTTCCTCCTTTGAAAATAGATTTTTTTCTCATAAAATATATCCTGATTATGGCTTGTACCCCTCTCTCTATTCCTCCCAGTTCCTATATACCTCTCCTCTCATCCAGATCCACTCCCTTTCCACTCTCAATAGAAAGGAACAGATTCTAAGAGATAATGTTCAAATATAGCAAGTTAAGTACAATAATTTAAAACAAATATTATCACAAAATTGAACAGCATGGTGAACAGAATTGGGGCACCTACCAGTGTCACATAAACAATGGCTCCAGTGAACTCAATGTTTTGAAAGAAGCAATTACAACTATCTGCACAGAAAGAAGATGGACTCATACCCAAATTCGCCCCTTGGTGACCCAACAAGGCCAGTTGTGGAAGTGTGAGAAGCATGCAGGTAGGAGAACTGGTGAACGTATCTGAGATATCAGTAGGTGGGGACAAACAGGGATCCACCATCACTGCACCATTCACAGATAATGCCAGCAGCTCTCTTCCTTCCCTTATACTTCTCACTGTAGCCACATCCACTGGATTTTGCTTTTTTGTCTGGTAGACCAGCTGTCTCATTGTCACAGATGAAAATGTTGACCACATGGCATCCTGGGGCTTGTGGAACTGAAAAGGCTGCCTGGCTGTGGACAAAACACAAAAGCAAAGAAGATCCTAAGCCTCTGCTCACCCAAAATCCTATCCTGGGACCACTGAGAAACCAGAGAAATAGCACAGTCAATAGTGCATGAGGAGAAAATGTGAGCAACAAATGAAGTTGCTCACAGATATAAGGCAAATAATGGGCCTGAAGACCATTCCTTCAAGAGGGCTGCCAGCTATGGGTTCACATAGCTTATGCATAAGTCCCAGATCCAGCATATGTGAGCTTGTGTCTATGTCCCAGATCCACTATTTCTGAAATTGTGTCCATGTCCTAGCTGCAGAATTTGTAACCTTGTTTGTAAATCCTACCCCAACATTTGTGAGCTTGTGTCTATGTCCCACTCCAACCTTTGTAAGTCTCTGTTTTTCTCCAATCCCACCATTTGTAAGCTTCTGTCTATATCCATCCCACCATTTGTGAGATTGTGTCTTTGTTCCAACTCCAATATTTGTAAGACACTGTGTTATTTCTCTCAGCACTCCAGTATCTTTGTGTATGGGAGGTAATAAATAAATAAGCCCCCCACACGCACATACACACTTAGAGATATTTGGGATGCTTGAATGAGATTCAAAAGGAGTCACTTTGTAGAGATCCTGACACACAGCACCACGCAAGAGATACTGCTCAGCTTCTGTCAACTCATCATGGTTAAAAGGTTATTTCCATTAATGTATTTTTCTGATCTTCAGTAATTCCGTGTCATTTTCTGTCACAATGGAGAATGCTTGCTTCAATGTTTGCTTGTGAGCTCCCAGAGCAGAAATTCTTCTTTGTGCCTTACACAAAGACCTTCTAGAGGCTCCGTACAGGGAAAACACAATACAGATTCATGAAAGACAGTGACAAAAGAAGACAAAGACCAGGAATGGAACTTTTCAATTGAACAATACACTCGTTACTTCTGGGTTATTACATTATATTTAGTATGATTCTGGCAGACGTGGTTTACATTATTCATGCTCCCAAATTTACAGGAATTTATTTACAGCAAAAGAGTTCTACATTCTTAGCCCCCCCCCCCCCGCCCAACAAAGTGAGTTTATCAGCCCTCACCACAAGCTATTTCTCCCCTATTCCCAACCTGATCGTCATGTTTCAAGTCATGGAGTTCCTCTTTTCTGCCATTAGTGGAATCAGGGAACAGTCTCAAATGCTGCAAAGTCTGATTTCTTCATAGACATTGCTTAACTAATTCTCTTTGTCTCCCACACTCACCTCATCCTATATTCAAACTCTGGCCTATGAATCAGAAGTGCTGAGAGACCAAGAGCCTCTTCCTGTTCTCCCCAAGGTCATGTGCATTCCCACACTCTGTGTGCAGATCTGAAGCAAGGTGAACCTACCTCTTCAGTAGTCCCTCTCAGACTGAAGATACTGAAAATTTTGACATAAATTGGGCTCTGGGTGTGGCTAGGTCAAAGAATTCCTCAGAGTGCTTCTTGTAGTCTCAGTGGGCGATGGTTGAAATGAGCAGTGGGCACTCTTCACAGGGCTTCTGCAGGGAAATCAGATATAAAATTTTCTCTGCAAGATCGTTTACATTCTACTATTTACAATAAATAGACTGCCTGAGAGAAGTTGCTCTGTAGCCATTCATGGGTCTGGAAGAATCATAGCTCTCAGGAACGACATTCTGAACACTTGACAGGGCAAGACTCAGGTTCAGAGCTGTGGCCATATTTCTTCTCCAGGGCATATCCCAGTATGATGAAGATCTTGAAAATATTCCTGTTTTCTTTCAGCATCTCCAAAGTACTACTTAACACAGCCCATACCCAGGAGACTTAAGTCACCCCCCACATGCAGGGTGGAAGGTGGGGGTTGTGAGTGGTGTCAGGGCCTATTTCAAAGCTATGTCTGTTGAAATGCAATTGCCCCACCCAAAATCCTTCTCTTTTTATTCACACTGACAGGTATAATTCCTCCTTGCCCCACTCTCTTCCTTCTTGAACACTTCTAGGTGTCTCATTTAGGAGCCCTCCAACCCAGGAGGATGGCATGCTTCCTCCATAATTGGGTATTACCTTTCTCTACACCTGCTTGGACTGAATGTGAATGCTCTTTAAAAATGCTACCCACTTGAGAGGTGGGTGGATGGGGTGGGGGGTAGGCTGGGGGTGGGGGAGGAGGGATGGGGATGAGGGGAGGGAGAGGGAGAAGGGACTTACATGTGAAACAAGCTTGTTCCCTAACTAGAACTAATAAATAAATTTTAAAAAAATGCTACCCACCTGCCACCATCAACTGGACATTCACAACTCCTGCACACCTGTACACAACATCCTACACTAAGGTAGGGAGTTCAGCAAGTGCCTGAAGTGTACATGCACCAGATAATGATGCCTCCTAGAATTTCCATTTGTGCATGGCAGCTGCTGGACTTTGTTTAAAATACTGCTCATCTAGATGCAGAAACACACAGCCAAACAACTAGGCACAGAGATAACCCAAATTGGAGATTTCCATAGGTTCCTCCCCTGGGAGCTCACAGAGCTACTTAGGAAGAGGGTGAGAAAGAAATGTGGGAGCCAGGGTGTTAAAGGATACCAGGAGAAAAGGGCCCACAGAATCTACTGAGCATGACTCATGGGGCTCACAGACACTGAGGAAACAATCACAGAGCCTGCATGGCTCTGTACTAGGTTCTCTGCATGAATTTCATGCTTTTTAGCTCACTGCTCTTATGGGACTCCTAACAGTGAAAGCAATTATGTATCTGGTGCTTTTAGTACCTTTGGGATCATTTTCCCCGTACTATTTGGCCTTGTCCATTCCTGATACTTGTGTTAGTGCCTCGTCTTATTGGAACATGTTATGCCATTCTTTTCTGAAAGGAAACAGATGAATACATCTGGGGGAGACAAGAGGTGAAAGTGGGTTCATGGAGGAGTAGAGGGAGGATTGACTGTTCTGCAGTGGTAGGTAGGGATTTATATTATGAGAGAAAAATAAATAAATGAAGTGCTATAGTAATGAACACAGCTTGGTACTGGCACAAAAGCAGAAGGTAGTCCAAAGGAATCTAACTGAAGACCCTGATATTAATACACACACCTAAGAATAACTGAGTTTTGACAAGGAAGCTAAAATTATACAATGGAAAAAAGAAAGAATCTTCAAAAAATGGTGCTGGCATAACTGGATGCTTGCATGTAGAAGACTTCAGATAGATCCATGTCTATCACCATTTACAAACATTAAGTCCAAAAGAATGAAAGACCTCAATGTTTATCAAGCCACACTGGACCTGTTGGAAGAGAAACTGGGCAGTACCCTTAAAAAAATGGTACAGGAGACTGCTTCCTGAACATAACACCAGTAACACAGACACTGAGATCAACAATTAGTAAATGAGACCCTCTGAAACTGAGAAGCTTCTGTAAGGCAAAGGACACAGTCAACAAGACAAAGCGGAAGCCCACAGAATGGGAAAAGATCTTCACTAACCCCACATATGACAGAAGGCTGATTTCCAAAATATACAAAGAACTCAAGAAACTAGTCACCAAAACACCAAATAATCCAATTAAAAAGTGGGGTACAGAACTAAATAGAGAATTCTTAATAGAGGAGTCTAAAATTTCTGAAGGACACTAAAGAAAGTGCTCCACATACTTAGCCATCAGGGAAATGCAAATCAAAAAAAAACTCTGAGATTTGTTAATATCAAAAATACCTATGACAGCTTATGCTGGAGAGGATGTGGAAAAGGGGGAACACTTCTCCATTACTGGTGGGAGTTCAAACTCGTACAGCTACTTTGTAAATCAGTATGCCAGTTCCTCGAGAAAATGGGAACAGTCTACCTCAAGATCTAGCAATTCCACTCTTAGGTATACACCCAAAGGATGTACATTCATACCATAAGGACATCTGTTCAACTATGTTCATAGCAGCATTATTTGTAACAACCACAATCTGGGGGCAACCCATATGTCCCCAACTGAAGATTGGATAAACAAATATGGTACATTTACACAATGGAGTACTAATCAGTGGGAAAAAACACAATTTAATGTTGAAATTTGCAGGCAAATGAATGGAACTAGAATAACCCATACTGAGAGAGGTAACCAAGGCCCAGTCAGAAAATGTGTTATGTACTCACTCATAAGTGAATATTAGACATAGATCAAACGATAACCAGCCTACAATCCAAAACCCCAGAGAAACTAGGAAACCAGAAGGACCATAAGAGAGACACACATGGACACATACAAAAAGGGAAAGGGACAAGATCTCCTGAGCATATTAGGAGAACGGGGGAGGGTGGAGGGAGGTAAGAGGAAGGGGAGTAAGGAAGAGAGCATAAGGGATCATGAAGATCTAGGCTAGGGAAGTATAATGAAGGAGAGCAAGAAAAGTGAAACCTTTCTATAGGGAGCCATTATAAGTTTAAAAAGAAATCTGGTACTAGCAAAATATCCAGGGATCTACACGGATGACCCTATCAAAGAATCCAAGAAATAGTGGAGAGGCTACCTTAAATTCCCTTCCTCTATAATGAGATTGATGACTAACCTTAAATGTCATCGTAGAGCCTTCACCCAGTAGCTAATAAAAACAGAGATCCACAACAAAGCACTGAGCAGAAGTCCTGGAATCTAGCTATAGATAGGGAGGCATTTTGAGCAAAGGTGTCAAGACCATGCTAGAGAAACCCACAGAAACTGCTGAACTGAGCAAGTGGGAGCTCAAAGACCCAGAGTGACTGCTGGGGAACCAGCATAAGACCAAAGAAGGCTCCCGGAGTGTGGGTGTCAGCTGGGAGGCTCGGGCAGTCTTTAGGACCTCTGGCAGTGGAACCAGCAATTACCCTAGTGAACAGACATTGGGAGCCAATTCACTATGAAGGAATACTCTCTCAGCCTACAGATATGAGGGATCACCTAGACCCTGCCACAAATGTTGTGACAGAATTTGTTGATCCCCCTTAGGAGGCCCCACCCTCCATGGCGAGTGGAACGGGAGTGGGATGGGGGTTCGTGTGAGTATGGTAGGACAGAATGGACAGGGAACTGGGATGGGTATGTAAAATTAATTTAAATAAAAAAGAAAAACACCTCTGAGTGTGTGTGTGTGTGATTTTCCTTCTTATTGTCTTCATCACAAATAACTGCAAGATGAAGCCAAGGACTTACTGAATGCCTGTGAAGGAACTGACAGCTTACCCAAATATTCCCCATAAAACTCATAGATAACCATGATGACCTTCTTCTGTGGCCATAAACCCTACTGGCAGACCAACCTAAGCCATCTGAATCTCAAAATTCTCAATGATAAATTGGGTGGTCATAAGGCTTTCAGTTTAAATGTTTGGGGGTGTTTGTTTCCTTGTTTTGTTTTTGATAGTTTATTTGTTGTTTGCAGACAGGGTCTCACTATCTAGCTCTCACTGTGAAGAACAGGGTGGTTCAAACTCACAGAGATCCACCTTCTTCTGAGTCCTAGGTGCTGGGATTAAATATGTATACCACCACCACCAGGCTTCAGTGTGGACTTTTTATATGTGCACTAAGCCTTTGTTGCCATCCTGCCTTCTGGCATTTCTATCCTGTGGTCTAAAGCCTTGTTCACTACTTTAGAACAAAAACATCCCCACCCCACCTGATTTCTACAGTACCTCTTTTCTTGTATTAGTCTGTGATCTACCTGGGCAAAGCAGAGCAGTAAGAGACATAGTGGTCACTGCTTTTCCCACTGTGCTCTAGATGTCCTTTTACAGCTCAGGTCACTATTAGACCTACTTTAGCCCACTTATTGCCTTCTGTTAAAATGTCTGTCCTTTGCTGCTACCATCCCACAGCAATTACTTTTAGTGAGTTATGTTTTAAAATGCCAAGTAATACTTTCCTTCTGTGACAGATATTAAGCTCCATTTATCACTGTTAAATAATCTTAAGTACTGTTAAATGCTGGAACTCTCAGTGACATTTAAAGCTTTCCTTGACTCTACTGTAAATCTCTTTCGATTATTCTCTGTGTGAGACTCAGACCCTGAGGGCCAGACTTTGTCTCATACTATCTGTCTGCTTGTGCCTGTTGCCCTCAAGCAACTCCGGTTTGGAAACCTATAGAAATCCCCTGGTTGTGGACTGGTGGCTTGAAACAGTGCCCAGATGCCTTGAGAACACTGCAGTGCAAAGACATATGCATGCCAGATCCAGATCTAGAAGGAGCTCTACCTACCAGGGTGATTTCAAATAGGTTTAAAAGGTTTTTGTTTGGGTTTGCATTTTGGCATCACATACCCCAGAAGGCTCTGCAGCCATTTGACCCAGACCAAAGGTGACCCATTCTCCAGTAAAGGTTCTTAAACCCATGCACATACAGGAACCATTATGAGGTCTCAGGAGGATGTGAAAAGACACATGAAGATGGGAGGGAAAAGTGGCAGGAGGGAAGAAGAGAAATTTCAGTGTAGATGTGATGCCTATATGCATCACAGGGAAGATTATATGCATGTATAAAGCAATAGAAAGATAAAAATTGCTAAAGGGCGTGACACCAAGCCTGATGATCTGTTTTCAATCACATTCCATGTGGAATTAGGAAATAATCAGCTACAACAAGTTGTCACCCAACCACTACACATAGGCCATAACATGTATCTGCACAGAGCCACACACAGAGAAATAATTATATAAACGCAATTTTAAAATTATTAAAAACATATTGAACAATACATTAAATTATGAACATATTATTGTAATTGTGAACATGATCACTTCACAGGAAATTTTTTGCTTCAATGATTTATCAGATGGCTAAAGATCTGAATTTTCCACAAGCAGCTAAAACTGAATTAAATGGGTCTGCTTTGCACAAATACCCATGGAAAGACACACACACACACAGGCTAAATTTGTTATTTATAAAGTGACATCATATACAAATTCTCCAAATAATTTTATTCATATAGCATCTCTACATGATGACATCCCTTGATTTAGACATGCAATATTTCATTTTTTCTCTATAAAAGAAATCTTTACATTAAGAAACAACTGTAACAAGGATAGGTACTGTTGGTAATTCAAATAATTTTCTACTTTAATTTACTTCATTATAAACACATAAGTCAGGGAAAATTTGCAACTGTAACCAACAATAGGGTCAGCCAATAATGTGTATAAACCCTTCTTTATCTAGACAAAATTTTGCTTTTTATGTTCCTGAAACTAAGTGAGCTATCTGACCATGAAGTGTTCTCTCTGACACTAAAGCAAGATTAAAAACTACAGAAGTATAAGTGAACTCAGACAAATACATGACTACAAAAAACTACCAAATATCTTTAAATAAAAGCTGATATAAAATGTCCCTCTCAACATGGTATGTACTCACTCATATATAGCCTTTAGACATAAAGCAAAGATTACCAGCCTACAATCCACATGACCAGAGAATCTAAGGAACAAGGAGGACACTAAGAGTGGCATATATGGTCCCACAAGAAGGGGAGAGGGACAAGATCTCCTGAGAAAATTGAGAGCATGCGGGAGGGGAGAGGGAGCTAAGAGAATGAGAATGGGAGAGGAGGATATGAGGGAGCAGGAATTTTAAATCCAGGGAAGAATAGAGAGAAAGATAAGAGATACCATAATAGAGGGAGCCATTATAGATTTGAAGAGAAATCAGGCACAAGGGAAATTTCCAGACATCTACAAGGATGACACCAACTAACAATCTAAGCAACAGTGGAGAGGCTACCTTAAATGTCCTCTCCTGATGATGAGATTGCTGACTACCTTATATACTATCCTATAGCCTTCATCCAGCAGCTGGTGGAAGTAGAAGCAGACACTCACAGATAAACACTGAACTGAACTGGAATCCAGTTGCAGAGAGGAAGGAGTGATGAGCAAAGGAGTCAAGACCAGGCTGGTGAAACCCACAGAAAGAGCTGACCTGAACAAGGGGGAGCTCATGGACTCCAGACTGATAGCTGGGAAACCACATAATAGCTGATCATGACCACATGAATGTGGGTGCCAGTGAGGAGGCCTCAGAAATCTATGGGGCTTCTGGCAATAGATCAATACTTATCCCTAGCATAGGAAAGGACTCTGGGAGCCCATTCTACACAGAGGGATACTCCCTCAGGCTAGACAAACAAGGAAGGGCCTAGGCCCTATCCCAAAGGATATGGCAGACTCTTAAAATGCCCCATGGAAGGCCTCATCCTCCCTTGGGAGCAGAAAGGGTATGGGATAGGAAGGTTACCAGTGGGGAGCAGAGGGGTAGGGGAGGGAGACGAAAATGGGATTGACATGTAAAACAATGTTGTTTGTAATTTAAAATAAAAATGGAAAAAATTAACATTATCTCAATCCAGTGTAAAAATTGTGCATCAGAACAAAGAAAAAAGTGATATTAGCTCTTGTGAGAATAATTAAAGAAAAATTGGGAGGGAGTTGCAACAGGAATTGGTCATCTAATGACATATTAAGCATACTCAGGAATATTACCATTAAGTATCACAAACTAATTATTTGTGGAAAGAGGTCAATGGAGGAAGATATAAGGGAATAAAGCCTTAACATACATTGTAGACACAGTGTCAGGGAAGCAATCAGCCAGAGTATAATGGTGGCAGTCAAGTGAACTAGCTACAGTGACCCAATAATTGTTATAGCAACAGGAATGATCTAACAGTACCCAAGTGGTGTCTATTCATAGCCACTGGCTAAAGGGACCCAAGAGGAGATACATTAGAGAAGCCCTACAAACTTTGAGAGTTGCCCTGTGACAGGGCATAATTTCCTGTAAACCTGGATCGATTGTATAACTGGGAGACGAGAATGGGCCAGGCCAGGTAGAGTTTTATCATTTGTCCATAAATCACTTGATGGTTTTGATCACAAACAGTGGTTCAAATAAGGATTCTGGCTTGGGGAATGTGAACTTGGGCTTGGGTATGAATGGAACTTCTGTTGGACATGTGTACTCAGCTTCCTATCTATATGCCTGCAGAGTGTGAGAATCCAGAAGAGCAGCTCTGACTTGTACATTCCTATATTTTTGGTTGTAAGCCTAGCCTTTGACAGCTGAGGCATCTCTCCAGCCTAACTGGTACATTCCTATATAAGACCTCAGATTTGGGTATGGGCACAGGGGTTAAAGTTAAGCACCCAAAAGTCACTGGCTGCATGACAATATAATTTTCTCTCTCTTTGAAAACTGTTTTCAGGAAGAGGCTACAAGGTAACAATGGGGAAGACAAACAACATGCTTCTCGTTCAAAGAGGAATAAGAAGGAACAGGCCTTCCAGGACCCTCACGCCGTAGAGGTAGGAACCACGGCCACATAGCTTCTCCATTTGACTCATTGCCAATCTGTGGCATTCATTTCCATCTCCACAGTGGTGAGAGAAACTTCCCAGATGTCCTCATGAAAGTCCCCTCCTTGGCTGCATTGGTTTTGAGACAGCAGGATTTTAGATGTTGTCATAAGCATGGTTTTATCACACAACACAATACAAGAAAGACAGGGCCAACATAGAGGCTTTCCTGAGCAGAATCAGGAGACATAGGATTCCAGGAAATCCCCAACCTTGCAAAGGAAGAAAATGCCCCCTCACCCTTTATGGTTAGAACAGAAATAAACATGAAGAATGGAGAGGCATGCTACTAGCTACAAAGCTCTTCTTGCTTTCTCCCAGAAGAACATAAAAGCAAAATAGGGGTTGTGAGAAGGGATTTGGGAAAGCTTTAGTGATGCTGGTGCTGAGGAGCTGGCATTTCAACCTCAGCAGTCTTAAGTCAACAACCAGGAAAGGGTAAGGCAGAATGGTCTGAAAGGAAGCATAACTCAGTGAGGAGGGAGCAGTGTAAAGTTTTGCTGGACAAGTCTCACCAGGTAATGAGTAAGTGTGGCTCACTTTGACCTACCTTGAGCAAGAGATAAAAGGCTCATCCACATGTGCCTCTCCTCTAGGACACAAACACAGGGAGTTTTGGGATCAAACAGACCTAGATCTCCCGAGTCAAGCAAGGAGTGATCTTGAACCATTGAATTCTCTCTTGCTTGTGGTCACCTAAATATGAACACTGGCCTTTGTTTCCACGGTTAGCATCTTTAGACCTTCATGTATAAATCTGCTCCCGGGATCAGAGGTGTGAGATATGGTAGTGCAAACATAAAGACCCAAAGCCTCTCTCTGTACTTATCTGTTTTCCTGATGAAGAACAAGGGCTTCAAGGTGTTTTCCTGATGACTCAGTAAAGCAGAAACTAGAGAGTGCAAGGAGAGCATGAGGATTACTAGTACAGATCCCAGACTCTACTCTGCTGTTGATCACATGGGAAACAATGCTCAAGCTCCAAGGAAAGCAGCAGGAAGACAAATGAGAAAAATACATTAAGGGCCTCACACCTATTTAGGTTAGACGACTGTGCATCCCTGATTTTCTCCACCTGTTGGGACTATAGCTCTTTGTGATAGCACTGTTTAAGCAGGGTAAGTTAAGCTGTCTGCTGGAATGTTTGGTAACATGTCATATTTCTTTCTGGTGTTAGAAGTTTGTGATCTGGGCTGGTTAGATTAGCAGTCAGCCTGACAGGACATGGAACCACCTGTGACGAGAACCTCTTTTTAATACTCTTTTGTATTCTTTGATACTTCATGCATGTATACACTATTTCTTGATCATCTTCACCTGCAGTCTCTCCATGAAAGTATACCCTGGACTCCTCCAACAAATATCTGTCTAGACTTCATATCCTCCTTTTGATTGCATAAGTATGTACCTATTTAACCCACTGTGTCTAGCTAGTTCTCTTGAAGTGCACAGAGCTTTGGGGTCATCCACTGATGACCAGGGCCCATGTCCCCAGGGAGAAGTGACTCTTCCTTCTCCAGCAGCCATCAGTTGCCAATAGCTCCTACGCTAGAGGTATAGCCACTGCAGCACCTCCCAGGAGATTATCCTGGTTTTAGTGTGTTCAGGTCTTGTGCAGGTAACCACAACTGCCATGGGTTCACAGGTGCAACAGTCACACCACAGCCAGGGGACAGTATTTCACAGTGCTCCTCCCTCTAATGTGACTCTTACATTCTCTCTGTCTCCACATCTACAATATTGCCTGAGCCAAATGACAGGGGCACAGGGATGTAGATGTCCCATCTGTGGCTGGGAACTCACAGTTGCTTAGTGTAAGCACTTAGAATAGTTATGTTTTTCTACCTTGACCACTATTCATTGCAACTACAAGTTCCTCAAACCAGAGTTGAGAGCAGTGCAGACCTATGCTTGCAAATGTAAATATATGGAAGGCAGTTGAAGAATATGATCATTTAGCAGAAATACAGTAAGTCCTCCTGCAGCACTTGCAAGGAACTATGAGCCCACTAATAATAGGTTTTGACTATGTTTACATCACCAGGCATACACTCATTCATTTGGAACAGGCCTCCAATCCAATGAGGAGGACAAATGGTTAGCCCTGGGAAGAGAAGTGCAAGTATTAGGAAGTGGACTCATCATGCCTGGCAGGCTAGTATGAAACCATGCAGGGTCCAGCCATGGGTAAGATCATTGATGACATTTCTCTCATGACAGCCAGCATAATACCTTTTAGATGCTATGAATATTAGCCAGCTGGGAGTGTTTCCTGGTGAGTTAAATTCTGATTTTCCTATTACCTGTAACAGCAGTGTATAGTGTCTCAGCTACACGGTCCTACAAATTTGTTGTGTTGTGCAACCAAAAGCAGTGGTAAATCAACTTTGATATTTAGTCACCTCAGGGGCAATCGGGACAATAGGGAGATAATCTGTGTGCAATTCTGAGATTTTTACTTAATGTCCTATGGTTTAGGAATAACAATTAGTAGTATCTTTGTTTAATGTAGCATTATTGTGCCTAGAGAGATGGCTGGGTCATTAAGAATACTGTCTGCTCTTTCAGGAGACCTGGGTTCAAGTTCCAGCTCCACATGGCAGCTCACACCTGTCTGTCAATCAAGTTCCAAGGCATCTGACACCTGCACACAGACATACATGCAGGCAAAACACCAGTGAACATATGTCAATGATTCATTAAAAAATAGCACGTATGACCTCGTTTTCCATCTGGTGCATTTTCATAAAGCTTCTTCATACATCTCTAGCATTCCTTTGCCTTCTTATCTCCACTCCTTTTCACTATTCCCACTTAAACTTTTCTCTCCCAGTAAGCCCCTCATGTTCTTTCATATCACTGTCTTCAAGCATGTCCTCTTACTATGTATTTTACGTGGGGACTAAGGTGATGGGTTCTCATGTTGTTTCTTTCTGCACACTTTACTTTGGTTGACCCTTACCACAGCCCCTCCTTGTACGATTCCCATCACTCTACAAACTGCTTGAACCTTTCTGACACCAGGATTTCAGGTATCTACTTTCATTTACCAGTATTCTGCTATTTTCCATTCTTTCATGCAAACTTCTCCCAACCCAATTGCCTGTGTATAGTTTCATGATTTCCAGATGGACTGCAGGATGAGTACACAAAGCAAAACATTCAAAGCTAGGACCCACATAAGAGTGAAAAGATGTGGTGTTTGTCCTTTTGGGGGTGGGGTGACCTTACTCAGTATAATTCTTTACCAGTTCAATTTCATTGATTTTCAAATAGTCTTAATGAGGAATTATTGAAATCATGTTGGGGTATGTCTGTGGTGGTCATCTTGATTGTTCATGAAAATGGAAAGACCCAGCCCATTGGGAGGGTGCCACTCACTAGGCAAGGCGTCGAGAATGTGTAAGAGAAAAGGAAAGCCAGCAATAAGCAAATGACCAAGGAAGCAAGGATCCCTGTGCTTATTGTCTCTCTGCTCCTGACTAAAGGTGAGCTAATGCTCTTAAATTTCTGCCTTGACTTCCTGGCAATGAGTGATGAAAACCTGGATCTGTAAGCCAAAGATAACCTTTCAACCCTGACTTGAAAGGTGTTTTCTCACAGAAACAGAAATGAAATGAGTAGGGGGCCATTTGCATCCCTTTGGATTTCTCTGTATGATCTGGAAGACACAGCTTCCTGAGGGAGACATTAGAGGGCTCTGAGTCTCTTATGGAGACAAAGAGATGTCATCAGTTGTGTTGTCAAAGCCTAATCAAATGGAATGCCTTCTGAAGTCACCTTCTTTGATGACACATTCATTAAACTTGTGTATATGGGGCAGGAGAGGATTGTCAACGATGGCCCAATTGCTTGTAGACATTTTAAAATCCCTTATCCATGGAGCCTGCCAAAGTGTGGCAAGCACTCTCATAGAAGTTCAATTTAGAATCTGAGTTGTTGATTGAAGAAGAACAAGTCCACATGTTTCCCACAGGTTAGGTTTTCCTTCGCATTTTTGTTTGATTTGTTTGTTCACATTACATTCCCCTCTTTCACACAGATGAGGTGATATGCTTTGTACCATACTTTAAATTTCTATGTTGAAAAACAACTGGAAATTCAAGGTCTCTCCCAGTTTTATCTCATGGTCTTCAGGAAGCCTGAATTAGACCCCCTACCTGCCAAAAGAATTTTACACATGAGTGTCATTCATTCCCTTGCTCATTTGTAAAGGGACAGCCTGCTTTCTTGGGTGCCTTCTGATGCAGGAGAATGTGCACTGCTTGGGTGGGATCAGGGAAGGTGGAGCTGCCAGTGTAAATGTGAGGCACCTGTAGCAGTTCATAGTCTGAAGACTTCAGTGGGTTTGGTTGGTTTTGTCAGCATCAGTTAGTAAACAGCAAGTAATTTTGGGGTGTGGCGGGTATTATGGGTGAATTTTGTTGCACTGTTAGTGTTGAAGAAATGAGTGTCTCCAAGGTAAACAGGAATGGAATGGGACAGAAATCCAGAGTTGAAGGTAGAGAAATCTTGAATTCACTTGTTCTCACCTTAGGAAGCATTATCCAGTTCAATGTCATGAATAAATATGAATTGCCATTCAGTTTCAGAGATATTCTGTGCTAACACTCCTCCTTATCGCTTCTGTGTTCATTTTCCCAGTGTTTGTATCATTAGCCAACTGAGGCTCTGTTTCCAGCTACTGTGTTGCCTGGAGACCTGCCATATTTCCAGGTGCTGTCTTCCTTCTCACCTTTGATTCTAAGCTGCTGCCTGCATTCCCATGACTTTCTGTTTGACAGTTCCTTTCCAGAGCTCCTCACTGCACCTTACTTTCTACAGTTGTCCCTTATTTGCCATAGCATACAGTGGAGGATTCAATCTGGGGAACCTGCTGAACTCAAACATGGGAATGTTTAAATTGTCAGGTGCTGTCAGCAGTGGTTGGGTGTTCTTGTGGATGTGCACAGTGCTCCAGCGACTCTTTCCTCCTCCACTCTCTGGGAATCACTGGGTGTTCCTTTGCATTTCTGCTGACATCAAGACCTGCAAGGCCTATTTCTGGTTACTTTGTATAACTGTGTAGGCATCCTCTGTGATCTTTGTCCTCTGTTTCCTTCCATTCAATAGAGTGCCTGTCTGGTTGGCCCAGTAGAATTCTGAGCATGACACGAAAGGCAGCTAAGTGTTCTTGCCATGTCTGGTCTTGCATGTTCCATGGCTGGAACACAAGGCACAAAGATTAATGTTATCAGGATCTGCTTGCCCCTCCAAATCTTCATCACTCTTCTTGAGCTGTCCTCCTCAATAGTAACACTCAGTCAGTATTCCTCCCATCCTACACTGCCTGAGGCAGGTGACTTTCATTTCTTCTTTAATCATTATGTTAATATTTAAGATTATAATGGAATTACATCATTTCCCCCTTCCCTTTGTCCCTTGAAACCCTTCTTCATGCTCACTATCAAATTGTTGGCTTCTTTTTACTTTAGTTGAGATTACACACACACACACACACACACACACACACACACACACACACACACAGAGAGAGAGAGAGAGAGAGAGAGAGAGACAGAAAGACTCATTCAAACTACAACATATTCACTGTCTACAACATTACATTTATGTATGTCCTCTGGACTGATCATTTGGTATTGGATAACCTATTGGATTGTGCTTTTCTCCCACTATCAGTTACCTATATGTGGTTTGTTTGTTTGTTTTGTTTTTTGGTTTTGTAGCATTGACTTGTCTTGGGCATCCCATGTGCACTTTGCAATGTCTGTTTTGGTTGTTCTTCAGTTCATGCTTAGGCCATCATGGTGGAGGGACTTTACGGGTGTAGCTTCTGGCATTCCTAGGAGACACAATCTCACAGCAAACTCCATGATCTCTGTTTCAAACAATCCTTCTGTCCCCTCATCTGCTATATTCATTGTGTCTATGTGGCTGGGCTCCAGCAGGCTGCACTTTCCTTAGTTGTGCTATTCTTTAATGGTCTCTGTCTGTTGGAAAACAAAGTTTCCATGATAATTCATGAAGACTGCAATTCTCTGTGGGTATAAGGATACTATTTGGAAAATAGTTAAGGATTACACTGACTTGTCAGTTACTGGTGCTACAGATTCCATTACTGTATCTACCCCTGGGTAGTTGGCTAGGTTTCCCGTACCAGGTCTGATTTCCCCCTTCTTGAGTAGGTTTAAGGCTGATTAAGGATCTGTAGGTTACCAAAAATGTATCTACACTTAGTGATACCTTCCCATGCTTATCATTGAAATAACATGTGCCTACCCAGCATTCTCTTACAGTGCAGCCCAGGTAAGGAAGGCTCTGAGCCACTGAGAAGAAAGCCCCAGGGGTGATTCTCTGTCTTGTCCTCAAATACAACTCTAGCAGTTCTCTGTTGCCCATGCAGCTTCTTGGGCTCTGAGGTAAACATGCAGACTTTACAAGGCCTTGAACAAAGTATAACAGTGTCTTGCACATGGGCCTCGGCCACATCATCATTGTTCAGCACACTTGGAATTGTTAAATGGTGAGTCCTTCTTCCCCAAATTCATCTTAAAGATGCTTTTATTTTATGGAATGCATGAATCTTCAAGGACATGCCCAAAATAAGTGTTAAACTGTGTGGAGAGTGAGGGAATACCAGAGTGAGCTTTGTGTGGCTGAAAAGATAGCTCAACATTTGTGGAGCATAGCCTCTTTACAGAGGACCTGGACATCCATATGGAGGGGATTCCATCCACCTGAAATTCCAGTTAGAGAGCATGCCTCTCCCTATTCTGGACTGCATAGGCACTTAAGTATTCATTGTGCACATAGCATGTACTCAGGTACACATAAATGAATCAATGTGTTTTGTTTGTGCAGTATTTTGTTATTTTTTTGTTTTAGAGACAGGGTTTCACTGTGCAGCCTGGCTATCCTAGAACACAGGCTGCTCACCAGAGACCTGACTCCCTCTGACTTCGATGTGCAGAGATTAAAGGCATGTACCAACACCAATATGGCTATTAAATATCCCCTTTTTTGAAATGTTTGGACTTCCTACTTGAGTGGGCATTGTGAACAGATGTTTATGGAGGCAGTCAGAACATGTTAAGAAGCATTCATATGTCAATGAAATTTTGGACAGTCTTGGAACTTTTCAGGCCTTGTATGTTCTGGGAAAAGAAATCCTAGTCTATAAAACTCCAGTGTAGGTAAGTGGAGATATTTCTGTTATGAAATGTAGTTTTGCCTGCCAAAGGTGCAGTCTGATCAATAGTAAACAAATTCCCAGTGGGACCTGTATTACACATATCTCTAATTCAAGGATTCCTCATTATGTCATTCTTACAAGACTGTTACAAGTCCAGGCTTTGTAATAGGGAGGTCTGTTGATAGGGTGAATAGCCTTGTAGATGTGGGATGGGGAGGTAGACTGTCTTTGCCACTTTGTAGAGCACTGAGCCATCTTTCAAAGGTCTCTTTTCCAGCATGAAAGTTCATTAACCTTGTTTTGAGGTCAGGAGGAACTGAGTCTAATAATCTATTTTCATTGACATAATGGCAGCATCTGTGATTCAGTTACAAGGGGAATCTTGGTTTTCTCTATACATCTTGTAGATGAGATGGAAAGTGAAGATATCCAGTCATAAACTGAACAAGTATGTGGTGATTTGAGTAAGAATTGCCCCAATAGGCTCATTTATTGAAATGCTTGATTCTCAGTAGCCTGTTTTGGAAGGATTAGGAGTTGTGGCCTTGTTGGAGGATTTACAGGCTTTGAAGTTTCAAATGCCCATATCACGCCATTCCCTGTTAGTGGGCTCTCTCTCTCTCTCTCTCTCTCTCTCTCTCTCTCTCTCTCTCTCTCTCTCTCTCTCTCTCTCTCCCTCCCTTATTTCTGTGCAAAGTTATTAGCTCTCAGCACCTGTTGCAGCACCATGCCTTCCAGCTGCCATGCACCCACCATGGTGGTCATAGACTCTAACTACCCTCTGAAACTTAGGTCCCCAATAGGTTTTCCATAAACTGACTTGGTCATGGTGTCTTCACAACAATTGAAAGTAACTATAACTAATACAACAGGTGTATTTCACAACCAACTGTTAGTGTTGTCATTTATTAACTATAACTCACATTTTCAAAGGATTTGAGAAATACAGATATCTCATAGGAAATCAGGGACATCATTGTATACCTGCAAAAACTCAACTATATCATCCTTGTTACCAGAAATGGGCCTGAATGGGCCTGAAGAAATCTACTTAACTAATAGCTGTAGTATGGTATAGGTTAGTTGAATTTACTTTAGCCTTTCCTTTTCCTTCTTTCTTTCCTTTTTTTTGTGTGTGTGTGCTTGGCTGGCTAGCTGGCACTCTGTCTGTCTCTCTGTTTTGGCAGGTTCTCAGTAAACAGCAGTGCTGGCCTGAATTCAGAATGTAATCCATCAGGGCCTCCATATCCTCCTACCTTAGCCCCAAAGTGCTGGAATGACAGGCTTGTGCTAATAAGCCCTCCAGGCACATCCCCAATAAAAATTGATTTGTGATTTCTCGTGGTTAATAATTAAGATTCTGAAGGTATAAGACGCATCAATGAACATTATTGTAATGATGCCACTACACAACACTGGTAAAAGTTTTATAAGTAAACTAGAAATTAGAGGCTTGTCATCCAGGCAGTGGTGGTGCCTGCCTTTAATCCCAGCACTGGGGAGGGAGAGGCAGGTGTATCTCTGTGAGTTTGAGACCAGCGTGATCTTGAAGTACTAGTTCCAGGACAGCCTCCAAAGTCACAGAGAAATCCTGACTCAAACAAAAAAAAAAAAAAGAAAGAAAAAGAAATTAGAGGCTGGTCATCTCCTGTTTTTTTTCGCAATGACTCTGAAGAGTTCCCTTGTGGGCTGTGAGAATTCCTATATGTTCTCCTAGGCAAAGGCTCTGAGAAGACTTAAGTAAGCCTCAACTTGGCTGTATTGCCAAAGATGATCATAACCTTGACACTGAGATACTCCAACATCCACCTGGCTCCACAGGAGTGCATCTTAGCACCTGCTGTGTTAAGCTGGGTTTCAAGCCAGGACTTCCTGAGGGCTATAGAGTTCTCTACCAATGTCACCATATCCTCAGCCCCTTAACGTACTATACCCCCTCTTCATGTGATGCTGACATCTTCATGACACAAGAGGGTAAACCAAACATGCCCCCATTTTTCATGGTACAGATAATTGGAAAGCACAGTACCGGTGGGGTCAGGGGGAAAATGAGGAAAGTGGAGTGAGAAAGCTTGTGTTTGTACCCTCTCCCTGACATCCCTAGAGACTGGCCTTTGGGCCCATCACACATCTCTTTCTTGTTTGGCCAAATGGGTACTATTAACTCAGCATGAGTAATAGCACTGCTGTGAGGAGGAAATGAGCTACCCAAATGACTGCACTTTATGGACAGTGAAGCATTTTGTAGAGTGTGATGCCAGTATTCTTCAAGCTGAACAGGAAATGATGACAGTATCCTAACAGCCACCCTCCTTCTGTCTTTCTCCTTCCAGTCATCAAGCTGTGGTAATGCAAGGAGCCACAGTGGCATCAATAACACCAATCCAGAATGTATGTCAGAGAACGGCATAAACCAGAACGTGCCTGACCTTATCTACAATGTCCCTAAGTTTTCCCAGAAGGAGTATGCAGCATTCAAAGACCAAGGTCCTTACTCCCATATAAACCAGATATTGAAGGAGGCCCATTTCTACAGCCTACAGCAGAGAGAACAATATCCGATATGATGATCTAGGTGTTCCTCATCACTTGTTTATAAAAAACAATGGCATTCACACAAAGCAGTCTTAGATTTCGTCTGTATTTTCAGTAAGAGTTAGCTGTTTTGCTCCACCACTCTGAATTCCAAGGTCTTTCGTGACACTTTGATATATTTTCTGTCTACTCTGATGTCCAATTCATGTTAAGTAGGAACAGAAGGATGCTGGACAGCCTATATGTCTAATTTGGTTTGGGTTCCAAGTCACTCTTTTAGAGTCTCCATGTTAAATGTGTATTTAAAATGTGACTCTTTTTTCTGACAGGCTAAGTGGCCTGGGAAAGTGTGTGGTTTCATTAAAACATGAAAGAACAAACAATATCAACAAACTGGTAATGAGCATCAGGGAGGAGGGAGAATGTGACTTGTTCTCGTTCTGAAATGAATGACATGGATGCCTCTCACAAGGGACATGCTGCACAGAAATAGCTCTCTACCTATACTGGGGACAATGTGAGCCCTGCAGTTGTTAAATTGAAGCCTGTGGCTAGTAACTGCACTCCTTACATTCCAAGGGAGAAGCCTTCTTCCTGTAAGGTCCCTGTGTATGCCCTTCAGTCCCGTAGAATACACTGGCAATTCTGTCAGTGAAATGCATGGCAATGCTGTTACTTAAGTGCAAAGTCTAGATATGAACAGTTTATGTGTTGTTCCTTACAGTTCCATTAGTTATGTCTAATGTTGATAAGGTCTAAGCTTCTGGAAACCATATCTGACTTGTGAGGTGTTGTGAAGCAGGGTGGGATGACTGTTCGTTGTATAACAAGCTTTTCATGGGGAAGAGGGCATCTCACATCATAAAAACAATACAGTTGTTTGGGGAAGGTGGGCCAGTGAAACAGAGCCTTTGGCACACCCCAGTAATGGTAAACCTATCAGCACCAATTAATATGTATTGTGATGCCTGAAGTGAGGCCCCATTAGAAGAAAGACAATGCCATTTAGTGATGCATCTTTTCCTTGGGTCAGGATTATAGCCATACCTGCCAGGTCTGGCTTTTACATTTGGGCTGGGGGGTGCAGCCTACTAGTCTGACACTTTAGCAGCAACCCAGCTACCCAGCCCTGAGATGTACAAGTTTAATTAATTGAAACCTAACTTCAAATAATACCAACCCTTTCCTGAATAGTGTAGCTCCCACCACATTGTTTTCCCACTACCTGAATTACTCTCTTTGGTGAACCGTTTGCTGGAGGAGCAGACAAGGATATGTTTCTCACACTCACAAGATAGCAGGCAGTGTATTCTCAAGCCATTTCCAGTGTCTTAGGAGTGTTGCACTGCTTGCAAAACTTGAATCTGTTTCAAAGGCTGGGTGTATAAGAGAGACTCCAATTATGCCTGGACTGGAGTTGTCATGGTGATGCCCTTGCAACACATTTCATTACTGCACATGATTTTCCTGTGTGATTGCACTGTGCAAACCTCTCCCAGCCAGTTTGAAAGAGACAGACATTCCCCAATGCACCATTCTCATTTTCTCTCATGAGAGGTTACAGATCTGTGTTCCTTAAATGTCGTGACTCAGCTTGAGGCCCCTTGAGGATTCTGGACAGGAGGTGGTGGCAGAGGTGTAAGTTGTTAATGTAATCCTGAAACCACTGTGGCAGAGGAAGTTATTAACCTGGGAGAAAAAGAGATTTTTCAGACTGGATGGAATCCTGGTGGTTGCCTAGGTTACCGGGAGAGAGAGCTGGTCCCCATGGAGACTGCCACATGACCAGCCTCATTCTACAGGATCCAGGCCTGAAGCAAGAGTATAGGGCATGTGCTTACGCATCAGAGCCTTCTCAATATTAGGACTTTCCTGAAGGTACTCTGAGCCTGTTTGTGACAAGGAAAGATGCAGAGGACAAGGACAGGCCCTGGACCCTAGCTCCATCACCCATTGGATTTTCAGTGAGAATGTGCAGATTGACAGACACTTTCCTCCTTGTGCTAGAAGGGTCTATGAACACTAGTGTGGCCCTGATCTCTGAGCCACAGATGCTATTCTTTCTGTGATGGTGGGCCTTGTGTGGGGCATGTGGAGGGTACTTTCACACAAGTGATGAAATGGAATATTGATTAGATTCCACAGTCTGATGATCACACAAAGGGTTTCTCAAGATGCCAGAAAACACCTCCTCCTATCGCTCTCCATCTTTTTCTCTCTTTCTCCCTCTCTCCATCTCCCCCCATCTCTCTGCACAGAACCAAAGAAATTGTGAAACTCCTCACACCATATATTCACGCAGAGGATGGAGCACTAAGTTAAGTGAGCATGAATATGTATGTATGTATGTATGTATGTATGTATGTATGTATGTATGATGACCTCACTGTCTGTGGAACCTGGTAACAAAGAAGACCCTAAGAGAGATATACAAGTATCTGCCTATTAAGGGCAAATTTGAAATAGACAAGCTCACTTGAGTACATCAGAAGCATTAGAGGGAGGGTGGTGGTAGAGTAGGGGGAAGAAGGAAGGACAATGGAGAGGTAAACATGAGGGAACAGCATGGTTGCATTGGGGGAAGGACAGTGGCAAATCAATTAAAGAATTATCTTGATAGAGTGAACCATTATGGGATTAGTGGAAAAAAACTGGCACTAGGGCAATCCCAGAAATAAACAAGGATGACCCCACATAAAACTCTAAGTAATAGTGGAGAGGATGCTTGTACTGGCCTTCCCCGGTATTCAGATTGAGGATTACCATAATCATCATCATAGAATCTTCATCCAGTAACTGAAGAAAGCAGATGCAGAGATCAAAAATTACCCACTGGCCTGACATCCATGGAGTCCAGCTGAAGAGAGGGAGACTGATAAAATGTGCAAAGTGGTCAAGACCAGGATGGAGAAACCCACAGAGACACCTGAACCTACCTAGTGGGAGTTCACTGACTTTGGACTGACAACTGGGAACCTTGCATAGGACCCTAGAAGGCCAATTGAAAAATGCAGGTGACAGTGGATGGGGTGGGAAGTGTGTGGATCCTATGGAAGTGTGTAGACCACAATCTATCAATGATGCATTAACTGGATTTTTGGAGCACATTTCCTATGGAGAGATAAAATGCATAGTATAGACATGGGGAGGGCCATGATCCTGTCTTAAGCTGGTGACGGGATGGACTTTGATGATTCCCAATGGGAAGCCTTTTTCTCCTGAAAGCAAAGGGAGTACGAGGGGAAGATTAGGGAGAAAGAAGAGGGAAGATAATAGGAACTATGATTAGAATGTAAAAAAATAAATAAAATATATACATACATAAACACACATATACACATATACATATATGCATATACATATATGTATATAATGACCACACTGAGAGTGGTTCCTGGAAATGGTCATATCATTTTTACAATGACAAAATAGATTGTTTGCCAGGGTGAGGTCCATGTGACTGAAATTTGCAAGGCTTCATTCCAAGTAAAATCTCTCACAGATGTGCCCTGAGACTTGACATCACAAGAGTGAACAATATATTCTAAGCAAAATCCCTCCAGGGAGTTTGAGAATTACAATGCCCCTTCAAAGCTCATCCCCAAAATCAATAAATAAAATGAATCAAAGAATTGGGCTACCATTGCTGAAACTCATGTGGACCTAAAGGCCAGGAAGGACACATACTGTGCTGGTCCCTCTCTAGAAAGGATCAAGAAAATAATGAGTATCCCTGAGGTGTGACATTACATCACATTACATTACATTACATGCCCAGCACCATGTACCAAATCCCACAATTTTCATGTGTCTGTTGTGGTCAAAAGTACAGAAAGACACTGAATTTTGATGCCATCTTAGTGTACATGTAATCAAATGTGAATACCAATCTCTGAGGAAAAATAACATGGAACATGCTTAATGGACATAAAGATAGTAGAATTCAAAAGGAGAACCCAAGCATTCTGCCTTCAGCCTCCAATGATTTTTGTTTGTGTTGTTGTTTTGAATTACTCTACATAATTGTTGCTGTGCCAGAACTTCATAAGTGACCAGAATGGAAGAAAATTCACAGAGATTTCTTTGACTCCAGGTCTTATATTCTGGACTAAAGGCCAGACCTACCATGGCTAGCTCAGTCTCGTTTCTTAGTAACTATCTTGCCCTTGAATGACAACAGTCATAAGTAAGTCTATTCAATAGACATGTAACTACTGTGGTGGTCTGAATGAAAATAAGCACCATAGACTTAAAGGGTGGTATTATTGGAGGTGTGGCCTTGTTGGAGGAAGTGTGTCAATGGGTAGTGGGCTTTGAGGTCTCAGAAGCTCAAGCCAGGCCTGGTTGCTCACTCATTGTCTCTTCCTATTGCATGTGGATCCTGATGTAGAAGTCTCTGCTACCTCTCCAGCACCATGTCTGCCTGCATTCTGCCATGCTTCCCACCATGACAATAAAGGACTAAACCTCTGAAGTGTAAGCCACCTGAGTGAAAGATTTTCTTTGTAAGGGTGGCCAAAGCATGGTGTCTCTTCACATCTAGAAAACCTTAACAGAGACACCTACAGACAGTAACCTTATGTGCAATCATCTCCGTTCATAGTGAGGTCTCCCAATGAGCCCTGGCCTGAGATGCATGTGAAACACAGGACCCATGGAAAAGAGAGTACTGTGCAGGTTAGGGTGGAGAGGATTTGGTGATGTCCTTGGAAAGAGCATCCTCATGGGGTTCCAACTTTACCTGCTTTCTTGATGGTGGCCCTCAGCATTTCTGTCCACTGCTGGCTTACTGAGCCTGGTCTGAAATTTGGTCTCCAGCAGTGTTATTGCTTGTGGAGCCAGATGAAATTGCTCAACAAATTTTAATCTTCAGTGGATTTCCTTCCTTTGTGATGTCTGGGTATATAACACAGATGACATTGTGGGAGGGGAATCCTTCTCCTGCAAGGCAATGGGCTGTCTAGAGGGCTTCAGAGCAATGTAGGAGTTTAGGAACCAGGAGAAAAGACAAAGAAAGGAACACTGTCTTAAGTCCATCAACACACCTACCCTGCTGACCTGATAGACACCCTAAGCAAGATTGTATTTCCCAAAACCAAACACATCCAGTAATGCTAACCACTTTCTGGGCTCATATACTCAGTGTCCAAATGGGACTGATGATTGCCTGATTGGCATCTTTTCCTAGCAGCTACTATGAGGAGTCCTGGGGGAAGTGTTAGGGGCACATTCATCTAAGAGGCAGGCTTGTCCACACAGTGTGCAGATGACATCCAAACAGTTTTGAGAACAAAGAAAGACAGCTTTAGAACAAAGGATCTCAACACCTCGTGGCACACCTAGCTGTCTTGCATGGGAGAGTCATGGGGTGCACTGTTTCTTTCAGTCCAGTCAGTAGAAGGAATACAAGTATGATCATCACATTTTATAGGAATATGCACATGCATAGGAAGAACTGGCTCACCAGCAAGCGATCCTGGAGTGTTCTGTCAGTCTGTGGGATCATTGTGTCCTTTGTTGCCACAGTGCTTGGCTGAGGAAAGGCACAGGGGAAGAGCAGAAGCACTGTCCAAACTGGGTTCCTCACATTCTAGATACTGGAGCAACTGGGCACCTGGGCATCTGAAGATGGCATCACCTGTTAATCCACATGTGTTCCAGAAAATATTTTCCAATTTTTCAGGTTATATTTGTACATTTGGAAAGCATGTGTGTATGTTTTTGTATGTTCATACATGTGCTTGTCATTACACACATATGAGAATATTAGAGAACAACAAAGGGAGTCTGTTTTGGTTTTCCAGCACAGGGGTTCCAGTAACCTTACTCAGGTCAAAAGTCTATTTAGGTGGTAGATTGCATTTACTGATTTTATATGTTTACCCACCACCTTAAATCTGGAATGAAACCTACTTGATCATGCTGCATGGTCTTTTTGACATGTTCTTGGATTCATTTTGCAAGGAGTTGATTATTTATGTGTCTATGTTCATAAGGGAAATTGTTCTGTAATTCTGTTTCATTTTTTAGTCTTTATGTGGTTTGGATATCAGGGTAACTGTAAGCTAACAAGATTAATTGGCAATGCTCCTTCTGTTTGTAGTTAATGGAATAATTTGAAGAGGATTGGCTTCTTCAAGTCTTCTTTGAAACACTGGTCAACTTCTGTGCTAAAACCATCCAACCCTGGCCAGGCGTTGGTGGCACACACCTTTAATCCCAGCACTCGGGAGGTAGAGGCAGGTGGATCTCTGTGAGTTCGAGGCCAGCCTTGTCTCCCGAACAAGTGCCAGGATAGGCTCCAAAGCTACACAGAGAAACCCTGTCTCGAAAACCAAAAAAACAAATACCATCCAACCCTGATTTGTTGGTGTTGTCCTTTTTGAATTGTATATTTTAATGATTTCTTCTACTTCCATATGGGTTATAGGTCTACTTAAGATTGGTTATATCTGGTTTTGATTTACCTTTGGTAAGTGTTACCTATTGAGAAAACTATTTACATCTTTTAGATATTCCAATTTGGTGGAGTACAGGTTTTTAAACTATGCCCTTAAGATTCTCTGCATTTGTTCACTGTCTGCTGCTCTGTATACCTTTTAGTTTCTGATTTTGTTTATTTGGATATTCTCTCTCTCCTTTTAGTTAGTTTGCAGGAAGTTTTGTCTATCTTGTGGAGTTTTTAAACAACTAATTCTGTTTCATTTTTTGTACTATTCTTTGTTTCTATTTTATTGGTTTCAATCTTGAGTTTGATTATTTCTTGAGAACTGCTCCCCTTAGGTGTGCTTACTTCTTTTTGTTCTAGAGCTTTCTGGTTTGCTGTTAAGTCTTAGTAGCAGATCACTATAATTATTTTATGTAGAATCTTAGTTATAGAATCTTTTCTCTTAGCATGTCTATCTTGTGTCTCAAAAGTTTTGTAATTCTGTGTATCAATTTTCATTGAGCTTAGAATGCCTCTAATTTCTTTCTGAATTTCATTTGTGATCAATTTTTCCTTTTTCTTTCAATCTTTCTTTTTTGTTTTTATTTTTCAAGACAGAGTTTCTTTGTGTAAAAGTCCTACAAGTTCTGTCTCTTAGTAGACCATTGTGGCCTAAAATTCCAAGCAATCCACCTGCCTCTGTCTCTGTCCCTAGTGGTGGGATTAAAGGCATGAACGATCAATACCCAGCATAATTCATTTTTCATTTGTCAGTGTTGTTGTTCAGTTTCTATGAGTTTGTATGCTTTCTGTTATTTTTGTTGGTGTTGATATTCAGACTCACTCTGTGGTGGTCAGATAGGGTACAGGGAGTCATTTCAATTTTAATGTATCTGTTGAGTCTTCCTTTGTGCTCAAGGATGTGATCAGTATAGGAGAAAGTTCCATCAGGAGCAGAGATATAGGTATATTGTTTGTGTTTTGCTGAAATGGTCTGTAAATAGGCCTTAAGTCTTTTTTGGTTCACCATGTCTCTGAGGTCAAACATTGCTCTATTTAGTTTTTGTCTGTGTGGCTTATCTATTGGTGAAAGTGTGATATTGAATTCTCCCACTACCAATGTGTGAGGTTCAATGTGTGATTTAAGCTGTAGTAGTGTTTCTTTTACGAACTTGTTTGCCCTTGTGTTTGATTTGCATAGATGATAAGAATTGCAATGCCATTTATGTTGGTTTTTAATTTGAGGCTGGATTGTCCTTCCCTATCTCTTCTAATTCGACTTGGTTTGAGGTCTATTTTATTAGATATTAAAATGGCTACACCAGCTTTCTATACGGGGCCATTTGCATGAAGCATCATTTTCTAGCCCTATACTCTGAAGTAATGCCTGTCCTGGTTGTGAAGGTTTGTTTCTTGAATTCAGCAGAAGTATAAATGGAATTGTCCCATCAATTGTGTTAGTCTGTGTCTTTGTGTCTTTTTGTTAGTGGTTAGAGGCAACTGTTATACAAAGATGAGTGACTAATGGTTTTTGATTGCTGATATTTTGTTGTTCCTGGTGGTACAGGGTTTGTGTGTGTGTGTGTGTGTGTGTGTGTGTGTGTGTGTGTGTGTGTGTGTGTGTGTGTGTGTCCCTATCTATTGTTTTGATTTTGCTGGTCTGAGATGACTTATTTCCTGTGATTTCATGAATTTAGTCAGCCTTTTTTTTCAGATTTCCTTCTAGCTCCTTCTGTAGGATTTGATTTATAGATTGTTGTTTAAACTTAAATTTATCATGGAATATCTCATTGTCCTTATCTATGGTAAGTGAAAGTCTCCCTGGGTGGAGTAGTCTGGGCTGGTATCTGTTGTCTCTTAATGTCTGCGACACATCTGTCCAGAACATTCTCATTTTAAGAGTCTCTATTGAGATACTCCTTTATATGCTATGTGGTCATTTTCCTGGCAGCTTTTAATATTCTTTATTTTGTTCTGTTATATGTATTGGTTTCTTTTCCACTCAAACCTGTTTGGTGTTCTGTATGCTTCTTTTACCTTTATAGCATCTAGTTCTTCAAGTTAGGAAGTTCTCATATGATTTTATTGAAAACCACTTTGGGCCTTTGACCTGGGTTTCTTCTCCTTCCTCTTTACCAGGAAATCACAAACCGTTGGTCATAAGCTATTTGGTGGGAAGATTGAAGTATTCTTTCACAGATGTCACATATGAGCAGCAAAATTACACTTGTGACACACCAACAAAATATTGTTTTGGTGTGGATCACCACAACCTGAGGAAATATATTAAAGTGGCATAGTATTAGGAAAGTTGAGAACCACTGCTCTACTATACCTATTATTCTCAGATTTGGTGTTTTGTTAGTACACTAGACTTCCTGGATATATATGTCAGGAATTTTTTGTTTGTTGGTTGGTTTACCCATGAGATGTTTTATGACCAATGCATCCATTTCTTCTATAGTATCTTCAATGCCTGAGATCCACTCTTCCATCTCTTGTCTTCTGCTGGGGAAATTTGCATCTGAATGCACCTATTAGATTTCCCAAATTGTTCATTTCCATAATTCCTTCAGTTTTGGCTTTCTTTACCGATTCTATATCCAATATAGGGGGTCTTGAACATTTTTTTTCATTTCATTCCACTGTCTGTTTCTGTTTTCCTGAATTTCTTCAAGAGATTTATTGATTTCATCTACAAGGAGAACCGTCATCTTCATATAGGCTTCATTAGGGTCTCTTTCTTGTGCTTCAGCTTTGATGAATATTCAGGGTATGTTGTACAAGGATACCTGTGGTATAGTGTAGACTTCGTGCCCTGGTAGATACTGATTGTGTTTTTACACTGGCATCTAGGCATCAGGTTTGGGGTGATTGCAATGCTAGATGCTGATGTCTGATCTTGACTGCATTGTATGGGTGTTTTGGCCCTTGGTGTCTGTTTACTCTCTATTTTCAGAGAGTGTGATATCTGTGTGTTGCCTGAATTCCCGGCCTGTCCAAATGGTGTCTTCACAGGAAATGTCTGCTGGTATGGGAAGTTAGGGTCTGTCATGAGTTGGGGGAGAAAGGTTGGAGGAGAAGGTCTTTATGATCCATGGGGATGGGGACACAGAGGAAAGCTAGACGACAGCAGGTTTCCTGCTGTAGAACTGGGGAAGAAACTGGTGATAGTGGGTGTCAGGAGCAGTAGGAGAGGTGGGTGTCTGCCTTCAGCCTACTTGTTGCCCTGGGAGGAGCTGCCATTGGATTACCAGGAGTGAGTACTGCAGTTGTTTTCTGGCCCAAAGCAACAAGTGTAGGGAGTGAGGTTAGAAGGTGAAGATCTGTGGGAAACACAGTAGATGGAGACTGGGGCAGAAAAGGTAGTCATGGCTTTTCTGCCGTAACTCTGGGGGTGAGAGTGGGGATTGGATCTGCTGGACCAGGAGGTCTGCAGGCAGCCTTCCTGCTACTTCATTTTCTGCAGTCATGGCCTGTTGTTTAATAGGGGTTGCTCTTTTATAAGAAAAGTCAGTCCTTGGGTTACTCTCATAGGTATGCAGATGGATTCAGGGGTCTGAAACAAAGAGCAGGACACAGACAAAAGAGGAAAGCTGAGATGCCAGGCATTCATCCTTCTTTGTACTTACCTCATTGGCCCAAGTGAGGATTTGATGGTTTATTCTTTCCTTTAGAATCCAAAACATCTTCTAAGTACCTGTTATACACCAAGGCCATGGGAATAATACTGGACTCTGAGGCCTAGAAGGATGCTGGCACAGGCACGGGGTGCTGGATTGCCTGTGACCAGGGAAAAGGACATCACTGTAAATACAGCATCTGTGCTAGTTGATAATATTTTTCTACAAACCTCCCCACTTGTAGGTGTTGTGTACTAAGGGAATTGAAAATTGTAGAGCGGGAGCAATGGTGTCACAGTCAGGCTTTACATGTCTGTCCATCATTGGATGAGACATGGCTCTCATGAGTCTGTGTTCTTTTCTAAGAACACCACTGTAATGAAGGAGACATCCCCGTGCCTCTGAGTGGCACTCCAGAGCTGTCAGGCAGATGGTTCGCTCCTTCCCAGAACCTCATTTTGAACAGGCACCCAACTACTCCAGCAGAATGAGAATTCTCAGATGTGCAGCTTCATTTATGTACACAAAACATCTGCACTTGGGTCGGAGGAAATCCATAATGGTTGATGATGATGATGATGATGATGATGATGATGATGATGATGATGAAGTGGCACCCATGAAGAGAGTGTTACTCCATCATTAGAGTCACATCTGGTGCTGTTCTTCCCTCTTCACCTATTCCCTCTCCACCTGGTTCATAAAGAATATCCGGAAGAGGAAAGCATGATGTGGCTGACTTGGAACCGATTCTTCACTGTGCATTTCTCACTGAGAGCAAGGGATGCATTCCGAGCAACCAAGAGGTTCAGCTTGCACAGAGCTGCTTCTGGGACAGAGTTCTATCTTAAGTCCAGTGTAAGGAAGGCCAAGTGTGCTTATCACTCTACTCTGTAAAGGTTTCACATCCTTCCCACTTTGTCTTTCCTCCAGGTTTGACCATCTTTGTGTAAGGAGCAAACCTGTATTTGTTTTCCTGTCTCAACGCAATGCTGCTTGCTAGGGAGCCAGGCTCCTGTGCAAATGCTGTCCATAGACTATTGGAAAATAAAACCTTCATATGAATATATACCCATTCACTCCTGCACACTCACTACATACTTATATTCTGTGTATGAGTAGCAATGATGTGATAACCTGAAAAGAGATACTCTCTGTGAATGGTTGCTTCACTCCCTACATGGCTATCAGTGAAGCAGGGGAAGAGGACTAAAAGCTGGTCAAAGAGGAATTGTCAGGTCCTCTACACAGTGCCGATGCCTTGGGTCTATGGGAGCAGTGCAGGATTGTGAGCAGTGGTTCAGTCCAGTAGATGGTGGAGGCTTTCAAAGACTATCTAGACTAGAACAGATATAAGATCACACATGTTTGGGGAGCATGAGTTCAAGTTAATGCACCGAGTGTCCAGGATCCCTGAGACTCTTGGGTAAGAATGTCTGGGAGGAGACTAGAAACTGAGGACAATGACCAAGGTGAAGGTGCATTTGTGGAGCTGAGAGTCATCAGTAGATGGCAACACAGCACAACACTTAAGACCCAAAGTGCCTTGGTTGGCATGTAGGTTCCAGGACCTGTTACATCCTTCACTGGGTACAGTAGGCCAAAGCCCTCTGTGCCTTCTTTTTCACAATATCAACAAGAGTGAGGAGGACAAGAAGGTGACCAAACACCACAATGCAGCTGCCATCACTTAGTAACCAATAATTTTGCCCTTTGTAGATGATGATTGGCTCTTCATAGAGTAAGGGGATAAACAGAAGTGAGGGGAGGGGCTGGTGAGGACTCTGGAGCAGGTATTCATGTGTGCACTTCCCTTTGTAGACAATTATTGGCTGTACAGAGACAAGGGGCAAAGCAGGTGGGAGGCACAAGTTAGCACTTTGGAGCATGTGAGTATGGCCAGATCAGGAACATCTTCTGATCTGGATCTACAGGGAAAGAGGTTTTCTTTTCCTGTCCCTTTGGTGAGGCAAGAGAATTCTAACATGATTCTTTCTCTTGATTTCAGCAAGCTTTGCTTTCTTTTGGGGTGATCTTCAACTCTAAGGCTACTGCTCTTCTTCCACCCTTTCAAAGAAAAGAGGCACATATTAGAAACACAAGGGTCGAAAAAACAGCCAGTTTCATCAGCAGGCATTCCAGTCTTGTCCCACCACCCTCTGCTTAAGAGGTGGGTCCCAGGGGCTATCCTAGCCCACCTTGCCCTCTCTGAGTTCACTGGCCTGCAGTCCTCAGACACTTACTGCCACCAAACCCCAATGAGGGTCCTGGAGGAAGAACAAAGCAGCCAGTTTCATTGAAAGCCATTCTAGTCTTGCCAGTCTACACTCTGGTTGAGAGGTGAGACCCAGAGGCTATCCCAGTGCACCTCCCCCTCTCTGAGTTCTCTGGTCTGCAGCCCTCAGACCCTTCCCACCACCAAACCCGGAGGATGGACCTGGAGGTAGAACAAAGCAGCCAGTTTCACCCTCAGCCATTCTGGTCTTGCCCCTCCACCCTCCGGTTGAGAGAAGAGAGACCCCACCTATACCTGCTGGAAGAAGAGATGGGGAGAATACAGCATAAGAACACATACAACAATAGAAAGACTTATATACCACCACCAGAGTCTAGGGACTCTACACAAGCAAGACCTGAAAATCCCAATGCAGATGAACCAGAAGAGAATGACCTTAAGAACAATTTCATGAAAGTGATAGTGGCCCTCAAAGAGGATATGAGAAAATCCCTTAAAGAAATGGAAGAAAAAAAACAACCCCAAAATGCAAGAAATCAACAAATCTTTTAAGGAAAGCCAAGAAAAAGCAATCAAACAGCTGAAGGAAACAATTCAGACAGTTCAAGACCTGAACACTGAAATAAACACAATAAAGAAAACACAAACTGAGGGAATGCTTGAAATAGAAAAGCTGAATAAACAATCAGGAAGCACAGATGCAAGCATAACCAATAGCATACAAGAAATGGAAGACAGAATCTCAGATGTTGAAAATAAACTAGAGGAAATAGATTCATCAACCAAAGAAAATCGTAAGTCCAACAAACCCTTAAGACAAAATATCCAGGAAATATGGGACACTGTGGAAAGACCAAACATGAGGATAATAGGTATAGAAGAAAGTGAAGAAGCCCAACCCAAACCTACAGACAACATATTCAACAAAACCATAGAAGAAAATTTTCCTAACCTGAAGTAGGACATGTGTATGAAAGTACAAGAAGCTTACAAAACAACAAATAGACTGGACAAAAAAGTCCCCTCACCACATAATAATCAAAACACCAAATATACAGCATAGAGAAAGAATATTAAGAGCAGCAAAAGAAAAAGGCCAAGTAACATAAAAAGGCAGACATATCAGAATTACTCCTGACTTCTCCATGGAAACTCTGAAAGTCAGAAGGTCCTGGATAGATGTTCTACAAACACTAAGAGACCACAGATTCCAGACCAGACTACTATACCCAGCAAAACTCTCAATTATTATAGATGGAAAAAAACAAGATATTCCAAGACAAAACTAGATTTACACAATACATACCCTTAAATCCAGCCCTACATAAACTACAGGAAGGAAAACTCCAACACAAAGAAGTTAACTACACTCACAAAAACACAGGCAATAGATAATCACACTTTATCAAAAGCCATAAAAGGGGGCAAAATTCACACACAATAATGCCACCAAAAATGAATACAAAACAAACAAGAATCAACAGTCAATGGGCATTAATATCCATCAATATCAATTGTCTTAAATCACCTACAAAAAGTCACAGACTAAAACAATGAATACAAAGACATAATCCATCCTTTTGCTGCATAAAAGAAACACACCTCAACTTCAAAGACAGTTGTTACCTCAGAATTAAGAGATGGGGAAAAGGTTTTGCAATCAAATGAACCTAGGAAGCAAGTAGGTGTATCTATCCTAATATCTAACTAATTAGACTTCAAACTAAAATTAATCAAAAGAGATAAAGAAGATCATTACATATTCATCACAGGGAAAATGCATCAGGATGAAGTCTCAATTCTGAACATCTATGCCCCAAATACAAAGGCAACCACATTCATAAAAGAAACATTACTAAAACCCAAATCAGACATTAAACCCCAGACACTTATATTGGGAGACTTCAACACCCCAATCTCACCACCGAACAGGACTACCATACAGAAACTTAACACAGAAAAAAGGAACTAACAAGTTATGACACATTTGGGTTTAACAGACATCTATAGAACATTCCATCCAAACACAAAAGAATATACCTTCTTCTCAGTGCCACATGGAACCTTCTCTAAAAGTGACCACATACTGTGCAATAAAGCAATCTGCAACAGCTACAAAAAATTGGAATAATCCTCTGTATCTTATTTGACCACCATGGCTTAAAATTAAAATTCAACAACAACACAAACTGCATAAACCACACAAACTCATGGAAATTGAATAATTCTTAATTGAATCACTATTGGGTGAAAGAAGAAATAAAGAAAGAAATCAAAGACTTCCTAGATTTCAATGAAAATCGAAGGTACAACATACCCAAGCCTATGGGACACTCTGAAAGCAGTTCTAAGAGGAATGTTCATAGCACTGAGTGTCCACATGAAGAAACTGTAGAATAGTCACACTAGAGAATTAACAGAATACTTGAAAGCTCTAGAACAAAAAGAAGTAAACTCAGCCAGGAGGAGCAAACACCAGGAAACAATCAAATTGAGGGCTGAAATCAATAAAGTAGAAACAAAGAAAACAATACAAAGAATCAATGAAACAAAGAGTTGGTTCTTTGTGAAAATCAGCAAGATAGACAAAACTTTATCCAACATAACAAAAAGGCAGAGAGAGAACATGCAAATTAACAAATCAGAAATCTAAAGAGGGACTTAACAACAGATACTGGGGAAACCCAGAGAATTATCAGGTCATACTATGGAAACCTGTACTCTACAAAATTGGAAAATTTAAAGGAAATGGATGATTTTCTGGATAAATATCACTTACCAAACTTAAATCAAGAACAGACGAACAATTGAAATAGACCTATAACCCCTAAGGAAATAGAGGCAGTCATCAAAAGTCTCCCAACCAAAAATTAAGCCCAGGGCCAGATGGTTTCAGTGCAGAATTCTACCAGAAATTCAAAGAAGAGCTAATACAAATTCTGTTCATATTGTTCCACACAACAGAAGCAGAAGGATCATTGCCAAACCCCTTTTTACAAGGTTACAAGTACCTTGGTGCCCAAACCACAGAAAGACACAACTAAGATATAGAACTACAGACCAATCTCCCTCATGAACATTGATGCAAAAATACTCAATAAAACAATGAATGGCAAATTGAATCAAGAAACACAAAAGAAAAATCATATATCATGATCAAGTAGGCTTCATACCAGGGATACAAGAATGGTTCAACAAAGGAATATCCATCAATGTAATCCACAATATAAAGAAACTGAAAAAGGCTGGGAACTCCCATCCTGGGGTCTGCAGACAGGTCTACTTGGCCCCTGAGGCCAAGCAACCCTGAGTCAGCTGAGATCGCTGGGCCACTCCCAGCCCCACTCAGGGCAGAGGTGAGCTGCTTCGGCCACTGCCTTGGGCCCAACTTCCACCTGCCCACTCTAGGAACTCCTGTCCAGGGGTCTGCAGGCAGGTCGACTCGGCCCCTGAAGACCAAGCAACCCTGAGTCTGCTGAGATTATGGGCCACTCCCAGCCCCACTCAGGGAAGATGTGAGCTGCTTTGGCACCTGACTTAGGTCCTACTTCTGCCTGCCCAATCTGGGAACAACTATCCTGGAGTCTGCAGGCAGGTCTACTCAGCCCCTGAGAACCAAGAAACCCTGAGTCTGCTGGCACCTCTGTGCTAATCCTGCTCCCACCCACCTGGACAGCAAGTGACTAAGACACGCCTTCATCCACCTTGAGACTCATCAGAGTATCAGACCCTCTTGAACCCACTGGAAGGAAACCTTGGACCTGTACACACCAGGAAGGAAGAGACACCACCTGCACCTACTGGAAGAAGAGATGGGAAGACCACAATATAATAACACACCCAACAACAGGAAAACCAATATGACAACACCAGAGTCTAAGGACTATACATCAGTAAGACCTCAACATCCCAACACAGATGAAGCAGAAGAGAGAAACCATAAAAACAACTTCATGCAGATGATAGAGACCTTAAGAGAGGAAATAAGAAAATCCTTCACAGAAATGGTAGAAAACACAAACAAAGATGCAAGAAATCAAGGAGAGCCAAGGAAATACAAATAAACAGCTAAAGGAAACTGTTCAAGACCTAAAAACTGAAATAGAGATGATAAAGAAAACACAAACTGAGGGAATGCTGGAAACGGAAAAGCTGAGTAAACAATCAGCAATCAAAGATACAAGAATAACCAACAGACTTCCTAGAATTTAATGAGAATGTAGACACAACATACCCAAACTTGTGGGACACTTTGAAAGCAGTGCTAAGATGAAAGTTCATAGCACTAAGTGCTCATGTGAAGAAACTGGAGAATAGTCACACTAGAGAATTGACAGAACAACTGAAAGCTTTAGCGAAAAAAGAAGCAAACTCACCATGGAGGAGTAGACGCCAGGAAATAATCAAACTGGGGGCTGATATCAATAAAGTAGAAACTAGGAAAACATGACAAAGAATCAATGAAACAAAGAGTTGGTTCTTTGAGAAGATCAACAGATAGACAAACCTCTATGCAAACTAACCAAAAAGCAGAGAGAGAGAGCATGCTAATTAACAAAAACAGAAATGAAAAGGGGGACATGAAAACAGACACTGAGGAAATCCAAAGAATCATCAGGTCATGCGTTGAAAAACTGTACTCTAAAAAATTCGAAAATGTAAAGGAAATGGACAGATATCACTTACCAAGAACAGATAAGCAGTTTAAATCGACCTATAGAAGAAATAGAAGAAATAGAAGCAGCCATCAAAAGCCTCCCAAGAAAAAAGCCCAGGGCCAGATGGCTTCACTGCAGAATTATACCAGAAATTCAAACAAGAGCTAATACCAGTACTCCTCAAATTGTTCCACACAATAGTAGCTGAGGGGAGATTGCCAAACTCTTTCTATGAGGCTACAAATACTTTGATATCGAAGCCACACAAAGAACCAACTAAAAAAGAGAACTAGAGACCAATAACCCTCTTGAACATCGATGCAAAAATACTGAACAACATATTGGCGAATTGAATCCAAGAACACATCAGAAAACTCAGCCACCATGATCAAGTAGGCTTCAGCCCAAGGATGCAAGGATGGTTCAACATATGAAAATCCATCAATGTAATCCACCATATAAACAAACTGAAAAAGAAAAACCAGATGATCATCTCAATAGATGCTGAAAAAGCCTTTGACAAATTCCAACATACCTTCATGATAAAGATCTTGGGGAGAACAGGAATAACAGTAAAATAGCTAAACATGATAAAAGCAATAGACACCAAACCAACGGCCACCATCAAACTAAATGGAGAGAAACTCAAAGTGTTTCCTTTAAAATCAGGAACAAGACAAGGCTGTCCACTCTCTCCATATCTCTCCAATATTGTACTTGAAGTTATAGCTAGAACAATAAGACAAGAAAAGGAGATCAAGATGATACAAATTGAAAAGGCAGAAGTAAACTTTCACTATTTGCAGATGATATGATAGTCTACATAAGGGACCTAAAAAATTCTACCAGGGAATTCCTATAGTTGATAAACACCTTCAGCAAAGTAGCAGGATACAAAATTAACTCAAAAAATCAGTAGCCCTACTATATACAGATGATAAACGCAATGAGAAAGAAATCAGACATACATCACCCTTCCCAGTATCCACAAACATCATAAAATATCTTGGGATAACGCTAACCAAAAATAAAAGACCTGTATATAATGAACTTTGAGTCTTTAAAGAAAGAAATTAAACAAGATACCAGAAAATGGAAAGATCTCCCATGCTCTTGGATAGGTAGGATCAACATAATAAAAATAGCAATCTTGCCAAAAGCAATGTACAGATTCAACGCAATCCCCATCAAAATCCCAACACTGTTCTTCACAGCCCTTGAGAGAACAATACTCAACTTTATATGGAGAAACAAAAAACCCAGGGTAGCTTAAAGAACCCTGTACGAATGTTACTGACCTAAGTTTAGTGTCCAAAATAAATTTTCAAAAACCTGAAAAAAAAAGAACCCTGTACGATAAAGGAACTTCTAGAAGCATCACCATCCCTGACTTCAAGCGCAATTATAGAGCCATAGTCCTGAAAACAGCTTGGTATTGGCACAAAAATAGACAGATAGAACAATGGAATAGAATTGAAAACCCTGATATTAACCGACACATGTATGAACACCTGATTTTTGACAAAGAAGCTAAATCTATACAATGGAAAAAAGAAAACATCTTCAACAAATGGTTCTGGTACAACTGGATTCAGACATGTAGATGATTGCAGGTAGATCCATATCTGTCACCATGCACAAAACTTAAGTCCAAATGGATCAAAGATCTCAACATAAATCCAGCCACTGTGAATCTTCTAGAAGAGAAAGTGGGAGATACCCTTGAACAAATTGGTACAGGAGACCGCTTCCTGAACCTTACACAAGTAGCCCAGACACTGAGATCAACAATTAATAAATGGAACCTCCAGAAACTGAGAAACTTCTGTAAAGGCAAAGGACACAGTCAGTAAGACAAAATGACAGCCCACAGAATGGGAAAAGATCTTCACCAACCCCACATCTGACAGAGGGCTGATTTCCCAAATATAAAATGCACCAAAGAAGCTAGCCAAGCAATGAAACACCAAACAATGAAATTAAAAAGTGGGGTGCAGAAATAAATAGAGAATTCTCAACAGAGGAATCTGAAATGGCTGAAAGACACTTAAGAAAGTGTTCAAAATTCTTGGCCATCAGAGAAATGCAACTCAAAACAACTCTGAGATACCATCCTACTCCTGTTAGAATGGCTAAAATCAAAAATACAAATGACAATCTATGCTGGAGAGGATGTGGAGAAAAAGGAACACTCCTCCACTTCTGGTGGGAGTGCAAACTTGTAAAACCACTTTGGAAATCAGTATGGCAATTGCTCAGAAAAATGGGAATCGGTCTACCTCAAGATCCAGCAATTCCTCTCTTGGGCATATACCCAAATAATGAACAGCCATACAACAAGGACATATGTTCAACCATGTTCATAGCAGCGTTGTTTGTAATAGCCAGAACCTGTAAGCAACCTAGATACCCCTCAACTGAAGAATGGATAGAGAAAATGTGGTACATTTATACAATGGAATACTTCTCAGCAGAAAAAAGGAATGGAATCTTGAAATTCGCAGGCAAATGGATGGATCTAGAAAAAAACATCCTGAGTGAAATAACCCAGTCACAAAAAGACAAACATGGTATGTACTCACTTATATATGAATTTTAGACATAAAGCAAAGAATTAAAAGCCTGCAATCCTCTTCACCAAAGAAACTAGGAAACAAGAAGGACTCTAAGGGAAAAATGCATGGACCCCAGGAATGGGAAGAGGAAGGAACTTCTGAGCTAATTGGGAGCATGAGGGTAGGGGAGAAGGAGCTGGCAGAATGAGAGGAGGAGAAGAGGAGGGGAGACGAGGAAATGGAGTAGCAGAAATGTTGAGCTGGGGGAAGAATAGAGGAGAGCAGGATGAGAGATACCATATCAGAGGGAGCCATTATAGGTCCAAGGAGAGATCTGGCACTAGGGAGATTTCCAGAGATCTACAAGGATGACACAAAAAGACAATCTAGACAATGGTGGAGAGGATAGCCTAAATGGCCTTCCCCTATGATGAGACTGATGACTATTTTTTATGCCATCCTAGAGCCCTCATCCAGTGGCTGATGGAAGCAGAGGCAGACACCCACAGCTAAACACTGAACTGAACTCTGGAAACTAGTTGCAGAGAGAGAGGAATGAAGATCAAAGGGGTCAGGACCAGGCTGGTGAAACCCACAGAAACAGCTGACCTGAACAAGGGGGAGCACATGGACCCCAGACTGCAGTCTGGGAGGCCAGCACAGGACTTATCCTGACCCCTGAATGTGGATGTCAATGCAGAGGCCTCGGCATTCTATGGGGCCCCTGGTAAGGTATCAGTATTTTTCCCTGATATAAGAAAGTATTTTGAGTGCCCATCCCACATGAAGGGATGCTCCTTCTCCCTGGACACATGGGGAGGTCCTAGGCCCAGACGAGGATGATGTAGTGGACTTAAGGGATCCCCATGTAGGGCCCTACCCTCCCTGGTGAGTGGAGGGAGGATGGTGTGGAGGGCTGGTGGGGAGTTGGGGTGGTAGGGAAGGAGAAGGAGAAGGGATTGACATGTGTAGCAAATTGTTCCTAATTTGAACTAATAAGTTCAAAAAACATGAAATAAAAAAGAATATACCTTCTTTTCAGCAACACATGGAACCTTCTCTAAAATCGACCACATACTCGGCAACACAGCAAACCTCAACAGGTACAAAAAAAAATGGAATAACCCCCTGTGTCTTATCAGACCACCACTAATCATGTTAAAAATGTCTTTCCAGGACACCTATATTAGCTGAGTCCTCTGTTCAAACTCAGGCCTGTGAATCAGAAGGTCTGAGAAACCATCCGCCTCTCCCTGCTCTCCCCAAGTTCAATGAAGTGCCATTCAGAATCAGGTGCATTCCCATACTCTGTGTGCAAATCTGAACCAAGGTGAACCTAACTCTTCAGTAGTTCCTCTCAGACTGAATATACTGACAATTTTGACTGTCTTTTAGTGTCTTTAGGACAAAGATTTCCTCTGAGGGCTTCTTGTAGACTCACTGGGCAATGGTTGAAATGATCATTGGGCACATTTCACAGGGCTTCTGCAGGGAAATTAAATTTAAAAGTTTTCTCTGCAGGCTCATTTAAATTCTACCATTCCCAATAAACAGACTGATTGAGAGAAGTTTACCTGTAGTCAGTCTTGGGCTCTAAGAAATGGACATTCTGTACACTTTCTCAGGGCAAGACTCAGGTTCAGAGCTGTGGCCATATTTCTTCTCCAGGGAATATCCCAGTATGTTGAAGATCTTGAAAATAATCATGTTTTCTTTCAGCATCTCCAAAGTGTTATTTAACATTGTCCATGCCCAAGAGACTTAAGTTACCCCCACAAGCAGGGTGTAAGGTGGGTGTGTAAAGGGTGTTGGGGAATATTTCAAAGCTATGTCTGTTGAAATACAAATACTTTATTTACCCTAGGAAATATCAGTAATCGCCCTACCCAAAGCCCTTCTTCTCATTTCATCCACACTTACAGGTGACTTTCCTCCTTGACCTACTCTCCTCTTGTACATTCTGCAGCACTTCTGGGTGTCTCATTAAGGGATGGCATGCTTCCTCCATAGCTTAAGTGTTATCTTGCCCCACACCTGCTTGGACTGAACCTGAATGCTCTGCTGACTATCAATACAGGTTCTTTAAAAATCCTACCCACCCTCTAACACCAACTACAAATCCACAGCTCCTACAAACCTGTACACATCCCACACTAAGATGATGAGTTCATCAAATGCCTGAAGTGCTCGTGCACCAGATAATGCCTCCTAGATTTTCCCATTTGTGAAGGGGGAGCTGCAAGACTTTATTTAATATACTGCTCATCTAGATGCAGAGACACACAGACAAACAACTAGGCACAGAAAGAGCCCAAATCAGAGATTTCCATGTGTTCCTTCCCTGGGAGCTCTCAGGGATCTCTAGGAAGAGGGAGAAGAACTGTGGGAGCCAGGGGTTAAAGGACACCAGGAGATCGGGCTGCAGAATCTACGCAGCATGACTCATGGGGGCTCACAGACACTGAGGAAACTATCATAGAGCCTGCACGGTTCTCTACTAGGTCCTCTGCATGAATGTTATAGTTCTTAGCTCACTGCTTTTATGGGACTCCTATCAGTGTAAGTGATCATGTCTCTGATGCTTTTAGTGCCCTTGGGACCCTTTCCCCTCTACTATTTGGCTTTGTACACCCCTGGTAAGTGGGTTTGTGAGTAGCCCTAATATTGGAACTTGTTATGCTGTGTTAGGAATTAGTCTCAATTGTTTAAATAAGAAGTCAGAAGTCACTGGGTCACCTCAAAGAACAGCCTGACACCTGGAGAGTGGTATCCTTTGCCTTTTACTTTCTGTTCTCTCTCTCTTTCTCTCTCCATCTTTCTCATGCTTTCCACGAATTCTGGAAAGTACACCATTCAGAAGTGATGGCTATGGTTGAGGGTGTCCCCTAATGCTCACTCACGAGAGAGAAGTTTTGTCCTGTGAAAAGCAATGAAAGGAGTTGGTGAGATGTTTGCACATAGGGCTATTGTGAAAGATGTGAACTTAAGGCCAGTTTGCCTTCAGGTCTTTTATGTATGTCTGTGTTGTTCCTGTGGATGTCCTATGGAGGCAGATACATGTTTGGGGGGCACATATGACAAGGGGAAGTGTACAAGATTTCCATACATGCTTCAGGACTTGGACACCTTGTTCCTGAAGATAGTTGTTCTATTAGATTGAAGTTCATGATTATCCTGGGCTTGCTGGAAAGTGGTCCCAACTGGCCCGCCAACCAATCTCTGCCTCACCAGATCTAGGATCCTGATGCTAAGCTGCCAGGCCTGGCTTTTCTCACTGAAATCAGGCACTCATGCTTGTACCTCAAGCACCATTAGAGTCCCCATCCCCAAAACTCTCTTTCATAGAGCAGGCCTTTCTCTGAGCCTGCACAGGTTTTACATTTGCTATCAGAATAGTTATTTATGAGTACAAATGTGCACCTGCTCTTGGATGTGCACAAATCCAAAAATTTCTGGCATCACAGATTGATGTTGGAGGGCTTAAAAGAAAAGTTGGCCACAAATTTAGATAGTGTCTGTCCTTCCCAGTCTTTAGTTCCACTTGAGAGAGTGAGTTTCAGCAATGGCAGCCTACTTCTTTAATTCACTTTGTTTCTTGATTTTGGGTACCAGCCTTGAAATGGGCATTGTAATTCTAAACTCTATGGTGGGATTCTGCGTGGAATCTATTTTTCACGTTTTTGATGTCAAGTCTCAGGGCACTTCTGTGAGAGATTATACTTGGAATGGAGCATTGCAAGTTTCAGTCACATAGACTTCACGCTGGCAAACAATCTATTTTGTCATCTGAAAATAATATGACCATTTCCAGGATCCACAGTCAGTGAGGTCATAATATATACCATATATATATATATATATATATATATATATATATATATATATATATGAATAATGTATATGTGTGTGTTTCATATATGGATATATTTCATTTCATTTTTTTAAACATTCTATACCCAATTCCTACTCTCACCCTTCTTCCTGCCCCTGATCATCACCGCATTACCCCCTTTTGCTTTCAGGTGAAATAGGCCACCCATGGTGAGTCAACAAAGTACATCCCACCACCACCTTGGGGCAGGACCTACCCCCTGTCTAGGCTGAGCAAGGTATCCTTCCAAAAGGAAATGGGCTCCAAAAAGTCACTTCATGCACTATTGACAGATCCTGGTCCCATTAACAGTGGTCATACACACTTCCGACCAATCCTCAGTCACCTGCTTTCAGTGGTCCTACTGGGTCACATACAGGTTCTCCAGCCAACAATCCAGAGTCAGTGAGCTCCCACTAGCATGAGTCAGGTATCTCTGTGTGTTCCCCCAACCTGGTCTTGACCCCTTTGTTCTTATTATTACTCCACCTCTTTTCCGCTTGACTCTGGATTTCAGCCCAGTGGTTAGTTGTGGATCTCTGCATCTGCTTCCATCAGTTACTAGATGAAGGATCTATTATGACAATTGTGGTAAGCCTCAATCTGATTACAGAGAAAGGCCAGTTCAGAACTGACTTCACTATTACTTAGAGTTTTATCTGGGATCATCCTTGTTTATTCCTGGGAATTGCCCTAGTGCCAGGTTTTTCCCACTAATCCCATAATTGCTTCCTCTATCAAGATAATTCTTTCCTCGCTCCCTGCACTGCCCTTTCAATCAATTGGACAATCCCATTCCCTCATATTCACCATCCCATTGTCCTTCCTTCTTCCCTTGTCCCCTACCAGGGCCCTCCCTCTCATGCTCCTAATTTTATCTGGTGAGCTTTCATATTTCCGCTTACTAGGGAGATCCTTGTATGTCTCTCTCAGGCTGTTCGTTGTTACAGGGTAACACAGACAGTGAGGTCATCATATAAACACACACACACACACACACACACACACACACACACACACACACACACACACATATATATATATATATATAGAGAGAGAGAGAGAGAGAGAATCAGGGTCACTTCATGTTAGTGACTATGTGGTTTGAGAAGTTTCACAATTTCCTTGCTGCAGTGGAGAGAAAGAGAAAGAGAGAGAGAGAGAGAGAGAGAGAGAGAGAGAGAGAGAGAGAGAGAGTTGTGTCTATAATCTTGAGAATTCCTTTGTGCTACAATCAGACCATGGAGTCTAACCAACTTTTCATTTCAGCACTTGTGTGAAAGTACCCTGCACATGCACCAAACCAGGACCACCAGCACAGAAAAAAAAATAGCATCTGGGGCTTGGGGATGAGGGCCAAACTGGTGATCATAGATCCTTCTCCTAGCACAAGGAGGAAGTATATGCCAATCTGCACACTGTCATTGAAAATCCAATAGGTGTTGGAGCTAGTGGCCAGAGCCTGTCCTTGTCCACTCTGTCTATGTTTGTCACAAACAGGCTCAGAGCACCTTCAGTAAAGTCTTAATGTTGAGAAGGCTCTGATACAGTGAACATGTCCCTTGCACTCTTGCCTCAGGCCTGGATCCTGTAGAATGAGGCTGGTCATGTGGCAGTCTCCATGGGGACCAGCTCTCTCTCCCGGTAACCTAGGCAACCACCAGGATTCCATCCAGTCTGAAAAATCTCTTTTTCTCATAGGTTATTGAATTCCTCTGAAACAGTAGTTTCAGGATAAGATTAACAAACTACACGTCCACCAACACCTCCTGTCCAGAGTCCTCATGGGGCCTCAAGCTGAGTCACTACAATTTGGGAACACGGATCTGCAACCTCTCATGAGAGAAAATCAGAATGGTGCAGTGGGGGAATGTCTGTCTCTTTCAAAATGCCTGGAAGAGGTGAGCACGGTTCAATCATACATGTAAATCATGCGCAGTGATGAAAATGTCACTGGCATCACCATGACAACTCCCATCAAGGCATGATTGGAGTCTCTCTTGTACACCCAATCTTTGAAACACACTTGAGGGTTTGAGAGCAACAACAACCCTCCTAAGATACTGTAAATGGCTTGTGAAGATGCTGCCTGCTTTATTGTGAGTGTGAGAAACATATCCTGGTCTGCTCCTCCAACAAACAGTCCACCAAAGAGTGTGAGTTGATAGTGGTAACTGTGATGGGTACTTCACTGCTCAGGAAAGGGCTGGTATTATTTGAAGATAAAATGCAATTAATGATAAGTGTACAGCTCATAGCTGGGGCCACTGGTGGGTGATAAATTGTCTGGATCATAAGTGTGAGGGCCTGAAGTGTGATCCCCAAAAACACATGAAAATGAGGCTTAGAAGGGGATGCCAAAATCCTAACCACAGAAAATGATCCATCAATAAATGGCATTGCCTTTCTTCACACATCACAAGCCACATTAATTGTATTGATTGTTTTACCATTACTTGGGTGTTTCATAGCCACAGGCTAGGCAGGCCATGATTTGCTGGCCCAAACTGCCCCCAAAAAACTATATGTCTTTGATGATGTGAGATGCCCTCTTCCCCATGAAAGGCTTACTATACAACGAACCTAGCTTTACAACACCTCACAAGTAAGACACGGTGTCCAGTAGCTTAGACTGTATCAGCATTAGACATAACTAATGGAACTGTAAGGAACAACACATTAGCTGTTCATATCTAGACTTTGCACATAAGCCACAGCATTGCTTTGCACTTCACTGACAGAATTACCAGTGCATTCCACAGGACTGAAGGGCACACACAGGGACATTACAGGAAGAAGGCTTCTCCCTTGGAATGCAAAGAGTGTAGTTACTAGACACAGGCTTCAATTTAACAACTGCATGGGCTCACATTGTCCCCTGTATAGGTAGAGAGTGTTTTCTGTGCAGCATGTCCCTTGCAAGGAGCAGCCATGCCATTCATTTCAGAATGAGAACAAGTCACACATTCCCTCTGCCCCCCCCACGTTTATTACTGGTTTAGTGTTGGCTTGTTTGTTGATGTTGTGTGTTCTTTCAGGTTTTAATGAAATCCACACACTTTTCCAGGACACTCAGCCTTTCAGAAAAAGGAGTCACATTTTTAAAACACGTTTACCTGGAGACTCTAAAAGAGTGACATAGAACCCAACCCAAATTTGACACATAAGCTGTTCAGTATCAGGAGAAGTCCTCCTGTTACTTATTAAAATTAATTGGACACCAAACTAGACAGAAAATATGTCAAAGTATCATAAAAGACCCTTGGAATTCAAAGTGGTGGTGCAAAAACAGCGAAAGTGCACAAATACCCATTGACTTCTTACCGAAAATACAAACAAAAGCTAGTACCGCCTTATGTGAATGTCATTGTTTTTTATAAACAAATGAAAAGGAGTGTCTAGGTTATCATATTGGATATTGTCCTTTCTGCTGTAGGCTGTAGAAGTGGGCCTCCTTCAATATCTGGTTAATATGGGAGTAAGGACCTTGGTCTTCACACACTGCCTACTCCTCCTAGGAGAACTCAGGGACATTGTGGTTACATTCAGGCATGTTCTGGTTTATACAGTTCTCTGACATATGTTCTAGATTGGTATTATTGATGCCACTGTGACTTCTTTCATTACCACAGCTTGATGACAGGAAGCAGAAAGACAGAAGAAGAATGGCTGTTAGGATACTGTCATCATTTCCTGTTCAGATTGAAGAATACTAGTATCACACTCTACAAAATGCTTCACTGTCCATAAAGTGCATTCACTTGTGTAGCTCATTTGCTCCTCACATCAGCACTTTCACTCCTTGGTGAGTCAATAGCACCCATTTGGAAGACCAGCAAAGACATGTGTGGTGGGCCCAATGGCCAGTCTCTAGGGATGCCAAGAAGAGGTTACAAGCACAGGCTTTCTCACTCCACTTTCCTCCACATATCCTCTGGCCTTGCTGGCACTGTGCTTTCCAATTATCTGCACCATTATAAGTGGAAGCATATTTGGTTTACATTCTTGTGTCATAAAGATGTCAGCATCATATGAAGAGGGGATATGGTACATTCAGGGGCCGAGGATATGGTGACATTGGTAGAGAGCTCCCTAGCACACAGGAAGTCCTGGCTTGAAACCCAGCTAAACCAGCTTCTTAGCAGGTGCTAAGAAGCATTCCTGTGGAGCCAGGTGGAAGGGAGGATCACAATATCAAGGTTATGATCATCATTGGCAACATAGCAATGTTGAGGCTTACTTAAGTCTCCGCATACCCCCTTGCCTAGGAGACCTTACAGGAATTCTCACAGCCCACAAGGGAACTCTTCAGAGTCATTGTGAAAATAAAAAAAGGAGATGGCCAGCCTCTAATTTCTAGTTGACTCATGCAATTTTTACCTCTGTTGTGTAGTGGCATCATTACAATAATTTTCGTTGACAGGTTCTACAACTTCAGCATCTTAAGTATTAGAAACCAGAAATCACTAACCAATTTTTATTGGGGAAGTGACTGGAGGGCATATTAACACAAACCTAAAATACCAGCACATGGGGGCTGAGGTAGGGGGATCTGGAGGCCCTACTGGATTACAAACTGAGTTCCTGGCCAGCACCGCTGTTTACTGAGAACCTGAGAAAACAGAGACAGACATCCTGATATCCAGCCAGCCATGCATGCAGAAAAGAGGAAAGAAAGATGAAAAAAGAAAGCTTGAGGTAAATTCAACTAATCTAAACAATATTGCACTGACTAATTAAATATAATCTTCAGGCCATTTCTGGTAACAAAAATGACATAGTCGAATTTTTGCAGATATACAATGATGTCCCTGATTTCTATTTGGATGTCTGTGTTTCTCAAAGTTGTTTGAACATTTGAGGTGTAGTTAATAAATGTCAACACTGATAATTGTTTGGGAAACACTCCTGTTGTATTAGTTACAGTTACTTTCTATTGCTTTGAAGACACCATGACCTACTGGAGACCTAAGTTTCAGAAAGTAGTTAGAGTCTATGACCACCATGGTGGGTGTATGGCAGCGGGAAGGCAGGCATGGTGCTGCAACAGTTGCTGAGAGCTGATAAGTTTGCAGAGAAATAAAAGGGAGCTGGAGAGAGAGAGAGAGAGAGAGAGAGAGAGAGAGAGAGAGAGAGAGAGACAAACTGGGAATGGCATGATGTGGGCATTTGAAATTTCAAAGCTCATACCTCCTCCCACAAGGCAACCCCTCCTTATCATTTTTAAACAGGTGTAGCTACTGAGGATGAAGCATTTCAATATAGGTGACTATTGAGGCCATTCTTACTCAAACCACCACATACTTACATAGCTTTCTACTGGCTATCTTCACTTTCCATCTCAACTACAAGTGATGTATAGAGAAAACCGTGTTTCCAGCTGAATCACAGATGCTACCATTATACCAATGAAAAGAGATTAATGAACTGTAGTGCTGTAAAGAAACCTCTGGAAGGGGCTCAGTGCTCTACAAAGTGGCAAAGACAAACTACGTCCCCAAACAGTGCTTTTTCCATCCTCAAGGCTATTCACCATATCAACAGTTCTCCCAGTTACACAGCCTGGACTTTGTAACAGTCTTGCTGTGAGAATGACCTTGAGAAGGAATTCTTTAATTAAAGAAATTTTTTACGTTTCCATGTTTTTATTTATTATTATTATTATTATTATTATTATTATTATTATTATTATTTAAACTAGAAGCAAGCTTGTTTAACATGTCAATCTGAGTTTCCTCTCCCTTCCCTCCTCCCCTGAACCCCATCAACCCCCTATCCCATTCTTTCTCTTCCCTAGGGAGGGGTGATGACTTCCATGGGGGATCTTCAAAGTCTGTCACATCATTTGGAGCAGGGCCTAGGACCTCACCAGTGTGTCTAGGCTGAAAGAGAATCCCACTATGTGGAATTGGCTCCCAAAGCCCATCGTATAATATGGATAAATACTAATCAGTTACCAGAGGCCCCATACATTGCCCAGGACTCCTAAATGACACCCACATTCAGGGGTTCTGGGTAGGTCCTATGCTGGTTTCCCAGGTATCAGTCTGGCATCCAAGAGTTCCCACTTGTTCACGTCAGTTGTTTCTTTGGGCTTCTCCAGCCTGGTCTTGACCCCACTGATCATCACCCCTATATAGTAGGTAATTACCAATACGGAGGTAGAAATATAAGGGTATTTAATAGGGAAAAGCCTTACTTACAGAGCGAACCAGCCAGCCGGTGGTAGTCTGTACAGCAAGAAGCAAAGAGAGACCGAAACTGAAAATGCAGACCCCCTACTCACTCTGACCACGCCCTCACAAGCCCTCAGGTACTCCTGTAGCCAGCCCCTAAGAAGGCGTGGCTACAGCTCCCCCTACACCCCTACCTCTCTGCAACTGGATTCGAAGAGTTCAGTGTATTCAGTCTGCAGTCATTCTGAGGACAGGATCGCCCCAGGCTTGATAGAGGTAAGAACTCACTAGTGGTTGGCTGCTTTGTTTTCTGATCTTCAGCTTGAACCTTAAAATCTACTTCTGTGTTTTTATTATTCTTGCTACATATTGGCATAAGAGACCCCTGCCTGAACAGAACACATTAACACAGAAACTAAGATCAACAACTAATAAAAGAGACCCCATGCTGTACTGATATATTAAAGTGAAAAGTTTCTGTAACACAGAGTCTACTTGGAATTTTTTCTATGTCTCAAATGGTTCCACTGTACCTCTCTCTCTCCCACTCACTGGGTCCTTAAAGCTGATTATGAAATAATCATTCAGAAGCTATTATTAAATTATAATTGTTTGGCCAATGGCTCATGCATATTACTGGATGTCTCTTTCTTATATATTAACCCATTTCTATTAGTCAATGTATTTCCATGAGGCTGTGGCTTACTGGCATTGCTCCAACATATTACTCATTTGGCAGCTACATGGTGGCTCTTGACTCTGCCTTCTTTCTCTCTGTAACTCAGTTTGGATTAACTGTCTAGCTATATTTTGCCTGGCCTTTGGTCACAACAACCTTGCCAAGGAGGGGCTCTGCATGATAAACCTGAATTAAGTGATGATGACAGAGCCAACTTAATGGATAAGCACTATTTGGAGTGAGAAGACAGCAAGATTGTGGAACTATTTGTGGGCCAATCGAAAAGCTGTCTCAAGTACCAGGCCTGTGGTATCACTCCACGATTTTTGAGGTTTTTTTGTGACCTGTCCCTCCCTGCCCCCCAGAAAGGATTTTCTGGGGGCAAAGTGTGTCTGTGGGATTGTTTCAGCCTTTTCACCAAGGAAGAAGAACTGGAGTCAGAAAATGCCCCAGTGTCTGACCAAAGCTGGCAGAAAACACAAAGTACCAAAAAGTTGACAGTACAAAGATTCCCCGAATCCTCTTGCTCCATCTGAATTGATTTTCCACCTCCTGAGTCTCTCCATCAAGAAAAGTTCACTGGGTGTTGACTTTCCCATTGCAGTCACCGGGCTTAGAGGACTTTGTCAGTGACAAAGTGGGAAGCTATGTCTACCAGATGTATGCCCTTTGCAACCATTCAGGTAGTGTCCACTATGGACACTACACAGCCCTGTGTCAATGCCAGACTGGTTGGCTTGTCTGCAACAACTACCCGTCTCCCCTGTCAGTGAAAATCAGGTGGCATCCAGTGAGGGCTACATGCTGTTATATCAACTGATGCAGGAGCCACCTCAGTGCCTGTGAAACAACATCTTGAAGCCCTAACACCTGTGAAAAAACATTGGGGCCATCCAAATCCCATGCCCTAAGTCAGGGTCATAAGGAAGGAACCACTAACACAACAATGGAAGGGTCCAGATCCCTTAATTACAATGAGAAGAGGATTTGGGTATGTTTTCCACATAGGAGAGATGGCCCCAATCTGGCTCCCTGCCAGAAATCTTAACTTGTTACCTATTTCATCAACACAGGAAAATGACCAAGAACAGGTTGACCAACAAGGAGAGGAAGCAGCTATGGTGGTCAAAACTCATCTTCCAAAATAAGAGACAAATACAATAACCATTAATCACCCCCAAGGGCATCAAACCCTTAAAAAGCTCTTATGTTCTCTAAAACTTACAGATCATGCCCTGGTTGTTGGTCATTTTAGCCCTCCTGATTCGTGTGGTGGCCCACCAGAAACCTCATGGCCCACAGAAAGTGACATTTACAGTGATCAATTCAGCCACACATGACACAGTTCCCCACCTGGTGGCCCGACCTCTACTTTAACCTCTGTGACTTGGCCCAGGGATCCTGGGATATCAGAAACTGGATCACTCTTCATCAAGGGTGACCAGGAATGAGGACTCTGGGGGTGCCATTTGACACACATATCAGACCCCCAACCCCGAGGCTGTTCACATGTCCTCAAAGGGGCTGCTTTAAAACAAAATGGGGGAATCTATAGGGCATATGTGTTATGATAAATCTTTCCACTAAAAGCCGCCGAGCCCCACCACCACATGTGTACTTTACGCCAGCCGCCCGCCCGAGTTAGGGCCCAAATTAATACACAGAAACTTGTATTAGGTTCAAATGCTGCTTGGCCAATGACTGGGATTTCTCATCTGTTAGCTCAATCTTAATTATCATAAATCTATATATTTTATAAGACTTATCTTATAGAGGATGCCTTTCGTTGGCGCCCTCTCTTGCCGGGTGGCTCACATCCTGCCTCTGGAGGATGCAAAGGGGGAAAAAGGGGCCACTTCCTGTTTCTCCTTGCTAAATATGAGTCTCCATGGCACCGAGTGGAAGATTAGTGAGTCCTAAGATGATCACAAGAAAAGGTAATTGGCTACCAAGATCGAACCAGGTGAGATCATTACTTGGACAGCTCATGATTACTGGGTTAAGCATAGGGTGCCTAGGCACATGATAGGTTGATTTTTAAAACCATTGACTGGCTGTTTGCCTGCTTGCTCATAATTCTGTGTTTTTTTTCCTTTAAAAGATGCTTGCTATGTGATGATAAATGCGTTCTTGCTTAACTTGACTCCCCGCTGTTTCTGATTGTCTGTGTGAGTCTAGGAGGCTGCAGAAAAGGTGAAATGCACACTTACCCTTCCTCACACCCAGCTCAGCCTCTCCTGGTTGGGCTAAGACCCTACAGAACAATGCAAAGCAGTGTTCCTTTCTTTGTCTTTTCTCCTGGTGTCCATGGTTTTGGTCCCTAAATGTCCATGTTGCCCTGAAGCCCCATGGACAGCCAATTGACTTCCTGAAGGAGAGGCTTTTCCCTCCCACAATTTCATCTGTGTTATATACTCATACATCACAAAGCAAGGAAATCCATTGAAGTCTGAAGTTGTTGAGCAATTTCATCTGGCTCTCCCAGGATTAACATTGCTGGAGGCCAAACCTCAGACCAGGCTCAGTAAGCCAACAATGGACACAAATATTGAGGGCCACCATCAAGAAAGCAGGCAAAGGTGTAACCCCATAAGGATGCTTTTTTCGAAGACATCACCAACACCTCTCCACCCCAACCTGCACAATAGTCTGTTCTCCATGGGTCCTGTATTGAAGATGCACCTAAGACCAGGGCTCATCGGGAGACATCACTATGAATGGGAATCATTGCACATAAGGTTACTGTCTGTAGGTGTCTCAGTTGGGTTTACTTGATGTGAAGAGACACCATGCCCATGGCAACTCTTACAAAGGAAACCTTTAACTCAGGTGGCTTACACTTCAGAGGTATAGTCCATTATTGTCTTGGTGGGAAGCATGGGAGAATGCAGGCAGACATGGTACTGGAGTGTTATCAGAGACTCCTACATCAGGATTCACATGCAGCAGGAAGAGACAGTGAGTGAGCCACCAGGCCTGGCTTGAGCTTCTGAGACCTCAAAGCACACTACCCATTGACACACTTCCTCCAACAAAGCCACACCTACTCCAAGAGGTCACACCTCCAATAATACCAAAAACTATGAGTGTATGGGGATTATTTTCATTCAGACCACCACAGTAGTTATACATGCCATTAATTAGACTAACTCATGACAGTTTTCATTCAAAGACAATGTAGTCATTAAGAAAGGATGGTGAGCAGGGCATGGTAGGTCTTGACTTTAATCACAGAATGCAAGACCCAGAGGCAGATAAATCTGTGAATTTTCTCCCACTCTGGTCATTTATCAAGTTCTGGGACAGCAACAGTTATGTAGAGTAACTCAAAGTAACAGCAAAAACAGAACATAATGGAGACTGAAGGCATAATATCTGGATTCTCCTATTGCATTCCACTAACTTTCATGCCCATTAAGCATGTTCCAAGATGTTTTTCCTGTGAGTTTACTATTCACATTTGGTCACATGTACACTGTGATGGCATCTAAATGCAGTGTTTTCTGTAGGGTTGGCCACAACATTCACATGAAAGTGGTGAGATTTGGTCCATGGTGCTGGGCAGGCGTGGTGGAATGTCACACCTCAGGGGCATTTATCATATTCTTGATCCTTTTTGGAAAGGAACCTGAACAGTGCCTGTCCTTCTCAGTCTTTAGTTCCACCTGTGTCAGTGAGTTTCAGCAATGGCAGCCCACTTCTCTGATTCACTTTATTTCTTGATTTGGGGGTGAACCTTGAATGAAATTCTCAAGAACAATGGTGGGATTCTGCTGGGATCCATTATTCACCCTTTTGACATCAAGTCTCAGGACACATCTGTGAGTGATTTTACCTGGAATGGAGACTTGAAAGTTTCAGTCCACATGGACCTCACAGTGAGAAACAAACTATTTTTTTATCATGAAAATGATATGACCATTTTCAGGTTCCAAAAAAAATGAGGTCATTGTGTGTGTGTGTGTGTGTGTGTGTGTGTGTGTGTGTGTGTGTGTGTGTGTGTTTATGTATATATGAACATATTTCATTTTATTTTTAATTTTTACATTCTAACCCCAGTTCCTACTATATCCCCCTTTTTCTCCCCTGAACTTACCCTCATGCCCCCCTTTTGGTTTCAGAGAGAGAAAGGCTTCCCATGGGGAGTCAACAAAGTATATCCCATCCCCACCTTGAGGCAGGACCAAGGCACACTACCCCACCAACAATCTAGACTGAGCAAGTTACCTCTCCATAGGAAATGGTCTCCAAAAAGCCAGTTTATGCACCATTGATAGATCCTTGTTCCACTTCCAGTGGCCCCACACAATTCACACCCCATCCATTGTCACCTGCATTCAGCAGGCCTACTGGGTCCAATGCAGGTTCCCCAGCAGAGTCAGTGAGCTACCACTGGCTTGGGTCAGGTGTCTTTGTGGGTTTCCCCATGCTGGTCACTCCTCTCTCTCTTCTACTGTACTCCATGATTTCAGCCCAATGGTTAGATGTGGAAACCTGCTTCCATCAGTTACAGGATGAATGACCGTGATGACAGTCTTCAATCTGATGACAGGGGAAAGCCAGTTAAATCACCCTTTCCACTATTACGTAGTTATATCTAGGGTCATCCTTGTTAAGTCCTGGGAATTGCCACATTGGCAGATATCGCACTAATCCCATAATGGCTCCTTCTATCAAGATAATTATTTCCTTGATCCCCTTCTCTGTCCTTCCCCAAATTTGACCATTCTGTTCCCTAATGTTCCCCATTGCCCTTCCTTCTTCCCCTCTCCCCTACAAGGACCCTCCCTTTCATGTTCCTAATTTACTCAGGTGAGCTTATGTATATCCCATTTCTCCTAACTAGGCAGATCCTTGTATGTCTCTATTAGGATCCTCTTTGTTACTAGGTTCCACAGACAGTGAGGTCATCATAATACACACACACACACACACACACACACACACACACACACACACACACACATATATATATATATATACATATTAATGTTCACTTAACTTAGTGATACATCCTCTGAGTGAATATATGGTGTGACATTTTTTACAATTTCCTTGGTTCTGTGCCGAGGGGGAGAGAGAGAGAGAGAGAGAAAGAGAGAGAGAGAGAGAGAGAGAGAGAGAGAGAGAGAAGAATGAGGAGGAGGAGGAGGAGATGGAAGGAGGAAGGGAGGGAGGGGAGGGAGGAAGGGAAGGGAGGGAGGGAGGGAGTGGTGCTTTCTGCAATATTGAGAATTCCTTTCTACGACCATCAGACCATGGAATCTAACCAACTTTTCATTTCAGCACTTGTGTGAAAGTACCCTGTACATGCCCCACACCAGGGCCTCCAGCACAGAAAGAATAGCATCTGGGGCTTAGGATCTAAGGGCCACACTGGTGTTCACAGAACGTTCTTCTTCTTAGTACGAGAAGGAAAGTGTCTGCCAATCTGCACACTCATTGAAAATCCAAGGAATGATGAAGCTAATGGCAAGAACCTGTCCTTGTCCACTGTGCTTGTCACAAACAGACTCAGAGCACCTTAAGGAAAGTCCTAATTTTGAGAAGGCTCTGGTATAGTGAGCATGTCCCCTACACTCTTGCTTCAGGCCTGGATCCTATAGAATAAATCTGGTCATGTGGAAGTCTCCATGGGCACCAGATCTCTCTCCCAGTAACCTAGGCAACCACCAGGATTCCAACCTATCAGAAAAATCTTTTTTTTCTCCCAGGTAATTGACTTCCTCTGGCACAGTAATTTCAGGATGAGATTAACAAACTAAACCTCTGCCACCGTCTCCTGTCCAGAGTCCTCATGGGGCCTCAAGCTGAGTCACGATGTTTAAGGACCACGGATCTACAACCTTAATGGGAGAAAATGAGAATGGTGCAGTGGGGGATGTCTGTCTCTTTCAAAATGGATGGGAGAGGTTAGCACAGTGCATCATATAGGTAAAACACTGCACTGATGAAATGTATTGCAATGGGATCACCATGACAACTCCCATCAAGACATAATTGGAGTCTCTCTTGCACACCCACCTTTGAAACATAATTGAGGGTTTGAGAGCAGCGACAACCGTCCTAAGGCACTGGAAATGGCTTGAGAAGATGCTGCCTGCTTTTCTTGTGTGATCAAGAAACATATGCTGGTCTGCTCCTCCAGCAAACATTCGCCAAAGAGAGTGAGTCAGGTAGTGGGAACACACTGTGATGGGGGCTTCACTACTCAGGAAAGGGCTGGTGTTATTTAAAGGTGGGTTTCAATTACTTCAAAGTGTACAGCTCAGGGCTTGGAAGCTCAGTGACTGATAAAGTGTCTGGCTAGTAGGCTTGAGGGACTGAGGTGGGATCCCCCAGCACAAACTCAAAAGCCAGGCCTGGCATGGCATGACCATAATCCTAACCACAGAAAAAGATCCATCACTAAATAGTATTTCCTTTCTTCTAATGAGACCTCTCTTCACTCATCACAAACCACATTAATTGTGCTGATAGGTTTACCATGACTGGGGTGTGCCACAGGCTAGGCAGGCTCTGTTTCACTGGCCAAACCTACCCCAAACTACTATATTCTTTTGATACAGTGAGATGACCTCTTCCCCATGAATGACTTCTTATACAATGAACAGTCATCCTACCCAGCTTTATCACACCTCACAAGTCAGACATGGTGTCCAGTAGGTTAGACTTTATCAACACTAGGCATAAAAAATGGAACTGTAAGGAACAACACATAAGCTGTTCATATCTAGACTTTGCACTTAAGGCACAGCATGGCTATGCACTTCACTGACAGAAATACCAGTGCATTCCACAGGTCTGAAGGGCACACACAGGGACATTAAAGGAAGAAGGCTTCTCCCTTGGAATGCAAAGAATGCCCATCCATGCCCTCAGTTCTATCCCCAGAAATATTATATTTGTTAGCTGCCTGACAGGGTTCTGGGATGTGGAAGGTGACCTGTGTGAGTTTGTCACTGCTCTCAACAAGGCATTCTGCGCTCTCCATGATCTAACATTTGCTGCTAAATACTTGAAATCATGGGCCATCACTGGCCATCCACAATCTGTGCCCAGAAGCTTTTAGCTTGAGTTAACTTTACTTTTCTCTGGTATTCTACTTGTCTCAGAAAATGATGTGAGTTAACCAAGTATGGCTTGAACTGCTAGTTACATAGAGCACACACACCATACCCAGGAATCTAGTACATAATCCCTCTCTGGTTAGTGTGGCTGTGGTTGATGGAGAAAGGGTTCATTTGGAGTTGGATTAGGGGAGTTCCCTTTGATCTGTTCTATTCTCCTACCTAAGCAAGTAGGACTGCAACTGTAGCACTGTTCTTAGTGCCTTAGTTCTACTGTTAGAGAGGCACATTGTTTGTAGAATATGCAACCTCAAAAATGTCCTCTGAGACAGTACTGGCCTTAGTCACATTATTTCAGGGAGTAAAAGCTTAAAGGAAAGATTAAAGAAGAGGGTATTTAAGAAGCATCGTTCCAGAAGACATATGTATTTTACATGAAGGTATAGGGATCTGTGTGCTCCAATTGAAGGAATTCTGTCCTGGGCTTCTGGTGCCACACAAAATCAAGTACAAGGAAAACTGGGCTAAGACCAATCAATATTCCAGATGCAAAGACGTCACTGTTCGCTTCTGGATATGCCGGTAACCATAAACAAAACAAAACAAAATGGCTGCACAAACCAGTTAGAAACTAAGATTTACATTGCTGAAACCAGAAGGGGATCCTCCTGAGGTGTGTATGTGCACTTGTTTGTAGCTGCTCCTGGAGTGTGTGCAACACGAGCTCATTTCAATTGACCCTTGTGCTTCTCATATGTGCTTTTCTTCTTTGCAAGGATAGAAAAAGAGCAGCAGCCTAAGAGTTGAAGATCACCCTAAAAGAAAGCAAAGCTAGCTGAAATCAAGAGAAAGAAACAAGTTGGTAAGGTGAATTCACCTTACCAAAGGGACACAAAATGAAAACCCTCTTCCCTGGAGAAGCAGATCTGGAGATGTTCCTGATCTGCCCATACTCACCTACCCCATAGTACTAACTTGCACCACCACCCACCCAGCTTTCTGCTTTGCCCCTTGGCTATGAACAGTCAATCATTGTCTACAAAGGGAAGTGCACGCATGAATGCCTGCTCCATAGACCTCACTTTCTGCCCCCACCTTTCTGCTTATCCCCTTTCTCTATGAAGAGCCAGTCATCATCTACAAAGGGCAAAATTATTTGTCACTAAGTGATGGCAGCTGCATTATGGTGTTTGGTAACCTTCTTGTCCCCATAACTCTCCATGATATTGTGAAATAGAGGAGGCACAGAGGGCTTTGGCCTGCTGTACACAGTGAAGGATGTAACAGGTCCTGGAACCTACATGCCAGCCCAGGCACTTTGGGTCTTAAGTGTTGTGCTGTGTCGCCATCTACTGATGACTCTCAGCTCCACACATGCACCTCCATCATGTGATGGTCCTCAGTCTCTAGTCTCCTCCCAGACACTCTTACCCAAGAGTCCCAGGGATCCTGGGCACTCTGTGCACCAACTAGAAGTCATGCTCCCCAAATATTTGTGATCTTATGTCTGCTCTAGTCTACATAGTCTCCACAATCTATTGGACTGAACCACTGCCTCACTGTCCTGCACTACTCCCACCAACCAAAAGCATTGACACTTTCTAGACAACCTGCCAATCCCTCTTTCACCAGCTCTTAGTCCTCTTTCCCTGCTTCACTCATTGTCACGTTTGAAGTGTTGCAGCAACACACAGAGGGTGTCTGTGATACACAGAACTCTTCTCAGGTTGTCATGTCATTACTATTACTATACAGAATGTAAGCATGTGTGGTGAGCATGAGAGCATGTGGTGAGTGTGCAGGAGTGAATGAGTATATACATGTATGAAGTTATTGTTCTCCAATAGTCTATGGGCAGCATTTATACAGCTGCCTGGAATCCCCAGCAAGCAGCACTGTGTGGAGACAGGAAAACACGTCCAGGTTCGGACCTTACACAAAGATGGTCAAACCTGGAGGAAGGACAAAGGGGGGAGGATGTGAAAATGTTACAGAGTGGACAGCTAGGGAGGCTCGGCCTTCCTTCCACTGGACTTAAGATAGAACTCTGCCTGTGCAAGTTGAATCTGCTGGTTGCTCGGAATGCATCCCTTGCTCTCAGTGTGAAATGCATAGTGAAGAATCAACTCCAAGTCACCCATAATCATGCTTCCCACTTCCGGATATTCTTTATGAACCAGGTAGAAAGGGAATAGGTGAAGAGGGAAGAACAGCACCAGATGTAACTCTAATGATGGAGAAACACTCTCTTCATGGGTACCACTTCATGATCATCTTCATCAACCACTATGGTTTTACTCAGTCCACAGTGCAGATGGTGTATTTGCACAAATGAAGCTGCACCTCTGAGAACTCTCATTCTGCTGGACTGGTTGAGACATGTTCAACATGACGTTCCAGGAAGGAGAGAACCATTTGCCTGACAGCTCTGGAGAGACACTCAGAGGCATGAGGATGTCTCTTCCATTACAATGGTATTCTTAAAAAAGAACACACACTCATGAGAGCCAATGTCTCATCCAGTGATGGACATGTAAAACCTGTCTGTGATAACATCACTCCCACTCTATCATTTTCAATCCCCTTACTACACGACACCTACAAGAGGGGAGGTATATACGAAAATATTATGGATGACAGATGCAGTTTTACAGTGATGACCTTTTCCCTGGTCACACACAATCCATAGCACTGTGCCTGTACCAGCATCATTCTCCGGTTCGGAGTCCACTGCCTGTGCCAGGGCCTGGGTGTATAACAGGCATTTAGAAGCTATTTGTATTCTAAAGGAAAGAAAAGGCATCAAATTCTCACTTGGGCCCATGAGGTAACTACAAGAAAGGATAAGAGCCTAGCATCTCAGCATGCATCTTGTGTCTGTGTTCTGTTCTTTGTTTCAGACCCCTGATTCCATCTGCATACCTATGAGAGTCACTCAAGGACTGACTTTCCATATAAATGAGCAGCACCTGTTAACTTAAGGCCAGGACTGCAGAAAATGAAGTAGCAGGAAGGCTGCCTGCAGACCTCTCTGGTCCAGCAGATCTAATCCCCACTCTCACCCCCAGCGCTACAGCAGAACAGCCATGAATACCTTTTCTGTCCCCGTCTCCATCTACTGTGTTTCCCACAGATCTTCACCTTCTACCCTCATTCCCCACACTTGTTGCTTTGGTCCACAAAACAACTGCAGTACTCACGCCTGCTAACCCAAGGGTAGCTCCTCCCAAGGCAACAAGTAGACTGAAGGAAGACACATACCTCTCCTATTGCACCTGAGACTGTGCTACCAATTTAATCCCCAGTTCCGGAGCAGGAAACTTGCTGTGATTTCCCTTTCCTCTCTGTCCCCGTCCCCATGGATCATAAAGACCTTCTCCTCAAAACTTCCTCCCCAAGCTCATGTCAGAGGCTAACCTCCCACACCAGCAGACATTTCCTGTGAAGACACCAGATGAACAGGCTGGGAATTCAGGCAACACGCAGATATCACACTCTCTGAAAACAGAGAGAAAACAGTCACCAAGGAACAAAACACCCAGCCAATGCAGGCAAATCAGGCATCAGCATCTAGCATTGCAATCGTCCCAAACCCTGATACCTAGATGCCAGTGTAAAAACACAATCAGTAGTAGCCAGGGCAATAAGTCTACACTAGACCGCAGGTATCCATGCACATCAGACCCTGAATATTCAACACAGCTGACACACAAGAAAAAGACCTTAATGAAGCCTATATGAAAATAACAGAGCTCCTTATAGATGAAATCAATAAATCCAAGAAAACAGAAACAGGCAGTGGAATGAAAAGAAAAAATTGGACCTTAAATTGGAAATAGAATCAGTAAAGAAAACCAAAACTGAAAGAACTATGGAAATGAAAAATTTGGAAAATCTAATAGGTACCTTCAGATGCAAATTTCCCTAGCAGAAGACAAGAAATGGAAGAGAGAATCTCAGGCATTGAAGGTACTATATAAGAAATGGATGCATTGGTCTTAAAACATCTCATGTGTAAACAAACAAACAAAAGACTCCTGACAGAGTATATCAAGGAAATCTGATACACTAACAAAATACCAAATCTGAGAATAATAGGTATAGAAGCCAAAACAACATTTTGTCTTCATTGGTATAATTTTGCTGCTTATATGTGACCTCTACAAAAGAATTCTTCAATCTTCCCATTAAATAGCTTATGGCCAACTGGTTGTGAATTCCTGTTAGAGAGGAAGGAGAAGAAACCCAGATCAAAGGCTCACAATTCTTTTCAACAAACTCATAAGAGAACTTCCTAACTTGAAGAACAAGATGCCTATAAATGTAAAAGAAGCATACAGAACAGCAAACAGATTGGAGTGGAAAAGATACCAATACATAAGCAGAACAAAATAAAGAATATTAAAAGCTGCCAGGAAAATGACCACATACACATAAAGGAAAATCTCAATAAAGACTCTTAAAACCAGAAGGTCCTGGACAGCTGTGTTGCAGACTCTTAAGAGACCACAGATACTAGCCAAGACTACTGCACCCAGAGAGACTTTCACTCACCATAGATAAGGACAATGAGATATTCCATGATAAATTTAAATTTAAACAACAATCTATAAATCCAGCCCTACAGAAGGAGCTAGAAGGAAATCTGAAAAAAAAGGACTAAATCCATGAAATCACAGGAAATAAGTCATCTCAGGCCAGTAAAATCAAAACAACAGATGGGAACACACACACACACACACACACACACACACACACACACACACACACACATAAACGCAAGCACTGCACCACAAGGAACAACAAAATATCAGCAATCAAAAACCATTAGTCACTCATCTTTGTATATCAGTTGCCTCTAACCACTAACAAAAAGACACAGACTAACACAATTGATGGGAAAACTCCATTTATAATTCTGCTGCATTCAAGAAACAAACCTCCATATCCAAGACAGACATTACTTCAGAGTAAAGGGTTGGAAAATGATGCTGCATGCAAATGAACCGCTATAGAAAGCTGGTGTAATCATTTTAATATCTAACAAAATGGATCTCAAACCAAAACCAATTAAAAGAGATAGGGAAGGACACGCCATCCTCAAAGCAAAAACACACCTAGATGACATTGCAATTCTTATCATCTATGCAAATCAAACACAAGGGCAAACAAATCTGTAAAAGAAACACTACTACAGCTTAAATCACACATTAACCCTCACATATTGGTAGTGGGAGAATTCAATATCACACTCTCACCAATAGATAAGCCACACAGACAAAAACTAAATAGAGAAATGCTTGACCTCACAGACATGGTAAACCAAAGAAGACTTAAGACCTATTTACAGAACATTTCAACAAAACACAAAGAATATACCTATATCTCTGGTCTTGATGAAATTTTCTCCTATATTGACCACATCCTTGAACACAAAGCATGACTCGACAGATACAAGAAAACTGAAATGACTCCCTGTACCCTATCTGACCACCACAGATTAAATCTGGATATCAACACCAACAAAAACAAGAGAAATCATATGAACTCGTGGAAACTGAACAACAACACTGACAAATGAAAAATGCATTATGCTGGGTGGTGATGCCTCATGCCTTTAATCCCATAACTAGGGACTGAGTCAGAGGCAGGTGGATTGCTTGGAGTTTTAGGCCACAAGGATCTAACCAAGCAAGTGCCAGGACATGTAGGACTTTTACACAATGAAATTCTGTCTTGAAAAACAAAAAAAGAAAGAAAGGAAGGAAGGAAGGAAGGAAGGAAGGAAGGAAGGAAAAGAAAAATGGATCATGAATGAAATTGGAAACAAATTAAAGGCATTCTAAACTCAATGAAAATTGATACACAGCATTACAACACTTTTGAGACACAAGAAAGCGGTGCTAAGAGAAATGATTCTATAAGTAAGGACCTACGTAAAAAAAATTAGAGTTATCTGTTACTAACCACTTAACAGCACACCAGAAAACTCTAGAACAAAATGATATTAGCACACCCAAGGATAGCAATTTCCAAGAAATAATCAAACTCAACATTGAAACCAATAAAATAGAAACAAAGAAAATAAGACAAAAAATAAATGAAACAGCCAGGCATTGGTGGCGCACACCTTTAATCCCAGCACTCTGGAGGCAGAGGCAGGCGGAATTCTGTGAGTTCGAGGCCATCCTGGTCTCCAGAGCGAGTGCCAGGATAGGCTCCAAAGCTACACAGAGAAAACCTATCTCGAAAAACCAAAAAGAATAAATAAATAAATGAAACAGATTAGTTCTTTAAAAACTCCACAAGATAGACAAAACTTCCTGCAAACTAACTAAAAGGAGAGAGAAAATATCCAAATAGACAAAATTAGCAACTAAAAGGTACACAGAACAGCAGACAGTAAGCAAATCCAGAGAATCTTAAGGGCATAGTTTAAAAACCTGTACTCCACCAAATTGGAATATCTAAAAGATATAGATCATTTTCTAAATAGGTAACACTTACCAAAGGTAAATCAAAACCAGATAAACAATCTTAAGTAGACCTATAACCCCTATGGAAATAGAAGAAGTCATTAAAATCTCCCACTCAAAAATAAGAACAACAACAAAACAGGCTTGGATGGTTTTAGCATAGAAGTCAACAAGAGTTTCAAAGAAGACTTAAAGAAGCCAATGCTCTTCAAGTTATTCCATTACCTACAAACAGAAGGAGCTTTGCCAATTAATCTTGTTAGCATACAGTTACCCTGATATCCAAACCACATAAAGACTAAAAAATGAAACAGAATTACAGAACAATTTCCCTTATGAACATAGACACGTAAATAATTAACTCCTTGCAAAATGAATCCAAGAACATGTCAAAAATACCAAGCAGCATGATCAAGTAGGCTTCATTCCAGATTTAAGGGGGTAGGTAAACATACAAAAATCAGTAATTGTATTCTATCGCATAAACAGACTTTTGACCTGAGTAAGGTTACTGGAACCCCTGTGCTGGAAAAACAAAACAGACTCCATGTAATGTTCTCTAATATTCTCATATGTGTGTCATGACATGCACATGTATGAACATACAAACATACACAGATGCTTTCCAAATGTACAAATATAATCTGAAATTTTGGAAAATATATTCTGGAACACATGTGGATTAACAGGTGACACCATCTTCAAGAGCCCAGGTGCCCAGGTGCCCCAGTGCCTAGAACATGAGGAACACAGTTTGGACAGTGTTACTACTCATGCCCAGTGCCTTTCCTCAACCAAGCAGTGTGGCAACAAAGGATAAAATGATCCCACAGGCTGGCAGAAAACCCCAGGATCGCTTACTGGTGAGCCATTTCTTCCTATGAAGGTGCATGTTGCTACAAAATATGATGTTCCTACTTGTGTCTCCTCAATTGACTTGACTAAAAATCAGTGCACCCCATATCCCTCACACACAAGGAAGCTAGACAGGACATGAGATGTTGAGTTCCTTTTCTCTAAAGCTGTCTTTCTTTGTTCTCAAAACAGTTAAGATGTCATCTGCACACTGTGTGGACATGTGGAGACAAGCCTGCCTATTAGGTGAATGTGCCCCTAACTCTTCCCAGGGGACTCCCCATAGTAGGTTGCTAGAAAAATTTAAAAATCATGCAAGCATCAGTTCCATTTGGACAGTGAGTATGTGAGCCTAGAAAGTCGATAATATTACTGGAGTTGTGTGGGTTTGTAGATTCACTGTCTTGCTATAAGGGTGTCTATAAGGTCAGCAGGATAGGCATATTAAAGGACTCAAAGCTGTGTTCCTTTCTTTGTGTTTCTCCTGGTATCCATGGTTTTGGTCCTTAAATGCTTGCATTGCCCTGAAGCCCTATTCACAGCCAATTGACTTGTAGAAGGAGAGGCTTTTCCCTCCCAAAATTTTATCTGTGTTTTATACCAAAACATCACAAAGCAAGGAAATCCATTGAAGTCTGAAGTTGTTGAGCAGTTTCAGCTGGCTCCAGCAGCATTAACACTGCTGGAGGCCAAAACTCAAACCAGCCTCAGTAAGTCAGCTGTGGACACATGTTGAGGGCCACCATCAAGAAAGCAGGCAAAGGTGTAACACAATGAGGATGCTCTTTCCAAGGAAATCACCATCAAATCTTCACCCATACCTGCACAATACTCTGTTCTCCACTGGTCCCGCTTTTCTTGTGTACCTCAGGCCAGGGCTCATCAGGAGACCTCACTATGAATGTGGATGATTGCACATGATTGTAGGTGTCTCACTTAGGGTTTTCTTGATGTGAAGAGACACCATTCCAATGGCAACCCTTACAGAGGAAAACCACTAACTTGGACTGGCTTACACTTCAGGGGTTTAGTCCATTGTTTTCATGGTGGGAAGCATGGCAGAATGCAGGCAGACATGGTGCTGGACAGAGACTCCTACATCAGGATCCACATGCAACAAGAAAAGACAATGAGTGAGCCACCAGGCCTGGCTTGAGTCCCTGAGGCCTCAAAGCCTCATTGACACACTTCCTCCAACAAGGCCGCAACTACTCCAAGGCCCACAACACAAATAACGCCACTCTCTGTGAATCTATGTGCTTTTTTTCATTCAGACCACCAAGGAGTTAAACTAACTCATGACTGTTTTCATTCAAAGGCAAGGTAGTCATTAAAAAAGTAGACTGAACTGGGCATGGTAGTTCTCACCTTTAATCCCAGAATGCAAGACACAGAGGCAGAGAAATCTCTGTGAATTTTCTTCCACTCTGGTCACTGTGAATTTCTGGAAAAGCAACAATTATGTAGAGTAACTCAAAACAACAACACAAACAAAACATAACAGAGACTGAAGGCAGAATGCCTGGATTCTCCTATTGCATTCCACCATCTTTCATGCCCATTAAGCATGTTCCAAGTTGTTTGTCCTCAGAGATTGGTATTCACATTTGGTCACATGTACACTATGATTGCATCAAAATACAGTGTGTTTCTGTAGGGTTGACCACAACAGTCACATGAAAGTTGTAGGATTTGGTCCCTGGTGATGGGCAGGCATGATGGAATGTCACACCTCAGGGGCATTCATCATGTTCTTGATACTTTCTAGAGAGGAACACACATTCTGTCTGTCCTTCCCAGTCTTCAGTTCCACTGAAGTCAGTGAGTTTCAGCAATGGCAGCCTATGTCTCTGATTCATTTTATTTCTTGATCTTGGGGACTAGCCTTGAAGGAACATTGTAATTCTCAAATTCCATGATGGGATTCCGGTTGGACTCTATTATTCATGCTTTTGATGTCAAGTATCAGGGCACATCTGTGAGAGACTTTACTTGTAATGGAACCTTGCCAAGTTCAGGTACATGGACTTCACCCTGGCAAACATCTATTCTGTCATCGTGAAAATGATATAACCATTTGCAGGATCCACAGTCAGTGATATATATATATATATATATATATATATATATAATATATATATGTGTGTGTGTGTGTGTGTGTGTGGTGTGTGTGTGTGTGTGTGTGTGTGTGTGTGTATTTTATGTATGTATTTCATTTAATTTTTTTTTACATTCTACTCTCAATTCCTACTATCTCCCATCTTCTTGCTCCCTGATCTTCCCTTCATGCCCACTTTTGCTTTCAGAAACAGAAAGGCTTCCCATGGGGAGGCACCAAAGTCCATCACATGACCAAATTAGGAAAGGACCATGGCCCTCCCTGCTTTCTAGGCTGAGTAAGGTATCTCTCCATAGGAAATGGGCTCCAAAAATCCAGCTCATGCACCATTGATAGATTGTGGTCCACACACTTCCATTGGATCTATACACTTCACATCCCATTCACTGTCACCTGAATTCAGCAAGCCTACTTGGGTGCTATGCAAGGTCCCCAGTTGTCAGTCCAAAGTCAGTGAACTCCCACTAGCTATGGTCAGGTGTCTCTGTGGGTTTCCCTATCCTGTTCTTGACCCCTTTGCAGATTTTATCAGTCACCCTGTCTTCAACTGGACTCTGTGGATGTCAACCAAGGGGTTAGTTGTGGATCTCTGCATCTGCATCCATCAGTTACTGGACGAATGTGCTATGATGACAATTATGGTAGACCTCAACCTGATTACAAGGGAAGGGCAGTACAAGCTCCCTCTCCACTATTACTTAGAGTTTTATGGGAGATCTTCCTTTTTTATGCCTGGGAATTGCCCTGGGCCACATTTTTCCCACTAATCCCAAAATGGCTCACTCTATCAAGAAAATTCTTTCCTTGCTCTCCCACTCTGTCTGACCCCCAATTCGACTATTCTGTTCCCTCATGTTCACCTCCCCATTGCCCTTCCTTCGTCGCCTCTCCCTGTCCACCACCCTCCTCTCATGCTTCTGATTTACTCAGGTGAGCTTGCCTATTTTTCATTTCCTCTTCCTAGGCAGATCCTTGTATGTCTTTCTTAGGGTCTTCTTTGTTACCAGGTTCCACAGACAGTGAGGTCATCATAAATACATACATACATACATACATACATACATACATACATACATACATAGTCATGCTCAAATAACTTAGTGCTACATCCTCTGAGTGAATATATTGTGTCAGAAATTTCACAATTTCCTTGGTTCTGTGCAGGGGGTGAGAGAGAGGGAGAGAGGAATGGGTGAGGGAGAAAGAGAGAGAGGGAGAGGGAGGAGGTGCTTTCTGGAATTTTGAGAATTCCTTTGTGGACCATCAGACCATGGATTCTAAGCAATGTTCCTTTTCAGCACTTGTGTGAAACCATTCTCATGCACCACAACAGGGCCTCCAGCAAAGAAGGAATATCATCTGGGGCTCAGGGAACAAAGCCACACTGGTGGTCACAGACCCTTCTTCTTTTACCACAAAGAGGAAAGTGTCTCCCAATCTGCACACACTCACTGAAAATCCAATGTGTGATTGAGGTAGTGATCAGAGCCTGCCCTTGTCCTCTGCTTCTTTGCTGGTCACAAACAGGCTCAGGGCATCTTCAGGAAAGTCCTAATGTTGAGAAGGTTCTGATATAGTGAGCATGTCCTCTATACTCTTGTTTCAGGCCTGGATCCTGTAGAATGAGACTGGACATGTGGCAGTCTCCATGTGCCCCAGCTCTCTCTCCTGGTAACCCAGGCAACCACCAGGATTTCATACAGTGTGTAAAATCTCTTTTTCTCCCAGGTTATTGAATTCCTGTGACACAGTGGTTTCAGGATGACATTAAAAACCCACAACTCGGCCACTGCCTCCTGTCCAGAGTCCTCAAGGAGCCTCAAGCTTAGTCACTATATTTAAGGAAGACAGATCTGCAACCTCTCGTGAGAGAAAATGAGAATGGTGCAGTGGGGTATGTCTGTCTCTTTCAAAATGGATGGGAGAGGTTAGCACAGTGCAATCATACAGGTAAAATGTACAGTGATGAAATGCATTGCAATGGCATCACCATGACAACTCTAATCAAGGCATAATTGAAGTCTCTCTTTGAAACACACTTGATGGTTTGAGAGAATCAGCAACACTCCTAAGACACTGGAAATGGCTCGAGATGCAGCATGCTATCTTTTGAGTGAGGGAAACATATCCTGGTCTGCTCCTCCAGCAAGCAGCCCACCAAAGAGTGTGAGTCAGGAAGGGGCAACACATTGTAGTGGTGGCTTCACTATTCAGGAAAGGGCTGGTATTATTTGAAGGTAGATTTCAATTAATTAAAAGTGTACAGCTCAGTACTGGGTAGGCCGGTTGCTGCTAGAGTGTCTGGCTAGTAGGTGTGAGGACCTGAGGTGGGATCCCCCAGCACAAACTCAAAAGCCAGGCCTGGCAGGGCTTGCCCATAATCCTGACCACAGAAAAAGATCCATCACTAAATGGCATTTCTTTTCTTCTAATGGGGCCTCACTTCACTCATCACAAGCCACATTAATTGTACTAACAGGTTTACCATTATTGGTGTGTGCACAGTCTAGGCAGACTCTGTTTCACTAGCCCACACCTCCCCAAACAAGATTGTTTTGTTGTTGTGAGATGTACTATTCCCCATGAAAGGCTTCTTATACAATGAACAGTCATCCCACCCAGCTTTATCACACCTCACAAGTCAGACATGGTATCCACTAACTTAGACTTTATCAACACTAGGCATAACTAACGCACCTGTAAGAAACAACACATAGGTTGTTCACATCTAGACTTTGCACTTAAGCCTCAGCATGGCTATGCACTTCACTGACAGAATTACCAGTGCATTCCACAGGACTGAAGGGCACACACGGGGACATTAAAGGAAGAAGGTTTCTCCCTTGGAATGCAAAGAGTGCAGATAGTACAAAAAGGCTTCACCTTAGAAACTGCATGGGCAGACATTGTCCACAGTATAGGTAGAGAGTGATTTCTGTGCAGCATGTCCCTTGTGAGAGGCATCCATGCCATTCATTTCAGAATGAGAACAAGTCACATTCTCCCTCCTCCCTGATGCTCATTACAGGTTTGGTGTTGGTTTGTTTGTTGATTTTGTGTGTTCTTTCAAGTTTTAATGAAAACCACACACTTTTCCAGGCCACTTAGCCTTTCAGAAAAAGGAGTCATTTTTTTCATTTTTTTATTTAATTTTTACAAAATTATAGTTTCAAATGTCAATCCTTTCTCCCTCTCCCCTCCTCCACCCAACTCCCCACCAGCCCTTCCCCCCTCATCCCTCCCACTTCTGTTCCCCATGGAGGGTAGGGCCCTCCATGGAGGCTCCCCAAATTCCACAACATCATCCTGTGATGGGCCCTAGCCCTTCCCCATGTGTCCAGGCTGAGAGAGCATCCCTTCACATGGGATGGGTCTCAAAGTCCCTTCTTACACCAGGGAAAAATACTGATCCACTACCAGAGGTCCCATAGGGTGCCGAGGCCTCTTCGTTGACATCCACTTTCAGGGGTCTAGATCAGTCCCGCTATGGCCTCCAAGACAGCAGACTGGGGGCCATGTGCTGCCCCTTGTTCAGATCAGCTGTTTTTGTGGGATTCACCAGCCTGGTACAGACACCCTTATTTCTCCCTCTCTGTAACTGGGTTCCAGAGTTCAGTTCAGTGTATATCTGTGGATGTCTGCCTCTGTTCTATCAACCACTGGATGAGGGCTCTAGGATGGCATATAAAGTAGTCATCAGTCTCATTATAGGGGAAGGGTATTTAGGATATCCTCTCCGCCATTGCCTAGATTGTCAGTTGGTATCATCCTTGTAGATCTCTGGAAATCTCCTTAGTACCAGATCTCTCCTCGGACCTATAATGGCTTCCTCTGTTATGATATCTCTCATCCTGCTCTCCTCTATTCATCTCCCAATTCAACTTTTCTGCTCCTCCATTTCCTCGTCTCCTCTCCCCTCCTCTTCTCCTCCTCCTCCTCCTCACATTCTTCCAGTTCCCTCTCCCCTACCCTCATGCTCTGAATTAGCTTAGGAGATCCTGGCCCTTCCCATTCTCTGGGGACCATGCATTTTTCTCTTAGAGTCCTTCTTGTTTCCTAGTTCCTTTGTTGAAGAGGATTGTAGGTTGGCAATCCTTTGTTCTATGTCTAAAATTCATATACAAGTGAGTAATACCATGTTTGTGTTTTGTGACTGGGTTACCTCATTCAGGAGGGTTTTTTTCTAGTTCCATTAATTTGTCTGCGAATTTCAAGATAAGGAGTCATATTTAAAAACGCATTTATCTGGAGACCATAAAAGAGTGACTTAGGAGAGGCATCTTACACCAAGGGATAGCTCACCGGATCCGAGATCAACAGCAGGATACAACACACCTGGACACTGCCAAGTCCATGGTGGCAGTTCCACCTCCATCCACAACAAGAGGACAGACATCAGAGTATTGGAACTGTTTGCATCTACCAGAAGGGAAACTTGGTCCCATACCGACCAAAAGAGGAAGAGACTCCTGCTACACCCACCAGAAGAAAGGATGAGAAGAGGTCAATGTAAAAGCACATTCAACAATAGAAAACCCAATATGACACCACCAGAGACTAGGAACCATACACCAGCAAGACCTGAACATCACAATGCAGATGAACCAGAAGAGAGTGGCCTTAAAAACATCTTCAAGAAAATGATAGAGGACCTCAAAGAGGACATGAGAAAATCATTTAAAGAAATGGAAAAAAAGACAAACCAAAAAGTACAAGATATCAACAAATCTCTCAAGGAAACAGTTTAAGACCTAAAAACTGAAATAGAGACAATAAAGAAAGCACAATCTGAGAGAATGCTGGAAATAGAAAAGCTGGGTAAACGATCAGAAACAACAGAAGCAAGCATAACCAACAGAATACAAGAGATGGAAGAGAGAATCTCGGGAGTTGAAGACACAAGCAGAAATAGAATCATCAACCAAAGAAAATCTTAAGTCCAACAATTCCCTAACACAAAATATCCAGGAAATATGGGATACCGTGAAAAGACCAAACCTAAAAATAATAGTTATAGGAGAAGGTGGAGAAATCCAACTTAAAGGTGCAGAAAACATATTCAACAAAATCATAGAAGAAAACTTTCCCAACCTAATGAAAAACATGCCAATAAAAATACAAGAAGCCTACAGAACACCAAATAGACTGAATCAAAAAAGGTCTCCTCGCCACATAATATTCAAAACACCAAACATACAGAACAAATAGAAAATATTAAGAGCAGCAAAAGAAAATGGTCAAGTAACTTATAAAGGCAAACCTATCAGAATTACACCTGAATTTGTATGGAAATTCTGAAAGCCAGAAAGTCCTGGATAGATATTCTACCTACACTAAGAGACCATGGATGTCAGCCCAGACTACTATACCCAGCAAAGGTTTTAATCAATATAAATGGAGAAACCAAGATATTCCATGACAAAACCAGATTCAAACAATACATATCTTTTTCCCAGTGTGTGGGCTGCCGTTTTGTAAGAAAATGGCAATCAGTCTACCACAAGATCCACCAATTCCATTCCTAGGCATATACACCAAAGAAGCACATTCATACAACAAGGTCATCTATTCAACCATGTTCATAGTAGCACTATTTGTAATAGACAGAAACTGGAAGCAGCCTAGATGCCCCTCAACCAAAGAATGGATAGAGAAAATGTGGTACATTTACACAATGGAGTACTACTCAGCGGAAAAAAAACAATGGAATATTGAAATTTGCAGGAAAATGGATGGAACTAGAAGAAACCATTCTAATTTATAGTTGATTTATAAAACTTTTACCTCTGTTGTATAGTGGCATCATTACAATAATGTAAACTGATGGGTTCTACAACATCAACATCTTAAATATTAATAGCCAGAAATCACTAACCAATGTTTATTGGGGATGTGACTGGCATGGCATGTTAGCACAAACCTGTAATAGAAGCACTTTGGGGGCCTAAGGTAGGAGGATCTGCAGGTCCTGCTGGATTACATACTGAGTTCCAGGACAGCCCAGCTATGTATTGAGAACCTGCCAACACAGAGAGACAGATAGCTTAACAGGCAGCCAGCCAGGCACACAGAAAAAATGGAAAGAAAGAAGGAAATAAGAAAGGCTGAAGTAAACTCAACTAATCTAAATGATGCTATTACACCTATTAATTAAATACATTCTTCAGGCTCGTTTCTGGTAACAACAAAAACATAGTCGTGTTTTTGCAGATATACAATGATGTCCCTGATTTCCAATGGAATGTCTGTGTTTCTCAAATTGTTTAAAGATTTGAGGTGATAATTGGTTGGAAAACACTCCTGTTGTATAAGTTATAGTCACTGTCTATTGTTGTGAAGACACCATGACCAAGGCAGCTTCTGGATAACCTACTGTAGACCCAAGTTTCAGAGGGAAGTTAGAGTCTATGACCACCATGGTGGGTGCATCATGGCAGCAGGAAGGCAAGCATAGTGCTGCAAGAGGTACTGAGAGCTGATAACTTTGCAGAGAAAAAAAGAGGGAGGGAGGGGAGGAGGGAGGGAGAGAGAGAGAGAGAAAGAGAGAGAGAGAGAGAGAGAGAGAGAGAGAGAGAGAGAGAGAGAGAATCCTAACATGGAATGGCATTTTGTGAAAACCTAAAAGCCCATACCACCTCCCACAAGACAACACCTTCTAATCCTTCTAAAGCAGGTTTAGCTACTGAGGATCAAGCATTACAATATATGAGCCTATTGGGACTTTCTAAAGCCACCACATACTTGTACAGTTTGAGAGTGGATATCTTCACTTGCCATCTCACCTACAAAAGATGTATAGAGAAAACTGTCATTCTTGCTTTAAGTAACTGAATCACAGATGCTACCATCCTGCCAGTGAAAATAGGTTATGAGACTCATTTCCTCCTGACTTCAAAACGAGGTTAGTGAACTGTAGTGCTGGAAAAGAGACCTTCAGAAGAGAGCTCAGTGACCACAAGTGGCAAAGACAGTCTACCTCCCCCATCCCACAGCAGTGCTTTCTCCATCTACAAGGCTATGTACCCTATCAACAGTCCTCCCCATTACACAGCCTGGACTTTGTAACAGTCTTGCTGTGAGAATGACCTGGAGGAGGATTCCTGGAATTAGAGATATTTATAGCATAGGACTAAATGGGAATTTGTTGACTACTTGATCAGAATGCCCCTTTGACAGGCAAAACTACTCTTCCTACCAGAAATATTTCCACCTACCTAAATCTGAGCTTCATAGAGGATTTCTTTTCGCAGAACATACAAGACCTAAAAAGTTCTAAGACTGGCCAAAATGTTATGGACACATGAATGCTTCTTAGAATGTTCTGACTTCCTCCATAAACATCTGTTCACAATGCCCACTCTAGTAGGAAGCCCAATCATTTAGCAAAAAGAGATATTTATTGGCCATGTTAATGTTGGTACATGCCTTTAACCCAACACATGGAAGTGAGAGGGAGTCAGGTCTGTAGTGTACAGACTAGGTTCCAATACAGCCACACTGCACAGTGAAACCCTGTATCTAAAAAAATAGCAAACAAACAAATGGACAAACAAAAAAGATTGGTTGATTTATGTGTCCATGAATACATAATATGAGCACAATGAATACTTAGAACAGGGTGATGCTGAGCCACATAAAGACTACTCTGGTGTCCCTGCACTCTCAACTCAGTTTAGCACTAATTTTGGTCATGTCCTTGCAGATCCATGCCTTCCATAAAAGCATCATTAAGATAAATTTGGGGAAGAAGGACTCACCATTTAAAAATTCCAAGTATGCTGAACAATGATGATGTGGCCGAGGCGCATGTGCAAGACACTGTTATACTTTGTTCAAGGCCTTGTGATGTCTGCATGTTTACCTCAGAGCCCAAGAAGCTGCATGTGCAACAGAGAACTGCTAGAGTTGTACTTCAGGACAAGACAGAGAATTAACCCTGGGGCTTTAACCCTGGCTCAGAGCCTTCCTTATGTGGGATGCATTGTGAGAGAATGCTGGGTAGATACACACTATTGCAATGCCTACCACAGTAAGAAAACACTAAGAGTACATACATTAGTGGTAACTTACAGATCGGTAGTCAGACTTAAACCATGCTCAAGAAAGAGGAAAGCAGACCTGGTACAGGAAACCTAGTCAACTACCCAGGGGCACATACTGTAATGGAATCTGCAGAGCCAGTAACTGCCACTTTACCAAGACAGTGCAATCACTAACTACATTCCAAATATTATCCTTATACTCACAGAGAAGTGCAGTCCTCAAGAATCATCATGGAAAATTCTTTTAACAACAGGCTGAGACCATTAATGAATAACACGACTAACAAAAGTGAAGCATAGTGAATCCCACTCACATACACACAATGAACATAGTGGAAGAGGGGACAGAAAGATTGTTAGAACCAGAAATCATGGAGTTTGCTGTGAGACTGTGTCTCATAAGAATGTCAGAAGCTACACCCATAAAGTCCTTCTACAGTGATGGCCTAAACATGAACTGAAGAAGAACCACAACAGACATTGCAAAGTGCACAGGGAGCTGCCCTGGACACCGTAATGCTGTAAAACCAAAAACAAAACCTATAGGCAACTAAAGGATCCTGAAACTAGGAGAAACGGGCAATCCAACAGGTTATCCAATGCCAAATGCTCAGTCCATAAGACATGCGTAAAAGTAGTATTATAGACACTGAATGGGTTGCATTTTGAATGAGTCTCTCTCTCACACACATGTTCTCTCTCTCTCCCAATGTGATATGTGTGTGTGTGTGTGAGAGAGAGAGAGAGACAGAGACAGAGAGACAGAGAGAGAGAGAGAGAGAGAGAGCTCAATTAAAGAAAAAAGAGACCAAAACTTTCATAGTGAGCAAGAAGGAGGGAATGTGAAAGGGTTTCAAGGTACAAAGGGAAGGGCAAAATGATTTAATTCCATTATAATCTTAAATATAAAATAAAGGATTAAAGAAGAAATGAAAGTCATCTGCACCAGGCAGTGTAGGTTGGGATGAATACTGACATACAGAATGTGACTATTGGGGAGAACAGGAGCTCAAGAAGAGTGAGGAAGATTTGGAGGGGCAGACAGATGCTGATAAGATAAACATTTGTGGCTCATTTTCCAACCATGGAACATGCAAGACCAGACATGGCAAGAACACTGAGACCATAGTTGTCATGCTGACAATTCTACTGGCCCAACCAGACAGATACTCTATTGAATGGAAGGAAAAGGAGGACAAAGAGCAAAGAGGCCGCCTACACAGTTATACAAAGTAACCAGAAACAGGCCTTGCAGGTCTTGGTGATGTCAGCAGAAATGCAAAGGAACATCCAGTGGTGCCCAGAGAGTGGAGGAGGAAAGAGTCGCTGGAGCACTGTGCACATACACAAGAACACCCAACCACTGCTGACAGCACCTGACAATTTAAACATTCCCGTATTTGAATTCAGCAGGTTCCCCAGATTGATTCCTCCACTGTATGCTATGGCAAAGTAAGGGACAACTGTAGAAAGTAAGGTGCAGTGAGCAGCTCTGGAAAGGAACTGTCAATCAGAAGGTCATGGATATGGAGGCAGCAGCTTAGAATCAAAGGTGAGAAGAAAGACAGCACCTGGAAATATGGCAGGTCTCCAGGCAACACAGTAGCTGGAAACAGCATCAATTGGCTAATGATACAAATGATGAGAAAATCCACACAGAAGCGATAATGAGATGTGTTAGCACAGAATATCATCTCTGAAATTGAATGGCAATTCATGTTTATTCATGACATTGAACTGGATAATGCTTCCTAAGGTGAAAACAAGTAAATTCAAGATGTTTCTATCTTCAACTCTGGCTTTCCATCCCATTTCATTCCTGTAAACCTCGGAGACACTCGTTTCTTCAACCCTAACGATGCAGCAAATTTTTCATTAATACTCACCACACCCCAGAATCATATGTTGTTTACTAACACACTGACCAGCCCAACCAAACCCACTGAAGTCTTCAGGCTATGAACTGCTAAAGGAGCCTCACATTTACACTGGCAGCCCCACCTTTGCTGATCCCACCTCAAGTGCACACTCTCTTGAGTCAGAGAGCACCCGAGGAAGCAGGCTGTTGAATTACTGTCACAACATTTGTGGCAGGGCATGAGTGACCCACCATGTATTACACTGAGAGAGTATCCTTTCATATGTAATGGGCTCCCAAATCCATGTACTAGGGGTAAATACTGGTTCCACTGCTAGAGGTCCCAATGAATGCCCAAGCCCCTCAACCGACACCCATGATCAGGGGATCTGGTAAGGTCTTATGCTGGTTCCCCAACTATCAGTCTGGGGTCTGAGCTTTCACTTGCTCAAGTCAGCTCTTTCTGTGTGTTTCCTCACCATGGTCTTGACCCCTTTGCTAATTGCTCCTTTCTCTCTGAACTGGATTCCAGGATTTCAGCTCAGTACTTAGCTGTGAATCTCTGCTTCTGCTACCATCTGGTACTGTGTGAATAATCTATGATGGCATTTGTTCTGTTTCATCTGTGTTGGGATGTTCAGGTCTTGCTGTTTTAGCACCACAAGTTTCTAGTGGTTCTAGTTGTGTTCTTACCATCTTGTCTCCACATCTCTTCCTCTAAATAGTATGGGTGGAGCTTGTGTTTCAGGAGGTCTGTCTTTCTCCAATTAGTGTAGTTGGATGCTGTGGCTCCATTGACAGCTCCTTTGGGTACAAGTAAAGCATCCTTTCAGGTGAACACTCTTCCTGGTGGAAGTGGGCCCAATGCTCAGAAAGTTGTCACTACTTGTGGCACAGGTGGGGCTACAGCTCTGGTTGATGCTCTTCCCATTGAAGGTGAATGTGGGGCTGATGGTCCAGTGGTTGATGCAGTATTGGAGTATGTCCAACCAAGAAATGGCACTGGATACAGGCCAGTACACAGGTGCTCTTTCCCAGAGGAATTTTTGTGAGAGTTTCTGGAAACCACTGCTCTCCTTTCACCTGGCGATCACTCCTCGCCTCTTGGCCTGATGCTGAGGCCTCACCCTGACACTGTTCCCAGGTCTATGCCTCTTGGATCACTTGATGCTACTAGAGACCTGAAGCTGTAAGCTCCATCTGATGTTGCTACTCTGGACCTGAGGATCTGGCCTACCTGTGATGCTTCTGATGCAGGCCTGAAGCTCTGGGCCTTCTTTTGATGCTGCTTCTGGGCTGAGATTTGGACTTCTCACTGATGCTGTTCTGGACCTGAAGCTCAGGCATTTCTATCATTTTTGTGTTACAACTAAAAATTTTGGTTACTATGAGTGCTAAGATATAAGTTTTAGAAAACATAATAAAATAGATCATAGCGCTATGCAGACCCAGACAGAGAAATGTAATGGAGAACCAAATTCAGAGTTGCATTATAAGGTAAGAGGAACAACCTACAGATTTATTTTGTATTTATTATTATTTTAAAGGCACTTATATTTACATATCCATCTGCCAATTCCCTTGCCCTCCCATCCTCCCATGTTCCCCATCAATGCCCTCATCCCACAACCACCTCCTCCCCAGTGATAATGAGGCCCTCCACGGGGGACCGTCAGGGTCGGCCATATCATTTGGGGAAAGACCTAGGCCCTCCTTGCTGTATCTGGGCTGCAAAAGTATCCCTTCATAGGGAATGGGCTCCCAAAGTCCATTTGTATTCTAGGGATAAACACTGACTCCACTACTAGAGGTACCATAGACTGTCTTGACCTCTTAGCTGGCACCCACATTCAGAGGGCTTGGTTCAATCCAATTCTAGTTCGCCAGCTTTATGACTAGGGTCTCCATGCTCTCACTAGGTCAGGTCACCTGTTTCTAAGGGTTTCTCCAACACTGTCTTGGCTCCTTTGCTCATCCCTTCTCCCTCTCCACAACTGGATTCCAGGAGTATGGCTCAGTGTTTAGCTGTGGGTGCCTGTTTCTGCTACCATCAGCTACTTGATAATGGCTCTAGGAATGGTAACCAAGGGAGACATCAATCTCATTATAGGGGAGGTGCATCAAAGGCAGCCACTTCACCATTGCCTAAATTCTTAGTTGGAGTCATCCTTGTAGATCCCCTAACATTTCCCCTGTGCCAGACCTCTCTACAAACCTGTACTGTCTTCCTCTTTCACGGCATCTCCTTTCTTGCCCTCCTCTCTTCCTCCTTCTCAGTCCATTTGTTCTTCTCCCCACCTCCTCCCCTTCCAACCTCCTTCCTCTCCCCTGCCATGCTCTCAATTTGCTCAGGGGTTCTTGTCCCAATCCCCTTCTTTGAGGGACTATGAAATCTTCATTTAGAGTCCTCCTTGATTCCTAGTGCTTCTGGTGGTGTGGATTGTAGGCTGGTAATCCTTGGCTCTATGTCTAAAAATCATATATGAGTGAGTGCATACCATGTTTATCTTTTTGTGACTGGGTTACCTCACTCAGGATGGTTTCTTCTAGTTCCATCCACTTGCCTACGAATTTCAAGATTCCATTGGATTTTTCGACTGAGTAGTACTCCATTGTGTAAATGTACCACATTTTCTCGATTCATTCTTCAGTTGAGCGGTATCTAGGTTGTTTCCAGGTTCTGCCTATTACAAATATTACTGCTATGAACATAGTTGAACATATGTCCTTATTGTGTGAATGTTCATTATTTGTGTGTATGCCCAAGAGAGGAATTTCTGGATCTTGAGGTAGACTGATTCCCATTTTTCTGAGAAAACGCCATACTGATTTCAAAGTATACAAGTGTACAAGGTTGCACTCCTGCCCGCAATGGAGGAGTGTTCCTCTTTCTCCACATCCTCTCCAGCATAGATTGTCATTGGTGTTTTTTATTTTAGCCTTTCCGACAGGAGTAAGATGGTATCTCAGAGTTGTTTTGAGTTGCATTTCCCTGATGGCTAAGGATTTTGAGCACTTTCTTAAGTGTCTTTCAGCAGTTTTAGATTCATCTATTGTGAATTCTCTATTTAGTTCTGCACTCCACTTTTTAATTGCATTGTTTGATATTTTGGTGGCTAGCTTCTTGAGTTCAAAGTATATTTTGGAAATCAGCCCTCTGTCAGATGTGGGGTGGGTGAAGATCTTTTTCCCATTCTGTGGGCAGTCGTTTTGTCTTGCTGACTGTGTCCTTTGCCTTATGGAAGCTTCTCAGTTTCAGTAAGTCCCATTTATTAATTGCTGATCTCAATGTCTGTGCTACTGGTGTTATGTTCAGGAAGCAGTCTCCTGTACAAATTCATTCAAGGGTACCATCTCCCTTCTCTACTAGGAGTTTCGGAGTGGCTGAATTTATGTTGAAGTCTCTGATCCATTTTGACTTAAGTTTTGTGAACGTCGATAGATATGGATCTATCCGCAATCTTCTACATGTCTGAATCCAGTTATGCCAGCACCATTTGTTGAAGATGCTTTCTTTTTTACATTGTATAACTTTAGCTTCTATGTCAAAAATCAGGTGTTTGTATGTGTGTGGGTTAATATCAGGGTTTTTTAATTAGATTCCATTGGTCAACCTGTCTATTTTGTACCAATACCAAGCTGTTTTCAAGACTATAGCTCTATAACAGAACTTGAAGTCAGGGATGGTGATGCCTCCAGAAGTTCCTTTATTGTACAGGGCTGTTTTGGCTATCTTGGGTTTTTTGTTTTTCCATATAAAGTTGACTACTATTCTTTCAAGGTCTGTGAAAAATTCTGTTGGGATTTTGATGGGAATTGCATTGAATCTGTAGATTGCTTTTGGCAAGATTGCCACTTTTACTATGTTGATCCCACTTATCCAAGACCATAAGAGATCTTTCCATTTTCTGGTATCTTTTTAAATTTCTTTCTCTAAAGACCCAAAGTTCTCACTGTACAGGTCTTTCACATGCTTGGTTAGCATTAACCTAATCTATTTTATGTTATTTGTGGATATTGTGAATTGTGATGTATGTCTGATTTCTTTCTGATTGCGATTATCAATATGTATATGGTAGGGCTACAGATTTTTTTAGTTAATCTTGTATCTGGCCACTTTGCTGGAGGTGTTTATCAGCTGTAGGAGTTCCCTGGTAGAGTTTTTCAGGCCACTTATATAGACTATCATATCATCTGCAAATAGTGAAGGTTTGACTTCTTGTATCAAAGTTAGCACTTTTGACTATTTGTATCCACTTGATCTCCTTTTGTTGTCTTATTGCTGTAGCTAGAACTAAAGTACAATATTGAAGAGCTATGAAGAGACTGGGCAGCCCTGTCTTGTTTCTAATTTTGGAGGAATCTTGTTGAGTTTCTCTCAATTTAGTTTGATGTTGGCTGTTGGTTTGCTGTATATTGCATTATCATATTTAGATGATTTTCTCGATGAACCAACTCTTCATTTCATTGAGTCTTTGTAATGTTTTCCTAGTTTCTACTTTATTGATTTTAGCCATCAGTTTGATTATTTACTGATGTCTACTCCTCCAGGGTGAGTTTCCTTCTGTTTGTTCTAGAGCTTCCAGTTGCACTGTTAATTCTCTAGTGTGACTGTTCTCCAGTTTCTTCACGTGGGCACTTAGTGCTATGAAGTTTCCTATTAGCACTGCTTTCAAAATGTCCCATAAATTTTGATATGTTGTGTCTTCATTTTCATTGGTACAGGCTAACAGAATGGATACTAAGACATACTCCATCCTTCTGCTGCATACAAGAAACACACCTCAACTTCGATGACAGTTGTTATCTCACAGTAAAGGTTTGGGAAAAGATTTTCCAAACAAATGGACCCAAGAAACAAGCTGGTGTAGCAATCCTAATATCTAACACAATTAAACTTCAAACTAAAACCAATCAAAAGAGATATAGAAGGGCATTTCATACTCATCACAGGAAAAGTCCATCAAGATGAAGTCTCAATTCTGAGCATCTATGCCCCAAATACAAAGATAATCACGTTTGTAAAAGAAACGTTACTAAAGCTCAAATCACACATAAAACCTCACAGCCTTATAATAGGAGACTTCAACACCCTGCTTTCACCACTAGACAGGACCACCAGACACAAACTTAACAAAGAATCAAAAGAACTAACAGAAGTTATGAACCAATTGGGATTAACAAACATGTATAGAACATTCCATCCAAACACAAAATAATATACCTCATCTCAGCACCACGTAGAACCTTCTCTAAAATCCACCACATACAAACCTCCACAGATACGAAAAATTGGAATAACGCCCTGTATCTTATCAGACCACCATGTTTTAAAGTTAGAATTCAACAACACACAAATTGCAGAAGACCTACAAACTCATGAAAATTGAGTTTGTGTGCAATGCAATGCAATGTGATGTGCAATTGCACCAATCCTAGGTCAAGGAAGAAATAAAAAAAAAAGAAATTAAAGACTTCCTAGAATTTAATGAGAATGAAGACACAGCCTAAGCTTTTTAAACAACCAACTTTAATTTTTCCAGTCACCTTATAGGAAGAACTGCCAAATGATAGATATCCCAAAGGCTGTGCAAGAGTTAAATGGACTCCTGTGGAAATGTTAGATTTAAGGAGATTCAAGAAAACAATAGTCTCATAGGGCGTGCATGCACCTTTTGTGAAAGAAATGTTAAAATCCTGCTCAAGTTGTTATAGAATTATGCCTAGAGACTGAAGAGACTTGGTTACAGCAGTTTTGGAGCCTGGTCCTCAATTACAATGGAGTACTGGGTGGAAAGATGAGGCTAAGAACATTATGGAAGGAAATCTCCCAAGACCAACTTCTTGGACATGGAGATTGTACTAATGTACACCGGCAATCTCTATATGATGACCACACCCTTGAATTATGCCACACAGTAGCATTGAAGGCCTGGGTCAGAATCTGAAACATAGGAAAGAAAATGGATTCATTTACTAAAGTTATATTGGTCCCAGAGGGTACCTTCCTGTATTTCTTAGAAAAAGATTGACTTCAGCAGAAAATTGAATGATATCAAATTCAGAAACTTAGACAAATAATAATTGAATACACAATTGGAAAGGGTAGTTTGGCTGTTAAAGTCAAGATCAGCACCATTGCAGGAATGGATCTGAAAAATAAATATTAAATCTCATGACCATGATGATGCTTAGATAAGAGAGTTAATTTACAGGGTTGGAAGGAAAAGCAAAATGTTAAATGTTTCAATTGTCATAAAGAAGATCACTTACAATTGAATTGTAAGCAGGTCATTTCTAGAAACAATGTTTTTTTTTTCTTTTTTGTTGCAGTTTTTTTATTTGAATTAGAAACTAGTCTCAGTTCCCTCTCCCTCCCGTCCTTCCCTAGCACCCTCCCCAACTAAAACCTTACCTATCGCATATCCTTTCTGCTCCCACTGGATGGTGAGGCCTTCCATAGTGTGTCATCAGAGTCTATCGTATCCTTTGGGATAGGGCCTAGGCCCATGTGTCTTGGCTCAGGGAGTAGTCCTCTACGTGGAATGGGCTCCCAAAGTCCACACCTATGCTAGGGATAAATACTGAACTACTACAGGAGGTCCTGTAGGTTTCCAAGGTTTCCTCACTGAAACCCATATTCCTGGGGTCTGGATCAATCCCATGCTGGTATCCCAGCTATCAGTCTGGGGAGCAAGAGTTCCACAATGTTCATGTCAGCTGTTTCTGTGGGTTTCATCAGCCTGGTCTGGACCCCTTTGCTCTTCACTCGTCCTTCTCTGCATCTGGATTCCAGTTCAGTTCAGTGATCAGTTGTGGGTGTCTGCTTCTACTTCCACCAGCTCCTGGATGAGGACTATCAGGTGGAATATAAATAAGTCATCAATCTCACTATCTGGGGAAGACATTCTGGCATCTACTCCTCCGTGGTGAGTTTGCTTCTTTTTGTTCTAAAGCATTCAGTTGTTCTGTCAATTCTGTAGTGTGACTATTTTCCAGTTCCTTCATTAGGGCACTTAGTGCTATGAACTTTCCTCTTAGCACTGCTTTCAAAGTGTCCTATAAGTTTGGACATGTTTTGTCTTCCTTCTCATTAAATTCTAGGAAGTCTTTAATTTCTTTTTTATTTCTTCCTCGACCCAGGAATGGTGCAATAGGGTGTTATTCAATTTTCATGAGTTTGTAAGTTTTCTGAAATTTGTGTTTCTGTTGAATTCTAACTTTAAAGCATGGTGTTCTGATAGGATACAGTGGGTTATTTAAATATTTTTGTATCTGTGGATGCTTGCTGAGTCGCCAAGTATCTGGTCAATTTTTGAGAAGGTTCCATGTGGTGCTTAGAAGAAGGTATATTCTCTTGTGTTTGTAATGTTCTATAGGTATGTGTTAATCCCATTTGGGTCATAACTTATGCTTGATCCATTGTTACTTTGTTAATTTTCTGTCAGGTGGTCCTCTCTAGTGGTGAAAGCAGGGTGTTGAAGTCTCCTACTATAAGTGTGTGGAGTTTTATGTGTGGTTTAAGCTTTAGTAATGTTTCTTTTACAAATGTGGTTGCCTTTGTATTGGGGGCATAGATGTTCAGGATTGAGACTTCATCTTGATGGACTTTTCCTGTGATGAGTATGAAATCCCCCTTTTCATCTCTTTTGATTGATTTTAGTTTGAAGTCTAATTGTGTTAGACATTAGGATTGCTACACCATCTTGTTTCTTGGGTCCATTTGACTGGAAAATCTTTCCCAAACTTTTACTCTAAGGTAATGCTTGTCTTTGAAGTTGAGGTGTGTTTCTTGTATACAGCAGAAGGGTGGATTCTCTCTTAGTATCAATTCTGTTAGTCTGTATCTTTTTTAGAGGCAGGTTACGACTATTGACATTGAGGGATATTGATGTCCATTGACTGTTGGTTCTTGTTATTTTGGATTTATTGGTGGTGGTGTCATCGTGTGTGGATTTCACCCTTCTTTTTCTTTTCATGTTTGGTAAAGTGGGATTATCTATTGCCTATGTTTTAGTGAGTGTAGTTATCTTTGTTGGGTTGGAGTTTTCCTTACAGAACTTTCTGTAAGGCTGGATTTGTGGATATGTATTGTTCAAATCTGGTTTTTTCATGGGATATCTTGTTTTCTCCAACTATAATGATTGACAGCTTTGCTGGTTACAGTAGTTTCGGTTAGCATCCATGTTCCCTTTGTGTTTGTAGGGCATCTATCCAGGACCTTCTGGCTTTCAAATTTTCCATTGAAAAGTCAGGTGTAATTCTGATAGGTCTCTCTTTATATGTTACTTGGCCTTTTTCCTATGCTGCTCTTAATATTTTCTCTTTATACTGTAGGTTTGGTGTATTGATTATTATGTGTCGAGGGGACTTCTTTTTGTGGTCCAGTCTTTTTGGTGTTCTCTAAGCTTCTTGTACTTTCATAGGCATATCCTTCTGTAGGTTGGGGAAGTTTTCTTCTATGATTTTGCTAAATATGTTTTCCGTAATTTTGAGTTGTTTTTCTTCACCTTCTTCTACACCTATTATTCTTAGGTTTGGCCTTTTCGCGGTGTCCCATATTTCCTGGATATTTTGTGTTAAGTATTTGTTGGACTTGAGATTTTTCTTTGGTTGATGACTGTGTATCCTCTAACGAGTCTTTGGCAACTGAGATTCTCTCTTCCATCTCTTGAATTCAATTGGTTATACTTATGTCCTTAGTTCTTGATTGCTTATTCAGTCTTTTTATTTCCAGCACCCCCTCATTCTATGTTTTCTTTATTGTTTCTATTTAAGCTTTCATGCCTTGAACAGCTTAGATTGTTTCCTTCACTTGTTTGGTTGTTTTTTCTTCGCTTTCTTTAGATTCTTTAAGAGAATTGTTTATTTCTTGAATTATTTTTGCTTGTTTTTTCTTCTGTTTCTTTAAGAGATTTTCTTGTTTCCTCTTTAAGGGACTCTATCATCTTCATAAAATAGTTTTTAAGTCTTGCTCTTCTTCTGTGTTGTGCTTTTCAGATCTTGATGCTGTGGCATACCTATATTCTGGTGGTGTCATATTGCCCTTTCTGTTGTTGAGTGTGTTCTTATTCTGTCTTTTTCCCATGTCTTTTTCCAGTGGGTGCAGATGGGGTCTCTCTATTTCCTCTTGTCATCCAATGGTCTAAGTGGACCAAGACTTCATTGTTTGCAGCTCTGGATGTTCTTGCCTCTCCTAATATTCTCCTCCATCAGCAGAGGTCAGGGCTCAGCAGTGGTCAGTGCAGATGAGAGGGAAGGAAGAGTGAGGAGTTTCCAGACTCATGGAGATCCTCACTCTCTGGGTGCGTCCACTCTATGCCAGGCCCAGGCCCAAAGAGATATGGGAGGTGATGGCAAGAGTTGGGCAGGAGTAAAGAAGCTAATAAACAAGGAGGTCCCTAAGAGAGACATACATGGTCCCCTGGAGAAGGGGAGAGGTTCAAGATCTGGTGAGCAAATTGGGATCATGGGAAGAGGGGGTAGGGAGCTAGGAGAATGAGAAGGGGAGAAGAAGAGGGATGCTGAGGACATGAGGGAGCAGAAAGTATGAGTCAGGGGAAGAATACACGATAACAAGAATGGCGCTATCATAATAGAGGGAGACATTTCTGATTTACAGAGAAATCAGGCAATAGGGAAATCTCTGGAGATTTACAAAGATGACACCAGCTAACTATCTCAGCAACAGAGGAGAGCCTACCTTAAATGCCCTCCCCTGATTATGAGATTGATGACTGACTTATATGCCTTCATCCAGCAGCTGGTGGAAGTAGAAGCAGACACCCATAACTAATCACCGATCTGAAGTGGAACCCAGATGCAGAGAAGGACCAGTGAAGAGCACAGAAGTCCAGACTAGGTTGGTGAAACACACAGAAACAGCTGACCTGAACATCCAGGAACTCTTGCTCCCCAGTCTGATAGCTGGAATACCAGCATGGGACTTATCCAGACCCCAGGAACATGGGTTTCTGTGAGGAAACCTCAGAAATCTATGGGACCTCCTGTAGAAGCCCAGTATTTATCCCTAGCATAGGTATGGATTTTGGGAGCCCATTCCATATAAAGGAATACTCCCTGAGCCAAGACACACTTGGGGTGGGCCTAGGCCCTATCCCAAAGGATACGAAAGACTCTGATGACACCCTATGGAAGGCCTCATTATCCAGGGGGAGCAGAAAAGATATGTGACTGATAAGGTTTTAGTTGGGTGGGTAGGAGAGAACGGGTGGGAGAAGGGAACTGGGATTGTCATGTAAAACAATCCTGTTTCTAATTCAAATAAAAAAAGTTGGGAAAAAAAGAGTTGGGCAGGAGTTGGGGGTCCAGAGGGGACACTTACCTCAGCAGAGGTCAAGGTGGCCTCTTGTGGAGTTTTTAAAGATCTCTGTTTTAATTATTTTTGTATTGTTTTCTTTGTTTCTATTTTATTGGTTTCAATCTTGAGTTTGCTTATTTCTTGGCTACTTCTCCCCATGGGTGTGCTTACTTCTCTTTGTTCTAGAACTTTCTGGTTTGCTGTTAAGTGGTTAGTAAGAGATCACTCCAATTTTTAAAATACAGGCACTTAGTAATAGAATCTTTTCTATTAGCAATGCTTTCATGGTGTCTCATAAGGTTGGGAATGCTGTGTATGAATTTTCATTGAGTTTAGTATGCCTTCAAATTTTTCTGAATTTCATTCGTGACCCATTTTTCTTTTTCTTTCTTTCTTTTTTTGTTTGCTTTTTCAAGACAGGGTTTCTTCGTGTAGTAGTTCTACATGTCCTGGCACTTGCTTTGTAAACCAAGCTGGCCTGAAACTCCAAAAGATCCACCTGTATCTGTCTCCCTCCTGAATCTTGGGATTGAAGACCTGAGCCATCGCTACCTGGCATGAAGCACTTTTCATTCATCAGTGTTGTTGCTCAGTTTCCATGAGTTCATGTGCTTTCTCTTGTTTTTGTTATTGATGATAGCAAGATTTAATCTGTGGTGGTCAGATTCGGTGCAGGGAGTTCATTTCAATTTTCTTGTATCTGTTGAGTCTTGCTTTGTGTTCAACTATGTGATCAATTTTGGAGAAACTTTATCAGGAGCAGAGATATAGGTATATTCTTTGTTTTGTTGAAAAGGTCTGTATATATCTGTTAAGTCTACTTTGGTTTATGAGGTCTGTGAACTCAAGCATTTCTCTATTTAGTTTTTGTCTAACTTATCTGTTGGTGAGATTGTGATACTGAAGTCTCCCACATCCAAAGTATGAGGTTCACTGTGTGATTTAAGCTGTAACAGTGTTTCTTTTGCAAACTTTTCTCCTTTGTGTTTGATTTGCATAGATGATAAGAATTGCAATGTCCTGTAGGTAGGTTTTTAATTTGAGGATGGAGTATCCTTCCCTATCTCTTCTAATTGGTTTTGTTTTGGGTCTATTTTCTTAGATATTAAAATGGCTACACAAGCTTTCTTCCTTGATCCATTTGCATGGAACATCATTTTCCAACCCTTTACTCTGATGTAATATCTGTCCTGGATGTGGAGGTTTGATTCTTGAATGCAGCAGAAGTATAAATCGAATTTTCCCATCAATTGTGTTAGTCTGTGTCTTTTTATTAGGGGATTGAGGCCAGTGACATTGAAAGAGGTGAGTGACTAATGGTTGTTGATTCCTGACATTTTGTTGTTCCTAGTGGTGCAGTGTGTGTGTGTGTGTGTGTGTGTGTGTGTGTGTTCATTCATTGTTTTGATTTTGCTGGTCTGAGATGACTTATTCCCTGTGTTTTCATGGATTTACTCAGCCTCTTTGTATTGCAAATTTCCTTCTAGCTCCTTCTTTTTTTTTTACTTTTTAATATTTAATAGTAATAAGACTTCCTGAAGACATGTACTACAACCATATAGAAGATTCTCTCATCAATATGATGGTCTTAGCATCTTAATATTATGTTCACAATTTAAGTCTATTTAGTAAAGAAAAACAGGTAAGATGAACAAGAGGTTCATATAAAGGAAATACAAATAACCAGTAACAATGGCATAATCAACCTCATTTGTTGTGGAAGAAATTCAAACTTAAAATATGGTATCACTTTCAGTTACATAGACCAATAGAAGGAAAGAACAAAAAAAAAGATATCCAATCTTCAGATAATAGCAAGGCAATACCTACAGTTGACCAGAGAGTACAAAGATGGTGGTGTTCACACACAACTAACTGCAGTTTTTCAAGAGAAATATGGTAACATATACCAAGGTTGTTTGTTTAAACCCTTTGAACCAGTCATTCCATTTCTAAAACCTGTCTGCAAGATACAATTAAGCACGTCTCTCAAAATGCCAGTTTTCACTGTACTACTGCTTACACTAAAGACACAATTAAAACTGCTAACAAGGAAATGAGTACACTATGGTACATCTCCCTCAAGCCCAGTAGTGTTATCTCAATGAATTTCTCCCAAGACAGGCTTAGCTTTGCCTTTCAATAGTCTATTTTTGACAGTGGTAAAAAATGTCAGACATCTCAGTGGGGGAATCTTTGGGGGGGGTTATTCAACACTGATAAAACAAACATCACAACTCCAGCAGCAGTTTATTTTACTGCAGCTAAGGCAAAATGAGTACCATAATGCTAATGACAACTTAACCCTTATACTACGTGCCACACAGACATCATAAAAGACAATATCTTAAAATCACTAAGTCTACGCAACAAGAACAGTTACAAAGAGCAGATGTATTTTCTCAAAATTACAAAACACATGATCTCATTTAAAAAAAAGTTAATATGGATTCATTTGCAAAAAATGTTTCTGGAATGGTAACTCAAGTGTTATGGTTGTTCTGTGAAAATGCTTGCCTTCAGCAAGTTTACACTTTTTTCTTTCTATAAAGCACATTTATCATTGGAAGGTTCTGTCATCATTTCTATCAATTTCAATTCTGGACAGTAAGAAGTAAACATGTTCAAAGGAGCCACTGAACTGGAAATCTGCTCTTTAAAAGCATTTGGGTCTTTAAAAATATTTTGATAAATAAAATTTGACCACATCCAGCATTTTATTTTAGTGAACACAGAAGACTGCCCCCTTTTCTTTTCTTTACTCAGGGATTCTATCATGACTTGGTACCATTTTGAATAAGAATTTCTTCTGTGAAGCAAAAACATTCCCAAAATGAAGGATCCTCAGGTGTCATAGGAAGAGCGGATGCTATCAAATCACTGAAGTTAAGGATGGTGAACTGCCTCTGGGATGGTTTAGAATCATCTTGACATGAAACACTTTGATGTCTAGATCCATCAGGTTTCCTAAGAGCCACTGCAACAAAATGTTGCTCATCTATTTTGCTTTCCTCAAAAGCACATTCTTTTTCTTCTTCCCCATCCAAGAACAAACGTGTTTCCTTATAAACCTGGCCTATATTCAAGTTTAGTGGAGATATATCAAATTCAAGTCGATGCATTTCAAAGCCCAATCCAACACCAATGGCTCTTATAAAGCTTTCTTTCAGTGACCAATGACGGTAAAACATATCCAGTTGAATCCATTCATCATTAAAACTTTTGATTGTTTCCCACTCCTTGTTGGTAAACTTTCTTTTCATAATATGAAAGAATTCTGGAATTGAACCACTACCTGGAAAACTAGTCTTCATTATATCAATGCCAGCTTGTAGCTCAGGTTCTGCAGCAAGAACTGCATAGTCCCCTTGATGTGAGATGTTGAAGCTCAAATTGGGATAGGGATTCAACGAGTCTTTGGCAAGAACCGGCTTTCCTTTTGAAATTCTCTGCAGATGAATGTAATTCCAAGGGATATTTAATTTCTCTGCAACTAACTTCCTTATCATCAGATGACCAGCCAGGGCCGCCTTGGTGTCGCGGGCAAACACTAACTGGCCGATGCATTCCTTCTCCTCGGGCTGGGTCGACCGCAACGCCAGTTTGACTGGGCAGCCAGGTGTCGCAGGAGAAGGCCCAGCGAACACCCTCCATGGCCGGCACGATGCACAGCCTCTTGGCGGGGAGCACCATGCACCTCCCAGGGCCTTCTAGCTCCTTCTGTAGGGCTGGATTTATAGATAGTTGTTTACATTTAAATTTACCATAGAATAGGTCATTGTCTTTATCTATGGTGATTGAAAGTTTCTCTGGGTGCAGCAGACTTGGCTGACATCTGTGGTCTCTCAGAGTCTGCAAGACATCTGTCTGGGCCCTTCAGGCTTTAAATGTCTTTATTGAGATCTAAAGGATATTACTAAAAGACCTTCCTTTAGATGCTATGTGGTCATTTTCCCTGGTACCTTTTTTTTTTTACTTTTTTTATTTGAATTACAAACAAGATATAATTACATGACAATCCCAGTTCTCTTTTCCCACACTTCCTCCCCTACCAACCCCCCAACTAAAACCCTACCTATCGCATATCCTTTCTTCTAATCTACACCTGACTCAAACTTTCTGCTCCCTCATGACCTCTGCATCCTTCCCCTTCTTCCATTCTCATTCTCTTAGCTACCTCCCCCCTCTTCCCATGCTCTCAATTTGCACAGGGGATGGTGACCCTTTCCCCTTCTCCAGGGGACAAAGTTTGTCTCTTTTAGGGTCCTCCTTGTTTACTAGTTTCTCTGGCAGTGAGGATTGTAGGCTGGTAATCATTTACTCTATGTCTAAAATCCACATATGAGTGAGTACTTACCACGATTGTATTTTTGAGATTGTGTTACCTTGCTCAGAATGCGTTCTTCTAGTTCCATCCATTTTCCTGAAAATTTCAGGATTCCATTGTTTTTTTTTCTGCTGATTAGTACTCAAATGTGTAAAAGTACCACATTTTCTCTATCCATTCTTCGGTTGAGGGGCATCTAGGCTGCTTCCAGGTTCTGGTTATTACAAATAGCGCTGCTATTTACATAGTTAAACAGATGTCCTTGTTGTATGAATGTGCTTCTTTTGGGTATATACCTAAGAGTGGAATTGCTGGATCTTGTGGTAGACTGATTCCCATTTTCCTGAGGAACCACCATACTGATTTTCAAAGTGGCTGTACAAGTTGGCACTCCCACCAGCAGTGGAGAAGTGTTTCCCTTTCTCCACATCCTCTCCAGCATAAACTGTCATTGGTATTTTTGACTTTAGCCATTCTGACAGGAGTAAGATGATATCTCAGAGTTGTTTTGATTTGCATTTCCCTGATGGCTAAGGATGTTGACACTTTCTTATGTGTCTTTCAGCCATTTTAGATTCCTCTATTGAGAATTGTCTATTTAATTCAGTACCCCACTTTTTAACTGGATTGTTTAATGTTTTGGAGACTAACTTCTTGAGTTCCTTGTATATTTTGGAGATCAGCCATCTGTAAGATGTGGGGTTGGTGAATATCTTTTCCCAGGCTGTGGGCTGCTGCTTTGTCTTGCTGACTGTGTCCTTTGCCTTACAGAAGCTTCTCAGTTTCAGGAGGTCCCATTTATTAATTGTTGATCTCAGTGTCTGTACTACTGGTGTTATGTTCAGGAAGTAGTCTCCTTTACCGATTAATTCAAGGGTATTTCTCACTTTATCTTCTAATAGGTTCAGTGTGGCTGGGTTTATGTTGAGGTCTTTGATCCATTTTGACTTAAGTTTTGTGCATGGAGAAAGGCTTGGGTCTATCCAGTTATGCCAGCACCATTTATTGAAGATATTTTCTTTGTTCCAGCATATATATTTGGATTGTTTGTCAAAAATCAGGTGTTCGTATGTGTGTGGGTTAATATCAGGGTTTTCAACTCTATTCCATTGGTCTACCTGTCTATTTTTGTGCCAATACCAAGCTGTTTTCAAGACTATAGCTCTGTAATAGAGCTTGAAGTCAGAGATGATGATGCCTCCAGAATTTCCTCTGTTGTACAGGGTTGTTTGGCTATTCTGGGTCTTTTGTTTCTCCATATAAAGTTGAGAATTCTTCTTTCAAGGTCTGTGAAGAATTGGGTTGGGATTTTGATGGGGATTGCATTGAATATGTAGATTGCTTTTGGCAAGATTGCCATTTTTACTCTATTGATCCTGCCTATACCATTTCTGGTATCTTCTTTAATTTCTTTCTTTAAAGACTCAAAATTCTTATGGTACAGGTCTTTTACTTTTTTGGTTAGTGTTACCCCAAGGTATTTTATGTTGTTTGTGGCAATTGTAAAGGGTGATTTTTCTTGATTTCTTTCTCCACCAATGTCTCATCTGTATATAGTAGGGCTACAGATTTTTTTGAGTTAATCTTGTATCCTGACACTTTGCTGAAGGTGTTTATCAGCTGTAGGAGTTCCCTGGTAGAGTTTTTCGAGTCACTTATATAGACTATCATATCATCTGCAAATAGTGAGAGTTTGACTTCTTCTTTTCTGATTTGTATTCCCTTGATCTCCTTTTGTTGTCTTATTGTTCTAGCTAGAACTTCAAGGACAATATTGAAGAGGTATGGAGAGAGTGGACAGCCTTGTCTTGTTCCTGATTTTAGAGGAACTGCATTGAGTTTGTCTCCATTTAATTTGATGGTGGCTGTCAGCTTGCTGTATATTGCTCTTATTGTGTTGAGGTATGTTCCTGTTATCCCTGATTTCTCCAAGACCTTTATCATGAAGGGGTGTTGGATTTTTTCAAAGGTTTTTTCAGCATCTAGCGAGATGATCATTTGGTGTTTTGTCCTCAGTCTGTTTATATGGTGGATTACACTGATGGATTTTCTTATGTTGAACCATCCTTGCATCCCTGGGATGGAGCCTACTTGATTGTGGTGGATGATTTCTCTGATGTGTTCTTGGATTCGATTTGCCAGGATTGTATTGACAATTTTTGAATTGATGTTCATGAGGAATATTAGTCTGTAGTTCTCTTTCTTAGTTGTGTCTTTGTGTGGCTTGGGTATCAAGGTTATTGAAGCCTCATAAAGGGAGATTGTCAATGACCCTTCTGCCTCAATTGTGTAGAATCTTTTGAGGAGAATTGGTATTAGCTATACTTTGAATTTCCGGTAGAATTCTGCACTTAAGCCATCTGGCCCTGGGCTTTTTTTTTTTTTTTTTTTTTGGGGGGAGACTTTTGATGACTGCTTCTATTTCATTAGGGGTTACAGGTCTATTTAAGTTGCTTATCTGTTCTTGATTTAATTTTGGTTGGTGGAATCTGGCCAGAAAATTGTCCATTTCCTTTAGATTTTCGAATTTTGAGGAATACTGGTGTTCGAAGTATGACCTGATGATTCTCTGGATTTCCTCTGTGTCTGTTGTTATGTCCCCCTTTTCATTCCTGATTTTATTAGTTTGCATGTTCGCTCTTTGTTGCTTGGTAAGTTTGGATAAAGGTTTGTCTATCTTGTTGGTTTACCGGAAGAACCAACTCTTTGTTATAATGATTCTTTGTATTGTTCTCCAAGTTTCCATTTTATTGATTTCAGCCCTCAATTTGATATTTCCTGGAGTCTGCTTCTCTGGGGTGTATTGGTTTCTTTTTTTCTAAAGCTTTCAGTTGTGCTGTTAATTCTCTAGTGTGATTATTCTCCTGTTTCTTCATGTGGGCACTTAGCGCTATGAACTTTCCTCTTAGCACTGCTTTCAAAGTATCCCTAGGTTTGGGTATGTTGTGTCCGCATTCTCATTGAATTCTAGGAAATATTTAACTTCTTTTTGTATTTCTTCCTGGACCCATGAATTGTGCAGTTGGGTGTTACTTAATTTCAATGAGTTTGTAGGTTTTCTGTAGTTCGTGTTGTTGTTGAATTCTAATTTTAAAGCGGGGTGGTCTGATAAGACACAGGGGGTTATTTAAACTTTTTGTACCTAATGAGGTTTGCTATGTTGCCAAGTATGTGGTCCATTTTAGAGAAGGTTCCATGTGGCGCTGAGAAGAAGGTAAATTGTTTTGTATTTAAATGGAATGCTCTATAGATATCTGTTAAGTGCAATTGAGCCATAACTTCTATACTTCTTTTGTTTATTTGTTAAGTTTCTGTCTGGTGTTCCTGTCCAGTGGTGAGAGTGGGGTGTTGATGTCTCCCACTATAAGTGTGTGTGGTTTTATGTGTGATTTGAGTTTTAGTAACGTTTCTTTTACAAACATGGATGCCTTTGTATTTGGGGCATAAATGTTCAGAATTGAGACTTCATCCTCATGGATTTCTCGTGTGATGAGTAGGTAGTGACCATATCCATCTCTTTTGATGGATTTTAGTTTAAAGTCCAATTTGTTGGATATTAGGAGTGCTACCCCCTCTTGTTTCTTGGGTCCATTTGATTGGAAGCTCTTTCCCCAACCTTTAATTCTTAGGTACCATCTGTCTTTGAAGTTGAGGTGTGTTTCTTGTATGGAGCAGAAGGAAGGATTCTGTCTTCTTATCCATTCTGCTAATCTGTCTTTTTATAGGGGAGTTAAGACCATTAATGTTGATGGATATTAATGACCATTGATTGTTCATTCTTGTTTGTTTTCGATTTGGTGATGGTGGTGAAATTATGTGTGGGATTCTATCCCTTTTTCCTTTTGGCTTTTGGTAAAGTGGGATTATCTATTGCCTATATTTTTCTGGTTGTAGTTAACTTCCTTAGGTGGCAGTTTTCCTTCCAGAACTTTCTGTAGGGCTGGATTGGTGGATATGTATTGTTTGAATCTAGTTTTGTCATGGAATATCTTGTTTTCTTTATCTATATTGATTGAAAGTTTTTCTGGGTATAGTAGTCTGGGCTGGCAACCATGGTCTCTTATTGTAGGTAGAATATCTATCCAGGACCTTCTGGCTTTCAAAGTTTTCATGGAAAAGTCTGATAGGTTTGCCTTTATAGGTTACTTGACCTTTTTCCTTTGCTGCTCTTAATATTTTCTCTTTGCTTTGTATGTTTGGTGTTTTGATTATTATGTGGCGAGGAGATCTCTTTTTTTGGTTCAGTCTATTTGGTGTTCTGTAGGCTTCTTGTATTTTCATTGGTATGTCTTTCTTTAGGTTGGGAAAGGTTTTTTCTATGATTTTTGTTGAATATGTTTTCTGGGACTTTGAGTTGGATTTCTCCACCTTCTTCTATACCTATTATTCTTAGGTTTGGTCTTTTCACGGTATCCCATATTTCCTGTATATTTTGTGTTAGGGATTTGTTGGACTTAAGATTTTCTTTGGTTGATGAATCTATTTACTCTAGTGTGTCTTCAACTCCTAAGAGTCTCTCTTCCATCTCTTGTATTCTGTTCGTTATGCTTACATCTGTAGTTCCTGATCGTTTACCCAGCTTTTCTATTTTTAGCATTCCCTCAGATTGATTGTGCTTTCTTTATTGTCTCTATTTCAGTTTTTAGGTCTTGAACTGTTTCCTTGAGAGATTTGTTGATATCTTGTATTTTTGGTTGTTTTTTCTTCCATTTCTTTAATGGATTTTCTCATGTCCTCTTTGAGGTCCTCTATCATTTTTCTGAAGATGTTTTTAAGGTCATTCTCTTCTGGTTCATCTGCATTGTGATGTTCAGGTCTTGTTGGTGTACGGTTCTTAGTCTCTGGTGGTGTCATATTAACTTTTCTGTTGTTGAATGTGCTTTTTCCTTGTCCTCTTCTCATCCTTTCTTCTGGTTGGTGTATCAGGATTTTCTTGCTATCCTGGTGCGTATGGGACCAAGGTTCTCTTCTGGTAGATGCAAACAGATCCTATACTCTGATGTCTGTCCTCTTCTTGTGGGTGGAGGTGTCACTATTACTGGGGCCACAGCAGTGTTCAAGTGTGTTGGGTTTCCGCTGGGCCGGTGGATGGAGACAGAACTGCCACCAGGGCCTCGGTGTGTCGGATCCTGCTGCCGAATTCGGATCTGGCGCAAAGATTGCTGGTGTCAGATGACTCTGAGCAGTGACTATGAACGGGAACTGGAAACAGCCCCTGGCCTACCTCTCCCTGGTAGCTTTTAATATCTGTTTTTTTGTTCTGTAAATTTATTGTTTTCTTTTTCACTCCAACCTGTTTGTTGTTCTGTATGCTTCTTTTACCTTTATATGCAACTCTTTCTTAGAGTTAGGAAATTCTCTTATGATTTTGTTTAAAACAGTTTCTGGGCCTTTGAGGTGTGTTTATTTCTTCCTCTCTACCAGGAATTCACAACAAGTTGGTCATAAGTAACTTGGTGGGAATATCAAAGGATACTTTCACAGGGGTCACATATGAGCAGCAAAATTATACTTATGAAGTAGCAACAAAATGTTTTCTTGGTTATGGTTCACCACAACCTGAGGAAATGTATTAAAGTGGCACAGTATTAGGAAGCTTGAGAACCATTGCTCTACTATACCTATTATTCTCAGATTTGGTATTTTGTTAGTGTGCCAGATTTCTTGGATGCCTTGTGTCAGGAGTTTTTTGTTTGTTTGTTTACACAGGAGATGTTTTATCACCAATGCATCCATTTCTTCTATAGCATCGTCAATGCCTGAGATTCTCTCTTCCATTTCTTCTCTTCTGCCGTGGACGTTTACATCTGAATATAACTGTTAGATTTCCTATATTTTACATTTCCATAATTTCTTCAGTTTTGGTTTTCTTTATCGAATCTCTGTTCAATTAAGGGTCTTAAACAGTTATGCTCATTTTATTCCACTGTCTGCTTCTGCTTTCCTGGATTTCTTCAAGAGATTTGTTGATTTCATCTACAAGGAGCTCTGTCATCTTCATATAGGCTTCCTTAAGGTCGTTTACTTGTGCTTCAGCTGTGCTGAGTATTCAGAGCCTGTTGTCCAAGGGTACTTGGGGTCTAGTGGAGACATCTTGCCCTGGCTGATACTGATTATGTTTTCACACTGGCATCTAGGCATCAGAATTTGGGATGATTGCAATGCTAGATACTGATGTCTGATTTGTCTGCATTGGTTGGTTGTTTTGATTCTCGGTGTGTTTTCTATCTATTTTCAGAGAGTGTGATGGTTGTGTGTTGCCTGATTTCCTGGCCTGTTCAGCTGGTGTGTTCATAGAGAATGTCTGCTGGTGTCAGAGGTTAGGGTCTATCATGGGTTGGGGGAGGAAGTTTTGAGGAGAAGGTATTTATGATTCATGGGGATGAAGTTAGAGAGGAAAGGTAGACCACAGCAGGTTTCCTGCTCCATAACTGGGGATGAGACTGGCAGGAATGGATCACAGGAGCACTAGTAATGGTATATGTCTGCCTTCAGCCTACTTGTGACAAAAGAAAGATCTGTGGAAAACACAGTAAATGGAGGCAGAAGCAGGAATGTAGTCGTGGAAGTTCTGCTGTAGAGCTGGCTGTGAGAATGGTAATTGGGTCTGCAATCACAGAAAGAGGAGAAGGTCTACAAGCAGCCTTCCTGCTAACTCATTTTCTAACAGCGATGGCCTGTGGTTTCACAGGGGCTGCTCTTTTATAAGAAAAATAATTCCTTGAGTGACTCTCACAGGTGTGCAAATGGAGTCAGGGGTCTGAAACAAAGAACAGGACACAGACAGAAGAGCAATGCTCAGATGCCAGGCTTTCATCCTTCCTTGTAGTTACCTCTGGGCCCAAGAGAGGATTTGTTGCTTTTTTCTTTCCTTTAGAATGCAAAACAGCTTCTAAGTGCCTGTTATACACCCAGGCCCTGGGACAAACAGAAGACTCCAAGGGTCAGACGGATGCTGGCATAGGCATGGATTTCTGGATCACCTGTGACAAGGGAAAATGTCATCACCTTAAATTCTGCATCTGTGCCAGTCTGTAATAAGTTTCTATATACCTTCCCACTTGTAGGTGTCATTACTAAGGGGTTTGAAAATGGTAGAGTGGGAGTGACAGTCACAAACAGGCTTTACATGTCCATCACTGGATGAGTCATTTTCTCTCATAAATGTGTGTTCTATTCTGAGAACACCAGTGTAATGGAGGAGACGTCCTCGTGCCTCTGAATGGCACTCCAGAGCTGTCAGGAAGATGGTTCTCCCCTTTCAAGAAATTCATGTTGAACAGGCACCAAACCACTCCAGCAGAATGAGAATTATCAGAGGTGCAGCTTCATTTGTGCAAAGACACCATCTACACTGTGGGACCAAGTAAAAGCGTAGTGGTTAATGATGATGATGAAGTGATACCCAGGAACAGTGTTTCTCAATCATCAGAATCATATCCAGTGCTGTTCTTCCCTCTTCACCCATTCCCTCGCACCTTGTTCATAAAGCATAACGGGAAGTGGAAAGCATGATGTTGCTGACTTCAAGCCAATTCTTCACTGTGCATTTCACACTGAGAGCAAGGGATGCATTCCCAGCAACCAGCAGGCTCAGCTTGCACAGAGCTGCTTCTGAGACATTGTTCTATCTTAAGTCCAGTGGAAGGAAGGTAGAGCCTCCCTAGTAGTCTAGTAGTCCACTATGTAAAGGTTTCATATCCTTCTCTCTTTGTCCTTCTTCCAGGTTTGATCATCTTTTTTTTTTATTGGTTTTTCGAGACAGGGTTTCTCTGTGTAGATTTGGAGCCTATCCTGGCACTCGCTCTGGAGACCAGGCTGGCCTCGATCTCACAGAGATCTGCCTGCCTCTGCCTCCCTAGTACTGGGATTAAAGGCGTGCTCCACCAACGCCCAGCTTGACCATCTTTGTGTAGGTGCAAAACTGGATTTGTTTCCTCATCGAAGCGCCATGCTGCTTGCTGGGGATTCCAGGCTGCTGTGCACATGTAGGCCATAAGCTATTGGAGAATAGCACACTCACCACATGCTTACATGCTTACCATACATGATTACATTCTGTGTACAAGTAGCAATGACATGACAACCTGAGAAGAGTTCTTTGTGTCACAGGCACCTTCTGTCTGTTGCTGCATCACTTCCTATGTGACTATGAGTGAAGCAGGAGAAGAGGACTAAGAGCTGGTGAAAGATGAATTGGCAGGTTCTCTATAGAGTGTCGATGCCTTAGGGTGGGTGTGAGCAGTGCAGGATTGTGAGGCATTGGGTAAGTTCGGAAGACGGTGGAGGCTTTCAAAGACTATCTAGACTAGACCAGACATAAGACCACAAATGTTTGAGGAGCATGAGTACAAGTTGGTGCACAGAGTGTCCAGGATCCCTGGGACTCTTGGGTAAGAGTGTCTGAGAGGAGACTAGAAACTGAGGACCATCACCAAGATGGAGGTGCAGGTGTGGAGCTGAGAGTCATCTGTAGATGGCGACACAGCACAGCACTTAAGACCTAAATGCCTAGGTTGGCATGGAGGTTCCAGGATCTGTTGAATCCTTCACTGGGTACAACAAGCCAAAGTCTTCTGTGCCTCCTACATTTCACAATATCAACTAGAGAGAAGGGGAGAAAAAGGTGACTGAGCGCCATAACGATGCTGCCATCATTTCGTGAACAATAATGTTGCTCTTTGTAGCTGATTATTGGCTCTTCACAGAGTAAGGGGTAAGCCAAAGGGGCGTGAAAGTGAGGACTATGGAGCAGGTATTCATGTGTGCACTGCCCTTTGTAGACAATGATTGTGTGTTCAGAGTAGAAGGGGCAAAGAAGAAAATCAGGGGAGAGTTGCAAGTGTGGACTATGGGGTAGGTGAGTATAGGCAAATTGTAATGATATTCATGAGTACACTCACATAAAAGCGGTATACTGGCATGGGCCTCTAACACTGCAGGATAAGAACCTCGAGATCATCCTCTTAGAAAGGGAATTTGCAGCCAGACTGAGCTACATTAGTCCCCAATACCCAAGCCCTGATAAATACACAAATGCAACACATTTCAATGAATACATAGGTGTTCACATTGACACACACTGTTCCTTGAGCAGCAAGCTACTGCTTGGTCCTTCATGTAAGACATGCTAGGAAGTTCCAGTGGGTTCCACTTAGAAACAGACAAACAAAAAAAATTGGTGGTCTGTGGTGGACTCTAAAGGAAAGACAATCCCAGCCTGTCACACACTGGTTCTCACTACTTTTCAATGCACCTAACCATGGACACTTCCCCCTACACCACCACCCCTAGGACAGGGTTTAGGACCAGTTTTCCCTCCCTCCACTGTTTGTTCACTCTCAGCACCTTGCAAGTGTTTCTTTGGGCACACTGAGTCCCAGGTAGGCCACAGACCTCTGGCAGCTCACCTATAGTGCTGCCACACTGTCCACAGGGGCTGGGTGGGTGGTTGGGGGCTGATGGTCTCTGACACCCTTTTTCAGCTCATGTTTGTGAAGTCATGGCTGTGAGACTTTACGTGTTTAGCTTCGGAATCTCCTAGGACACAGTCTCAAGGAATCTGCCGGTTCTTCTGGCTCTTACACACTTTCTGTACTCTTTCATGTATACACATCATATAATTTGGCTATATTACCCCATTATTATTCTTGTTATCCCTTATCCTCCCCTTTTCCAATCCCTTCTTCTAGTCCCAGTGTTACTTCATTTAATTTTATGTCCCTTTTTCTTGGCTTTTATATTACTTTTGACTTTTAAGGCTTTCACCTGAGAGGATCTGTGGTACTTGTCTTTCCAAATCTGGCTCATTTCACACAAGATCCAGCATCTTCCCTCAAACACTGTTGCTTCTTCCTTCTTTTCAGCCAAGTGAAACTGACTTTTGTAGGGACCACATTTCCCTTATCCATTCGTCCATGACAGGAACCTAGGCTGAATCCATGATTTTGGTTCCCTTAGTACTATGGATATTCAGGTACCTCATTGGTAAGGTGCTTTTGATTCTTTGCATTACACCCATGAGTCTTATGGCTGGACTATGCGGTAGTTCTATTGTAAAGGTTTGGAGAAGCCTCCATAACTATCTCCAAAATAGTCAGACTGATTTACATATCCCAGGGAAGGCTATCTACTTTATTCAACCAAGTTCTTCATGTGTCCTTTGCTTTCATTTGTTCATTTGTTCTGCCACCTCTCTATCTCTCTCACTCTCTCTTCACCTCTCTCTTTACCTCTCTCTCTCTCTCTCTCTCTCTCTCTCTCTCTCTCTCTCTCTCTCTCTGTGTGTGTGTGTGTGTGTGTGTGTGTGTGTGTGTGTGTGTGTGTGTGTGTGTATTTGATGGGGTGTAGCATAAGCATCTTTGACCACAAGTCTTCACATGATAGGCCAGTTATTTCCTTGGTTTCAAGGGGGAAACTGCTGTTGTTTCTAATAAATATCTATAGTGCAGAAACCCTGTGCTATCACTCACAGGCACTCTACCCACGAGAGGTAGGTTGTATTAGTCTTTCCTGCATGTGGTAAATATTCCAGAGATGTAAAAGATACTGCCAGTAATCAAATCTTCCTCTGTTGACACGCTCTCAGCTTTTCTTCCTTGCATCAACTCTTTCATGGCTGCATCCCAAACATACCCCCACAAATGCATCTATAGCTAGGAATTGTAAATATCTAAATTGATAGAGAGCATGCATGTGTTGAAGTCACCGTACACTGCCCATCCCCTCCCCCAGTTCTGTCCCTAAAAATATTGTAGCTACTAGCTGCTTGACAGGGTTCTGGGATTTGGAAGGTGACCTGTGAGTTGGTTACTGCTCTCACCAAGACTTTCTGTGCTCTCCATGATATGACATGTGCTGCTAAAAATTTGAAGTCGTGGGACATCACTGGACAACCTCAATCTGTGCCCAGTGGCTTTCAGATTGGGCTTACTTTAGTTTTCTCTGGTATTCTACTTGTCTCAGAAACTTGTGTTAGTTAACCATATATGGCCTGAGTGCTGGTTACATATGGCACATATACCATACCCAGGAATCTAGTACATTATCCCTCTCTGCTTAATGTGGCCATGGTTGATGGAGAAAGGGGTCATTTGGAGTTGGATTAGGGGAGGTCCCTTTGATCTGTCCTGTTCTCCTGAGCAATCAACTGAGACAGAAACTGTGGCACTGTTGTTAAGTCCTTAAATACTAGTGTTAGAGAGGCACAGTGTTTGTAGGGCATGGAACCTCAAAGATGTTATCTGAGACAGGACTGCCTTTAGTCACATTATTCCAGGGAGTAAGAGCTTAAAGGAAAAGTTAAAGAATGGGATATTTATGAAGCCTCACTTCAGAGGACATCAGCATTTTACATTAAGAAATAGTGATCTGTGCACTCCACTTGAAGGAATTCTGTCCTTGGCTACCAGTGTCACAAGTAATCAAGTACAAAGAAACTGGGCTAAAACCAATATTCCAGACGCAAAGAGCTCAAGTGTTTGCTTCTGGATATGTTGGTACCTATAAACAAAACAAAACACAATGCCTGCACAAACCAGTTAGAAACTGATGTTTCCTTTGCTGAAATCATCAGGGGCTCCTCCTGAGATGTGTATGTGCACGTGGTTGTAGGTACTCCAGAAGTGTGTACAGCATGCTCTGTTTTCAACTGACAATTGTGTTTTGAATATGTGCTTTTATTTCTTTGAAAGGATGGAAGAAGACCAGCAGCCTGAGAGTTCAAGATCACCCCAAAAGGAAGCAAAACTAGCTGAAATCAAGAGAAAGAAACATCAGGTTTCTGTTACCTCAACAAAAGGACAGGAAAAGGAAAACCCTCTTCCCCTGGAGATACAGATCAGGAGATGTTCCTGATCTGCCTATACTCACCTGCTCCATAGTACTAACTGGCCAGCCCCACCTCCCAGCTTTCTGCTTTGCCCTTTCCACTCTGAACAGCCAATCATTGTCTACAAAGGGAAGTGCACACATGAATACCTACTCCATAGTCCTCACTTGTCCCCCCTTCTGCTTATACCCTTTCATTCTGAAGAGCCAATCAGCATCTACAAACAGAAACATTATTGTTCACTAAGTGGTGGCAGTTGCATTATGGTGTTCAGTAACCTTCTTGCCCCCATCACTCTCATTGATATTGTGAAATGGAGGAGGCACAGAAGGCTTTGGCATGTGACAGCATCGCTCACACCATTTTCAATCACCTTAGAACACGATGCCTACAAGTGGAGAGGTGTATAGAGAAATATTACGGACTAACACAGATGCAGTATTTACAGTGGTGTACTTTTCCCTTTTCACAAGTAATCAGGAACTCCGAGTGTGTGCAAGAATCCTTCTGGGCCTTAGAGTCTTCTGTCTGTCTCAGGGCCAGGGTGTATTACAAGCACTTAGAAGCTGTTTTTGATACTAAAGGAAGGAGAGAAGCATCAAATCCTCACTTGGGCACATGTGGTAACTACAAGGAAGGATGAAAGCCTGGCATCTCAGCATTCCTCTTGTGTCTGTGTATTGTTCTTTGTTTCAGATCCATGACTCCCTCTGCACACCTATGAGAGTCACTAACATAAAAGAGTAGCCCCTGTTAAACCACAGGCCATGACTGCCAGAAAGTGAGGTAGCGGAAAGGCTGCCTGCAGACCTTATCCTCTCTCTGTTTCTGCAGGCCCAAGCCCCATTCTCACCCCCAGCACTACATCAGAACAACCTTGACTACCTTTCCTGACCCTGCCTCAATCTACTGTGTTTCCCATATATTTTTCCCTTCTAATCACACTCCCCACACTTCTTTCTTTGGTCCAGAAACCAAGTGCAGTACTCACTCCTGCTAACCCAATGGCAGCTCCTCCCAGGGCAACAAGTCGGCTGAAGGCAGACACATAACACTCGAACTGTTCCTGAGACCCAGTGCTACCCGTTTCATCCCAAGTACTGGAGCAGGAAACATGCTGTGGTCTCCCTTTCCTCTCTGATGCCATCTCCAGGGATCATGAAGACCTTCTCCTCCAACCTTCCTTCCAGAACTCATGACATATCTGAAACTCCAACTCCAGCAGACATTCACTGTAAACACACCAGCTGAACAGGTCAGGAATTCATGCAACACACAGATATCACACTCTCTGAAAATAGAAAGAAAACAGACACCAAGGTTCAAACCAACCACAAAATGTAGACAAGATCAGATATAAGCATCTAGCATTGCAATCATCCCAAACCCTGATGCCTAGATTCCAGTGTAAAAACACAATCAGTATCAGCCAGAGTAAGATGTCTCCAATAGATCCCAGCTATCCTTGCACAACAGGCCCTGAATATTCAAAAACAGCTGAAGCAAACAGAAACAGACAGTGGAATGAAATGAACAAAACTGTTCAAGACACGTAATTTCAAAATAAAATCAATAAAGAATACTAAAAGTGAAGGAATTATGGAAATGTAAAATATGGAAAATCTAACAGGTACCTTCAGATGTAAACTTCCCCAGCAGAAGCAAGAGATGAAGAGAGAATCTCAGCTGCTGAAGATACTTTAGAAGAAATGGATGTTTTAGTCATAAAACATCACTTGTGTAAATGGACAAAAAACAAAAACAAAAAACTTCTGACACAAGACATCCAGGAAATCTGACAAAATACCAAATCTGAGAATAATAGGTATAGTAGAGGAATGGTTCTCAACCTTCCTAATACTGTGCCACTTTAATACATTTCCTCAGGTTGTGGTGAACCATAACCAAGAAAACATTTTGTTGCTACTTCATAAGTATAATTTTGCTGCTCATATGTGACCCCTTTGAAAGAATCCTTTGATGTTCCCACCAAATGGTTTATGACCAACAGGTTATGAATTCCTGGTAGAGAAGAAGAAGAAGAAACCCAGCTCAAAGTCCCAGAAAATGTTTTCAACAAAATCATAAGAGAACTTCCTAACTTGAATAACGAGTTGCCTATAAAGGTAAAAGAAGCATTCAGAAAACCAAACAGGTTGGAGTGGAAAAGAAAACAGTAAATGTACAGAACAAAAAGAAGAATATTAAAAGCTGCCACTGAAAATGACCAGATAGCCTATAAAGAAAGTCCTGTTAGTAACATACTTGAGATCTCAATAGACTCTTAAAGCCAGAAGGGCATGGACTATTAGAGTTTTATCCGGGATCATCCTTGTTTATTCCTGGGAATTGCCCTAATGCCAGTTTTCCTACTAATCCCATGATTGCTCCCTCTACCAAGATAATTCTTTTCTTGCCCCCACATCTGCCTTTCCACCAATTATACCATTCTGTTCCCTCATGTTTACTTCCCCATTGCCCTTCCTTCTCCTCTCCTCTACCACAGCCCTCCCTCTCATGCTCCTGATTTACTCAGGTGAACTTGTCTATTTCACATTTCCCCTCATTAGGCAGATCCTTGTATGTCTCTCTTAGGCTCTTCTATGTTACCGGTTCCAAAGACAGTGAGGTCATCATACATACATACATACATACATACATACATACATACATACATACACAAACATATTCATGCTCACTTAACTTAGTGATACATCATCTGAGTGAGTATATGGTGTGAGAAATTTCCTTAGTTCCGTGCTGAGAGAGAGAGAGAGAGAGAGGGAGAGAGAGAGAGAGAGAGGAGAAGGAGGAAAAGGAGGAGGAGGAGGAGGAGGAGGAGGAGGAGGAGGAGGAGGAGGAGGAGAAGGAAGAGGAGGAGGAGGAGGAGGAGCAGGGAGGGAGTGGTGCTTTCTGCAATCTTGAGAATTCCTCTGAGTGACCATCAGACCATGGAATCTAACCAATATTCCATTTCAGCACTTAGGCGAAAGTACCCTGCACATGCACCACCCCAGGGACACTAGCACAGAAAAAAAATATCCTCTGGGGCTCAGGAACCAGGGCCACACTGGTGATCACAGACCCTTATTCTTTTACCACAAAGAGGAAAGCAGCTGCCAATCGGGACATTCTCAATGAAAACCCAAGGGGTGATGCAGCTAGTGGCCAGCGCCTATGTCATTGACCACTGTGTCTGTGCTTTTCACAAAAAAGCTCAGAGCAACTTCAAGAAGGCCCTAATTTTGAGAAAGTTCTGATGTACTGAGCATGTCCCCTACACTCATGCTTCAGGCATGGATCCTGTTGAATGAGGCTGGTCATACAGCAGTCTCCATGTGCCCCAGCTCTCTCTCCCAATAACTGAGGCAACCACCAGGATTCCATCCAGTCAGAAAAATCTCTTTTTCTCCCATGATATTGACTTCCTCTGGCACAGTGGTTTCAGGATGAGATTAACAACCTACACCTCTACCATCACCTCCTGTCCAGAGTCCTCATGAGGCCTCAAGCTAAGTGACGACATTTAAGGAACACAGATCTGCAACCTCTCACTGAGAAAAATCAGAATGGTGTAGTGGGGGATGTCTGACTCTTTCAAAATGGCTGAGAGAGGTTTGCACAGTGCAATCATACAGGAAAATCATTGCAGTAATGAAATGTGTTGCAATGGCATCACCATGACAACTCCAATCAAGGCACAATTAGAGTCTCTTTTGTACATACAGCCTATGAAACACACTTCAGATTTTCAGAGCAGTGACAACACTCCTAAGGCGCTGGAAATGGCTCCAGATGCTACCTGTTATCTTGTGAGTGAGAGAAACATATCCTGGTCTGCTCCTCCACAAAACAGGCCACCAAACAGCTTGAGTCGAATAGTGGGAACACACTGTGGTGGGGGCTTCACTACTCAGGAAAGGGCTGGTATCCTTTGAAGGTAGGTTTCAATTAATTAAAGTGTACAGTTCAGGGGTGTTTAGCCCAGTTGCTAATAAAGTGTCTGGCTAGAAGGCATGAGGGCCTGAGCACAAACTCAAAAGCCAGGCCTGGCAGGGCTTGCCCATAATCCTGACCACAGAAAAAGATCCATCACTAAACGGCATTGTCTTTCTTCTAATGGGGCCTCACTTCATTCACCACAAGCCACATTAATTGTGCTGATAGGTTTACCATGCCTGGGGTGTGTCACAGGCTAGGCAGACTCTGTTTCACTGGCCCACACCTCCCCAAACAAATGTATTGTTTTGACGATGTGAGATGCCCTCTTCCCCATGAAAGGCTTGTTATACAACAGACAGTCATCTGACTCACCTTTACCACTCCTCACAAGTCAGATATGGTGTTTGGTAGCTTAGACTTTATCAACATTAGACATAACTAATGGAATTGTAAGAAACAACACATAATCTTTTTCTGCGACCGACCCAGGAACTAGGTGAGTCTCTGCCCATACCCAACTCCAGCCCAAAAAACATCACTCACCCAGACCCCCCCTGCCTGTGCCTCCTGGCTTAGGGTAGACACGCCCAGGCAGGGAGGAGCTCCCTGCTCCCTGAATCTGGTAGCACCCCACTCTTCCATTCCACCGACCCAGGAACTAGGTGAGTGAGTCTCTGCCCTTACACAACTCCCGCCCAAAACATCACTCACCCCGACCACCCCCACCCACCCAGCCCCACCTGCGACTGCCGGCTTGGAGTAGACACGCCCAGGCAGGGAGGACCTCCCTGCTCCCTGAATCTGGTAGCACTCCACTCTTCCATCCCCTTCTGCCGACCTACCCAGGAAAAAGGTGAGTGAGCCTCTGCCCTTACCAAACCCCCACCCAAACCATCACTCACCCCGACCACCTCGGGCCTGCACCAGCCTGCTTGGGGTAGACATGCACAGACAAGGAGAGCTCCCTGAATCTGGAAACACCCCAGGCTTCCATATCTTTCCACAACCGATCCACAATGAGTGAGGAGACTACCAGGAGAGGCAAGACCATCCAGAGTTGTGGACATTGAATTCCTGGCCCCCACACACCACTGTGTCACAAGAGGAGATAGAGAGACCCCACCTGTACCCACTAAAAGAAGATATGGAAAGAATAAGATTTCACTCAACAACAAAAATACCAACATGACACCACCAGAATCTAGGGAGTCCACTCCACCAAGATCTGAAAAGCACAACACAGAGCATGAAGATGAGATGGACCTCAGAAATTATCTCAGCAAGAGATAGAGACCTTTAGAGAGGAAACAAGAAAATCCCTTAAAGAAACAGAAGAAAAAACAAACAAAAAATTACGCAAAATGGAGGAAAAGACAAACCAAAAAATTCAAGAAATAAACAAATCTCTTAAAGAAACCCAAGAAAAAAAAAACATCCAAAAAATGAAGGAAGTTCTTGAAACAGTTCAAAGCATGAAAGCTGAAATAAACACAATAAAGAAAACACAGAATGAGGCGATGCTGGAAATGGAAAGGCTGGATAAACGATCAGGAACTAAAGATGTGAGTATAACCAATAGAATTCAAGAGATGGAAGAGAGAATCTCAGCTACTGAAGATTCTCTAGAGGATATACATTCATCAACCAAAGAAAACCTCAAGTCCAACAAATCCCTAACACAAAATATCCAGGAAATATGGGACACCGTCAAAAGACCAAATCTAAGAATAATAGGTGTAGAAGAAGGTGAAGAAACACTGCTCAAAGGTACAGAAAACATATTCAACAAAATCATAGAAGAAAACTTCCCCAACCTATGGAAGGATATGCCTATGAAAGTACAAGAAGCTTACAGGACACCAAACAGACTGGACCACAAAAAGAAGTCCCCTCGACACATAATAATCAAAACACCAAATCTACAGAATAAAGAGAAAATATTAAGAGCAGCAAAGGAAAAAGGCCAAGTAACATATAAAGGCAAACCAATCAGAATCACACCCGACTTCTCAATGGAAACTCTGAAAGCCAGAAGGTCTTGGATAGATACCCTACAAGCACTAAGGGAGCATGGATGTCAACCCAGACTACTGTACCCAGCAAAACTTTCAATCACTATAGATGGAGAAAACAAGATATTCCATGACAAAAACAGATTTAAACAATACATATCCACAAATCCAGCACTACAGAAGGTTCTGGAAGGAAAACTCCAACCCAACGAACATAACTACACTCACAAAAACACTAGCAATAGATAAATCTAATTTTACCAAACACAAAAAGAAACAGGAGGGCGAAATCCACACCAATGACACCACCAACAATAAATCCAAAACAAAGAAGAACCAATGAACAATGGACATTAATATCCCTAAATGTCAATGGACTTAACTTACCCCCAAAAAAGATATAGGCTAACAGAATGGATACGAAGACAGAATCCATCCTTCTGTTGTTTACAAGAAACACACCTCAATTTCAAAGACAGGCGATACCTCAGAGTAAAAGAATGGGAAAAAATTTTCCAATCAAATGGGCTCAAGAGACAAGCTGGTGTAGCAATCCTAATATCTAACAAATTAGACTTTAAACCAAAAGCAATCAAAAGACATGAAGAAGGGCATTTCATACTCATCACAGGAAATGTCCATCAAGATAAAGTCTCAATCCTGAACATCTATGCCCCAATACGAAGGCACCCACATTTGTAAAAGAAACATTACTAAAGCTCAAACCACACATAAAACCACACGCACTTATAGTAGGAGACTTCAACACCCCCTTACACCACTAGACAGGACCACCAGACAGAAACTGAACAAAGAAACAAAGGATCTGACAGAAGTTATGACCCAACTGGGTTTAACAGATATCTATAGAACATTCCATCCAAACACAAAAAAATATACCTTCTTCTCAGCGCCACATGGAAACTTCTCAAAAATTGACCACATAGTTGTCAGCAAAGCAAACCTCCACAGTTACAAAAGAATTGAAATAACCCCCTGTATCTTATCAGATCACCATGCATTAAAGCTAGAATTCAACAGCAATACGAATTGCAGAAAACCCACATTCGAGTGGAAAATGAATAACACCCACTTGCACCATTCCTGGGTTGAGAAGAAATAAAAAAAGAAATTAAAGACTTCCTAGAATTTAATGAGAATGTAGACACAACATACCCAAACTTATGGGACACTCTGAAAGCCATGCTAAGAGGGAAGTTCATAGCACTAAGTGCCCACATGAAGCAACTGGAGGAAAATCACATTAGAGAATTTATAGAACAACTGAAAGCTTTAGAGCAAAAAGAAGCAAACACACCAAGGAGGAGTAGACGCCAGGAAATAATCAACCAGAGAGCCGAAATCAACAAAGTAGAAACTAGGAAAACAGTACAAAGAATCAATGAAACAAAGAGTTGGTTCTTCGAGAAGATAAATAAGATAGACAAGCCTCTAGCCAAACTAACCAAAAGGCATAGAGAGAGAGCATGATAATTAACAAAATTAGAAGGGTTACACTCTGGCCCTGGACACATGGGGAAGGGCCCAGGTCCAGCACAGGAAGATTTGGTGGACTTTGCAGAGCCCCCGTTGAGGGCCCTACTCTGCCTGGGGAGTGGTGGGTGGATGGAGTGGGGGTAGGCTAGGGGTGGGGGAGGAGGGATGGGGGTGAGGGAAGGGAGAGGGAGAAGGGACTTACATGTGACACAAGCTTGTTCCCTGACTAAAACTAATAAATAAATTCTAAAAAAAATAGAAACAACACATAAGCTGTTCACATCTAGTCTTTGCACTTAAGCCACAGCATGGCTATGCCTTTCACTGACAGAATTACCAGTGCATTCCACGGGTCTGAAGGGCACACACAGGGATATTACAGGAAGAAGGCTTCTCCCTTGGAATGCAAAGTGTGCAGTTACTAGACACAGGTTTTACTGTAACAACTTCAGGGGCTCACATTGTCCACATTAGACAGAGAGTGTTTTCTGTGCAGCATGTCCCTTGTGAGGAACATCCATGCCATTCATTTCAGAATGAGAACAAGTCACATTCTCCCTCCTCCCTGATGCTCATTACTGGTTTGGTGTTGGCTTGTTTGTTGATGTTGTTTGTTCTTTCATGTTTTAATGAAAATCACACACTTTTTGGGACCACTTAGCCTTTCAGAAAAAGGAGTCACATTTTTAAAACACATTTAACATGGAGACCCTAGAAGAGTGACTTGGAACCCAACCTAAGTGGGACATAATATCGGTTCATCATCAGAAGTCCACCTCTTGCTACTTAACATAAATTGGAAACCAGACTTGACAGAAAACACATCAAAGTGACATGAAAGATGCTTGGAATTCAAAGTGGTGGAACAAAACAAAAAAAAAGAGTATAAATGCCCATTGACCTCTTACTGAAAATACAGACAAAATCCAGGCTCCTTTGTGTGAATGTGATTGATTTTTATAAACAACTGATGAGGATCACCTAGGTCATCATATCGGATGTAATCCTCTCTGCCGTAGGCTGTAGAAATGGGCCTCCTTCAATATCTGGTTAATAAGGTAGTAAGGACCTTGATCTTCGTATGCTACATATTCCTCCTTGGAGAACTCAGGCACTTTCTGGTTTACGCAGTTTTCTGACATACATTCTGGACTGGTGTTATTGATGCTACTGTGGCTCCTTGTATCACCACAGCTTGAGAACTGGAAGGAGAAAGACAGGAGGATGGCTGTTATGATACTGTCATCATTTCCTGTTCAGCTTGAAGAATACTGGCATCACACTCTACAAAAGGATTCACTGTCCATAAAGTACAATCACTTGTGTAGCTCATTTCCTCCTCAAAGCAACGCTATCACTCAAGCTGAGTTAATAGCACCCATTTGGCTGACCAGGAAGGACATGTGTGATGGGCCCAAAGGCCAGTATCCAGGGATAGCAGGGAAAGGGTACAAACATAGGCTTTCTCACACCACATTCCTCCACATATCCTCTGGCCTTGCTGACACTGTGCTTTCCAGTTATCTTCACCATTACAAATGGGAACATATTTGGTTTACACTCTTGTGTCATGAAGATGTCAACATCATATGAAGAGGGTATAAGGTACATTCAGGGGCTGAGGTTATAGTGACATTGGTAGAGAGCTCCCTAGCACATAGAAGTCCTGTTTGAAACCCAGATCAGCACAGAAGGTGCTAAGAGGCACTCCTGTAGAGCCAGGTGGAAGTTGGAGTATCACAGTGTCAAGGTTATGATCATATTTGGCAACATAGCCAGGCTGAGCCTTACTTGAGTCTCCTGATATCCCCTTGCCTAGAAGACCTTACAGGAATTCTCATAGCCCACAAGGGAACTTTTAAGAGTCATTGTGATAAAAACAGGAGATGACAAGCCTCTAATTTCTAGTTGACTTATACAACTTTTACCTCTGTTGTGTAGTGGCATCATTACAATAATGTTCGTTGAAAGGTTTTACACCTTCAGCATCTTAAGTATTAACAACCAGAAATCAGTAATGAATTTTATAAAGGAAGTTACTGGAGGGATTATTAGCAGAAACCTGTAATACCAACACTGGGGGGCTTAAGTAGGAGGATCTGGAGGACTTGCTGGATTACATACTGATTTCAAGACAGCCCTGCTATTTACTGAGAACCTGCCAAAACAGAGACAGACAGCCTTACAGACAGACAGAAAGGCACACAGGAAAAGAGGAAAGAAATAAGGAAAAAAGAAAGGCTGCGGTAAATTCAACTAATCTGAACTATACCACAACTATCAATTAAACAGTGGCTTCAGGCCAATTTCTGGTAACAATGATGACATAGTGGTGTTTCTGCAGATATACAATGATGTCGCTGATTTCCTATGAAAAGTCTGTATTTCTAAAATCATTTGAAAATTTGAGGCGTGGTTAATAAATGCCAACACTAATAATTGGTTGGAAAACACTCCTGTTGTATTAGTTATAGTTATTTTCTATTGTTGTGAAGATACCATGACCAAGGCAGCTTATGGAAAACTTATGGGAGATCTAACTTTCAGAGGGAAGTTAGTCTATGACCACCATGGTGGGTGCATGGCAGCTGGAAGGCAGGCATGGTACTGCCCATAGATGCTGAGAGCTTATGACTTCATACAGAAATGAGAAGGAGAGGGAGAGAGATAGACAGACAGACACACACACACACACACAGAGAGAGAGAGAGAGAGAGAGAGAGAGAGAGAGAGAGAGAGAGAGAGAGACACTAACATGGAATGGCATTTTGTGAACATTTGAAACTTCAATGCCCATACCTCCTCCCACAAGGCAACACCTCTTAGTCCTTCCAAAACAGATTTAGCTACTTAGGATCAAGCATTACAGTAATGTATGTGCCGATTGGGGTTCTTACTCAAACTACCACATACTTGCTCAGTGGACCACAGAAAATCTTCACTTTCCATCTCATATTAAAGTGATACATAGAAAAAATGGAGATTCCCACTGTAAGTAACTGAATCACAGATGCTACCATTATGTCAATGAAAATAGGTTACGAGACTCAGTTCCTCCTGACATCAAAATGAGGTTAATGAACCATAGTGCTTGGAAAAGAGTCCTTCAGAAGAGAGCTCAGTGCTCTACGAAGTGTCAAAGACAGTCACCTCATCCATCCCACAGCAGTGCTTTCTCCATCTATAAGGCTATTTACCCTATCAGCAGTCCTCCTTGTTATAAAGCCTAGACATTGTAACAGTCTTGCTGTAAGAATGACCTTGAGGAGGAATCCTTGAATTAGAGATATTTATAATACAGGACCCACTGGGAATTTGTTTACTACTTGATAAGACTGCGACTTTGGCAGGCAAAACTACTTTTCATAACAGGAATATCTCCACCTTCCTACACCTGAGTTTCATAGACAAAGAGTTCTTTTCCCAGAACATACAAGACCTGAAAATTTTCCCAAGACTGTCCAAAATTTCATTGACATATGAATGCTTCTTAGCATGTTCTGACTGCCTCCATAAACATCTGTTCACAATGTCCACTCAAGTAGGAAGCCCAGTCATTTAGAATAAAGGATATTTATTGGCCATGTTGTTGTTTTACATTCCTTTATTCCTAGCACATGGAAGTCAGAGGGAGTCAGGTCTCTGGTGTGCAGACTGAGTCCCATGACAGCCAGGCTGCACAGTGAAACACTGTCTCTAAAACAAAACAAAACAAAAAACCAAAATGGACAAGCAAAAAAGATTGTTTTATGTGTTCCTAAGTACATGCTATGTGCACAATGAATACTTAAGTGCCTATGCAGTCCAGAATAGGGAGAAGCATGCTCTTTAACTGGAATTACAGGTGGATGGAAACCCCTCCATATGGATGTCCATGTTCCCTGAAAGTGAAGCTACTGTCAATAACTGCTGATCCATCCCTCCAGCCACACAAAGCCCACTCTGGTGTCCCTGCACTCTCAACACAGTTTAGAACTTATTTGGGCCTGTACTTGAATGTCCATGCCTTCCATAAAATAAAAGCATCATTAAGACGAATTTGTGGAAGAAGGACTCACCATTTAAAAATTCCAAGTGTGCTGAACATTGATAATGTGGCCTAGGCCCATGTGCAAGACACTGTTATACTTTGTTCAAGGCCTTGTAAAATCTGCATGTTTACCTCAGAGCCCAAGAAGCTGCATGGCCAGCTGAGAACTGCTAGAGTTGTATTTCAGGACAAGACAGAGAATCAAACCTGGGGCTTTCTTCTCAGTGGCTCAGAGACATACTTACCCAGGCTGTATTGTGAGAGAATGCTGGGTAGGCACGTGTTATTGCAATGCCTAGCATGGTAAGAAAACACTAAGGGTACATACATTAGTGGTGACCTACAGATCCTTAATCAGCATTAACCCTGTCCAAGAAAGGAGAAATCAGACCTGGTACAGGAAACCTAGACAACTGCCCGGGGGTAGATATAATGGAATCTGGAGAACCAGTAACTGCCACTTTACCTGGACAGTGTAATCCCTAACTACATTCCAAATATTATCCTTATAGCCACAGAGAAGTGCAGTCCTCATGCTTTATCATAGAAACTTCTTTTAACAACAGAGACCATTAATGAATAGCACAACTAAATAAACTGCAGCATGGTGGAGCCCAGTCACATGCACACAAAGTACATATTGGAAGAGGGGACAGAAAGATTGTTAGAAACATAGATCATGGAGTTTGCTGTGAGACTGTGTCTCCTAAGAATGTCAGAAGCTACACCCATAAAGTCCCTCCACCATGACAGCCTAAGCATGGACTGAGGAACAACCACAACAGACACTGTAAAGTGCACAGGGGATGCCCAAGACAACTCAATGCTACAAAAGTAAAACAAAACCTATAGGCAACTAAGGCATCCTGATAGTGGGAGAAAGTGGCAATCCAACAGGTTATCCCATACTAAATGATCAGTCCAGAAGACATACGTAAACATAATGTTATAGACAATGAATAGTTGCATTTTTAATGAGTCTCTCTCAATCTCACTGTCTCAATCCCTCTCTCTCTCTCTCTCTCTCTCTCTCTCTCTCTCTCTCTCTCTCTGTCTCTCTTTCTCTGTGTAATCTTGCTTTAAAAAGAGTACAAAAATTTGTTAGTAAGTAAGAAGAAGGGTATGTGAAAGGGCCAAAGGAAAGGTCGAAATGATGTAAATCCATTATAATCTTAAATGATAATATAAAAGATTAAAGAAAAAATGAAAGTCACTTGCACCAGGCAAAGGAAGGGGCTGTAGAAAGTAAGGTTCAGTGAAAGAACTGTCAAACAGAAGGTTGTGGGAATGCAGGCATCAGCATAGAATCAAAGGTGAGAAGGAAGACAGCACCTGGATATATGGCAGGTCTCCAGGCTTCACAGTAGCTGGAAACAGAGCCTCAGTTGGCTAATGGCACAAAATATGGGAAAATCCACACAGAAGCGATAAGGAGGAGTGTTAGCACGGAATATCATCTCTGAAACTGAATGGCAATTCATGTTTATTCATGGCATTGAATTGGATAATGCTTCCTAAGATAGAACAAGTGAATTCCATATTCCTCTACCTTCAACTCTGGCTTTCTGTCCCATTCCATTCCTGTATACCTCGGAGACACTCTCGTTTCTTCAACACTAACAGTGCAACAAAATTCACTCTTAATACCCGCCACACCCCATAATGACATGTTGTTGATTAACTGACACTGACCAACCCAACCAAACCCACTGAAGTCTTCAGACTATGAACTGCCCCAGGCGCCTCACATTTACACCGGCAGCCCCACCTTCCCTGATCCCACCCAAGCAGTGCACACTCTCTTGAGTCAGAAGGCACTCAAGGAAGCAGGCTTTTGAAATTCAGTCACTTGGCAAATGAGCAAGGGAATGAATGACAATCATGTGTGAAATTCTTTTGGCTGGTAGAAGGCCTAAATCAGGCTTGAAGAATACCAGGAGGTAAAACTACGATAGACCTTTAGTTTCCAGCAGTTTTCAAACCCAAAAATTCAAAGTATGGTACAAAGCATATCACCTCATCTGTGTGAAAGAGGGGAATGTAATGTGAACAAACAGAGCAAACAAAAATAACTGGGAAATCCTCACCTGTGGGAAACGTGTGGACTTGTTCATCTTCAATCGACAACTCAGATTCTAACTTGAATTTATATAAGAGAGTGCTTGACACACTTTGGCAGACTCCAAGGACAGAGGATCTTAAAATGTCAACAAGGTATTGGGCCATCTTTGACAAACCTCTTCTGCCCCATACACACATGTTCAATGAATGTATCATCAAATAAATTCACTTCAGAAGGCATTCTTTTTGTTTAGGCTTTGACAACAAAATGAGTGACATCTTTTTGGCTCTGTAAGAGACTCATATCCCTCTAATGTCTCCCTCAAGAAGGTCTATCTTCTGAACAAATTGGGAGCAAGGGGGGAGGGCAGAGGGAGCTAAGATAATGAGAAGGGGAGAAGAGGAGGGGAGAGGAGGACATGAGGTAGCAGGAAGGGTGAGTCCCTGGAAGAATATGGGAGAGCAAGAGATACCTTAATATAGGGAGCAATTATAAGTTTAAAGAGAAATCAGGTACTAGGGAAATGTCCAGAAATCTACAAGGATGGCTCCAAATAACAATCTAAGCAACAGTGGAGAAGCTACCTTAAATATCCTCCCCTGATAATGAGATTGATGACTGACTTATATGTCATCCTAGAGCCTTCATTCAGCAGCTGATGGAAGATAACTACACCTAAACACTGAACTGAACTGGAATCCAGTTGCAGAGAGGGAGGAATGATGAGCAAAGTGGTCAAGACCAGGTTGGTCTAAACTACAGAAACAGCTGACCTGAACAAGGGGGATCTCATGGACCCCAGAGAAGATGCCCTATGGAAGACCTCACCCACCTTGGAAAGCAGAAAGAGTATGGGATAGGTAGGGTTTTGGTAGGGGCCAGGGGAAGAGGGGAGAGAGAAGGAACTGGGATTGGTATGTAAAACAATCTTGTTTCTAATTTTTCAAAAATGGAAAAAAAAACATTCTGTCTTACAGATCATAAAATCCAGAGGGATGTAAATGGCCTCCTCATCATTTCATTTCTGTTTCTGTGATAAAACACCTTGACCAAATCAACTCGGCTTGGAAAGGTTATATTTTGCTTACTTACCCAAGTTTTCATCAAGGAAGTCAGAGCAGGAATTTAAGAGCATCATCTCTCCTTCAGTCAGGAGCAGAGCGAGAATAAGCACAGGGATCCATGCTTGCTTGTTCATTTGCTTATTGCCGGCTTTCTTTTTATCTTATACATTCTGGATGCCTTGCCCAGGGAGTGGCACCACCTACAATGGGCTGGGTCTTTCCATTTTCACTAACAATCAAGATAACCACCACAGACATACCCCAACATGATTTCAATGTTTCCTCAGTAAGACTAGGTGATAGTCATAGAATGGAACAGGAAAAAAAATATACTGAGTAAGGTCACCCCACCCCTAAAAGACAAACACTACATCTTTTCACTCCTGTGTGGGTCCTAGCTTTGAATGTTTTGCTTTGTGTGCTCATCCTGGAGTCTATCTGGAAATCAAGTAAGTAGCACAAGCCATTGGGCTGGGGGAAGTTGGGAAATGGCAGAATGCTGGTAAGTGAACAGAAATTATCTCCCTATTGTCCCAACAGCTCCAGAGGTGACCAAATAATGAACTTGATTTGCCACTGCTCTTGGTTGCACAACACAACAAGTTGGAAGGACCCTGTAACTATGACACTATACACTGTTGCTACAGGTCATAGGAAATTCAGTCTCAAACTCACCAGGAACTACTCACAGCTGCCTAATGTTCATAGCACCCAGAAGGTGTTATGCTGGCTGTCGTGAGAGAAACATCATCAATGATCTTACCCATGGCTGGACCCTGCATGGTTTAATACTGGCCTGCCAGGCATGATGAGCCCATTTCTCTAATACTTGCATTTCTCTTCCCAGGGCTAGCCATTTGTCCTCCTCATTGGATCTGAGGCATGCTCCACGTGAGTGAGTGTATGCCTGGACCTGTAAACAATCAAAACCTATTATTAGTGGGCTCATAGTTTCTTGGAAGTATAGTACTGCAAGAGGACTTACTGTACTTCTGCTAAGTTATCATGTTCTTCAACTGCCTTCCATATATTTACATTTGCAAGCATACATCTGTTCTCAACACTGTTTGAGGAACTTGTAGTTGCAATGAGTAGTGGTCAATGTAGAAATACATAACTATTCTAAGTGCTGACACTAAGCAACTGTGAGTGCCCAGCCACAGATGGGACATCTACATCCCTGTGCCCCTGACGTTAGGCCCAGGCAATATTGTAGATGAGGAGGCAGAAAGAATTTAAGAGTCACATTAGAGGGAGGAGCACTGTGAATTACTGTCCTCTGACTGTGGTGTGACTGTTGCACATGAGAACCCATGGCAGTTGTGGTTACCTGCACAAGACCTGAACACACTAAAGTTAGGATAATCTCCTGGGAGGTGCTGTTGTGGCTGTACCTCTAGCGTAGTTGCTATTGGCACCTGATTGCTACTAGGAAAAGGAAGAGTCATTTCTCTCTGGGGACATGGACCCTGGTCATCAGTGGATGACCCCAAAGCTCTGTGAATTTCAGAAGAACTAGCTGGACACTGTGGGTTAAATAGGTACATACTTCTGCAATCAAAAGAAGGATATGAAGTCTAGACCAATATTTGTTGGAGGAGTCCAGGGTATACTTTCATGGAGAGATTGCAGGTGAAGATGATCAAGAAATAGTGTATCCATGCATGAAATGTCAAAGAATACAAAAGAATATTAAAAAAGAGTTTCTCATCACAGGTGGTTCCATGTGGTGTCAGACTGACCACTAATCTAACCAGCACAGATCACAAACTTCTAACACCAGAAAGAAATATGACAGGTTACCAAACATTCCAGCAGACAGCTTAACTTACCCTGCTTAAACAGTGCTATCACAAAGAGCTATAGTCCCAAAAGGTGGGGAAAATCAGGGATGCACAGTCGTCTAACCTAAATAGGTGTGAGGCCCTTAATGTATTTTTCTCATTTGTCTTCCTGCTGCTTTCCTTGGAGCTTGAGCATTGTTTCCCATGTGATCAACAGCAGAGTAAAGTGTGGGATCTGTACTAGTAATCCTCATGCTCTCCTTGCACTCTCCAGTTCCTGCCTCACTCAGTCATCAGGAAAACAGTGTGAAGCCCTTGTTTTTCATTAGGAAGACAGACGGGTACAGAGAGAGGCTTTGGGTCTTTATCTTTGCACTACCATATCTCACACCTCTGATCCCGGGAGCAGATTTACACAGGAAGGTCTAAAGATGCTAACCCTGGAAACAAAGGCCAGTGCTCATATTTAGGTGACCACATGCAAGAGAGAATTCAATGGGTCAGGATCACTTCTTGCTTGACTCAGGAGATCTAGGTCTGTTTGATCCCAAACCTCCCTGTGTTTGTGTCCTAGAGGATTGGCACATGTGGATGAGCCTTTTATCTCTTGCTCAAGGTAGGTCAAAGTGAGCCATACTTACTCATTACCTGGTGAGTCTTGTCCAGCAAAACTTTACACTGCTCCCTCCTCACTGAGTTATGCTTCCTTTCAGACCATGCTGCCTTGCCCACTTCCCAGTAGTTAACTTAAGACTGTTGAGGTTGAAATGCCAGCTCCTCAGCACAAGCATCACTAAAGCTTTCCCAAATCTCTTCACTCAACCCCCACTTTTCTTTATGTTCTTCTGGGAGAGAAGTTTTGCAACTAGTAGCATGCCTCTCCATTTTTTACCTTTATGTTCTAATCATAGAATGTGGGGTTCCATTCTTCCCCCTTTACAAGGTGGGGGAATTCCTGGAATCCCATTCCTCCTGGCTCTGCTCTGGAAAGCCTCTCTTGGCCCTGTTTGTATTGTTTTGTATTGTGTTGTGTGGTGTGATAAAACCATCCTTCTGACAGCATTTGAAATCCTGCTGCCTCAAAACCATTGCAGCCAAGGAGGGGACTTTCATGAGGGCATCTGGGAAGGTTATGTTGCCACTGTGGAGATGGGAATGAATGCCACAGACTGGCAATGAGTCAAATGGAGACTCTGTGTGGCTGTGGTTCCTACCTCTAGAGTGCTAGAGTCCTGGAAGGCCTGGTCATTCTTATTCTTCTTTGAATGAGAAGAATGGTGTTTGTCTTCTTCGTTGTTATCTCGTGGTCTCTTCCTGAAAATAGTTTTCAAAGGGAGAGGAAAATCTGTGGTCATGCAACCAGTGACATTTGGGTGCTTAACTTTCAGCCCTGTGCCCATACCCAAATCTGCAGCCTTGTCTAGGAATGTACCAATCAGAGCTGCTCTGCTGAATTCTCACACTCTGCAGGCAGATGGAACCAAGGGATGGGAACATGTGGCCAACAGAAATTCCATGCATACCCAAGCCCAAGTTCAAGTTCCTCAATCCAGAATCTTCATTTGAACTGCTATTTGGGAGCAAAAACATGATGACATTTATGGACAAACACTAAAACTCTACCTGGTCTGGCCCATTCTTTTCTCCCAGTTACATAATAGCTCCAGGTTATAGGATTTTAGGCCTTTTCACAGTGCACCTCTCAAAATTTGTAGGGCTTCTCTACTGTATCTCTTCTTGGGTCCCTTTAGCCAGTGGCTATGAACAGATACCACTTGTGTACTGTTAGATCATTCCTGTTGCTATAACAACAATTGTTATGTCACTGTAGCTTGTTCACTTGACTGCCACCATGACACGCTGGCTGATTGCTTCCCTGACACCGTGTCTACAATGTATTTTAATGCACCATTCCCTTATATCTTCCTCCATTGCCCGCTTTCCACAAATAATTAGTTTGTGATACTTGATGATAGTATTCTTGAGTATGCTCCATATGTTATTAGAGGGATATTTTTACATCAGCTTTTAATTAAAGATAATTGCTAACTGTTTTTATAGTCATGTATTTGTCTTAGTTCACTTATACTTAGTAGTCTCTCATCTTGCTTTAGTGTCAGAGAGAACACTTCATGGTCAGATATCTCACTTAGTTTAAAGATTTTTCAAATAAACCATCTTTAAAAATTAAGCTGAACATACAAAGCAAGATTTATGCCTAGACAAAGAAGAGTTTATGCACACTATTGGCTGAACCTATTGCTGGTTACAGCTGGAAATTTTTCCTGACTTATGTATCTGTAATGAATAAAATAAAGTCGAAAATTATCTGACTCAGTAACAATGTGTAACCTTGTTGCAGTTGTTTTTAAATGTAAAGATTTCTTTAACAGAGAAACATTTCATATACTGAAAGAAATGAAATATTTCATATCTAAGTTAAAGAATAATATCATGTAGACATGCTTTATGAATAAAATTATTCACGAAATTTGTATGTCACTTTATAAATAACAAATTTAGTGTGTCTTTCCATGGGTATTTGGGCAAAGCAGACCCATTTTATTCAGTTTTAGCTGCTTATGGAAAATTCAGGTCATTAGCCATCTGATAAATTGTTGAATCACAAGGTTCCAGTGAAGTGATCATGTCCACAATCACAAGAATATGTTCATAAATTAATTTATTGTTCAATATGTTTTTAAAAATTTAAAACTGCATTTATATAATTATTTATCTGTGTGTATGTCTGTGTAGATACATGTTATGGCCTATGTGTAGTAGTTGGGTAACAACTTGTTGTAGCTGGTTATTTCCTAATTCCACATGGAATGTTATTGAAGACAGATCATCAAGCTTGGTGTCAGGGCATTTAGCCATTTTTATCTTTCTGTTGTTTCATATGTACATGTAAGTTGCTCCCATCACACCTACCATAAAATTTCTCTTCTGTCTTTCCGGCCACCTTCTCCTCCCATCTTCATGAGTCTTTTCACATCCTCCTGAGACCACGTAATGGTGCCTGTAGGTGCATGATTTTATGAATGTCAACTGGGGAATGTGTCACCCTTTGGCCTGGGTCAAATGGCTGCAGAACCTTCTGAGGTGTATGCCCAGGGCTGTGATACCAAACTCAAACCCAAACAAAAATCTCTTAAAGCTTTTTACAATCACCCTGGCAGATGGATCTCCTTTTGGACCTGGAGCTGGCATGCATATGACTTTGCACTGCAGTGTGCTCAAGGCATCTGGGCACTGTTCTAAGCCACTAGGCCACAACCAGGTGATTTCTGTAGGTTTCCAAACTGGAGCCTCTTAAGGGCCACAGGCATAAGCAAACAGACAGCCTGTGACAAAGTTCGGTCCTCAGAGTCTGAGTCTCACACAGGCAACATTAAAAGAAATTTACAGTAGAATCAAGAAAAACTTCAGATATCACTAAGAGTTCTAGCATTTAACCGTACTGAACATTATTTAGCAATGGTAAATGGGGCTTAATATCCCAGGACTGGAGTGAGAGGTGGGTCCCTCTGATCTGTCACAGAAGGACAAGCATTACTTGGCATTTTAAAACACAACTTACTAAATGTAATTGCTGTGGGATGGTAGCAGTAAAGGACAGACATTTTAACAAAAGACAATAAGTGGGCTAAAGTAGGTCTAATAGTGACCTGAGGTGTAAAAGGACATCTAGAGCACAGAGGGAAAAGCAGTGACAACTGTGTCTCTTACTGCTCTGCTTTGCCCAGGTAAATCACAGACTAATGCAAGCAAAGAGGTACTATAGAAATCAGGTGGGGATGTTTTTGTTCTAGGGCAGTGAGCAAGGCTTTATACCACATGACAGAAATGCCAGAAGGCATGATGGCAACAAAGGCTTAGTGAACATATGAAAAGTCCACACTGAAGCCTGGTGGTGGTGGTGGTATACCCTGTGTGAAAAATACAAACAAACTATTAGAAACAAAAAGACAAACAAACACCCCCAAACATTAAAACTGAAATCCTTATGACCACCCACTTTATCAGTGAGAATTTTGAGATTCAAATGGCTTTAGGCTGGTCTGCCAGTAGGTTTCATGGCCACAGAAGAAAGTCATCATGGTTATCATGGGCATCTCAGGCTATGGATGGAAACTTGCTGGGGAATATCGGGGCAAGGTGTGAGGAGTTCCTTCTCAGGCATTCACTAAGTACTTGGCCTCATCTCCCAATCATTTGTGATGAAGACAATAAGAAGGAAAATGAACTTACATAGGGTTGGCAAGCAGTACACACACAAACACACACACACACACACACACACACACACACACACACACACACACTCATAGGTTTTCAATTTTTTATTTAACTTAAAAACTTATTTTACATACCCATCCCAGTTCTTCTCTATTCCCTCCTCTCATACACCGGCAACACCCCCATCCCACTCCCCATCCACATTGCAGTGAGGGTATGGGGCCTCTCATGGGGGATCATCAAAGTCTGTCACATCATTTGACAAGGCCTAGGTGATCCCCCATGTATGTAGGCTGAAAGAGTACCCCTCCATAGAGAATGAGCTCCCAAAGTCCATGCACTAGGGATAAATACTATTTCCACTGCCAGAGGTCCTAAAGACTGCCCTGGCCTCCCAACTGACATAGGAAGCCTGGGTTCGGTTTTATGCTGGTTCCCCAGCTGTCAGTCTGGAGTTTGTGAGCTGCCATGTGCTCAGGTCAGTTGTTTATGTGGATTTCCCCAGCATGGTCTTGACCCCTTTGCTCATCATATCTCCCTTTCGACAGCTAGATCGATGGACTTCAGCTCAGTGTTTAGCTTTGGATCTCCACTTCTGCTTCCATGAGCTACTGGGTGTAGACTCTAGGGTGGCATTGAAGGTAGTCATCAATCTCATTATACATTAAGGGAATTTCAGGTAGCATCTCCACTATTGCTTAGATTTGTAGGTGGAGTCATCCTTGTGGATCCCACTACATTTCCCTAGTACCAGATTTCTCTTCAAACTTATAATGTTTCCCTCTATTAAGGTGTCTCTTTTCTTGCTCCCCTCTGTCCCTCCCTCGCCTAGATCATCCTGATCCCTAATGTTCTTCTCCCCTCTCTCGTTCCTCCTACCTCCCTCCTGACTCCCCCCATGATGCCAATTTACACAGGAGATCATGTTCCTTTCCCCTTCTCAGGAGGACCATGTATGTCTCTCTTTGGGTACTCCTTGCTTCCTAGCTTCTCTGGGGTTATGGCTTTTAGCCTGGTTATCCTTTGCTGTATGACTAATAACCACTTATGAGTGAGTATATACCATATTTTATGTCTGGGTCTGGATTACCTCTCTCAGTATGGTTTCTTCTAGTTCCATCCATTTGCCTGCAAATTTCAAGATTTCATTATCTTTTCTTCCACCAAATAGTACTCCATTGTGTAAATATACCACATTTTCTCTATCCATTCTTCTGTTGAGGTTCATATAAGTTGCTTCCAGGTACTGGATATTACAAATAATGCTGCTATGAACATAGTTTAACAGATGTCCTTGTGATATGAGTGTGCATCCTGGGGTATATCCCTAAGAGTGGAATTGCTGGATCTTGAGGTAGACTATTTACTATTTTCCTGAGAAAAAGCCATAATGATTTCCAAAGTGGCCACACAAGTTTTCACTACCACCATCAATGGACTAGTGTTCCCAATTCTCCACATCCTCTACAGCATAAACTGTCATTGTTTTTTGTTCTTTTATCCATTCTGACAGGTGCAAGATGGTATCTCAGAGTCCTTTTGATTTGCATTTCTCTGGTGGCTAAAAATGTTCAGCAATTTCTTAAGTGTCTTTCAGCCATTTTAGATTCCTCTATTGAGAATTCTCTATGTAGTTATGTACCCCACTTTTTAATTGGATTATTTGGTATTTTTTGGTGACTAGCTTCTTGAGTTCTTTGTAGATTTTGTAAATCAGACTTCTGCCAGATGTGGTGTTGGAGAAGATCTTTTCCCATTCTGTGGGCTTCCGTTTTGTCTTCTTGACTGTGTCCTTTGCCTTACAGAAGCTTCTCAGTTTCAGGAGGCCCCATTTATTAATTGTTGATCTCAGTGTCTGTGCTACTGGTGTTATGTTCAAGAAATGGTGTCTTGTACCAATTCGTTCAAGGGTACTTCCCACTTTCTCTTCTAAGAGGTTCACTGTGGCTATATTTATGTTGAAATCTTTAATCCATTTGGACTTGAGATTTGTGCATGGTGATAGATATGAATCTATCTGCAATTTTCTACATGCCAGCATCTATTTATACCAGCACCATTTGTGGAAGATGCTTTCTCTTTTCCATTGTATAATTTCAGCTTCTTTGTCAAAAATCAGTTGTTTATAGGTGTGTGGATTAATATCAGCATCTTCAATTAGATAACATTTTTCTACTTGTCTGTTTTTGTAATAGAACCAAGCTGTTTTCATTACAATACCTCTGTATTTATTTTATTTTATGTCATAATATAAATCCCTACCAAATCAGAGCAGTCACCCCTCCCTCTACTCCTCCCTGAAGCCACTTTTACCTCTTGTCTCTGCCAGATATATTCCTCTGTTTCCGTTCAAAAAACAGGAGGCTGCTGATGATACCAACAGAACACAGCATAGCACGTTCCAATAATACTAGGCATTAACCCACATATCAGGGCAGGACAAGAACAAATAGTAGGAGGAAAAGATTCCCAAGGGCACTAACAGCATCAGAGACATGATCACTTACACTGCTAGGAGTCCCATAAAAGCAGTGAGCTATCGAACATGACATTTATGCAGAGGACCTAGCACAGAACCAAGCAGGCTCTGTGATTGTTTCTTCAGTGTCTGTGAGCCCCCATGAGTCCTGCTCAGTTGATTCTGTGAGCCCTGATCTCCTGGTGTCCTTAAGCCCACTGGCTCCCACAGTTCTTCATCTCTCTCTTCCTATAGATCTCCTAGAACTCCCAGTAGAGGAACCCATGGAAATCTCCAATTCGTGCTTTCTCTGTGTCTAGTTGTTTGGCTGTGTGTCTCTGCATCTAGATGAGCTGTATTTTAAACAAAGTCCAGATTTTCCCACAAATGGGAAAATCTAGGAGGCATCATTATCTGGTGCATGGACACTTCGGGCATTTGATGATCTCCCCACCTTAGTGTAGGATGCTGTGTACAGGTTTGCAGGAGCTGTGGATTTCTAGTTGATGGTGGAGAGTGAGTAGGATTTTTATAGAATCTATATTAATAGTCAGCAGAGCATTCAGGTTCAGTCTAAGCAGGTGTAGGTCAAGGGAACATTGACTCTATGGAGGAAGCATGCCATCCCTCATGTGGAGGGAAAGCTCCTTAAGGAGACACCCAGAAGTGTTGAAGAAGGAAGAGAGTGGGGCAAGGAGGAAATATACCTGTCAGTGTGAATGAAAAGGATTTTGGTTGGGGCGATTGTTTACATTCTCCCTGGGTAAATAAAATCTTTGCATTTCAATAGACATAGTTTTGAAATGCTCCCCAACACCCCTCACACCACCATCTCCCACCATGCTTGTGGGGGTTACTTAAGTCTCTTGGGCATGGGCTGTGTTAATTAGCACTTTGGAGATGCTGACACAAACCATGCATATTTTCAAGACCTTCATCATACAGGGATATCTCCTGGAGAAGAAATATGGCCACAGCTCTGAACCTGATTCTTGCCCTGACAAAGTGCTCAGAATGGTCATTCCTGAGAGCTACGATTCTTCCAGGCCCATGACTGGCTACAGGGAAACTTCTCTCTGTCAGTGTGTTTATTGGGAACAGTAGAATTTGTAAAGCAGCCTGCAGAGAAAACTTTTAAATCTGATTTCCATGCAAAAGCCCTGTGAAAAGTGTCCACTGCTCATTCTAACCATTGCCCAGTGAGACTACAAGAGGCACTGAGAGCAAGTCTTTGTCCTAGAAACACCCAGAGCCCTATTTAGGTTAAAATTGTTAAGGCCTTCAGTCTGAGTGGACTACTGAAGAAGTAGGTTCACCTTGCTTTAGATCAACACACAGAGTGTGGGAATGCACGTGATTCTGAATTGTACTTCAGTGACCTTGGGGAAATCATGGAGAGGCTGGTGGTCTCTCATCCCTTCTACTTCATAGCCCTGACTTTGAACATAGGACTAGGTGACTGTTGGTGACATGGGCAGACAATTTTAACCATGATGATTTGCCAGAAGCTGAGGAGTATCTCTTGTGTGCTCTGTGTCAGAATCTCCTCAAAGTGACTCCTATTGAATCTCATTCAACCATCCCAAATAACTCTAACTGTGCTGTACTAAATATTACCTCCCATACACAAAGATACTGGAGTGCTGAGAGAAACAAATATGAGTGTGTGTCACAAATGCAGGAGCTGAGAAACAGACACAAGCTCAAAAATGGTGGGTTAGATACAGACAGAGGCTAACAAATTGTGGGATTGGACAAAAACAGAAGCTGGCAAAGGTTGGTGTGGGACATAGACACAAGCTGAGAAACCTCAGGGTAGGATTTAGAAACAAGCTTACAAATTCTGGAGCTGGGACATAGACACAAGTTCAGAAATGGTGGAGCTGTGACTTAGAAACAAGTTCACAATTGGTGTAGCTGGGACACAGACACAAGCTCACAAATGGACGTGCTGGGTTCACAATCAATGTGAACCGGAGATGACAGCTCCCTTGAAGGAATGAATGGCCTTCAGGCCCATTACTTGGCTTATAACTGTGAGCACCTTCATTTGTATTTTCACCTCATGTTCTGTTGACTGTGCCATTTCTCTTGTTTCTCAGTAGGCCCAGGATAGGTTTTTGGGCGAGCTGAGGCTGAGGATCTTCTTTTCTTAATGTGTTTTCCCCATGGCCAAGCAGCATTTTCAGTTCTACTGAGTCATTCCAGAAGCCCCAGGATGTCATGTGGTCAACATTTTCATCTGTGACAAAGAGACAGCTGGTCTACCAGACAAACAAGCAAAATCCAGAGGATGTGGCTTCAGTAAGAACTGGAAGGGAAGGAAGAGAGCTGCTGCCATTATCTGTGAATGGTGCAGTGATTGTTGCTACCAGTTTGTCCCCACCTTCTGACATCTCAGATAACTTCAGCAATTCTCCTACCTGCATGCTTCTCAAATTTCCACCACTAGCCTTGTTGGGGCACCACGGGAGAATTTAGGTATGGGTCTATCTTCTTTCTGTACAGGTAGTTGGGTTGGAATGGCTTGTTTCAAAATATATAACGCATTTGAACACATTGAGTTCCCTAGAGCCATTGTTTATATGACACTGGTAGGTGCCCTAATTTGTTGGTGATGCTGTTCGTTGATGTGATAGTATTTGTTTTACCTTATTGAAATTAACTTGTTATATTTTAATATTACCTCTTATAAGTCCCTTCCATTCTATTGAGAGCAAAAAGAGTGGATCTGGATGAGAGGGGAGGTGTGGAGGAACTGGGAGGAATAGATAAAGGAGAACAAACCTTAAACAGGATATCTTTCATGAAAAAAGAATCTGTTTTCAAAGGGAGGAAAATTTTAAAGGAACGGATACTACTGTTAAGCCCCATTAATTTTGATGTTATTTTTCAAGTCATTCAAGTCTGTTAACCCCCCATCCACTAACTTTTCACTGTGATACATAAATGTGCCCCCGTGAAGGTAGATGTTTCCATCAAAAACATGGGAATGGAAAGTTCGCAGTCTCTAGAGCTGTTCCTACCATGGTTCCAGTCAGTGCCATCAATGTGACTCTGCATCCTCAGAATTGTCTCTGTTTCTGGCTGAACATTCCTGTCCTTTCTCTGCAGGGGCTCTAATAATAGAGTGTGAATCTGTGACTAGACATAGCAGTCTTGCACTTTATTCTCAGTTGTTCTTTAGTAGTCAGGAGAGATGCAGTTGCAGTTTCACGGGGCATTAGCTCTGGTGCTAGTGTGTGCAATAGAACACTGTGCAACGGGGAATTTGAAGCACTGAAAAGGTGAGCCGGAGCCTTGACCAGATGCTCTGTGGGAGGAGACAAGGGGACTCAGCTTCTGCTTTCTACTGAGAGGTTTCTTTGCAAGCATTTTCTAAGGCTGTGGGGTAGATGGTGACTACTTACCTCTCTAGAGACTGAGAGACAACTACTCAGAGACAACTTTTTGCGGGCCCCGAATATAATATTTCAGGACTGTCATAGGCAAAATTAAATGGCTTGTGTTAACCCCATCAAAGCCCTGCTTTCCTTCTGTGGTTCATAAGAGGGTACTGTTCCTTCATTGATTCTCTGCTCTCCAGCCTCACCCAAGAGGGATGGGGAACAATAACAACAACAAATGCTATAATTTAGGAAGGCCTTTCTCCATGTCCGACACTTCTTTTATCCAGCTACATTTACTGAGGGTCAAATATGTGACAGGAAGTGATATTGGAGCTGGACATATGGTAAGAATGTGCCTAAGAACAGAACGTGATCCAGGACACTGTTGAAAATGCCCACACTTGCAGAGTTTATGTTATACTTTGGTTTACAGAAGTCAAAATGGAAGCTAATGAATCAACATGCTGTGATTTGCAGTGCAGTGGGAGGCAGGGTTTTGCTGTTAGGAAAGAAAATGTGGGTGGGGGTGGGAATTGGAGGGGTAGCTGTTGCCAGTGGTGAGTGGTTGACATCCACTTAAGATTTTTTGTCGAGGCCCCGAATTTAGTATTTCAGAAATAGGCCTCAGCTCGATCCCAGGAGCTCAGATCTCCAATTGTCTTTTAGATGTTGGCTGGTTACCTCCAGATGGCCTGGCTGGAGTGGAGAATGGCTCTTGTTTGTATAACAAAAGACCTAGGCCTGGGTAAGCCTAGCCCTACCCTAAGGCTAGTGAGGATGTGCAGCCTAAGATTGTCTCTAAAATTAAAGGAAATATTTGATATCAGCTCTATACTTGATAATAGAAGTCTTTTGCCAGTACCCCGCTTTTGGAAAGCTATTTAGGAGGATGCTTGAATAAACCGTGGTCTCCAGTATGGACTGAGAGCCCTCCTGAGATGACAAGATGTCTCTGTCTCATCCTTGATACCGTTGGGTAGCTAGGACTTCCCTCATCCACACTCCCCCACTCAGGGTTGGACCCCAGGCTGTCCGGCTGGTGCCGATCGCAGCTTCAAAACATCAGTCCAGAATAGATGGCCTCTGTAGCATGGGACTGATACAGGCTGGACCTCGGCAGATTTTTGAGATTAATATTACATCACGTCCTCTCCCCTTGTTAATCTCCAAGACCTCCCATATTGTCCTCCTTGTTCTCTTCCAAATCATTGTCTCCTTTTTCATGAATCTTTGTTCTATCCATAGTCTATACATATTCCTACATGCATAAATACGACCGGTGCAGTCTATTTAATGTTAATTGTAGGTTTATATTTTCAAGGCTGAACATTTGGTATTACCTACTACTCCCTGGTCTCAGCATCACTTAGTTGTTTGTACTTCTATAAGACTTCATGATCCCCATCTGCTGCCCCCACTCCTCAACCTTGTCCATGTTAGCATGTCTTTGGGGGTCATCGTTGTTCAGCTCATATTTATGCAGTAATGTTGGGGAGACTTTATGTGTGTACCTTCTGATGTTCCTAGGAGACACAGTCTCACAGCAAACTCCCTGTTCTTGTGGCCCTCACAATCTTTCTGCCCCCTCTTCCACAGTGATCCCTGAGCCTCAGCGGCAGCAGTTTAATTGTAGATATTTCTGTTCAGACCTTCTTCACAAACTCTGCATTTTTATTGGTGATGGTTTTCTGTATTGAACTCTATATGTTGCAAAGTGAAGTTTCCTTAGTGATGGCTTATGCTTAGTGATCCTTAGTGATGCACATATCTGTGGATATGAGGAAACACACTTAGAATACAGTTGGGGTTTATGCTGGTTTAGTAAAATGTCAGTTGCAGAATCTCCTCCAAGATTCATGACTTTACCAGGGTGTGGATACTTGGTGAGCTGTCTGGTACCAAGCATGATCACTCACTTTTGAGTAGGTCTTAAGTCTACATTGAAAGCTATTGTTATACCCAAGGTATGTGTGTCTTTAATACTGCACACTTATGGATATCATGCAGGACATACACTTGTATTGCTGTCCTGGTTTTGCTTTCCTTTGTTTTTGAGACATGGTATTTTGTCTGCATACCCCTGTATGTCCTGGATCTCACTCTCCAGACAAGGCTGGGCTGGAGTTCTACCTGACTCTGCCTCCAGAGTGCTGAGATTAAAGGCATGCACCTCCATGACAAGCTCCAGCCCAGTATACATTTTTAAATGAAGTGTTTGGGACCATGCTTGCTGCGAAGATCCTGAGAGGGATCAGGATGTAGATGTGTCTGGAAGAAGAGTAAAAACAGGAGGAGTAAGTATATGAGAGGTATGAAATTTTTATAGTCTGTGGCATGGCATCAAACACTGTGCTAGGAAGGGGAAGACATGGACTTGTTGGGAAGACAGATAACTCTAGAAGCAGTTACAGCCTAAGACAGAACCTGTGGGATATAAGAAAATATTGTACCTATCCAGGCAATGGTGGAGAGGATAACCCAAAAGCCCTTCCCCTAAAATGAGATTGATGACTTCTCTTTATGCCATCCTAGAGCCCTCACCCAGTGGCTGAAGGAAGCAGAGACAGACATCCACAGATATACACTGAGCTGAAATCGGGAATTTAGTTGAAGAGAGGGAGGAATGAAGAACGAAGGGGTCTGTACCAGGTTGGAGAAACCCACAGGAACAGTTGACCTGAACAAGGGAGAGCACATCGACCCCAGATGCTGTCAGGGAGGCCAGTACAAGACTGATCCAGACCCCTGAACATGGATGTCAATAAGGAGGCCTCTGCACTCCAGGGAGCCTCTGGTGGTGGATTAGCATTCTTCCCTGGTGCAAGAAGGGACTTTGAGAGCCCATCCCATATGAAGGGTTACACTCTGGCCCTGGACACATGGGTAAGGGCCCAAGACCAGCATAGGAAGACTTGGTGGACTTTGCAGAGCCCCAGTTGAGGGCCCTACCCTGCCTGGGGAGTGGTGGGTGGATGGGGTGGGGGGTAGGCTGGGGGTGGGGGTGAGGGGAGGGAGAGGGAGAAGGGACTTGAAATAAGCTTGTTCCCTAACTAGAACTAATAAAATAAAATAAATTAAAAAATTTTAAAAAAAGAAAAAGAAAATATTGTACCTAGTATCTGGGAAAAGCTGGTCACTCTGTGAGTGGAGACCTAATGCTTTGCTCCATTCGGGGACAGAGGGCATGTGGGAAAAGGCTGCTAATGACCGTCCAAACAGCAGGTGCTAGTTACTAGGAGTCAAAGGAGATAAAGCTTGTTGTTGTCCTCTTCCATTTTATTCAGGAGTCAAACAACACTTTCTACATTTGAAAACCTGAAAGCACACTTGGAGGACATCATGCCCAGTCACCCATCAAAAGCGGCTTTGTTTTTTTCTGTTTCTATTAGTGTATATTAACCAAAGAATTAATGATTTTGTAGTTCCCTATGTGCACGTAGTATATTTTTCGCTATATTCACCCACTTTATTACTCTTTTTTAATCCCTTCTCCTCTCCTTTCCTAATAACTTTCTACAGGCCCAGTGCTCCTTCATTTAAGGTTATGTCTCTTTTTATTGGCTCATAGCTTTACTTTTGATGTTTAATTTTTCACATGACAAGATCAGTGATATTTTCCTTTACAAATCTGGTTTATTTCACACAAGACCATGTGTGCTTTCTCAAACACTGTGGAATTGCTGGATCTTGAGGTAGACTGATTCCCATTTCCCCCAGGAACCACCATACTGATTTCCAAAGTAGCTGTACGAGTTGGCACTCCCACCAGCAGGGAAGGAGTGTTCCCCTTTCTCCACATCCTCTCCGGCATAGACTGCCATTAGTGATTTTGGTTTTAGCCATTCTGACAGGTGCATTTCCCTGATGGCTAAGGATGTTGACACTTTCTTAAGTGTCTTTCAGCCATTCAAGATTCCTCTATTGAGAATTCTCTATTTGTACCCCATTTTTAAGTGGCTTATTTGGTATTTTGATGACTAACTTCTTGAGTTCTTTGTGTATTTTGGAAATAAGACTTCTGTCAGATGTGGGGTTGGTGAAGATCTTTTCCCTTTCTGTGGGCTTCTGTTTTGTTTTGTTGACTGTGTCCTTTGCCTTACAGAAGTTTCTCAGTTTCAGGAGTTCCATTTATTAATTGTCCATGTCAGTGTCTGTGCTACTAATGTTATGTACAGTAAGCAGTCTGCAGTACCAATTCTTTCAAGGTTACCTCCCACTTTCTCATCTAAGTTCAGTGTGGCTGGATTTATGTTGAGGTCTTTGATCCATTTGGACTTATGTATTGTACATGGTGACAGATATGGACCTAGCTGCAAACTTCTATACACCAGCAACCAGTTATGCCAGCACTATTTGTTGAATGCTTTCTTTTTTCCATTGTAGAATTTTAGTTTCTTTGTCAAAACTCCGTTGTTCTTAGGTGTGTGGGTTAATATCAGGGTTTTCCATTTGATTCCATTGGTCTTCCTGTTGATTTTTGTGTTAATACTAAGCTGTTTTTAGAACTACAGCTCTATAATAGAGCTTGCAGTCAGGGATGGTGATGCCTTGGGATGTTCCTTTGTTGTACAGGATTGTTTTGACTATCCTGGGTCTTTTGTTTTTCCATTTAAGTTGAGTATTATTCTTTCAAGATCTGTGAAAAATTGTGCTTGGATTTTAATGGGGATTGAATTGAATCTTTAGATTGCTTTTGGCAAGATTGCCATTTTTACATATTGATCCCATATCCAAAAGCATGGGAGATCTGTCCATTTTCTGGTATCTTCTTTAATTTCGTTCTTTAAAGACTCAAAGTTCTTGTTATGCAGGTCTTTCACTTGATTGGTTAAAGTTAACCCAAGGTATTTTATGTTGTTTGTGGCTATTGTAAAGGGTGATGTTTCTCTGATTTCTTTCTAAGCCCATTTATCGCCTAAATAAATGAGGGCTACTGATTTTTTTGGTTGATCTTGTATCCTTCCACTTTGCTGAAGGTGTTTATCAGCTGTAGGATTTCCCTAGAAGAATTTTGTTGGTCATTTATGTAAACTATCATATCACCTGCAAATAGTGAAAGTTTGACTTATTCCTTTCCAATTTTTATCCCCTTAATCTCCTTTTGTTGTTTTATTGCTCTAGCTAGAACTTCAAGTATAATATGGAAGAAATAAGGAGAGAGTGGACAGCCTTGTCATGTTCCTGATTTTAGAGGAATTGCCTTGAGTTTCTGTCCATTTAGTTTGATGTTGTCTGTCAGTTTACTGTATATTGCCTTTATTATGTTTATCCCTGATCTCTCCACGACCTTTATCATGGGGGGTGTTGGATTTTGACAAGGCTTTTTCAGCATGATCGTGTCATTTTTCTCTTTGAGTTTGTTTATATGGTGGATTGCATTTTCATATGTTGAAAGATCCTTGCATCTGTGGGATGAAGCCTATTTGATCTTGGTGGATGATTTTTGTGATGTGTTCTTGGATTCGATTTTGCAGTAATTTATTGACTATTTTTGCATCAATGTTCATGAGGGAGATTGTTCTGTTGTTCTCTTTCTTAGTTGGGTCTATGTGTCATTTGGGTACCAAGGTAATTATAGCCTCCTGAAAATGTTTGGCAATGACGCTTCTGCTTCTATTTTGTGGAACGCTTTGAGGAGTATTGTTATTAGCTCTTTGAATTTCTGGTAGAATTCTACACTGAAACCAACTGGCCATGGGCTTTTTTGTTTGGGGATTTTGATTACTGTTCTGATTTCATTATGGTTTATAGGCCTATTTAAATTGCTTGTCTGTTCTTGATTTAATTTTGGTAAGTGATATCTATCCAGAAAATTATCTATTTCCTTTAAATTTTCTAATTTTGTGGAGTACAAGTTTTCCAACTATGATCTGATGATTCTTTGGATTTCCTCATTGTCCCTTGTTTTGCCCCCCTTTTCATTTCTGTTTTGGTTAATTTGAAAGTTCTCTATTGACGTTTACAAAGTAGAATCAGAAATGGTTTGATAAATAGTAATTTATTGGGAAAAAGTACTCACGCAAGGGAACCAGTGACCAGGTTTGCACCGGAGCAGGACAGACCCCCAAAATGCTTCCTAGTCAGCTCAAGCATGCAAAAGAGAGCCACATGCATGCCTCCCTCCTAAAACCCCTGTTACATAACTCTGATCAGTCCCAAGTGGGCGGGGTCAGCAGTTGCTCTAATCAGGATTTCTCCCTACAGTTCTCTCTCTCTGCCTTTTCATTAGTTTGGATAAAGGCTTTTCTATCTTGTTGATTTTCTCGAAGAACCAACTCTTTGTTTCAGTGATACTTTGTATTGTTCTCTTTGTTTCTACTGTATTGAAAACTACTTGTAGTTTTTAAATGGTGAGACCTTCTTACCCAAATTCATCCTAATGATGCTATTATTTTATGGAATGCATGGACCTGCAAGGACATGCCGAAATAAGTGCTAAACTGTATTGAGAGTGCAGAGATACCAGAGTGGGTTTTGTGTGGCTATATAGTAGCATCCCTTTCAGAGGACTTAGACATTCATATGGAGGGAATTCGATCCACCTGTAATTCCAGTTGAAGAGCAAGTATCTCACTATTCTGCCTACACAGGCACCTAAGTATTCACCATGTACATATCATATACTCAAGAACACAAACATCAATTAATCTTTTTTGTTTGTTCATTTGTTATTTTGTTGTTGTTGTTTTAGAGACAGGGTTTCACTGTGCAGCCTGGCTGTCATGGAACTCAGTCTGCACACCAGAGACCTGATTCCCTCTGACTTCCATGTGCTGTGAATAAAGGCATGTACCAACACAAACATGGCCAATAAATATCCCTTTTTTCTAAAGGATTGGGCTTCCTACTTGACTGACTGCCTGTCACACTGTCTGTTTCTCTGTTTTGACAGGTTCTTTTTTTTTTTTTTAAATTTTATTTTATTTTATTAGTTCTAGTTAGGGAACAAGCTTATTTCAAGTCCCTTCTCCCTCTCCCTCCCCTCACCCCCAAACTTTCTCCCCCACCCCCAGCCCATCCCCCAACCCCATCCACCCACTACTCCCCAGGCAGGGTAGGGCCCTCAACGGGAGCTCAGCAAAGTCCACCAAGTCTTCCTATGCTGATCCTGGGCCCTTCCCCATGTGTCCAGGGCCAGAGTGTAACCCTTCATATGGGATGGGCTCTCAAAGTCCCTTTTTGCACCAGGGAAAAATACTAATCCACTACCAGAGGCTCCCTGGAGTGCAGAGGCCTCCTTATTGACATCTATGTTCTGGGGTCTGGATCAGTCTTGTACAGGCCTCCTGGACAGCATCTGGGGTCGATGTGCTCTCCCTTGTTCAGGCCAACAGTTCCTGTGGGTTTCTCCATCCTAGTACAGACCCCTTCGTTCTTCATTCCTCCCTCTCTTCAACTAAATTCCCGATTTCGGCTCATTGTATATCTGTGGATGTCTGTCTCTGTTTCCATCAGCCACTGGGTGAGGGCTCTAGGATGGCATAAAGAGAAGTCATCAATCTCATTTTAGGGGGAGGGTTTTTAGGTTATCCTCTCCACCATTGCCTGGATTGTCAAATCGTGTCATCCTTGTAGGTCTCTGGAGATCTCCCTGGTTCCTGATCCCTTCTCGGGCCTACAGTGGCTCCCTCTGATATCGTTTCTCTCATCTTGCTCTCTTTCCTCTATTCTTCCCCCAACTCAATGTTTCTGCCCCTCCATTTCCTCTCCTCTTCTCCTCTTCTCTTGCTCTTATTGTAGCAGCTCCTTCCCCCCCCCACCCTCATGCCCCCAATTAGTTCGGGAGTTCATGCCATTTCCATTCCTGGGGACCATTTAACCCTTAGAGTCCTTCATGTTTCCTAGTTTCTTTGGTGAAGAGCATTATATACTGGTAGTCTTTTGTTCTATGTCTAAAATTCATATATCAGTGAGTACATACCTTGCTTGTCTTTTTGTGACTGGGTTACCTCACTCAGGATGGTTTCCTCTAGTTCCATCCATTTGCCTGCGAATTTCAAGATTCCATTGCTTTTTTCTGCTGAGTAGTACTCCATTGTATAAATGTACCACATTTTCTCAATCCATTCTTCAATAGAGGGGCATCTAGGTTGTTTCCAGGTTCTGGCTATTACAAACAATGCTGCTATGAACATGGTTGAACATATGTCCTTGTTGTAAGTACATGCCCTATTTGGGTATATACCCAAGAGAGGAATGGCTGGATCTTGAGGTACACTGATTCCCATTTTTCTGAGCAACCGCCATACTGATTTCCAGAGTGGTCTTACAAGATCGCACTCCCACCAGCAATGGAGGAGTGTTCCTTTTTCTCCACATCCTCTCCAGCATAGATTGTCATTGGTGTTTTTTATTTTAGCCATTCTGACAGGCGTGAGATGGTATCTCAGAGTTGTTTTGAGTTGCATTTCTCTGATGGCCAATGATTTTGAGCACTTTTTTAAGTGTCTTTCAGCCATTTCAGATTCCTCTGTTGAGAATTCCCTATTTAGTTCTGCACCCCACTTTTTAATTTCGTTGTTTGGTGTTTTGGTGGCTAGCTTCTTGAGCTCCTTATATATTTTGGAAATCAGTCCTCTGTCAGATGTGGGATCGGTGAAGATCTTTTCCCATTCTGTGGGTGGTCGTTTTATCCTACTGACTGTTTCCTTTGCCTTGCAGAAGCTTCTCAGTTTCAGTAGGTCCCATTTATTAATTGCAGACCTCAATGTCTGTGCTTCTGGCGTAATGTTCAGGAAGTGGTCTCCTGTGCCAATTTGTTCAAGGGTTGTTCCCACTTTCTCTTCTAGAAGATTCAGTGTGGTTGGATTTATGCTGAGATCTTTGATCCATTTGCACTTAAGTTTTGTGCATGGTGACAGGTATGGATCTATCTGTAATTTTCTGCATGTCCGAATCCAATTGTACCAGCACCATTTGTTGAAGATGCTGTCTTTTTTCCATTGTATAGATTTAGCACCTTTGTCAAAAATAAGGTATCCATAGGTGCGTGGGTCGATATCAGGGTTTTCAATTCGATTCCATTGGTCTATCAGTCTATTTTTGTGCCAATACCAAGCTGTTTTCAGAACTATGGCTCTATAGTAGAGCTTGAAGTCGGGGATGGTGATGCCTCCAGAAGATCCTTTATTGTAAAGAGTTGTTTTGGCTATCCTGGGCTTTTTATTTTTCCATATAAAGTTGAGTATTGTTCTTTCAATGTCTGTGAAAAACTGTGTTGGGATTTTGATGGGGATTGCATTGAATCTGTAGATTGCTTTTGGCAGGATTGCCATTTTTACTATGTTAATTCTACCTATCCATGAGCATGGGAGATCTTTCCATTTTCTGGTATCTTCTTTAATTTCTTTCTTTAAGGTCTCAAAGTTCTTATTGTACAGGTCTTTCACTTTTTTGGTTAGTGTTACCCCCAGGTATTTTATGTTGCTTGTGGATATTGTGAAAGGTGATGTTTCCCTGATTTCTTTCTCATTGGATTTATCATCTGTGTATAGTAGGGCTACTGATTTTTTTGAGTTAATTTTGTATCCTGCTACCTTGCTGAAGGTGTTTATCAGCCGTAGGAGTTCCCTGGTAGAGTTTTTCGGGTCACTAATGTAGACTATCATGTCGTCTGCAAATAGTGAAAGTTTTACTTCATCCTTTCCAATTTGTATCCCTTTGATCCCCTTTTCTTGTCTTATTGCTATAGCCAGAACTTCAAGTACAATATTGAAGAGATATGGAGAGAGTGGACAGCCTTGTCTTGTTCCTGATTTTAGAGGAAACGCTTTGAGTTTCTCTCCATTTACTTTGATGTTGGCTATTGGTTTGGTATATATTGCCTTGATCATGTTTAGATATGTTCCTGTTATTCCTGTTCTCTCCAAGATCTTTATCATGAAGGGATGTTGGATTTTGTCAAAGGCTTTTTCAGCATCTAGTGAGATGATCATGTGGTTTTTCTTTTTAAGTTTGTTTATATAGTGGATTACATTGATGGATTTTCGTATGTTGAACCATCCTTGCATCCCTGGGATAAAGCCTACTTGATCATGGTGGATGATTTTTCTGATATGTTCTTGTATTCGGTTGGCCAATATTTTATTGAGTATTTTAGCATCGATGTTCATGAGGGATATCGGTCTGTAGTTCTCTTTCTTAGTCATATCTTTGTGAGGCTTGGGTATCAAAGTGATTGTAGCCTCATAGAAAGAGTTTGGCAATATCCCATCTGCTTCTATTGTGTGGAACAGTTTGAGGAGTACTGGAATTAGCTCTTGTTTGAATTTCTGGTAGAATTCTGCAGTGAAGCCATCTGGCCCTGGGCTTTTTTTGGTTGGGAGGCTTTTGATTACTGCTTCTATCTCATTAGGGGTTATAGTTCGATTTAAACTGTCTATCTGATCTTGATTTAATTTTGGTAAGTGATATTTATCCAGAAAGTTGTCCATTTCCTTTAGGTTTTCCAATTTTGTGGAATACAGGTTTTCAAAGTATGACCTAAAGATTCTCTGGATTTCCTCAGTGTCCGTTGTTATGTCTCCCTTTTCATTTCTGATTTTGTTAATTAGCATGCTCTCTCTCTGCCTTTTGGTTAGTTTGGCTAGAGGCTTGTCTATCTTGTTGATCTTCTCAAAGAACCAACTCTTTGTTTCATTGATTCTTTGTACTGTTTTCCTAGTTTCTACTTTGTTGATTTCGGCTCTCAGGTTGATTATTTCCTGGCGTCTACTCCTCCTTGGTGAGTTTGCTTCCTCTTGCTCTAAAGCTTTCAGTTGTTCTGTCAATTCTCTAATGTGACTTTCCTCCAGTTTCTTCATGTGAGCACTTAGTGCTATGAACTTCCCTCTTAGCACTGCTTTCAGGGTGTCCCATAAGTTCGGGTATGTTGTGTCTACATTCTCATTAAATTCTAGAAAGTCTTTGATTTCTTTTTTTATTTCTTCCTCAACCAAGGAATGGTGCAATTGGGAGTTATTCATTTTCCACGTAAATGTAGGTTTTCTGCAATTCGTATTGCTGTTGAATTCTAGCTTTAATGCATGGTGGTCTGATAAGATACAGGGGGTTATTTCAATACTTTTGTACCTGTGGAGGTTTGCTTTGCTGCCAACTATGTGGTCAATTTTTGAGAAGGTTCCATGTGGCGCTGAGAAGAAGGTATATTCTTTTGTGTTTGGATGGAATGTTCTATAGATATCTGTTAAACCCAGTTGTGTCATAACTTCTTTCAGATCCTTTGTTTCTTTGTTAAGTTTCTGTCTAGTAGTTCTGTCCAGTGGTATAAGGGGGGTGTTGAAGTCTCCTACTATAAGTGTGTGTGGTTTTATGTGTGGTTTGAGCTTTAGTAATGTTTCTTTTACAAAAGTGGATGCTTTTGTATTAGGGGCATAGATGTTCAGGATTGAGACTTCGTCTTGATGGACTTTTCCTGTGATGAGTATGAAATGCCCTTCTTTATCTCTTTTGATTGCTTTCAGTTTAAAGTCTAATTTGTTAGATATTAGTATTGCTACCCCAGCTTGTTTCTTGAGCCCATTTGATTGGAAAATCTTTTCCCATCCTTTTACTCTGAGGTATCGCCTGTCTTTGAATTTGAGGTGTGTTTCTTGTAAACAGCAGAAGGATGGATTCTGTCTTCGTATCCATTCTGTTAGCCTGTATCTTTTTATGGGTAAGTTAAGACCATTGACATTCAGGGATATTAACGTCCATTGTTCATTGGTTCTTCTTAGTTTTGGATTTATTGTTGGTGGTATCATTGCGTGTGGATTTTGCCCTTCTGTTTCTTTTTGTGTTTGGTGAAATTCGATTAACTACTGACAGTGTTTTTGTGAGTGTAGTTATGTTCGTTGGGTTGGAGTTTTCCTTCCAGAGCCTTCTGTAGTGCTGGATTTGTTGATATGTATTGTTTAAATCTGTTTTTGTCGTGGAATATCTTGTTTTCTCCATCTATAGTGATTGAAAGTTTTGCTGGGTACAGTAGTCTGGGTTGACATCCATGCTCCCTTAGTGCTTGTAGGGTATCTATCCAAGACCTTCTGGCTTTCAGAGTTTCCATTGAGAAGTCGGGTGTGATTCTGATTGGTTTGCCTTTATATGTTACTTGGCCTTTTTCCTTTGCTGCTCTTAATATTTTCTCTTTATTCTGTAGATTTGGTGTTTTGATTATTATGTGTCGGGGCGACTTCTTTTTGTGGTCCAGTCTGTTTGGTGTCCTGTAAGCTTCTTGTACTTTCATAGGCATATCCTTCTGTAGGTTGGGGAAGTTTTCTTCTATGATTTTGTTGAATATGTTTTCTGTACCTTTGAGCAGTATTTCTTCACCTTCTTCTACACCTATTATTCTTAGGTTTGGCCTTTTTACGGTGTCCCATATTTCCTGGATATTTTGTGTTAGGGTTTTGTTGGACTTGAGGTTCTCTTTGGTGGATGAATGTATATCCTCTAGCGAGTCTTCAGTGGCTGAGATTCTCTCTTCCATCTCTTGAATCCTGTTGGATACACTTACATCTTTAGTTCCTGATCGTTTATCCAACCTTTCCATTTCCAACATGGTCTCATTCTGTGTTTTCTTTATTGTGTGTATTTCAGCTTTCATGTTTTGAACTATTTCAAGAGCTTCCTTCACTTGCTTGGATGTTTTTTCTTGGCTTTCTTTGGATTCTTTAAGAGATTTATTTATTTCTTGAATTTTTTGGTTTGTCTTTTCCTCCAATTCATTTAATTTTTTGTTTGTTTTCTCTTCTATTTCTTTAAGGGATTTTCTTGTTTCCTCTTTAAAGGTCTCTATCAACTTGCTGAGATAATTTTTGAGGTCCATCTCATCTTCATGCTCTGTGTTGGGCTTTTCAGCTCTTGCCGGAGTGGAGTCCCTAGGTTCTGGTGGTGTCATGTTGGTCTTTGTGTTGTTGAGTGAAATCTTATTCTGTCTTCTCCCCATATCCTTTTAGTGGGTGCGGGTGGGTTCTCTCTATCTCCTCTTGTGGCCCAGTGGTGTGTGGGGGCTAGGAATTCGATGTCCACAACTCTAGATGATCTCGACGCTCCTGGTGGTCTCCTCGCTAGTTCCTAGTTTCTTGGTCGTTCGGCGGAATGGAAGAGTGGGGTGCTACCAGATTTGGGGCACAGGGAGCTCCTCCCTGCCTGGGCTTGTCTGGCCCAAGCCGGCAGGCTCAGGAGGGGGTGGTGGGATGGGGGTGGTGGGGTGTTCTGGCCTGGAGTCGGGAGCGGGCAGGAGCTCACTCACCTAGTTCCAGGTCAGTCTTCGGCGGCGGAATGTAAGAATGGAGTGCTAGCAGATTGGTGGGGCAGAGGGCTCCTCCCTCTCTGGGCGTGTCTGGCCCAAGCCGGCAGGCTCAGGAGGGGGTGGTGGGATGGGGGTGGTGGGGTGTTCTGGTCTGGGGTCGGGAGCGGGCAGGAGCTCACTCACCTAGTTCCAGGCCAGTCTGCGGCGGCGGAATGTAAGAATGTTTTGACAGGTTCTTAAAACACAGCAGGGCTGGCCTAGAACTAAGTATATAATCCAGGAGGGCCTGCAGGTCATACTACATTAGACTCCAAAGTGCTGGTATACAGGTTCATGCTAATATGCCCTGCTGGTCCCTTCCCTTATAAAAACTGGTTCCACTCTTTAGCCTCCACTTCCATTGAATTACCATAGCTCTGATGGGAGAGAAGTGATGGAGACCTCAAATTTAGATTCCCTCCACATAACATCTTGCTTTTGGACTCCACATCTTTTCCCATCTGCTGCCAGAGAAAGCCCCTCTGATAATGACTGCATTAGGCACTGATCTATGAGTGTAGCAGGATGTCATTTGAAAATATTTTGTTGAATTTTTAGAACAGTATTATTTGTATTCACCTTAGGTCTCTGGGCTATCTAGTCTCTGGTACTTGGTTATCCATGCAGGTCATGTGTGGGTTCCTTCTTGTGGGGTGGGCCTTAAGTCAAACCAGACATTGGTTGGCAACTCTGACATGTTCTGTGTCACCATTGCTTTGGCATATTTTGTAGGCAGGACAGAATGTAAATCAGATGTTTTTTAGCTGTGGTGGTGTCCACATTTCCCTTTTGTTAGCCTTCCCTTTGTTAGCCTCCACTTTGTTAGCCACAGCACCTTCCTGCAGCAAAGAGACTAGAGCATAGGGGTAAAAGTTTCTTTTAAGCAGCAGTTTGACTTCTCCGAGTTCAATGAGTTGTGTGGGTGTTGTCCTCAGCAATGGAGCACCACTGTCAATGTTCAGAGTGGAATTATTTCTTTGTCTTAGAAACAGCCTGCATTGAGGATTTCCATGAGAATCCCTGGGCCAAGAACTCAATTGAATGCAACTCACTCCCACCACTGCAAGCCTTGGCCAGCTTGAAGCCATAGGCACTTGAGACTCATTATATATTCGCTGTTACTAGGAAGCCTCATTAGGATTACCTTCATAGATTCCAAGAAATTTTCAATGAATTCCCCATTTTACTAGGAGTCCCCAATAGGATCACCTTCACAGATTTCAGTAAGTTTTCAAAGCACAAGGTTTCCACACCAGCCCCCATGTGCTCCCTGATTCCAGCCTTCACTCCTCACAATCTCTCCATCTACCACATCCCCCCATCCCCATTACCTTCCCCATCTGCCCTGAAAAATCTCAATTTCTCCCTTCCAGGAGATGCAGGTATCTCCAACTAGACCTCTCCTCTTTACCTAATGTTTCTGTATCTAAGGATTGTAACTTTGTTATCATTTACTTTTGCTTGTTTTTGTTTGTTTGTTTGTTTGAGACAGGATCTCAGTATGTAGCTCTGACTGCTCTTGAACTCACTATGTAGACCAGGCAGGCCTGGAACTCATAGAAATCCTCCTGCTTCTGACTACCAAGTGCAGGAATAAAAGACTTGTACCAGCACTTTCCACAGCTTCCAATCTACTTAAAGGCCAATTTACACTTATAAGTGAGTGCATACCATATTTATCTTTCTGGGTCTTCCTTACCTCACTCGGGATGATTTATTTCTAGTACCACCCATTTACCTGCAAATTTCATGATGTCATTTTTAATGCTGTGTAATGTTTCCTTGTGTAATTGTACCAAGTGTTCATTATCCATTCTTCTATTGAAAGTCATCGAGTTTGTTTCCACTTTCTGGCTATTATGAATAGAACAGCAATAAACATGGTTGAGCACCAATTCCTGAGGTGGGATGAAGTATGCTTTTAGTATATGACCAATAGTAGTATAGCTGAATCTTGAGGTAGATTGATTCCCAATTTTCTGAGAAACTGACATATTGATTTCCATTCTGGTTTTACAAATGTGCACTCCAAGCAGCAATGGAGTAATATTTCCTTTGCTCTACTTCCTCAATGTCATGAGCTGTTCACTTATGTTTTTGACTTAGCCATTCTGACAGGTGGAAGATGGTATCCCAAATTAGTTTTAATTTGCATTTACCTGATGGCTAAGAAAGTTAAACATTTCTTTAAGGATTTCTAGGTCATTTGAGTTTTTTTCTAATGAGAATTCTCTGTTTAGATTTACATACCACTTTTAATTGGATTGTTTGTGTTTTTGATACCTAGTTTCTTGAGTTCTTTATATATTTTGGACATTATATATTTGGACTATCAGAAGTGGATTTGGTTAAAAATCCAAACAAATTTTCCCACACTGTAAGCTGCTTTGTACAATTGATTATGTCCTCTGCTGATATGAGATGTCCTTCTGTATGCTGTAAATATGTGTTGCTTTTATTGGTTGATGATTTGAACAAAGGCCAGGCAAAATATAGCAGGCAGAAAATCCAAACAGAGTTACAGAGGAAAAGGAGGCAGAGTCAGGAGTCACCACGTAGCTTTCAAAGGAGTAATATGCTGGAGCAATACCAGTAAGCCACAGCATCTGTGACAATACATAGATTAATAGAAATGGGTTAATTTATAAGAGAAAGCCAGACAGTAATATGCATGAGCCAGTGGCCCAAACAATTATAATTTAATATTAGCTTCTGAATTATTATCTCATAAGTGGCTATAGAGACCCAGCGGGTAGTAGAGTATGAGGTGCAGTGGGACCAGTTGAGACAGAGAAAAACTTCCAAGTACACACTGCCTTACAGAAATATTTTAGTTTCATATATCACTACATAATGGGGTATCTTTTCTAACAACTGATCTTAGTTGCTGTGTTAAAATGTTCTCTTCAGGCATTTGTCTCGTGCCAATATGCAGCATGAATAATAAAAAGACAGAAGCTTATTTTAGGATTCAAGCTGAAGATCAGAAAAGCAAAGGAGCCAACCACTAGGGAGTTCTTACCTCTACCAAGGCTGGGGTGATCATGTCTTCAGAGTGACTGCAGACTGAATACACTGAACTCCTGTCTCCACCCAACATATGTTCCTCTCTAGTGCTGGGATTAAAGGTATGCACCACCAGTGTCTGGACAGGATGTCTGACTCCTGTGGCTAACTTTGCACTCTGATCTTCAGACAAGCTTTATCTGTTAGATTATAAACAAAATATCACCACACCAATGTGCTCAAGGCTATGCCCAATTTTCACTTCTATCAGGTTCAGTGTATCTTGTTTTATGTTGAAATCTTTGATGGACTTGGACTTGAGTTTTGTGTAGAGTCATAAGATAATCCTTTCTGTATAGGAGGGCTACTGATTTCTTTAGCTTAGTGTGCAGCCAGACACATCGCTGAAAGTTTTTTATAAGCTGTAGGAGTCCTCGTGTGTAATTTTGGGTCACATACTTAACGTATCATATCATGTTCAAATCACAATGCTTTGACGCTTCCTTTCCAATTTGAAATTCAGTTGACTTATTGTTCTAATTAAGACTTCTAGTACTGTATTGCATAGGGATGGAGAGTGTGGTCAATTTTGTCTTGTTCTTGATCGTAGTGGAATTTCTTTGATTTTCTCTCCATTTAGGTTGATGGTGGTTACTGACCTGCTGAAAGATGTCTTTATCATATTTAAGTATGGCTCTTATACCCATAATTTATCTAGGATGATTATAAAGAAGGGGTGTTGCATGTTGTCAGTGGAGTTTTTTTAATTTATTGAGATGATCATATGGTTTTATCTTTAAGTCTGTTTATATGATGGATTACATTGCCTGATTTTTGTATGTTGAACCACCCCAGCAAATCTGAGATGAAGTTAATTGTTCATGCTGCATGGTCTTTTTGACATGTTCTTGGATTCATGCAAGTAGTTTATAGAGTATTTTGAGGTCTATGTTCATATCGGAAATTGTTCTGTAATTACGTTTAATTTTTTAATCTTTAAATGGTTTGGATATCAGAGTAACTGTGGACTCATAAGATTAATTGGCAGTGTTTCTTCTGTTGGTACTTTATGGAATATTTGAAGAGCATTGGCTTCTTTAAGTCTTCTTTGAAACACTGGTCTACTTCTATGCTAAAAACATCCAACCCTGTTTTTTTTGTTGTTGTTGTTGTTGTTGTTTAATGGAAGATTTCAATGACTTCTTTCTATTTCCATAGGGGCTATAGGTCTACTTAGATTGCTTATCTGCTTTTATTTAACTTTTATAAGTGGGACCTATTGAGAAAATGATATATTTCTTTTAGATTTTCCAGTTTGGTGAAGTACAGGTTTTTAAACTATGTCCTTATGATTCTCTGGATTTGCTCACTGTCTGCTCTTCTGTGAACTTTTGGTATCTGATTTTGTTCATTTGAAACTTCTCTCTCTCCATTTAGTTAGTTTGCAGGAAGTTCTGTCTATCTTGTGGAGTTTTTAAAGAATAAACTGTTTCATTTATTTTTTAATGTTCTCTTTCTATTTTATTGGTTTCAAATTTGAGTTTCATTATTTCTTGGTAACTATTCCTCTTGGGTGTGCTTGCATCTTTTTGTTGTAGAACTTTCTGTTGTGCTGTTAAGTGGCTCCTATGAAATCACTCCAATTGTTTGATGTACACCTTTAGTTATAGAAACTTTCCTCTTGGAACCACTTTCATTGTGTCTCATATGTTTGAGGATGCTTTGTATTCACTTTTATTGAGTTTACAATACCTATAATTTCTTGCTGAATTTCATTCATGATGTATTTTTATTTTTATCTTTTTATTTTTTGCTATTTCAAGCCAGACTTTCTTTGTGTAACAATCCTAACCTTGCTTGTCCTGGAACTTGCTTTGTAGACCAGGCTGGCCTAAAACTCCAAGAGATCCCCTTGCATCTGCCTGCCCCCTCAGGCATAAAACATTATCACCCTTTATAATGCATTTTTCATTCATTGGTGGGGTTGTTCTGCTTCCATGAGTTGGTATGCTTTCTCTTGTTTTTGTTGTTGTTGATATCCAGATTTAATCTGTGGTGGTCAGATAGGGTGCAGGGAGTCATTTCAATATTCTAGTATCTGTTAAGACTTTCTTTGTGTTCAAGATGTGATCAATTTTGTAGAAATCTCCATCAGTTGTAGAGATATAGGTATATACTTTTGTGTTTTGGTGAAACGGACTGTGAAAAACTGTTAAGTCTACTTTGGTTTATCATGTCTGTTAGCTAAACCATTTCTCTATTTAGTTTTTGTCTGTGTGCCTTATTAACTGGTAAGAGTGTGAAGTCTACAGCCAGCCTTCTTGCTACCTCATTTTCTGCAGGCATGGCCTGTGTTTTAACAGGTGCTGCTCTTTTATATGGAAAGTCAGTCCTTGAGTGACTCTCACAGGTGTGCAGATGGAATTAGTGGTCTGAAATAAAGAACAGGACACAGACACAAGAGGAATGCTGAGATGCCAGGCTTTCATCCTTCCTTGTAGTTACCTCATGGGCCCAAGTGAGAATTTGATGCTTTTTTCTTTGCCTTAGAATCCAAAAGAGATTCTACTTGCCTGTTATACACCCAGGCCATGGGACAGACAGAAGACTCCAAGACTGAGAAGGATGCTGGCACAGGCATGGTGTTCTGAATTGCCTGTGACTAGGGAAAACATCATCACTGTAAAACTGCATCATTGCCAGTCCATAATGTTTTCCTATATACTGCCCCACTTGTTGGTGTCCTGTACTAAGGGGATTGAAAATGGTAGAGTGGGAGTGACACTGTTCCAGACAGGATTTAATGTCCATCACTGAATGAGTCATTTTCTCTCATGAGTGTGTGTTCTATTCTGAGAATGTCAGTGTAATGGAGGAGACATCCTCATGCCTCTGAATGGCACTCCAGAGCTGTCAGGAAGATGGTTCCCCCTTCCAAGAAACTCATGTGGAAGAGGCCCCCAACTACTCCAACAGAATGAGAATTCCCAGAGGTGCAGCTTCATTTGTTGGAAGACACCATGTAGACTGGCAGCAGATGATGATGAAATGGTGCCGATGAACAGAGTGTTTCTCTGTCACTCGAATCACGTCATCTGGTGCTGTTTTTCCCTCATCACCCATTCCCTTGCCACCTAGTACATAAAGAGTAACAGGAAGTAGAAAACATGATGAGGCTGACTTGGAGCGGATTCTTCACTGTGCATTTCACACTGAGAGAATCGAATGCATTCCTAGCAACCAGCAGGATGAACTTGCACAGAGCTGCTTGAGAGAGAGAGAGAGAGAGAGAGAGAGAGAGAGAGAGAGAGAGAGAGAGAGAGAGAGAGAGATCTTCAGTCCAGTGGAAGGAAGGCAGAGCATCCCTAGCAGTCCACACTGTAAAGGTTTCACATCCTTCCCCCTTTGTCCTTCCAACAGGATTAACCATCTTTGTATAAGACTTGTTTAAGACTTTGTGTAATCATCTTATGTAGACTATTGGAAAATAATACCTTCATACATATACATACCGATTCACACTGGCACATTCACCACATGCTTACATGCTCACCACACATGCTTACATTCTGTGTACAAGTAGCAATGACATGACAACCTGAGAAGAGTTCTGTGTACCACAGGCACCCTGTCTGTTGCTACAACACTTCCTAAATGACGGTGAGTGAAGCAGGGGAAGAGGACTAAGAGCTGGTGAAAGATGAATTGGCAGGTAGTCTACACAGTGTAAATGCCTTAGGGTCAGTGGGAGCAGTGCAGGATTGTGAGACATTGGTTAAGTCCGGAAGACGGTGGAGGCTTTCAAAGACTATCTAGACTAGACCAGACATAAGACCACAAATATTTGGGGAACGTGAGTACAAGTTGATGCACAGAGTGTCCAGGATCCCTGGGACTCTTGGGTAAGAGTGTCTGGGAGGAGACTAGAAACTGAGGACCATCACCAAGATGGAGGTGCAGGTGTGGAGCTGAGAGTCATCAGTAGATGGCGACACAGCACAGCACTTAAGACCCAAAGTGCCTAGGTTGGCATGGAGGTTCCAGGATCTGTTAAATCCTTCGCTGGGTACAGGAGGCCAAAGCCCTCTGTGCCTCTTCCATCTCACAAGATCAACAAGAGTGATAGGGACAACAAGATGACGAAACACAGTAATGCATCTACTATCACTTAATGAAAAATAATGTTGCCCTTTGTAGATGATGGTTGGCTCTTCAGAGAGAAAGGGGCTAAGTAAAAGGGCTGGTAGGGTCAGGACGCAAGGGAGGACTATAGAACAGGTGAGTATAGGTGAATTCCAATGGCATTCATGTGTGAGCTGCTGTCAAGAAACCCATTATTTGTGTTCTTACAAACCCTTTTTGGGGCTGGGACTGCATTTCATTTGATAGAGATACCTGTGATGCAGGAAGCCTTTGATGTGGTCCCAAGCATCACATAAAAGAGGTGTATTGGCATGGGCCTCTAAATTTGGTCTTGGCATGTGGACACTGCAGAATCAGAACCTGAAGTTCATGCTGGTTACAAAGGGAATTTGCAGCCAGACTGAGCCACAGGAGGCCCCACCACCCAAGCCCTGAGAAATATACAAATTCAACACATTTCAATAAATACATAGGTGTTCACATTGACACACACTATTCCTTGAGCAGCGAGTGGCTGCTTGCATCTGCTTGGTCCTTCATGTAAGACACGCTGGACAGTTTCAGTGTGTTCCACTTAGACACAGACAAACAAAGAAATGGAAATTAATAGTCTGTGGTGGACTCTAACAGAAAGGCAATCCCAGCCTGTCACATACTGGTTCTCGCTCTTATCCATACACCTAACCATGGACACCTCCTCCCCCCTACACTACAACCCCTAGGACAGGGTTTAGAACCAGTTTTTCCTACCTCCCCTATTTGCTCACTCTCAGCACCTTGCACATGCTTCTTTGGTCACAGTGAATACCAGCAAGGCCACAGAGCCTCTAGCAGGTTCCCTCCAGTTCTGCTATACTGTCCACTGGAGCTGGGTGGGTAGTTGGGGGATGATGGTCTCTGTGCCCTCAAACAGAGAGTGAAACTTCATTTCACATGAAAAGAAAAAAGAAATCTAGCTGACTCCTCAAGGTAAGAAGCTGATCACCAGTTGCCTTCAGGGACAGAGCCAATGTTCCTGAGAATGCATCTGCAGACAGGCCGTGGAGCCATCCAGACTCCAGTTTATAAGAGACCTCTGCAAGGAGGGACCAGGTTACCTGCAATGCCTGTAGGCCTTCAGCTCTGGGAGTCCTGCTGACTGTCTCACCTCAAGGCTTCTCTCCATTGTACAACATCCAGTGTTCAGGCAGTGTGCGCTGTGCCCAGAGACATCGAAAGATCCTAAGATCAGGTGAAGTGAGAATCGGTAGTTCACGAGAATAGGCACATATGTGATCTTTGTTTATCAAGCACACCTAGGCTTCCCAAATAAGGAGCTATAACCTGTTCCTCGGGTCATGGCTATGAGGTAATGGTCTAATACCATATGCAGAATATTTGGTCCTCTTCTGGTTGGAGAAATTGGACCTCCACTGGTTGTATGGCATTTGGGAGCCAATTAGACATAAATGAGTGTCAGAAGAGACTGTTTTCAGGCTTAAGTCTCTTGATCAAGGGCTATATTAAATAGCACTTTGGAGATGCTAACACAAAACATGCATATTTTCAAGACCACCATCATAATGGGATATTTCCTGGAGAAGAAATATGGCCACAGCTCTGAACCTGATTCTTGCCCTGAGAAAGTGCTCAAAATGGTCATTCCTGAGAGCTATGATTATTCCAGGCCCATGACTGGGTGTGGGGCAACTTCTCTCAGTCAGTCTGTTTATTGGAAATTGTAGAATGTAAATGAGCCTGCACAAAACAAAACTAGTAAATCTGATTTCCCTGAAGAAGCCCTGTGAATAGTGCCCACTGGTCATTCTAACTATCTCCCCCTGAGACTACAAGTATCACTCAGAGGAAATTTTTGTTCCAAAAACGCTCAGAGCCCTGTGTTGGTCAAAATCATAAGGGGTCTTCAGACTCAGAGGAACTACTAAAGAGGGAAGTACACCTTACTTCAGATCTGCACACAGAGTGTGGGAATGCACATGATTATTAATAGCCCTTCAGTGCCCTTGAGGAGAGCATGGAGAGGCTGATGGTCTCTCAGCCCTTCTGATTCATAGGCCTTTGTTTAAACACAGGATTAGGTCAATGTGAGTATACTGGGAAGACATTTTTTATTTTTTATTTTATTCTTTTATTAGTTCAAATTAGGAAAAAGCTTGCTTCACATGTCAATCCCGTCTCCCTCTCCCTCCCCTCCCCCCAACATCCTACCTGCCCCTAGCCATCCCCCCTCCTCTCCCCAGGCAGGGTAAGGCCCTCAAAAGGGGCTCCCCAAAGTCTACCACATCATCCTGGGCCAGGCCTAGGCCCTTCCCCATATGTCCATGCCAAGAGAACATCCCTTCACATGGGATGGGCTCTCAAAAATCCCTTCTTTTTTTAAGACCTTCTATATTTAATATATTTCCTGTACAAATGGAAAAAAATTAAGTTCAACATTTCTAGACCAATATGGCTGTTAAATTTTGTACAATGCCAACTCAACATGGTAAACAAGACATTTTTAAGCATGGTGAGTTGCCAGGAACTGAAGAATACTCTAGAATGTTGTGTGTCAGGATCTCTTCAAAATTCCTCCAGTTAAATCACATTCATCCATCCCAAATGACTCTATCTGTGTGGGAATAATTGTTATCTCCCAAACACAAAAGACATTAGAGTGCTGAGAGCAACAACACAGTGTGTCTTACAAATGCTGGAGCCAGTAATAGACCCAAATTCACAAATGGTGGAGTGGGATATAGACACAAGTTCGCATGTGGTAGAGCAGGGCCTTAGAAAAAAAGCTAAAAAATGATTGAGTGGGACACAGACACAAGGTCAAAGTGGTGGCATGTTACCTAGACACAAGGTCAAAAATGTAGGGTTAGGATAGAGACACAATTTCAAATTGGTGGGGTGATACCTAGAAACAAGTTCAAAAATGTTGGGTTAGGATATAGAGAGAAGCTTACAAATTCTGGAGCTGCAACATGGACAAAAACTCAAAAATTGTGGGGTAAGATATATACACAAGCTTGTAGGGAGCCGTCCCTGCATTCTCCATTACAAGATGGCGCCTGCATCCGGCAGGCACCGAATGTAAATAAGATTATTGCGCAGGCGCTGGGTAATTTTCCATTCCTTGATCTCTGCCTATTCCGTGGCGTCATATGGCCGGATGAGCTGCAGCCAATCATGGGGTGACACGTCCCAGGCGGCTGGCCAGCCTTTATAAGGGATGGTTTTCTTGGTTTAGTGTCTCCGCTCTGGTAAGCTTATGCTCTCCTCTCAAGACGCATTAAAGCTTTCCTGCAGAAGGATCCGAGTGTCCCGTGTATGATTTCTTGCTGGCGAGAAATACAGAGCGCGCGGGACATATGGTGCCGAAACCCGGGAACATGTGAACATCTCAGGCATCGCGGAGACCCCTTGGCTACAAGGCGGATTCAGAACTGCAGGGTGGTAAATTCGGAGAGGTATGTTTTTTCTGGACTTTGGCTTGGGAATGTTGCTATTGTGGGAGGTTAATATAGAGGCTTCTATGCTTTTACTAGGAGCTATTTTGACTTTTCTCACTGTTGTAACAATCTTAAAGAAGTCCAGAATTACATGTCAGAAACCGAATGTAGTGAGAGATGGGGCGCGCCCAACAATAAAATATAAGGAAAAAGGACCTCCCGGGGTGTCTAATGACATGGGAGTGTGTAATTTGTTAGATGATTCTGTAAATAAGTTTAAAGCTTTAAATCTTGATAGCTCTGATGACTCTGAAAGCTCAGGAGATGAAGTCTTAAATACTGGGGAAACAGCTCAGCTAGGTGAAAAAGAAACAAAAAAGGGGGGAGAGAAAACAACAAAAATTTGGTACCGACTCCTTTTTACCATTAGAGGAGCGGAGAAAATTACAGATGGCTTTCCCAGTCTTTGACAGGGGAAAAGGCCGCGCATGTTATTCGCTCAAGTAATTTATGTATGCTTGTTTTAAAATGTTCTATTTCCTGGTACGGCCATTTTGTAGCTGGTCACATGACTGACGGTAGCCATTTTGCTAAAGTTAAAAAAAGGATACTTAAACCGCCATCTTGACTAAAGGTTACCGCATGGAAATTAGAAGTACCATCTTAGAAACAAGTTTTTCAGTTAAGATTTAAAATGTTAATGCTTCTATATATTACAGAAAGACCTTAAGGAAATTTAAATTTCTTTTTAAAACCAGTTTTCAAATGTTTGATTTTATTAATGTTTATACTTAAGAGCTTCAATTTAGAATTTTTAAGCAAAGCTTGACAATGTAAAGTTCTTGTTTTTGTAAAAGATGCTAATCTATTATGTTGGAAGCACACACCTTTAAGCTCAGGGTGTTGGTGACACACGCCTTTAAGTTTTGGGCGTTGGCGGCATACGCCTTTAATCCCAGCACTCGTGAGTAAGAGGCAGATAGATCTTTATGAGTTCAAGGCCTGCCTGGTCCGACAGATCGAATTCCAGGACAGGCTCCAAAGTCACAAAAAAAAAAAACCCTGCCTCAGAAAGAAGTTAAGCTACTGTTTAAGGAAGTTCAGCTGTATTACAGAAATAAGACTTTACCTAGCCACCTGTGTGCTTCTTAAAAACAGATAATGGGCCGGCTTATACCTCTCAAAAGTTCCAGCACTTCTACAGACAGATGGAAATTACCCATCTAACTGGCCTACCTATACAAGGCATTGTGGAATGTGCCCATCACACACTTAAGTCTTATTTAATCAAACAAAAGGAGGGAATGGGAGCATCCCTACCCTCGGTGCCAAGAGTTGCAATATCCATGGCACTCTTTACCCTTAATTTTCTAAACACCGACGCTCAGGGCCATACAGCGGCCAAGCGTCATACCTCAGAACCTGAAAGGTCTAAGGAAATGGTAAAATGGAAAGATATCTTAACTGGTCTTTGGAGAGGCCCGGATCCTATTCTCATAAGATCCAGGGGAGCGATATGTGTTTTTCCACAGGATGAAGAGAATCCCCTGTGGATCCCGGAAAGACTCACCCGAAGAGCCCCTTTGGACCCTCAAAAGTCGGAACTCCACCCTCTCCCCGGGAGTTGAGAGCCGCTATTATCCAGATTAACTCCTGTCCTTGACGGAGGGACTGTCATCATGGATTGCTTCAGCTGTCTCCTATTTTAAGGAAATGGGTGGAGGTGGGATTGTTTGGTGCAGCCGTTTGCTGCGGATTGATGTTGCTTCTCTGGCTGGTCTGTAGGCTCAGGGCTCAAACTAAGAGAGACAAGGTGGTTATCGCCCAAGCGCTTGTAGCTTTGGAACAAGGGGCTTCCACTGATATTTGGCTAACTATGCTTAAGCAATAGGCCGCTGGCCAGACAGCTCTTGCACACCCGGAGCCTAGGCTCATTGCACAGGGTAGAGTGCCTGGCTTGAGCAGCCCATGAGGGATGTCGAGCAAGGCATCGCACAGAGAGTTGCCCAATATGCAGGCTTCTCTGGGAGGCATGTTGTCCTGCATAAGGGTTGCCTGCCCTAGTCTCCCTTTCCCAGAAAAACGGCAGAGGACAGGTCGAGAGCGCTTCGGGTCAAGCTAACAGCCTGATGGCGACTCTTGTACACAGTCTTAATAAGGTACAACCTCTGCCTCTATCCCTCAACATTTGGGTGACCTATTTGCTTGTAAAAATATAAAGCCTTATCATTAATTAATAAAAAAGGGGGATCTGTAGGGAGCCGTCCCTGCATTCTCCATTACAAGATGGCGCCTGCATCCGGCAGGCACCGAATGTAAACAAGATTATTGCGCAGGCGCTGGGTAATTTTCCATTCCTTGATCTCTGCCTATTCCGTGGCGTCATATGGCCGGATGAGCTGCAGCCAATCATGGGGTGACACGTCCCAGGCGGCTGGCCAGCCTTTATAAGGGATGGTTTTCTTGGTTTAGTGTCTCCGCTCTGGTAAGCTTATGCTCTCCTCTCAAGACGCATTAAAGCTTTCCTGCAGAAGGATCCGAGTGTCCCGTGTATGATTTCTTGCTGGCGAGAAATACAGAGCGCGCGGGACACAAGCTTACAAATGGAGGCGCTGGGACTAACACATAAGCAATGTGAACCTGGAGCTGGCAGCACTCTTGAAGGAATGATCTTCAGACCCATTACTTGGCTTATAACTGTGAGGACCTTCATTTGCAGTTTCACCTTATGTTCTGTTGACTGTGCCATTTCTCTGGTTTCTCAATGGTCCATGGATAGGCTTTTGGATGAGCTGAGGCTGAGGTTGAGGTTGAGGCTCTTCTTTACTTGTCTGTTTTCCCCACTGCCAGGCATCTTTTTCAGTTCTACTGAGTCATTCTACAAGCCCCAGGATGTCATGTGGTCAACATTTTCATCTGTGACAATGAGACAACTGGTCTTCCAGACAAACACACAAAATCCAGTAGATGTGGCTTTGTGGCAACTAGAAGGAAAGGAGGAGAGCTGCTGGCATTATCTGTGAATGGTGCAGTGATGGTGGATCCCAGTTTGTCCCCACCTGCTGACATCTCAGATAACTTCACCAATTCTCCTACCTGCGTGGCCTTGTTGGGACACCACAGGGTGAATTTGGGTATGGATCCATCTTCTTTCTGTTTAGATAGTTGGAATGGCTTGTTTCAAAATATATCATGCATTTGAACACATTGAGTTCCCTGGAGCCATTGCTTTTGTGGCCCTGATAGGTGCCCTTATTTGTTGGCTATGTGATAGTATTTGTTTTCCTTATTGTATTTAACTTGTTATATTATAATATTATCTTTTAGCAGTCTGTTCCTTTCTATTGAGAGCGGAAAGGGAGTGGATCTGAATGAGATGGGAGGTGTGGAGTAATTGGGAGGAGTACAAAGAGGGGAATAAACAATAATCAGGATATATTTTGTGAGAAAAGAATATATTTTCAAATGTAGGAAAAATTTAAAAGGAACAGATTGTACTCTTAAGCTCCATTTATTTTGATATTCTTTTTAAAGTCATTCACATCTATTAACAACACCCACTAACCTTTCACTGTGATACACACATGTCCCTCCACAAAGGCTAAACTTCCATGTCCTTCCTTTGCAAGGAGTCTAATATAGTGTGAACCTATGGCCAGATGTAGCAGTCTTGCTCATTGCTCTCAGGTGTTCCTTAGTAGTCAGGAAATATGCAGTGTCCATTTCACAGGACGTTAGCTCTGGTTCTAGTATGTGCAACAGAACACTGTGCAATGTGGAATTTGAAGCACTGAAAAGGTGAGCCTAAGCCTTGACTGCATGCTTTGGGGAGAGAGACAAGTGGACTCAGCTCCAGCTCTCTACTGAAAGGATCCTTTCCAAGCCCTTTCCAAGACTGTGGAGTAGATGATGACTACTTACAGGGTACCTTTGTAGAGAGTGAGAAACACCTACTCAATGGAGAATAACTTCCAGGACTCTCATCTGCACAACTAAATGACACATGTTTACCCCATCAAAGCTCTGCTTTCTCTCTATGGTTCATCAGATTTTAGTGTTCCTTCATGGATTCTCTGCTTTCCAGCCTCGCCCAACAGGGAATTGGTGGCAACAGTAATAAATGCTGTAATCTAAGGAAGCCTTTCCCCATTTCAGGAACTTCTTTTATCCAGCTACATTTACTGAGAGCATACTATGTGACAGGAAGTGGCCTAGGAGCTGGACATGATCCAGGGCACTATCTAAAATGTCTGCCCTTGTGGAGTTTATGCGATGCTGTGGTCTACAGATGTCAACACTGATGTTAATGAATCAACATACTGTGCTATACATTGCAGTAGGAGGCAGTGTTCTGCTGTTAGGAAAGCAAATGAGGGTGGAGGTGGGGGTGGGAGAGTTGGGTGTTGCCAGTGGTGATTGGTCAGCATGCACTTAAGTTTTGTTTTGAGATGATTGTTACATCATTTACTCTTCCCTTGTGTCCCTCCAAAAGTTCCCATATGGTCTTCATTGTCTCCTTTTCATTGAATTCTTGTTGTATTCATATATTCATATTCATATATTCATATGATATATATATATGAATTCCTAAGTGCATAAATACGACCTGTTCAGTTTATATAATGTTAATTTAGCTATATTTTCAAGGCTGAAAATTAGGTATTAGATAACCAATTGGTGTAGACATTATTGGGGAAGGCTTCTACTCCCTGGCCTCAGCATCCTTTAGGTACCTGTATGTCTGTAAGACTTTTATGATCCCCACCTGCTGCCTGCACACCACATCCCTATCCATGTTAACATGTCTTTTGGGGTCATCCTTTTCAGCTCATGTTTGTGAAGTCATGTTGGTGAGACTTTATGTGTGTAGCTTCTGACTTTCCTAGGAGACACAGTCTCACAGCAAACTACCAGTTCTTCTGGCTCTTACACTCTTTCTGCATCCTCTTCAATATATGCACTTCATATAATTTGGCTATATTCACCCCAATTATTATTCTTTGTTACCCTTCTCCTCCCCTTTCCCAATCCTGTGTTCCAGCCCCAGGGTTCCTTCATTTAATTTTATGTACTTTTGTGTTGGCTTCTCGCTTAATTTTTTATTTTTAAGGCTTTCACATGAAAGGATCTCTGATACTTGTCTTTCCAAACCTGGCACATTTCACACAAGATCCAGCATCTTCCTTCAAACACTGTAGCTTTGTTCTTCTTTGTAGCAACGTGAAACCGCCTTTTGTAGGGACCACATTAACCTTATCCATTCTTCCATGACTGACACCTAGGCTGAATCCATGATTTGGGTCCCCTTAGTACTGTGGATATTCAGGAAACTCTGTGGTAAGTTGGTTTTGATTCCTTTGCATTATAGCCCTGAGTCTTACGACTAGACAATGTAGAAGTTCTATTGAAAAGGTTTTGAAAAGCCTCCATAACATTCTCCAAAAGAGTCAGACTGATTTATATATCCTGGTGGGAAGCCTATTTAATTTGTTCAACCAAGTTCTGCATGTGGCATTTTCTTTCAGTTCTCTCTCTCTCTCTCTCTCTCTCTCTCTCTCTCTCTCTCTCTCTCTCTCTCTCTCTCTCTCCCTCCCTCCCTCCTCCCCTCTCTCTCTCTCTCTCTCTCTCTCTCTGTCTCTGTCTCTCTCTCTGTCTGTGTGTGTGTGTGTGTGTGTGTGTGTGTGTGTGTGTGTGTGTGTGTGTTTGTGTGTGTGTGCTTATTTGGTGAGGTGTAACATAAGCATATTTGAGCACAAATCTTTACATGGCAGGCCAGTAATTTCCTTGGTTTCAAGGGGAAACAGCTGTTGTTTCCAATAAATTCCTATACTGCACAACCCCTATGTTATCACTCATAGGCACTCTATCCAGGAATGGAAGGTTGCATTAGTCTTTAATACATGTGGTAAACAGTCCAGAGATGTAAAAGACCTTGCCAGGAGCCAAATCTCCCTCTGCTAACATGCTCTCAGCTTTTCTCCTGTGCATCAACACATTCATGCCTGCATCCCAAATATGCCCTCACAAACACATACATATCTAGGAATTATACATATGTAAGTTGTTATAGTGCATGCATGTGTTTAATTCACCCCACTAAGCCCATCCCCCCCCAGTTCTGTCCCCAGAAATATTGTAGCTACTAGCTGAATGGACAAGGTTCTGGGATGTAGGTGACCTCTGCCTTTGTCACTGCTCTCACCAAGGCATTCTGTGCTCTCCATGATCTGATCTGTGCTGCCAAAAATCACAAGTCATGGGACATTGCTGTCCAACCTCATTCTGTGCCCAGTGGCTTTTCCTTAGCTTCACTTTACTTGTCTCTGTTATTCTACTTGTCTCAGCAAGGTGTGTGAGTTAACCAAGTATGGCCTGAGCTGTGGGTTATAGAAAGCACACATATCACGCACAGGAATCTAGTACATTTAATCCCTCTCTGGTTAATGTGGCTGTGGCTAATGGAGAAAGGGGTCATTTAGAGTTGGATTAAGGGAGGTCTATTATGAGAGTGAAGACGATCTGTAGTCCGTAAGGTTAAGATATCTTTATTCAGACAAACACCAGCCAAACGCAAGCCAGAGCATGCCAGGAGCAGCAAGGCAGGGAGGCCAGAGAGAAGGGGCCTCCCATGTGCTTGCAGCCCCTTAAGAGCCCATCCTGACTCATCCTGACTTCAACTTGACCACACCTTGACAGGCCTGGTCAGGCACACCTGTAACCAGCCTCTAACAGGCGTGGCTTACTGTCCCCTACAGAGGTCTCTTCGATCTGTTCTATTCTCCTGCCCAAGCAAGTGGGACTGCAACTGTAACACTGTTCTCAGAGCCTTAAGTACTACTGTTAGGGAGGCACAGTGTTTGTAGAACCTGGAGCCTCAAAGATGTCCTGTGAGAGCAGACTGCCCTTAGTCACATTATTTCAGGGAGAAGGAGGTTAAAGGAGAGACTATTTGTGAAGCATCGCTTAAGAAGTCATCAGCATCTTACATTAAGAAATGGTGATCTGTGAGTTCCACTTGAAGGAATTCTGTCCTGGGCTCCCGGTGCCTCACATAATCAAGTACATGGAATAGTGGGCTAAAATAAATACTCCAGATGCAAAGAGCACATGGTTTGTGTCTGGATATGTCAGTACCCATAAACAAAACAGAACAAAATGGCTGTACAACCAATTAGAGACTAAGATTTCCCCATCAGGGGTTCCTCCTGAGATGTATTTGTGTGCGTAAGCATGAGCTATTTTCAATTGACCCTTGTGTTTCTAATATGTGCTTTGCTTCTTTGAAAGGATGGAAGAAGAGCAGCAGCCTGAGAGTTCAGTATCACCCCAAAAGAAAGCAAAGCTAGCCGAAATCAAGAAAAAGAAACATGTCAGGTTTCTCCCACCTCACCAAAGGGACAGGAAAAGAAAACCCTCTTTCTCTCAAGATGCAGATCAGGAGATGTTCACTGCTGCTGCCAGATGTATGCAGGAAATAGTTCGGGATGTCTGCGGGGGCCAGGACAGAACCAACGTCTCATTCACTCTCCTTAGAAAAGCTGACACTAGAACTCAGTAACTTGATACTCAACTCGTGTACACCCCAGCCCCATCTTATGCAAGAAAGAACACAGAAAATGGAAAATGACAACGTGCTTTGGCAACAGAAAGGCAAAAGAATATTTAAAAGGCTTCTCCATGAATGGACAGCATAACTCTGGCCTCGACACCCTCCTTTGAAGAAGATCAGAGACTGCAGTATCATGAATGTCAACATCACCAACAGATCCCAGGGGTGAAATCTATTTAGGAGCTTCATCAAGAGAATTAACAATGTCCAACCTGGTGAAAATAAAACCATGACTTGTCGAGACTCAAACCTATTCAAGAAATGTAGTATTCGTATCCTTACTAGTTTTGGCATCCATCCTGGGACATTCTGGGGAGAGAAGCTCCTACACAAGGGCAAGCACATAGCGATGGTTCTATACTCCCCATGCTGCAGTTCCCATGGGTGAGCTACCATTTTCCACTCCTCAGGCTTTGGCTTTTCCTTCTTTCCTTTGTTGCTGTTTTCAAAACTGTTTCCATTCCATCTTACTGACTGAAGGACAGAAGGACCACTAGGTCTGATAGTTCTATCTATCTATCTATCTATCTATCTATCTATCTATCTATCTATTTATCTATTTATCTATCCTCTCTCTCTCTCTCTCTCTCTCCTCTCTCTCTCTCTCTCTCTTGTGTGTGTGTGTGTGTGTGTGTGTGTGTGTGTGTGTGTGTGTGTGTGGTTGTGTGTGTGTGGTTGTGTGAAAATGTTTTCAAAGCTGTTGGCTGATGTTTTGTTTGTGTTCTAACAAATCAAGCTTGCCTGGAGATCAGAGAGCAGAACTAGCTACTACTTAACCATAGAAGCTAAGTGGTGATTGTTCATGCCGTTAATCCCAGTGTTTGGGAAGTAGAGAAAGGTAGTGATAATGTGGGGTGAAGACAGGTTAACAGCCCTTTTAGTTGGAGGATCCTAAGAGGTAAGAAGTCACTGGTGGTTGCTCCTCAGGTTCTCTGATGTTCAATGTATTACCCCATTTTTTGACTTGCGGTTTTGTATTGATCAATGTTCACTATACTTATTCAGTAAGTCATTATAGATACAGAAGAATCAGAAAATATACAGCATCCTTCATCTAATTCATCCCAATGATAGTTTACCTTACACTTTACACTCTATATACTACTTCAAGAACAGGTCACTAACACAGGCACACTGGGTGTGTAGAACTCTCTTTCACTGTATCATATGTGAAAATTCATGCAATTTATACCACATTCAAGTTTCATCTCTGTTCCATCAGAGGGAGACAAGAAAATGCATCCTTATAGGAATGAAATATTAGTAACTGGTATAATATGCTTTTTGCATTCGGTTTGTTTCTGGTTTGTGTGGGAATGTGATATCTTTTCTTTTCTCTCTTTTTTATGTGTAGAGTCTCATGAGATATCCACCATCCACATTTTGAATATCAATTGATGTTGTCATTGTGGGTGTCTTATTTATGTGACCATAATGTTGAAATTTTATGGGTTCATCTCCTCTATCACATATAGAAGACACCTGTTCGTTGCAGCTATTCTGGTCCTCTAGAACTTGCAATATTCCTTGCCCCATCTTTAAATATATTCCCAATGCATTTGTACAGGGATTGTGCTGTAGATGTATTTGATGGGGATCTGCCCTCCTCATTGAGATATTCTCAGCTATGTGGTAAGTTGTGATTTTGTGTAATAGTGTCATTCAGCTGCAAAAGTAAGCTCCTCTGATGAAGTTGAGACTTAATATGCCTATCTATGCATATAAGCATAAGTATTCAGAATGTACTTAGAAAGTGTCTAGGAAGTGGCAGTAGTGAGCACCACTCTAGGGTCCATGGTCTCAAAATATTCTAACATTTTGTTTGTTTGGTTTGGTTTTTTATTTTTAATGTTTTTTTTTGTATTTTTGTCATTGTATATTGCTGCGTTAGGTTTTATGATTCTCGTGTTTGTTTACTTTTCCTTTTTTGTATTGACATAAAATTTTTCCAAACAATATATTATGATTATATTTTAACCTAGCCCAACTCCTCTCAGATTCGTTTATCCAGGTCAACTATTCTGGAGCATGGGGCATGCCCTGGAGTGTAGTTGATATACACAGTGACATTCCATTGTACAAAACTAGTGTTCCATTCGCCAGCAGTTATCAATTCCAAAAAGCTACATGGTTAATGGTGAGACCATGTATCTACTTCCTATTTCAGTGCTGGGAACCAGTCTGGCTTGAACCTGTACAGGTCTTGTGCATACTGCCACAATCTTGGCAAATTCACATGTGTATTCGTCCTGTTTTATCCAAAAGACACCTTTTCCTTTGAGTAACCTTCACCTCTGACCCTTATAATCTTTTCTCCTCCTCTTTTACATACATTCCTGAGCCTTGAGGAAAGGCTTTTGATAAAGACATCACAATTTGGACTGAGTACCCCAAAGTGTCTCGCACTTTGGACTGAGTACTCCAAAGTGTCTCACTCTCTGTACATTGTCCATTCATGGATCTGCATGTTAATACTCATGTGCTTCAAGAAAAGGCTTCTCCAATGTGTGTTGAGGGAGACACTGATCTATATATGGGTATAGCAGTATGTCATTAGGAGTCAATTTATACCTATACCTATGGTCCTTTACATGAACAATAGTAGTAGTTTTTCCTTTAGGTGAAGGACCTAATTAGGCTCAGAACGTAGAAAACTTTAACAGTGTCAGGCTTTGGCCCCACATCATGGAAGAGGTCTTGAATCCAATCAAAATCAATTCATCACTCCCAGAATATTTATTTATGCCACTATCACATCAGTGTATCTTAAAATGGTTGCTGTTTTAATAATAATAACAAATCAAGAAGATCCTTCACCATGATCAAAAGGGCTTCACCCCAGAGTTGCAGGGAGGGCTCACAGTTGGAGTAGCTTCATCATGTTTGATGATTACCTTTCTCCTTTGGTAGCTTTCAAAGGACCTTGCAGCAACATGAATTCTACTTGATACAGGTAAATATTCTAGTTGGGTATCATTTCTATTTCAATATTAGAGCTTGAACCTGTCAAACAAGAGCCCTTATTTCTATCTCCAGAAAGAAAAACAAAAACAAAAATAAAAAACAGGATTCAGGTTCACCCTAGTATCTCATGTCTGCCATTTTAGCTTACCCTTCTAGCCCATTTCCATTCTCTTGTAGCATATGCCAACATGAAGAATGTTTCTCTAGAAAGCACTGACTTCACAACCACCACATGTGGATAAGATCTGCAGTGGGCAACAGAAACAAAAGAATGGTGCACTCACACAGGAAGATCAGAAAACTATGCCAAGAATCATGTCAAATATCATGACTAAAGATGCTATATCCCACTATAAAAAAAAACAAAGATTGAAAGTAAAAACAATAATGCCTTCTCCAGAAGCCAGACAGTCTATTGTAATAGGCCCTGAGAAAAGCAATTTAGCTGAAACATAAAGTAAGGATTTGAAAACAGAAGCTACAAATATGTTCATGAACTTTTAAGAGGATATGAATATTGGCTTAATAAAGAACATAAAAATAGGCTCTGACCACTGCTGAGGTGGGTATCCCTTCCTCTACTGCCTCACTCCCAACATGACCCTTTCTTTGGAACTCTCTGGGCCTGAGCTTGGCATAGAGTGGACCCACCCAGAAAGGGAGGATCTCCATGAGTCCAGGAACACCTCACTTTTGGTTTCCCCTCCACCCTCACCTCTGCTGATCAAGGAGAATACCAGGAGAGGTACTATCATCCAGAGCTGCAGACACTAAAATCTTGGCCCAGATAAAACACCAGGTGACAAGAGGCAATAAAGAGACGCCAACTGCACCCACTGGAAGAGGAGATGGGAAGAAGACAGAATAAGAACACATTCAACAACAGAAAAACCAATATGACACCACCAGAATCTAGGGACGCCACACCAGCAAGATCTGAAAACCACAACACAGAGAAAGAAGAAGAGCTGGACCTTAAAAACTGCTTTATGAAGATGATAGAGTCCCTTAAAGAGGAAACAAGGAAATCTCTTAATCTCTTAAAGAAATAGAAGAAAAAACAAAAAATTCAAGAAACAAATAATTCTCTTAAAGAATATAAAGAAAGCCAAGAAAAAAACAACCAAACAAGTGAAGGAAACAATTGAAACAGTTCAAGGCAAGAAAGCTGAAATAGAAAAAATAAAGAAAACACAGAATGAGGGGATGCTTGAAATGGAAAGGCTGGATAAACAATCAAGAACTAAGGATGTAAGTATAACCAATAGTATACTAGAGATGGAAAAGAGAATCTCAGTTGTTGAAGACTCATTAGAGGATATACAGTCATCGACCAAAGAAATTCTCAAGTCCAACAAATCCCTAACTCAAAATACACGGGAAATATGGGACACCGTGAAAAGGCCAAACCTAAAAATAATAGGTATAGAAGAAAGTGAAGAAATACAGCTGAAGGGTACAGAAAACACATTCAACAAAAACGTAGAAGAAAACTTCCCCAACCTACACAAGGATAGGCTGATGAAAGTACAAGAATCTTACAGAACACCAAGTAGACTGAACCACAAAAAGAAGTCCCCTTGCCACATAATAATCAAAACATCAAACTTAAAGAATAAAGAGAAAATATTAAGAGCAGCAAAGGAAAAAGGGCCAAGTAACACATAAAGGGAGACCTATCAGAATTACACCCAACTTCTCAATGGAAACATTGAAAGCCAGAAGGTCCTGGATAGATGTCCTACAAACACTAAGGGAACATGGAAGCCAACCCAGACTACTGTACGCAGCAAAGGTTTCAATCATTGAAGATGGAGAAAACAAGCTGTTTAAACAATATATATCCACAAATCCAGCCATACAAAAAGTTCTGGAAGGAAAACTCCAACACAACGAAGATTACTACACTCACAAAAACATAGGCAATAGATAATTCCACTTTGCCAAACACAAAGATAAAAAAGGAGGGCAAAATCTACACACAATGACACCACCAAAAATAAATCTGAAACAAACAAGAACCAAAGATTAATGGAAAATAATAACCCTCAATTTCGATAGGTCTTAACTTTCCTATGAAAAAATAAAGGCTAACAGAATGGATAGGAAGACAGAATCCATCCTTCTGCTGCTTACAAGAAACACACCTCAATTTCTAAGACAGACATTACCATAGAGTAAAGGGTTGAAAAAAGGTTTTCCAATCAAATGGACCCAAGAAACAAGCTGGTGTAGCAATCCTAATATCTAACAAATTAGACTTCAAACTAAAATCAATCAAAAGAGATGAATAAGGGCATTTCATACTCATCACAGGAAAAGTCCATCAAGATGAAATCTCAATCCTGAACATCTATGCCCCAAATAAAAAGGCAACCACATTTGTAAAAGAAACATTACTAAAGCTCAAACCACACATAAAACCACACACACTTATAGTAGGAGACTTCAACACCCCCATTGCACCACTAGACAGGACCACCAGACAGAAACTTAACAAAGAAACAAAGGATCTGACAGAAGTATGGCCCAATTGGTTTTAACAAACATCTATAGAACATTACACCCAAACACAAAAAAATTTACCTTCTTCTCAATGCCAGAGGGCACCTTCTCTAAAATTGACCACATACATGGCAACATACCAAACCTCCACAGATACAAAAAATTGGAACAACCCCCCTGTGTCTTATCAGAACACCATGCATTAAAGTTCGAATTCAACAACAACACAAATTGCAGAATACCTACAATCTCATGGAAATTAAATAATGCCCAATTGTACAATTGCTGGGTTGAGGAAGAAATAGAAAAAAAGAAATTAAAGACTTCCTAGAATTTAATGAGAATGTAGATACAACATACCCAAAATTATAAGATACTTTCAAAGCAGTGCTAAGAGGAAAGTTCATAGCACTAAGTGCCCACATGAAGAAACTGGAGAACAGTCACACTAGAGAATTGACAGAACAACTGCATGCTTTAGAACAACAAGAAGGAAACTCACAATGCAGGAGTAGACACGAGGAAATAATCAAACTGAGGGATGAAATCAATAAAGTTGAAACTAGGAAAATATTACAAACAATTAATGAAACAAAGAGTTGGTTCTTTGAGAAAATCAACAAGATAGACAAACCTCTAGCCAAACAAACCAAAAGGCAGAGATGGAGCATGTTAATTAACAAAATCAGAAATGAAAAGGGGAATGTAACAACAGACACTGAGGAAATCCAGAGAATCATCAGGTCATACTTTGAAAACCTATACTCCACAAAATTCGAAAATCTAAAAGAAATGGACAATTTTCTGGATAGATATCACTTACCAAAATTAAATCAAGAACAGATAAGCAGTTTAAATCTACCCAGAACCCCCAATGAAATAGAAGCAGTCATCAAAAGTCTCCCAATTAAAAAAAAAGTCCAGGACCAGATGGTTTCACTGAAGAATTCTAGCAGAAATTCAAACAAGAGCGAATACTAGTACTCCTCAAATTGTTCCACAAAATAGAAGCAGAAGGGACATTGCCAAACTCTTCTTACAAGGCTAAAATTACCTTGAAACCCAAGCCACACAAACACACACCTAAAAAAGAGAACTATATGCCATTATCCCTCATGAACATTGATGCAAAAATACTGAACAAAATATTGGCGAATCGAAGCCAAGAACACATCAGAAAAATCATCCACCATGATCAAGTAGGCTTCATCCCAGGGATGCAAGGATAGTTCAACATATGAAAATCCATCAATGAACTCCACCATATAAACAAACTGAAAAAGAAAAACCACACGATTATCTCACTAGACGCTGAAAAAGCCTTTGACAAAAACCAACATCCCTTCATGATAAAGATCTTAGAGAGAACAGGAATAACAGGAACATATCTAAACATGATAAATGCAATATACACCAAACCAATAGCCAACATCAAACTAAATGGAGAGAAACTCAAAGTGATTCCTCTAAATCAGGAACAAGACAAGGCTGTCCCCTCTCTCCATATCTCCTCAACATTGTACTTGAAGTTCTAGCTAGAGCAATAAGACAAGAAAAGGAAAATGAAGGGGATACAAATTGGAAAGGAAGAAGTCAAAATTTCAATATTTGCAGATATGATAGTTTACATAAGTGGCCCTAAAAACTACCAGGGAATTCCTACAGGTAATAAACACCTCAGTAAAGTGACAGGATACAAGATTAACTCAAAAAAATCAGTAGCCCTAATATATACAGACAATAAGTGGGCTGAGAAAGAAATCAGAGAACCATCACCCTTTAAAATAGCCACAAACAACATAAAATAGATTGGGGTAACTCTAATCAAACAAGTGTACAGTAAGCACTTTGAATCTTTAAAGAAATAAATTAAAGCAGATACCAGAAAATGGAAAGATCTCCCATGCTCTTGGATAGGTAGTAAAACATAGTAAAAATGGTAATCTTGCCAAAAGCAATCTACAGATTCAATGCAATCCCCATCAAAATCCCAGCACAGTTCTTCACAGACCTTGAGAGAACAATACTCAAATTTATATGGAAAAACAAAAAAACCCAGGATAGCCAAAACCCTGTAAAATAAAGGAACTTCTGGAGGCATCGCCATCCCTGACTTCAAGCCCTATTACAGAGCTATAGTCCTGAAAGCAGCTTGGTATTGGCACAAAAATAGACAGATAGCCCAATGGAATTAAATTGAAAACCCTGATATTAACCCACACACCTACAAGCACCTGATTTTTGACAAAGAAGCTAAAGTTATACAATGGAAAAAAGAAAGCATCCTCAACAAATGGTACTGGAACAACTGGATTCAGACATGCAGACAATTGCATATAGATCCATATCTATCACCATGCAGAAAACTTAAGTCCAAATGGATCAAAGACCTCAACATAAATCCAGCCACATTGAACCTCCTAGAAGGGAAATTGGGAGATACCCTTGAACTAATTGGTACAGGAGACTGCTTCCTGAACATAATACCAGTAGTACAGACATTGAGATCTACTATTAATAAATGGGACCTCCTGAAACTGAGAAGCTTCTGTAAGACAAAGGACACAGTTAGTAAGACAAAACGACAGCCCATAGAATAGGAAAAGATCTTCACCAACCCCACATCTGACACAGGGCTGACATCTAAAATATACAATGAACTCAAGAAGCTAGCCACCAAAACAACAAACAATGCAAATAAATTGGGGTACAGAAATAAAAAGAGAATTCTCAACAGAGGAATCTAAAATGGCTGAAAGACACTTAAGAAGGTGCTCAAAACCCTTAGCCATCAGAGAAATGCAACTCAAGACAACTCTGAGATACCATCTTACTCCTGTCAGAATGGCTAAAATAAAAAACACCAATGACAGTCTATGCTGAAGAGGATGTGGAGAAAGAGGAACACTACTCCATTGCGAGCGGGAGTGCAAACTTTAAGACCACTTTGGAAATCAGTATGGCAGTTTCTCAGGAAAATGAAAATCAGTCTACCTCAAAATCCAGCAATTCCTCTCTTGGGCATATACCCAAAGGATGCACATTCATACTAGAAGGACATATATTCAACTATGTTCATAGCAGCATTGTTTGTAATAGCCAGAACCTGTAAGTAATCTAGATTCCCCTCAACTGAAGAATGGATAGAGAAAATGTGGTACTTTTACACAAGGGAGTACTACTCAGTGGAAAAAACAAACAAACAATGGAATCTTGAAATTCACAGGCAAATGGATGGAACTAGAAGAAACCATCCTGAGTGAGGTAACCCAGCCACAAAATGACAAACATGGCATGTACTCACTCATATATGAATTTTAGACATAGAACAAAGGATTACCAGCCTGCAATCCTCATCAATAAAGGAACTAGGAAACATGAAGGACTCTAAGAGAGGAATGCATAGACCACAGAGAAGGGGAAGGGGCAGGATTCCTGAGCTAATTAGGAGCATGGGGTTAGGGTAGAGGGAGCTGGGAAAATGAGAGGGGGAAAAGAGGAGGGGAGAGGTGGAAAAGGGGGAGCATGAGGGTTGAGTCAGGAGAATAGAGGAGAGCAGGATGAGAGATACCATATCAGAGGGATCCATAATAGGTTTGAGGAGAAATCTAACACTACGAAGATTCTCAGAGATCTACAAGAATGATACCAACTGACAAATTAGGCAATGGTGGAGAGGCTAGCCTACATGCCCTTCCCCTATAATATGACTGATGACTGCCTTATATGTTATCCTAGAGCCCTCATCCAGTGGCTGATGGAGGCAGAGGCAGACACCCACAGCTAAACACCGAACTGAACTCTGGAACCCAGTGGCATAGAGGGAGGATCGAATTCCAAAGAGGTAGGGACTAGGCAGGTGAAGCCCATAGAGACAGCTGACCTGAACAAGGCGGAGTGCATGCAACCCAGACTGATGTCTGGGATATCAGCATGGGACTGATCCAGACCCCTAAATGTAGATTTCAATGAGGAGGCCTGGGCACTCTATGAGGCCTCTGGTAGTGAATAAGTATTTACCCCTGGCATAAGAAGGGACTTTGGTAGCCCATTCCACATGGAGGAATGCTCTCTCAGCCTGGAAACATGGGGAAGGGCCTAGGTCCTGCCCAGGATGATATGACAGACTTTAGGGAAACCCATGGAGGGCCTTACCCTCCCTGGGGAGCAGAGAAGGGATGAGTTGGTGGGGGGCTGGGGGGTAGGGAAGGGAGAGGGGATTGACATATGAAGCAGCCTTGTTTCTAATTTGAACTAATAAAAAGTAATCTCTCGGGGGGGGGGAGACATAAAAATAAAAACATTTCAATAAACTTTTGAAAATATTTCAAGACAAAATAAAACTGGAAGCAAAAAACTCAGAATAAAAAAATAGTTCAGAAGTAAGACTAAAAGTCAAAGAAGGAGAACAATTTCCCTCATAAACATTGATGCAAAAACAATAAATAAAATGCTCAAAAACTCAATCCAATAACAAATCAAGAATATCCTTCACCATGATCAAATGGCTTCATCCCAGAGTTGCAGGGATGGCTCAACATATGAAAATCTGTCAATGAAATCCACCATAAGATCAAACTAAAGGAAAGAAAAAACACATGATTATCTCATTAAATGTTAAAAAAAAGTCTTTGACAAACTTCAACACCTTTTCATGATAAATGTCTCAGAGAGATCAGAAATACGAGGGTGTGGCATCAGTTCCAATTGGTCTTACCAATAAAAACTCAGAGTCAGACAAAGGTAAACACTGAAATATCTGAGAGAAAAAGGAGCAAGCCACAACCACATCTTACCTCACCAACTTCCCAGTGAAAAAGAGTGAATTCCTGTCACCTTTGGTTATATTTCCTCTCTCTGCCCAGCCATATCTATTATTATCTGTCTGTATACACCTCCAGACGTCTATGGTTAACTACTGGCTAACTCTGTCCTCTGATCTCAGGCAAGCTTTATTTGTTAGAGCACAAAAACAGATATCACCACATTTCCCATATTTTGTCTAAAAACTGTTTATAACTAATATAAGTAAAACTGTATACAATAAGTACAATAACTTCATACCATACATTATATACAGGCAATAAATACATCAACAATGTCTCATCCATTATCAATTGACAAATTCAGAGAAAATACTGCCTATCTATCCTATCTTGGTGAGCCCAAAAGTTTGTACCTAATTCACTTTCTATTCTAACTTGCAGTACAAACCCCAAACTGTTTATGTCTTTCAACACTATATACTTTACACATATTTAGTGATATTCTTTTCTGAATTTGAAACAAGGAAAACTACAAAATCTTAAACTCTATCAGAGAACCAGGAAGGAAATGATTTTACTCGAGTAACCAGGAAATGCAAGCAAGCAACCTCCAAAAAAAATTGAGAAATGAAACAAACAGCTGGATGCCTGGAGAGTCACCCAAGGGTCCTCTACAATGCCAGGGAATCCATCTTTGGCCTACAGACCTAGCATATATGACAGAGAATTCTATGAAGCAGGAAATTCTGAAGGGCTGTCCTACCTTGTCTTGGCAAACTTTAGCGGTCCTTTCTTTTGCATTCTGCTTGTCCAATTTGGACAGCAGTTGAGGCAAGAACACTTTTTGTCAAGTACCTTACCTTGACACAAAGAAAGCAAACTTCCTGTGAAGTTTCTTCAATGAAGAAGATGTTGGTGCAGTCAGGACCTGACATGTCTCATTGTCATAAAAAAACAAAAGAACCTATGTTTTAAAAAAACATCTTAAATTCCATATTCTGTAGACATGATGTCTTTGAAGATGACCTGTTTATCTAAAATATATCTATTTGACCGTGAAAACATACCTAATATGACTACAAGTTTGATTGTAATAGGTGACTAATGGCTAAACTGCATTTTCTTATTTTGGTAAATACTCAGGAATAATGACTTTCAAGAGCTAAATATTAGCATTATAAATGAGTTGGACACATGTGATATTTTGAGTGTGATTAGGAATGCATGTACACTATGTTCCAACAAAAATACTGTTAAATTTGTATCAATATACAAAAATCTATATCACTATAAAATATTTAAGACTAGTACTTGCTTTTTTAGCTTAAAAGTAGATTATGGAATGTACCCGTATATCCTATCATATCTATATCCCCGTATTTTCTTTTCAAAGCAAAAACTCTTAATCTAATCTCATCTATTCAAATATTTTTCTGGGCGTTACCAATAACAACTTGTAACCAACCCCCTAAACAATGACAAATATTCATAACCCATGAAACACCCCAAACCACCTACCCCAACTATTGATAATATGGGTGTCAGTTTCTTTTATATTTATTTATTTATTTAAATTAGAAACAATCTTATTCCACATATCAATCCCTGTTCCCTCTCCTCCGATCCTACACTGCCTCCCACCAACTTCCCATCCCACCACCATCCACTCCCCAGAGAGAGTGAGACCTCCCAGGTCTTCCGTTTCTGTGGGTTTCCCTACTATGGTCTGGACCCTTTTGCTCATATTTTTGCTCCTCCCTCTCTATGACTGGAATCCAGGAGTTTGACAGATTCCTTAGCTGAGGCTCTCTGCTTCTGCTTCCATCAGCTACTGGATGAAGGCCCTATGATGGCATTTAAGGTAGTGATCAATCTCATTATAGCAGATAGAACCACTCAACATCTGCTGCCATCCTAGCCTTGGACTGGCACCAACTGGACGAGGTGAGGGCCGTGCCTTCTCATGCCCACCTTTCCCCATTGGGGTCCCCTGATACATGACCCCCAGACCTGCCTCGCCCCTTCCTGCCACCAAATCCCCCAGAGAGATCTGGAGGCAGACCTGCCATCCAGCATCTGCAGCCTGCAGTCTTGGACCCACACCCACTGGAAGAGGTGAGTGTCAAGCCTTCTCCTACCCACCTTTCCATGTTGAGGTCCACTGACCCATAGCCTCCAGACTTGTCCAGCCACTGAATCACCCAGAGAGACCTACAGGCAGACTGAGCCATCCAGCATATACTGCCATTAGAGTCTTGGACCCACCTGCACCACTGGAAGAAAGACTTGGACCCACACCCATCAGGAGAGGGAGAGACCCCACTTGTACCCATTGGAAGAAGGGAAGGGAAGTCGATAGTAAAAGAACATATTCAACAACACAAAGACTAATATGACACCACCAGAGTCTAAGAATTTTACACCAGCAAGACCTGAACACACCAACAAAGATAAAGCAAAAGAGAATGACCTTAAAAACAACTTTATGAAGATGATAGAGACCCCCAAAGAGGAAATGGGTGTCTTGTTCTTAAACTTATTTCCTGTTGTCTGGCTTGATGGCATCCTTAGGGAATCCAGAAAAGAAAAATTTGGGTTAATAGTCAAGTCCTGGGAGAGATAGCTTGATCATTTCTTGTCCAATCTTTTCCTAATGGGAAAGTGCAGGTCTTGTCTCAAGTTCTTCCTAGAACAGTCTGTGAGGCTGGATTATCTCAGCTAGCCACCTTGAAATTGTCCTGAGAAGTTTGTAGTCCAAAGCCAATCTTTAGGGTGATGTGTCAGATTTGTGGGATTATCATACTCCTCTTGGAATTGTGGTGGGGCCCCATCCTCCTTTTGGAGACTTCAAAGGGTCGCTGTTAGTCATGGTATTTGTTTAGTGCAGAAAACTTAAACATGGAGGATGTCATATGTAGCAGATCTCAAAGAGGTTAAAAGACCATACTTTGTTATGTACAACCAAGTATAAAAATTTACTTCCTCGTTACCTGATAGAGACTCAAACCCATAATCATGTACAGGAAGCTAGATGATACCTTTTCTAGAATTAATTACTACTCTATGTGACCATTAAAACAAAATGACAAAAAGTTTAAATATATATGTATATATTAATCTTATAAATTTGGGACAATATTTTTACCTTAAGAAAAGATTATAGCTTTTCTATCATCCAGAGCAGTATGATTTTTTCCAATAGGCATTAGGCTATTAAGTTTTTCTGGTAAAGAATTTCCTCTTGGTTACAGGAAATAACTGAAATGAATTTGCATGGGGAGCCTGCAAGAGTCCCCTTAATGCTTTCCCCAACAGCAAAGTGTTACTTAGACTGTTGCTTGTTGATCTACATTCATTAGTCCAAAGTCTGCACTTGCCACATATTCTGCATAATCCAGAATAGAGGGTCATTTTGCTAGGATTATGCTTAGAAAAAACATTATGTCTATGAATGGCTCATTTACAATCCAGTTCTAAGTGACCTCTTTTATGACCATTGAAGCACTTAACATTTTGCTTTTCCTACCTACCCTGTAAATGGACTCTCCTATCCAAGCATCATCATGGCCATGTGATTCAACATTGATTGTACCTCAGATCCATTCCTCCAATGGTGCTGATCTTGACTTTAACAGCCAAATTACCCTTTCCAATTGTGTATTCAATTATTATTCATCTAACTTCTGAATTTGATACCATTCAATTTTCTGCTGAAGTCAATCTTTTTCTAAGAAATCTGTGATCCTCTGAGATCAATATAACTTTAGTAAATGAATCCATTTTCTTTCCTAGTTTTCCAGTTGTGACCCAGGCCTTCAATGCTGTTGTGTGGCATAATTCAAGGGTGTGTTCATCATATAGAGATTGCGCTAATGTCCAAGAAGTTGGTCTTGGGAGATTTCCTTCTGTAATGTTCTTAGCCTCATCTTTCCACCCAGTACTCCATTGTAATTGAGGACCAGGTTCCAAAATCATTGTAACCAAGTCACTCCAGTCTCTAGGAATAATTCTATAACAACTTGAGCAGGATTTTAACATCTTCACAAAAGGTGAATGCATACCCCATGAGACTATTGCTTTCTTGAATCTCCTTAAATTTAACTTTTCCACAGGAGTCCATTTAACTCTAGCACAGCCTTTGGGATATCTACTATCATTTACAAGTTTTTCCTATAAGGTGACTGGATAAATTAAAGTTGGTTGTTTAAAAATTTTAGGCTGTTCCTCTTACTTTATAATACAATTCTGAAATGGGTTCTCCATTATGTTTTTTCTGTGTGGGTCTGAATATCTCTATGATCTGTTTTATTATGTTTTCTAAAGCTTGTACCTTAGCACTCATATTAACCAAGTTTTTTAGTTGTAACACAAAACCGATGGGAAGGCCTGAGCTTCAGGCCCAGAGTAGCTTCAGTGAGAAGCCCAAATCCCAGCCCAGAAGCAGCATCAGAAGAAGGCCCAGAGTCTCAGGCCTATAGCAGAAGCTTGAGAGGGAGGCCTGAGCTTCAGGCCCGGAGCAGCTTCAGTGAGAGGCTGCGAATCCCAGTCCAGAAGAAAAGTCGGAGGAAAGCTGGAGCTTCAGGCTCAGATCAGCATCAAGGGAACCACTAGCCTCAGACCTGGGTGCATCGTCATAGGTAGGCCAGATCCTCAGGTCCAGAGTAACAGCATCAGAGGCAGCTTCTAGCTTCAGGCCTTTAGCAGTGTCAAGGGAGCCACAAGGCCCAGACCAGGAAGCAGTGTCAGAGGAAGGCCCCAGCATCAGGCCCAGATGCGAGGAGTGATCACCAGGTGAAAGGACAGCAGCAGTTTCCAGCTGTAGCTTCCAGAAACTAGAGGCAAAAATTCCTCTGGGAAAGAGCAACTGTGGCCTGGCCTGCATCCACTGCCATTTCTTGTTTGGAGCCAAAGCATAAAACTACACTAATCGGAGAAAGACAGAACTCCTGAAGCACAAGCTCCACCTGTTCCATTTAGAGGAAGAGATGTGGAGAGAGACAACAAGGTAAGAACACAATTAGAATCACTAGAATCTAGTGGTGCTAACACAGCAAGACCTGAACATCCCAAAACAGATGAAGTAGAACAAATGCCATCATAGAGCTTTCAGTCATTAGCTGATGGATGAAGAAGCAGAGATTCATAGCTAAGCACTGAGCTGAACTCCTGGAATCCAGTTGCAGAGATTGAGGAGTGATGAGCAAAGGGGTCAATACCATGCTGAGTAAACCACAGAAACAGCTGACCTGAGCAAGTGAGAGCTCACAGACACCAGACTGGCAGTTGGGGAACCAGCATAAGACCTTACCAGGCCCCCTGAATAAGGGTGTCAGTTGGAGGGCTTGGGCAGTCATTGAGGCCTCTGGCAGTGGAACCAGTTTTTATCGCTAGTGTACAAATGGGCTTTAAGAGCCCATTCCCTATGAAGATGTATTCTCTCAGGCTAGATATATGGGGGAAGGCATAGGTCCTGCCCCAAACAATGGGACTGACTTTGATGATTCCCCATGTCAGGGCTCAGCCTCCCTGAGGAGTGCATTGGTGTTGAGTGGGATAGGAGGTTGGTGGGGGGGAACACAAGAACAGAAAGGAGAGGGAACTGGGATTGGTATGTTAAATAAGATTGTTTTTAATTTAAGTAAAAATTAATTAAAGAAAAGAAATGTGGGAAAAGACAATCAAAAAATTGGAAGATATCGACAAATCCCTTAAAGAAAACCAAGAAAAAGCAATCAAACAAAGGAAGGAAATGATTCAAGACATGAAATCTGAAATAGAGGCAATAAAGAAAATACAAACTGAGGGAATTTGGCAAATGGGAAATCTGAGTAAATTATCAGGAACCACAAATGCAAGCATAAACAACAGAATACAAGAGATGGAAGACAGAATTTCAGTCATTGAAGATAATTTGGAGGAAATATATTCATCAGACAAAGAGATTTTAAATCCAAAAAATTCTTAACACAAACAATGCAGGAATTCTGGGACACCATGAAAGACCGAACCTAAGAATAATAGGGATAGCAGAAGGAGAAGTCCCACTCAAAAGCACAGAAAATATATTCTACAAAAATCATAGAAGAAAATTTTCCCAACCCAAAGGAGGACATCCCTAATGAAAAGAGTCTTAGAGAAAACCAAATAGACTGAACCAAAAAACTAAAGTCTGCTCACCACATGATATATAAAGCAATGAACATAAAGAATAAGGAAATTATATTAGGTGCTGCAAAGGAGAAAGATGGGGTAACATGTAAAGGCAATCCTATCAGAGCCAGCCAGTCTAGGGTGGGTAAATTTCACTGGGGTGTTTGGAGTACAGGTGCCTCTGGAGGTTGGAGCCAAGAGGCTGCAACAAAAATAATCCCAACTTCACTTAGAGGCTTAGGGGGAAAAATAGGAGAACCTAGCCAGTAGGGCTGTGACTCCGGTGGGAGCCACACATGTAGCTATAGCCTATACTGGTGCCTGCAAAACCACAGGCACCAGTGGCTCAAAGTTGGGTGCTAATTGAATCACGAGTTCTATTTGGTCTTAATATTAAAAACTCAGAGTCAGATATTAGGGTAAATGCTGAACGATAAGAGAGACAAATGAGCAAGCCACAGCCTCAATTTACTTCGACATCTCAGCCAAAAAGAGAGTGAGCTCATGTCACATCCCATCTTAGATTCCCTCTTATCACCCTGCCATATCACTTACTTTCTGTCTGTGCAGACCTCCAGACCTCTGAGGTTAATAGTGGCTAGTTACTTTTTAGAGCACAAACAAAATATCACCACACAAGGGACATATCTAAACACAATAAAGGCAATACACAGCAAGACAATAGCCAACATCAAATTAAATGGAGAAAAACTCAAAGCAATTCCCCTAAAATCAGGAACAAAACAAGGCTGTCCACTCTCTCCACACCTCTTCAATATAGTACTTAAGTTCTACCTAGAGCAATAAGACAACAAAAAGAGATCACAGGGATACAAATTGGAAAAGAAGTCAAACTTTCACTAATTGAAGACAATATGATAGTTTACATAGGAACTCCAAAAATTATAACAAAGAACTCCTACATCTGATAAACATTTTCAATGAAGTGGCTGCATAGAAAATTAACTTTAAAAAATCCAAGAGCCCTCCTATGTACAAATGATAAATAGTCTGAGAAAAAAATATCAGGGAAACAACATCTTTCACAATACCCACAAACAATATAAAATATCTTGGTATAACTCTAACCAAACAAGTGAAAGACCTGTATGTGCAAGAACTGCAAATATTCAAAAAAGAAACTGCAGAAGATATCAGAAGATGCAAAGATCCCCCATTATCATGGATTAGTAGGAACATCCATCTTTCTCAAAGCAACATACAAATTCAATGTAACCCCCATCAAAATGTCAACATAATTCTTTACAGACCTTGAAAGAATACTCAGATTCTTATGGAAAGATAAAAACAGCCCAGGATAGCTAAAACAATCCTGTACAATAAAAGAACTTTCAGAGATATCATCATCCCTGATTTCAAGCTCTAATACATGGCAATAGTAATGAAAAAACATACGGTATTGAATAAAAACAAAAGGATTCATCAATGCAATCATATTAAGACCAGAAATAAATCCACACATCTATGGACACTATATTTTTGACAAAGTAGCTACACTTATACAATGCAAAAACGAAAGCATCTTCAATAAATTGTACTGATCTAACTGGATGTCACCATATAAAACAATGAAAATATATACATATCTATCACCCTTCACAAAACTCAAGTCCAAGTGAAACAAAGACCTCATTATACATCCAGTTACACTGAACCTTATAGGAGAGAAAGTGGGAAATATCCATGAATGCCTTGATACAGGGGACAACCTCCTGAACCAAATACCAGCAGTGCAGGCACTAAGATCAACAACTAATAAATGGGACTTGATAAGATTGAAAATCTTCTATAAAGCAAAAAATACCATCAAAAGGACAAAACAGTAGCCTAAGAATGGGAAAAGATCTTCTCCAAATCTGACAGAGGGCTGAAATTCAAAATATATAAGGAACTCAAGAAAATAGACACCAAAAAACCAGACAACCCAACTAAAAAATTGGGGAATCTAAACAGAGAATTCTCAACAGAAGAATATCAAATGGTCGAGAAATACTTAAAGAGTTTATGCTGGAGAGAATGTGGAGAAAGGGGAACACTCCTCCACTGCTGGTGGGAGTACAAACTTGTACAGCCAGTTTGGAAATCAGTATGGCGGTTCCTCAGGAAAATAGCAATCAGTCTACCTCAAGATCCAACAATTCCACTCTTAGGCATATACCCAAAGGATGCACATTCATACAAGGACATCTGTTCAACGATATTCATAGCAGAATCTTTTGTAATAGCCAGAACCTGGAAGTAACCTAGATGCCCCTCAAGTGAAGAATGGGTAAAGAAACTGTGGTACATGAAAAGGAACTTGAACTGCACACAGGCTAAGAGGTATAATTGGTTATTTATTACGGGAAATTACTTACAAGAGAAGGTGGTAACCCAGGTTAGCCTCTGCAGCCTTCCAAGACATGATGAGAACATGAAAGAGAGCAAGAGCCTCCTTCCCAGCTCTTTTATCCCATCCCTTCTGCATACCTGTGAATGGCATGAGCACCCCTACAGGTATGTGGGAATTTTCCCTACAGGTACATTTACACAATGGAGTACTACTCAGTAGGGAAAAAATAATGGAATCTTTAAATTCGGAGGCAAATAAGAAACCATCCTCAGTGAGGTAACCCACTTACAAAAAGACAAACATGGTATGTACTGACTCACATCTGGACATGAAATATAGAGCAAAGGATTACCAGCCTACAATCCACACCTCCAGAAAAGCTGGGAAACAAGGAGGACCCTAAGAGAGACATACAGGGTCCCCTGAAGAAGGGGAAAGGGACAAGATCTCCTGAGAAAATTGGGAGCATGGGGGAGGGGAGAGGGAGTTAGGAGATAGAAAAGGGGAGAAGAGGAGGGACAGGAGGATATGAGGGAGCAGAGAGATTGAGTTATGGGAAAAATAGAGGAGAGCAATAAAAGAGATACCATAATAGAGGGAGCCATTATATGTTTAAAGAGAAATCTAGCACAAGGGAAATGTCCGGACATCTACAAGGATGACCCAAGCTAAGAATCTAAGAAATAGTGGAGAGGCTACCTTAAATGCCATTCCCCTATAATGAGATTGATGACTTCCTTACATGCCATCCTAGAGCCTTCATCCAGTAGCTGATAGAAGCAGAAGCAGAGACACACAGTTAAGCATTGAGCCAAACTCCTGGAATCCAGTTATAGAGAGTAAAGCAGTTGTCCATTAGGAGGCCTGGGAAGCTTATGGGACCTCTGGAATTGTAACAGTATTTATCTCTAGTGTACGAATGGACATTGGGAGCCCATTCTCCACAGTGGGATACTGTCTCAGCCTAGATACATGGGGGAGGGCCTAGGCACTGCCCCAAATGATTTGACAGAATTGATGATTCCCATGGAAGGCCTCACCCTCCCTGGGGAGCAGAAGGTGGATGGGATGAGGAGTTGGTGGGGGCATAGGAGGATGGGAGGGAGAGGGAACTGGGATTGATATGTAAAATAAGATTATTTCTAATTTAAATTAAAAACTAGGGGGAAAAAGAAATGTTCAACATAATTAGCCATCAGGGATTTGCAAATCAAAATGACTGAGAGATTCCATCTTACACCTGTCAGAATGGCTAAAACAAAAACTAAAGGAACATGCCAGCATCCAGTTATGCCAGTACCATTTGTTGAATATGCTTTCTTTTTTCCATTGTATACTTTTAGGTTCTTTGTCAAAAATCAGGTGTTCCTAGGTGTGTGGGTCCATATCAGGGTTTTCAATGTGATTCCATTGGTCTACCTGTCTATTTTTGTGCCAATGCCAAGCTGTTTTCAGAACTATAGTTCAATAATATAGCTTGAAGTCAGGGATGGTGATGCCTCTGGGCGATTCTTTATTGCACAGAGTAGTTTTGGGGATCCTGGGTCTTTTGTTTTTCCATATGAACTTGAGAATTGTTCTTTCAAGGTCTGTGAAGAATTGTACTGGGATTTTGATGGGGATTGCATTGAAGATGTATGCTTTTGACAAGATTGCCATTTTTACTATGTTGATGCTACCTATCCAAGAGCATGGGAGATTTTCTCATTTTCTGGTATTTTCCTTAATTTCTTTCTTAAAAGACATAAAGTTCTTAACAGAGATTTTTCAACAGAGGAATCTGAAATGGCTGAAAGACACTTAAGAAAGTGCTCAAAATCCTTGGCCATCAGAGAAATGCAACTCAAAACAACTCTGAGATACCACCTCACACCTGTCAGAATGGCTAAAATCAAAAATGTTGGTTTTTTTTGTCATTTTACCAATGACAACCTATGCTGGAGAGGTTGCGGAGAAGAAGGAACACTCCTCCATTGCTGGTGGGAGTGTGAACTTGTAAGACCACTTTGGAAATCAGTATGGCAGTTGCTCAGAAAAATGGGAGTCAATCTACCTCAAGATCCAGCCATTCCTCTCTTGGGTATATACCCAAATACTTCATGTCCATACAACAAGGACATATGTTCAACCATGTTCATAGCAGCATTGTTTGTAATAGCCAGAACCTGGAAGCAACCTAGATGCCCCTCAACTGAAGAATGGAAAGAGAAAATGTGGTACATTTATACAATGGAGTACTACTCAGCAGAAAAATGCAATGGAATCTTGAAATTCGCAGGCAAATGGATGGAACTAGAAGAAACCATCCTGAGTGAGGTAACCCAATCACAAAAAGACAAACATGGTATGTACTCACTCATATATGATTTTAGACATAGAGCAAAGGTTTACCAGCCTATAATCCTCTTCCCCAAAGAAACTAGAAATCATGAATGACTTTAAGGGATAAATAGACCCCAGGAATGGGAAGTGGCATGAACTCCCGAGCTGAGAGCATGAGGGTAGGGGAGTGGGTGCTGCCACAATAAGAGCACAAGAAGAAGAGTAGACAAGAAGAAATATAGGAGCAGATATATTGAGTTGGGGGAAGAATAGAGGAGAGAGAGCAGGATGAGAGATACCATATCAGAGGGAGCCACTATAGGTCCGAGAAGAGATCTGGAACTAGGGAGATCTCCAGAGACCTACAAGGATGACACGATCTGACAGTCCGGGCAGTGGAGGAGAGGATGGCCTAGAAGCCCTTCCCCTAGAATGAGATTGATGACTACTCTCTATGCTATCCTAGAGTCCTCATCCAGTGGCTGATGGAAGCAGAGACAGACATCCACAGAAATACACTGAGCTGAAATCTGGAACCTAGTTGAAGAGAGGGAGGAATGAAGAACGAAGGGGTCTGTACCAGGTTGGAGAAACCCACATAAACAGTTGGCTTAAAAAAGGGAAAACATATCGACCCCAGATGCTCTTTGGGAGGCCAGTACGGGACTAATCCAGCCCCCTGATCATGGATGCCATCGGGGAGGCCCCTGCACTCCTGGGAGCCTCCAGAGGTGGACTGGCGTTTTGCCCTGGTGTGTGTGGGGGACTTCGAGAGCCCATCCCACTTGAAGGGATGCACTCTGTCTCTGAACACATGGGGAGGGACCTAGGCCCAGCACAGGAAGATTTGGTGGACTTGGTGGAGCCCCGGTTGGGGGCCCTACCCTGCCTGGGGAGTGGTGGGTGGATGGGGTGGGGGGTAGGTTGGAGGTGGGGGAGAAGGAATGGGGGTGAGGGGAGGGAGAGGGAGAGGGGAATTACATGTGAAACAAGCCTGTTCCCTAACTTGAATTAATAATAATAATAATAATAATAATAATAATAAGAGAAAAAAAAAGACAAAGTTCTTGTGATACAGATCTTTCACTTGTCTGGTTAGACTTACCCCAAGTTATTTTATGTTGTTTTATGGCAATTGTAAAGGGTGATGTTTCTCTGATTTCTTTCTCAGTCTGTTTATCATCTGTATATAGTAGGGCTACTGATTTTTTTAGTTAATCTTGTATCCTGCCACTTTGCTGAAGGTGTTTATCAGCTGTAGGGATTCCCTGGTAGAGTTTTTCGGGTCACCTATTTAAACTACCATATTATATGCAAATAGTGAAAGTTTGACTTCTTCTTTTCCCATTTGAATCCCCTTGATCTCCTTTTGTTGTCTAATTGCTCTAGCTAAAACTTCAAGGACAATATTGAAGAGAACATCAAGGACAATATTGAAGAGATATGGAAAGCCTTGTCTTGTTCCTGATTTTAGGGGAATCATGTTGAGTTTCTCTCTGTTTATAGTGATGTTGGCTGTTGGCTTGCTGTAAATTGCTTTTATTATGTTTAGGTATGTTCTTATCCCTGATCTCTCCAAGACCTTTGTCATGAAGGGGTGTTGGATTTTGTCAAAGGCTTTTTCAGCCTCTAGTGAGATGATCATGTGATTTTTGTTCTCAGTTTATTTATATGGTTGATTACATTGGTGGGTTTTCGTATGCTGAACCATCCTTGCATCCCTGGGATGAAGCCTACTTGATGATCATGGTGGATGATTTCTCTGATGTGTTCTTGGGTTCGATTTGCCAGTATTTTATTGAGTATTTTTGCATCAAAGTTCATGAGGGATTATTGGTCTGTAGTTCTCTTTCTTAGTTGTGTCTTTGTGTGGCTTGGGTACCAAGGTTATTGAAGCCTCATAAAAAGAGTTTGGCAATGACCCTTCTGCATCTATTGTATGGAATACTTTGAGGAGAATTGGTATTAGCTTTTCTTTGAATTTCTGGTAGAATTCTGCAGTGAAGCCATCTGGCCCTGGGCTTCTTTTGGTTGGAAGATTTTGATGACTGCTTCTATTTCATTGGGGGTTATAGGTCTATTTAAATTGTTTATTTGCTCTGGGGATCAGAAAGGGGTTGCAGTGGGGGTAGGGGACAGGGGAGGAGGGGAGGGAGAGGGAACTGGGATTCACAAAAGTAGCTTGTTTCTAATAAAAAATAAAATATATTGTTCTCTTTAAAAAAAAACACACAAAGAACAGTTCACACTGGTGAGGATTTGGAATAAGGGGAAATATTCCTCCACTACTGGTGGGAGTGCAAACTTCTACAGCCACTTTGAAAATCAATATGCTCGTTTGTCAGAAAATTGGGACTCAATATATATCAACACCCAGCTGTACCACACTAGGGCACATATCCAAAGGATGCTCAATCATACTTCAAGGGCACTTGCTCCACTATGTTCGCAGTAGGTTTATCCATAATGGGCAGAAACTGGAAACAACCTAGATGTTCAACAACTAAAAAATGGGTAAGGAAATGTGGTATATTTACACAATGGATTATTACTCAGCTGCTAAAAAAAAGTAATATCATGCAATATGCTGGCAAAGGGATGGAGCTAGAAAAGATCATCCTGAGTCAGTTAACTCATACCTAGAAAAAAAAACCAAACATGGTGTGTACTAGCTTGTAAGTGGACATTAGCCATAAAGTAGAGGATAAGAATGCTACAATTCACAGACCCAGAAAAGCTAAGTGACAAGGAGGGCTCAAGTGGAGGGAAGCATGAATCTCATTGTGAAGGGGAATAGAATAGACATCTCAGTTGGATGGAGTAAGGGGTCTGGATAGGCTGGGAGGATGGGAACAGGAGGGATCAGGTTTGGGGAGGATGGATAGAGAGTAGTGTAAGAGACAACTATAATGGGGGTGGGAGGATATCAGGGATGAGATAGAAACCTTGTGCAATGGAAACTCCCAGGAATCTATGAGGGTGATCCAAGTGCCTCCTAGCAATGGAGGGTATGGAGCCTGAAATGGCCTTCTCTTGTTACCAGGCAAGATTTCTACTGGAGAGTTAGGAACACCAACCCAGCCACAAAACCTTTGACCTACAAGATGTGCGGGGTAAATGTGGCACAGAGATAGTGGGAGTGGCCCTCCAATGATGGGTCCAACTTGAGAACCATAGTGGGAGAGAGCCCACCCCTGATTCTGCCTGGAGGGTCAGATAGCTTAGAGACATAGGGTCAGATTCTGCCTGGAGGGTCAGATAGCTTAGAGACATAGGGTAGAACTAAACATTACTTGGAAACAAAGCCAATGAAATGAGGCCTAATGATATTCTGCTATATGCATAGATTGGGGCCTAGTTCAATTATCATCACAGAGGCTTTGCCCAGCTACTGGTGGTACCAGATGTAGAGACCCACAGCTGAGCATTAGGTAGAACATTAGGAATCCTGCTGAAATGGGGAGGAAGTGTGTGCCATAGGAGTCAATAACACCACAAAAAAATCCACAGAATCAACTAACCAGGTTCATAGAGGCTCAAAGAGACTCAATCAGCAACCGTGAAACCTGCATGGGTGTAGGGGAACCTGTAGCCATGCCTGCTTAGGGGCTGGCTACAGATCTGCCTGACCACGCTCTTCATTTGGGCCCTAACTCAGGCAAGCGGCGTAAAGTTCACGTGGCAGTGGGGCTCAGGTGGCTTTTGGCAGAAAGATTTATTGTAACACATGGGACTGACAGAAGCACTTTGCATATATGTTACAGCTGAGGAGCTTGGTCTTCTGGTGGGACTCCTAACTGTGAGCAGGAGCTGCCTCTGACTCTGCTGCCCGCTTTTAGGACCCTTCCCTCCTACCGATTGCCTTGTCCATCCATAATAGGAAAGGATATGCCTAGTAGACACTCAAATTGATATGATATTGTTGGCTGATATCCACTGGAGGCCTTCCCTTTTCTGAATGGAAATGGGGGAGGAGTGGATCTGGATAATGGGGAAAGGACAAGATAAATAAACAGAAGGAAAAGAGCCCAAGAGAAGGCACGATAATCAGATAGACTCTGTTACACACTGAGAAGTCCTGTAAAAACACTAAAGTATATGCCATAATATATATGCAGGGGACCTGGGGCAGATCTCTATAGACTCGTGTAAGCTGTTTTAGTGTCTGTGAGTTCATATGAGCTTTAAACAGGAAAATATTTTCCCCCTCCCCCCCAAAAAACCCACAGGACATGCACTAAGTTCAACAACTAACAAATAGGAACTCATGAAGCTAAGAAGCTTCTACCCAGCAAAGGGCATTGTCATTCAGGAAAGTGACATCCTACAGAATGGGAAACAATTTCCCTAACTACACATCCAACAGAGCGCCACTATTGAAATACATAAAGAACTTTGAAAAGTAGGTGTCAAGAAAACTAATAACCCAACTTGAAAACAGGGCACATTTCTAAACTGAGAATTCTCAATGGGGGAAAATCAAATGGCTGATAAATGATAAACAAATGTTCAACATCCTTAGCCATCAAGGAAATACAAATCAAAGATATTTTAAGATTCTCTCTTAGCCCTGTGGGAATGGTTAAGATCAACTAAACAAGTGACAGCTCATGTTGGCAAGGATGTGGAGAATGGGGACACTCCTCCATCAGTAGTTGGAATGTGAAATTGTTTCTTGTTTTATTAAATAATATATTTGTATTAATTCTTTGAGAATTTAATATACCTTATTTTGATAATATTCACCCTTATTCTGTCTCCCCATTCTCTGAGATTCATCCCTCCTCCTTCCTCTTCCCTGATCCATTTCATGTCCTCTTCCCCCTTTTTTATAAATTGATACTTTTCTCAATATATCCTCATTATATTTTCCTTCCCTATACTCCTCCCAGTTCCTCCCCACTTCTCCTCCCTTCCACATCCTCTCACTTTCTCTCTCTCTCATTAGAAAATTACAGGCTTCTAAGAGATAACAACCAAACATGACAAAATAGAATATAAAAAGAAAACAAAAACCATCACATTAAAATTGGACATTGCAACCCAATACAAGGCACAAAAATCAGAGATCAATTCATTCACACACTCAGGACTCCCATAAAAATACTAAACAAAAAGCTATAGTATAAACACAGAGGACCTGGTGCATACAGGTGTAGGCTCTGTGCATGCTGTTTCAGTCTATGTGAGTTCATATGAGATTTGATCATGTTAATTTAGAGGGCCTGTTTTCCTGATATACTTGTTCCCTTCTGGCTTGTACACTTTTTCCACCTCTTCTTCTGTGGGGTTCCCTAAGCTCTGTGTGGAGGACTTTTGACAGAAACACCCCCGTTTAGACCTTTGTCATTGTTTCTCTATGTATAATGTCTGGCTGTGGGTCTCTTTATTTGTTCCCATCTGCTACAGGAGAAAGTTTGTCTGATGATGGATGAGCAAAGCACCTATGTGTGAGTATATCAGAATGTTATTGGGATTCATTTTATTGTTATGAGTTTAAAAAACAGTAGAATTTGTTTTTATCCTAGGACTCTGGGCTATTCTAGCCTCAAGATCTTGGTTACAGAAGAAGGGTCAGGTATGGGTCCCATCTCATGGAGTGTGTCTGAAGCCAAATCAGACATTGGTGGTCACTCCCAGAAGCTTTTGCCAACATTGTCCTAGCATATTTTGCAGGCAGGACAGGGTGTAGATTAAAGGTTTCCTGACTGGGTTTGTGTTTATATTATTTTTTTGGTAAGCTGCAGAATCTCTTCCTGCACCAAAGACAGCAGAACTCTGGGGTTTTATGAAGGCACCAACTTGATCTCTCCATGTTCAATGAGTTGTGTGAGTGTTGTCTTTAACATCCAATGAGTTGTTTGCCAAAGGAGTCCCATGTGAAACCCCAAACAATCTAGGCTGTTGCCAAGACTACAGGTTGCTCTCCACATAAAGACAGCAAGGCCCCATTGCTGAAGACTATATATACACAACTCATTGAACACATAGAAATCAGGTTGGCAACTATGTAAAGCCTTCATCCCTACCGTTTAGAGACTTTGAAACCAAAAGGTACACTGCATGTTCCCAAAAGAGTAATGTAAACATCGAGCCAGCTATACTTTCTGACCTGACTTCAAGGTATGCCAGTGGCACAAAGCTTGTGGAAGTAACCAACCAATACCTGGTTTGACATAAGGCACACTCCATGAGATTGAACCTATACTTGACATTGGGTGGGTGATCAAGAACCAGACACTAGATACTCCAGGGACATAGGGCAAAGCCATATTCTAATGTTTGAAAAATATAGCAATAAAATGAATCTTAATGACCTTCTGTCATATACAAAAATCAGTGCCTTATTTAGCCATCATCAGAGAAGCTTCCTCCTGCAGCAGATGGAAATAAATATAGCGGCCCATAGCTAGACATTAGATAGCCAGAGGTCTTGGAACACCCTAAATGGGATGTCTCCATCAAGTCCCTCTCCTCAAGACTCAGGGACCCCTGTAGAAGAGAAGGCTGAAGGAGTGTAAGCAACAGAGGTGATGGAGAACAAGGCCCTCTAAATCAATGGAGCAAAGCTCATATGCACTCTCAGAGACTGAAGCAATCTACATGGGTCTACATGGTTCTGCCCCAGGTCTTCTGTGCTTATATTATGGCTTCCACTTTAGGGCTTTTGTCGGATTCCTGAGTGTGTAATGTAGTGGTCTCTGATTCTTGTGTCCTCTCCTGGTCATTTCCCTTATGATTGTCTTGACTAACTGTGATATGACAGTTTGTGTTTTGTCCTATTGTTTTTTATTTTGTTATGATTTGTTGTTATCTCTTAGAATCTCCTATTTGTTTTCTAATGAGAGACAGAAAAGGAGTGGATTTGGATGAGACAGTGGTGGGGAGGAACTGGGGGAATAAAGGGAGAGGAAATTGCCATCCAATATTGTATGCCAGAAAAAGTCCATATTCAATAAAAAAGAAAACAGAGCAGTCAATTGCAATTCTCATAGTTCTGCTTTGTATGTTCCTTGGTCTTTTTCCTTTGCAGTTTTTAATATTCTTTCCTTGTTCTGTACGGTTTGTGTTTTGATTATCATCTTTCATATGGGATTTCTTTTCTGGCCCTGTGAATTTGACTTTCTACATCATACTTGTTCCTTGATAGGGTTATCTTTCTTTAGATTGATGAAAGTTACTTCTATGGTTTTATTAATATTTTCTGTGGTTGTGACTTGGGTTTCTTATCCTTCCTCTATAGCTATTATTTGCAGGAATGGTCTTCTCATAATGTCCCATATTTACTGGGTGTTTCATTCTTGGATTTTCCTTTCTTTCTTCCTTCATTTCTTTCTTTCCTTTCATTCTTTTTCCTTCCTTTCTTCCATCTCTCCCTTCCTTCCTTCCTTTCTTTCTCTCTTTTTCTTTTTATCAGACAGGTTTTTCCTGTGTAATAGCACTGGCTGTACTGGAATTCATTCTGTAGACCAGGTTGTCCTCAAACAGATAAAGATATACCTGCCTCTGCCTCCCAAGTGCTGGGATAACAGGAGACCAACACCATCACCCAGTTGATTTTCCTTTAAGAAAGAAGTAACATTTTCTATGAATGAGCTCTCCATTTTTTCTGCCTTGTTTCAAAATGAAAATTCTTCCTTCTTTGACTTAAAAATTCTATTATTTTTAGTACATATGCTGTATAAGTACTGAGGGCTAACTGATTGTCCTCTGGAACATGCTAAATTTTTATTATATATGCACTGGTTTTTTATATATAATTTTTCTTATATATATGTTTTGGCTGCATTTGTGTCGGTCTGAGGGTGTCAGATTCTCCAGAACTGGAGTTACAGAAAATTGTGCATTGCCATGAGAGTGCTGGGAATCAACCCAAGGTCCTCTATAAGAGAAGCTAGTCCTCCTAATCCCTAAGTCATCTGTCTAGGCCCCATGTTTTGTGCTTTTTCATTGTTTATTTAGTTGTTTTTACATCCAAGCTTCAGCTAATAGCCCCTCCACTCCTGGCAGTGCATGTACTAAACTGCCCCTTTCTCCCTGCACAATGGACACTTGTCTCTAGAATAAAAATTCATTTTTTTGCACTACTAATCTTCCAAGTAAAACTCTAGCATATACCATTACTTCCCTTGTTTGTGATAGTGATATAAATGTTCTGGGAGTAATGAATTGATTTTGATTGGATTTAAGTCCTTCTCCATGATGTGGGACCAAAACCAGACACTGTTAAAGTGCCCAAGATTCTGATACTAATTAGATCTTTTGCCTCAAGGAAATGCTACTACTATTGTTTTTATAAATGTCCATAGATATAGGTATAAATTGCATTCTAATGACATATTGCAATACCCATATATAGATCAGTGCCTCCCTCAACACACATTGGAGAAGCTTTTTCATGCAGCACATGAGCATTAACATGCAGAACCATGAATGAACAATGTGCAGAGAGTGAGAGACTTTGGAGCACTCAATCCAAAATGTGATGTCTTTATCAAAAGCCTCTTCTCAAGGCTCAAGAATATATGTAAAAGAGTAGGAGAAAAGATTGTAAGGGTCAGAGGTGAAGGTGACACAAAGGAAAAAGTGTCTTTTGGGCAACACAGGAACAATACACATGTGAATTCACCAAGACTGTGTCAGCATGCACAAGACCTGTACAGGTTCAAGTCAGACGGGGTCCCAGCATTGGGAAAGCAAGTAGTCACATGGTGTCATCACCAACCATGTAGCTATTTTCAATTGATACCTGCTGGTGAAGGGAGTTTTGTACAAGGAAATGTCACCAGATACATCAATTACACTCCAGGACAGGCCCCATGCTCCAGAATAGTTGGACAGGATAAACAAATATGAGAGGAGTTGAGGACAGGGAAAAATATGACTGAAATATATTGAATGAAAAAAGAAACAAATCAGGAAAAAGAAACAAACAAAAGAACCCTAATCTTAATGCAGCAATATACAAGGAAAAAAACATAAATCACAAAAAAACCCGAACTAAACAAACAAAATGTTAGGATATAATGAGGCCATGGGTATTAGAGGGGAACTCACTACTTCCAAATCCGAGACCAGGACACTTTCTACGTGCAATCTAAATATCTATGCTTATATGCATAGATGAGCATGTTAGGTCTCAAATTTGCCAAAGGAGCTTTCTTTTGCAGATGAGTGAGACTATAACAGAAGTGCACCGCTGGTCAAATTGCTAACAATAGCTCACTGTGGAGGGCCCATCCCCAATGAATACATCTACAACACAAGCCCCACACAAAAGGTTTAGGAAATATATTGAAATATGGGTAGAAAGATTATAAAATCCAGAGGACAAGAATATTTGTTATAAAAAAATGTCTTCTATATGTGATGAGTAAGCTATACCCATAAAATCTAAACACTATGGACACATAAATAAGACACCCACAATCACAACAAAAGTTGATATGCCAACGTGGATGGTGGATATCTCACCACACTCTACACCTAAAAAAACAAAATAGAAATAACACACACACACACACACACACACACACACACACACACACACACACCCTTCCACCAGACCTAGTTCTCCTTCCATGTTCCAGTCAATGAAATGGAATGAAAGCAGTTTTGAATACAGCCTCAAAAGGAAGGAAAAGCTGAAACCCCAGGAGAGGAAAATGTTAGTTCACCCATGGGAATTGAAGCATGGGGAGTATAGAACCATCTCTATGTGCTTGTCCTTGCATAGGAGCATCTCACCCTAGAATGTCCCAGGAAGAATGTCAAAACTACTAAAGAAAAGAATACAACATTTCTGGAATTGGTCTTGCCACGTGATGGTACTATTGTCACCAGGCTAGACATGTTTACTCCTCCTGACCATGCTCCCACAAAGATTTCACCCCAGAGATCCGTTGGTGATGTTGAAATTCATGACCCTGTAGGCTCTGATCTTCAAAGGAGGTTGTCAAGGCCAGAGTTATTCTTCCCATTCATGGAGAAGTATTTTAAATAATCTTTTGCCTTTTGGTCGCCAAAGCACGTGGTCATTTCCTACTTTCTGCGTTCTTTCTTGCACAAGAGGGGGCTGGGGTGTACATGGGTTGAGTGTCAAGTTACTGAGATCTAGTGTCAGCTCTTCTAAGGAGGGTGGATGAGAGGTTGCTTCAGTCCAGGTCTCCACAGACATCCCAGACCTGTTTCCCACATACTTCTGGCAACAGTGGCATTCACAATTGAACATCTCCTGATCTGTATCTTGAGAGGAAAGGGGGTTTCTTTTCCTATTTCCTTGGTGAGGTTGGAGAAACCTGACAGGTTTATTTTTCTTGATTTCAGCTAGCTTTGCTTTCTTTTGGGGTGATCTTGAACTCCCAGATTGCTCCTCCTCTTCCATCCTTTCAAAGAAGCAAAGCACATATTAGAAACACAAGGGTCAACTGAAAACAGCTCATGCTGCACACACACCTGGAGCACCTACAAACACTCTCACATACACATATCAGGAGGAGCCCCTGATGGTTTCAGCAATGCAAATCTTAGTTTCTAACTGGTTTGTGCGGTCGTTTTGTTTTGTTTTGTTTTGTTTATAGGTACCGACATATCAAGAAGCAAACAGTGTGCTCTTTGCACCTGGAAAGTTGTTAGCCCAGTTTTCCTTGTACTTCATTAAGTGTTACACCAGGAACCCAGGACAGAAATCTTTCAAGTGGAGCGCTCAGATGACTATTTCTTAATGTAATATGCTAATGACTTCTGAAGCAATGCTTCAGAAATAGCCTCTTCTTTAAACTTTCCTTTAATCTCTTACTACCTGGAATAATGTGATTAAGGGCAGTCCTGTCTCAGAGGACATCTTTAGGTTCCAGGCTCTATAAACACAATGCCTCCTAACACTAGTAGTAAGGCCCTAAGAACAGTGCTACAATTGCAGTCCCATTTGCTTGTGCAAGAGAACAGAACAGATCAAAGAGACCTCCCCTAATCCAACTACAAAGAATCCTGTTCTCCATCAGCCACAGCCACATTAATCAGAGAGGGATAATGTACTAGATTCCTGGGTATAGTATGTGTGCTCTATGTAACCCAAAGCTCAGGCCATACTTGGTTAAATCACACACCTTGTTGAGACAAGTAGAAGACCAGAGAAAAGTAAAGTAAAACCCAGGAGAAAGCCTCAGGACACAGACTGAGGTTGGCCAGTAATGTCCAATGACTTGCGATTTTTAGCAGCACAGATCAGATCATGGAGAGCACAGAATGCCTTAGTGAGAACAGTGACAAATGCACAGGTCATCCCCCACATCCCAGAACCCTGTCCATGCGGCTAGTAGCTAAAATATTTCTGGAGATAAAACTGGGGTAGGGGATGGAAAGAGTTGGGTGAGTTCAACACATGCATGCACCACAACAGTTTAGAAATGTATAATTCCTAGCTTTGTATGCATTTGTGGGGGCATGTTTGGGATCCAGGCGTGAAAGAATGGATACAGGGGAGAAAGGCTGAGAGCATGTTAGCAGAGGAAGATTTGACTCCTGGCAATATCCTTTACATCTCTGAACTGTTTACTATCTGTATTAAGGACTAATACAACCTACCACTCCTGTAGAGTGCCTATGAGTGGTAGCACAGGGGTTGTGCACTAAAAGAATTGGGAATGGCAGAAGCTTCCCTTTGAAGCCAAGGAAATACCTATCCTATCATGTGAAGATTTGTGGCTAAAGACACTTATGATACCTTCCCTGACACACACACACACACACACAGAGAGAGAGAGAGAGAGAGAGAGAGAGAGAGAGAGAGAGAGAGAGAGAGAGAGAAGAGAGAGAGAGAGGCAGAGCAAATGAAAGCAAAGGCCAAGTGCAGGACTTTGTTGAGTAAATTAGATAGGCTTCACAACAGAATATGTAAATCACTCTATTTTGCAGATAGGTATGGAAACCTTTACAATAGAATTTTTACATAGTCCTGCCATAAGATTCATGGCTATAATGCAAAGGAATCAAAAGCACCTTACCACAGAGGTACCTGAATATCCATAGTACTAAGGGAACCCAAATCATGGATTAAGCCTAGCAGTCAGTGAATGGAATGATATGGGAAATGTGGTCCCTAGAATAGGACTGATCCAGACTCCATGAACGTGGGTGTCAGTGAGGAGACCTTGGATATCTATGGGGCCTCTTGTAGTAGATCAGTACTTATCCCTAGCATAGGAATGGACTTTGGGAGCCCATTCCACATAGAGGAATAGTCCCTCATCTTAGACACATGGGGGAGACCCTAGGCCTTATCCTAAAGGATATGAGAGACTCTAAAGATCCCCAATGGAAGACCTCACTCTCCCTAGGAAGCAGAAAGGGTATGGGATAGATAGGGTGTTAGTCGGGGGGGGGGTGGGCTGAGGAGGAGGGGAGGGAGAGGGAACTGGGATTGACATGTAAAACAATCTTGTTTCTAATTCAAATAAAAAATGGAAAAACAAAAAGGCAGTTTCACTTGGCTGCAAGGAAGGAATAAACTACAGCGCTTGAGGGAAGACACTGGATCTTGTGTGAAATGAGCCAGATTTAGAAATACAAATATCATGGATCCTCTCATGTGAAAGCCTTAAATAAAAGTAAAGCTAAAAGTCAATAAAAAGGGATGTAAAATCAAATGAAGGAACACTGGGGCCAGAGGAAGGGATTGGGAAAGGGGAGGAGAAGAGGGTGAATATAGCCAAATTATATTATGCGCACATAAGGATGCATAAAATGAATAATTCTTTGATTAATATACATTAATAGAAACTGAAAAAGACAAAGCCGCTTTGATGGGTGACTGGGCATGTAGCAAGTGGTGTTTGACTCCTGAATAAAATGGAAGATGACAACAACAAGTTTTATCTCCCTTGACTCCTAGTACCTAGCACCTGCTGCTTGGAGGGTCATTAGCAGCCTTTTCCCACATACCCTCTGCTCCCCGAATGGAGCAAAGCATGAGGTCTCCACTCACAGAAAGACCAGCTTTTCCCGATCCCATGTACAGTCTTTCCTTATATCCCACAGCTTCTGCCTTAGGTTGGAACAGCTTCTAGAGTTATCTGTCTTCCCAACAACTCCATGTATTCCCCTGCCTAGCACAGTGTTTGATGCCATGCCACAGACTATGACACTCTTCTAATTCTCCTGTACCCATTTCTCCCGTTTTTACATTTCCTCCAGACACTTCTACAACCCAATCTGCTCAGGTAGGACCTTCTCAGTGAGGCTGGCATTTAAATGTACATGCTGGGCAGGAACAGAGCATGGAGGTGCACACCTTTAATCTCAGCACTCTGGAGGCAGAGGCAGGAGTTCCAGTGCAGCCTGGTCTATAGAATGAGATCCAAGACAGCCAGGGTTCTGTAGACAAAATAATCTGCCTCAAAAAACAAAAGAAAGCAAAACCAGGACAACAACAAAAGTGTCTGCCCTGGCATGATAGCCACCAGGATGCAGTACTCACACACACACACACACACACACACACACACACACACACACACACACACACACACACACACACACTTGGGTATAACAACAACTTTCAATGTAGACTTAGGATCCACTCAAAAGTGAGAGATCATGCTTGGTACCTTACAGCTAGCCAAGTATCCACAGCCTAGTGAAGTCTTGAATCTTTTTTTTCCCTTATTTTTTTAATTTTTATTTTATTTTATTAGTTCAAATTAGGAACAAGCTTGCTTCAGATGTCAATCCCTTCTCTCTCTCTCCCTCCCCTCCCCCCAACATCCCACCTGCTCTTAGCCATTCCCCTCCACTCCCCAGGCAGGGTAAGGCCCTCAAAAGGGGCTCCCCAAAGTCTACCACATCATCCTGGGAAGTCTTGAATCTTGGAGGAGATTCTACAACTGACATTTTATTAAACCAGCATAAACCACAGTCTAAGTATTTTTCCTCGTACTCACAGGTAAGTGTAGGCCACGTGTGGAAGGGGCTGAAATCTCACAGCAAACAGAGTGAGATTGGACCCGGCAGCTCTTTCAGGACCTCCAGTGCTGAGATCAGTATTAGGGACATCTTGTGTATTGGTTGCCAACCCTATTTAAGTTACTTATTTTCCATTCTTATTATCTTCATCACAAATGACTGGGAGATGAACCTGGTAACACCTGATTGTTTTGACAAGCCACCAGGATTTCTAGTCACTGTGCGCTTCCAGTGGTCACCACCCATACCACTGCAGGGGGCTGGTTATGCAAGGTTGGCACTCACTAGATATTCTGGACAAGGTGGGTTAAACAACAGCCAGTGTAGGAATGCAAACACTTGCTTTGTAAATCATATGCTAACACCTGAAACATTCCAGAAGAGTCTCTGATCACTTACATCCAGGACAATAGCCCTTTTCCAACCCAATTGGTTTTCCATCAATTCGATGTCAATCTGCCACCAAAGCTATGGCTACAGGTGACTGAAATTTATTATGTCATTATCTCCAAGCTTCAGAAGGTCATATGGGGTTGACCCTATGTCCTGCCTTGGGGTTAAGAGGCTCCAAGCAAGATGTCCCTAATACTGATCTCAGCACTGGAGGTCCTGAAAGAGCTGCCAAGTCCAATCTCACTCTGCTTGCTGTGGGAGTTCAGCTCCTTCCACACATGGGCAACTGGACCCTGTACACTTGCTGCCCAGCATCTGAGCCCAGTCAGGACCTGATAGAGAGGCTTGCCCAGTTCCCTGCTATACACTCTCTTCAGCATCCTCCAACATGCCACTATGGAGACACAGCTCTCTCTCTCTCTCTCTCTCTCTCTCTCTCTCTCTCTCTCTCTCTCTCTCTCTCTCTCTCTCTCTCTCTGTATGTCTCTCTCTCTCTGTCTGTCTGTCTCTCTCTGCATAGGTCCTGAGGTCTAACAGAAGCACGAAAGAGGTGCTGGTAGAACTTCCAGAAGGATTTCACAATGGCATTTCCTTCCTCTGTGCACACAAACTCTGGGTTTCTTTGACCTCTCTGTTACTTAAGTGACCCACATTAGTATTCAATTTTCACTTACTATTATTTCATGGAAGACTTTCATATGGGAAAGATCATACTTGTATTAGTCCTATTATCAGACATGTAAGACTTTTCCAACCCTGGCTGTTACACAGTCCTCAACACACATCATTTTACATAAACCTTCCTGTACACCTTTTTTTATATAGAAAACATTTAATTGGGGTGGCTCACTTACAGTTTCAGCCTAAAGTTCATTATCATCATGGAGAGCATGACAATGTGCAGTCAGACATGGTTCTGGAACTGAGAGTTCTATATCTTATAGGTGACAGAAAGTTGACTCAAGCCACTTGATGGTACCCCAAGTATAGGAAACCAAAAAGCCCACCCCCACAATGACACACTTCCTCCAACAAAGCCACATCTCCTGATAGCACTACTCCCTATGAGATTATGGGGAGCAAATAAATTTAATCTACCACATTCTTCTCCCTCGCCCCCATAAACATTTTAACAATATCATAGTGCAAAATACATTCAGTTCAACTTCAAACGTCCCCATAGTTTATCACAATCTCATCTATTTTTGGAAGTCCAAAGTTCAAAGTCTCTACTGAGATTATGTAATCTCTTAACGGTAATCTACTGTAAACTCAAAATCCAAAAGCAGATTGCATACTTCCAACATGTAATGGCATAGAATATATATTACCATTCCAATATGTAGGGAAGGGAGAATAGGTAGAAAATACAGGATGGAAAGAAGACCAAAAACCAGGTGGACATATTCCAAATTCTGCATCAAAACATCATCTCCAACTCTGTTCAACTTTGTTGATGGCCACACTTCTTTCTGTTGGACTGGTTCCATTCCCAGTTAGTAGCTCTCCTCAGCAGGTATCCCATGACTCTTCAATCTCTAATATCTTGGGTTCTTCAAGAAATCCAGACTTCAACGTCACAGCTTCACATAATAGCCTTTCTACTAGGCCTCCATTAAAGGATACTCCTGATACTTGCCTGACCTCAGTGGCATTCCATAGGCATGGTGGTTATTTACATAACCCATTTCTTCTACCCTCAACTCTAAAGCTGAACCCCATAGCCAAAACTGCCAAGTTCTGCTGCTTCCTGGGGCTGGAACATGACCCCCATGTTCAATTACATCTTCACCAGCTTTCTGTTTTCCACATTTACTGCCTAGGCTTGGATGTTTTTAAACTTTGTAGACTAGGCTGGCCTCAAACTCAGAAATCCATCAGTCTCTGCCTTCTGAGTTTTGGGATTAAATATGTTCACCAACAGACCCTGCTCTAAGCTTCTCTTAAATTCCTTTTCACAAGTTGGAAATTTAGCTGGGTAAGATCTGCCTGTCCCTGCCTCCCAAGTGCTGGGATTAAAGGCGTGCACCACTACATTTGACTCTAAGCTTTTCTTTAATCCGTTTTTACATGTTGGAAACAGCTGGGTGGGATATTTCCCTGAAATCACTACTCCCTTTATTCCATTTCTTAATCTGTTTACCTCTTTGAACACAGGACTTAGCTCCATTCCACTTTTTGGTGTTCTGTTTCACCTTAAAATTTACATTTTGGAATTTGCCCTGCTTAGCTTGCTCCTTTTCATTACAAATCTTCATTATAGTTACCACTAATAACCACATGACAGAGTCCATATTAGGCTCTTCTGAGATTTCTTCTGCCAATGGAATTAATCCAAAATTACTCATTTTAGGCTCATGGAGACTCTTCAGATAAGGGTAAAAGACAGCAATTTTCTTCAATATATTACAAGATTGATCTCGCTAAACAACATCCTAAAATTCTCTGAAAACTCTTGAGTGAGCCCCTCACAGTTCATCAAATCACATTTGGCACCACTGTCTTCCATGTACCCAATACAATGGCCCATTAAACAGTGCTTAAAGTAATCCACTGCTTTCCAAGCCCAAAATACCAAAGACCAAAAATTTCCCCCAACAAAAACATGGTCAGGCCTATCACAGCAATACCCCAATTCTGGTACCAACTTCTATTTTAATTAGGGTTTTTATGGCTGTGAAGAGACATCATGAGCAATTCTTATAAAAAAAAACATTTAATTGGGGTGGTTCTCAGACTGAAGCCCATTATCATCATGGCAGGGAACTTGGTGGAACACAGGGAGATGTGGTGCTGGAGAGATAGCTAAGAGTCCTACATCTAACAGGCAACAGGAAGTCAATGAGACAGTGGTTGCTTTCCTGAGCATAAGAAACCCCAAAGCCTGCCCCCAAAATGACATACTTCTTCCAAAAGACGATACTTCTTAATAGTTCCACTCCCTATGAGATTATGGAGCACAAAAACAATCAAACTACTACAAATACCAACATGGCCCCAGATGGCAGCCCAGAACCCCAGGAATCTACATGGCCCATGTGGTAACCAGAGTCACAGCCATCAACACAGATCCTGGCTGCAGTAAGGCCACAGACCCAGACATGATTCTCAATGCAGCACTGGACCAGATGTCACCATAACATCAGAGAGTATTACATTTAGATCTGTAGAGCCCAGATGCATCATGGCCCTTGTGCACCAATATGTTCCCAGGTGGCAAATCAGACTCCAGGCAAACACAGCTTTCAGTTGCAACAGGAGCAACAGATATCAACTCAAATCATGGCTGTTGTAGAGCTATGGACCCACACATGGCCCTCAGCAGCAGCTCAGGCCTAGAACACACAACAGCACCAGCTGGCAGCACAGTCCAACAAGCTCAGCATGGCTCTGTCAACAGCATGGCTCTTAAGACACCTAGATGGCCATTGGTGGCATCCCAGACACTTGGCATCCTTGTTATCTCTGGTGGCAACATGGACCATAGATGGCCACACAGACTCTTACTGTGATAGGATCTTGGACCCAGAGATGGCTCTTGGCAGGAGCCTGGGCCTAGATGTCATAGAGGCCCTGAGTGACAAGGCCTCCCACATATGTCTACTACTTACCACCTTTGCTTCTGTTCTGCCTCGTTCTACAGTAGATGAACAATACTGCTTCTTTCTCTACCATTTCTCTACCACATATTTGCTCATCATATTGAGACTCACTTGCCAGGTGCCAGATATGGTAGTCTGTGGGTGGCTTATGTCTGCCTGAGCGTAGTGGGATCAGATGGGCCGTGGGTGCCTTCCTAAAAGCCCAGGATTTGAGAATCCAAAGCAGCCTCTGGGTGACTTGTGCCAACCTGAGTTGGGTGGCATCACATGGGCTCTGGACTGCCTATACATCTTAAGTGGTTTCTTTGGTATATATTGTTGCAGTCCTGGTCATCTACGGTGGACAATATTTTTGCTTTCTTTAAATTCATATTATTTTCGGGGGAGAGTCTCACTATGTAACCATGGCTGGCATGAAACTCACAGTATAGACTACACTATCCAAGAACTCACACAGCAGTACTTGCTTTTGCATCCTGTTACATGGGATGGGCTATCATACCCTGTCAATGGTGGAAAAATTGAAGGGTTGGAGGGATGCTGTAAGTCATATAGCCCAAAGCCTGAAAATAGAGTCTATTCTCACACCCAATCAAGGATAATTGGCTCCCGAATGCCATACAACCAGTGGAGGTTCAGTTTCTCCAACCAGAAGAGGACCAAATATTCTGCACAGGGTTTGAGATCGTTACATCATAGCCGTGACCCTAGGAACAGGATACAACTCCTCACTTGGGAAGCCCGGGTGTGCTTGATAAACACAGATCGAATATGTGTCTGGTCTCACGAACCACCTATTCTCACCGCCCCTGATCTAGGAGACTGACCACCTTTTGATGTCTCTGGACACAGTCCACAATGCCTCAACCCCAGATGTTGTACAATGGAAAGGGACTTTGAGAGACAGGCAGTGGGATCACAGAGCTGAAGGCCTACACACAGCACAAAGAAGCTGTGCCCTCCTTGCAGAGGTCTCTCAGAAACTGAAATCTGGATGGCTCCAGAGCCTGTCCACAGATACTGGATGTTTTCTCAAGAAGACTGGCTCTGTTCTTGGAGGTACAAAGTAAGGTAAGTTGGGGGAAGGAGACAGGACTAGGGATACATGTTGGTCAGCTTCTTACCTTGAGCAGTCAACTAGATTTCTTTTATCTTTTCATGTGAAATGAAGCTTCACGCTCTGATTGGGGGCCTTGAGACCCACCCCCATACACACACACACAGCCCTAGTGGGCAGTGTAGCAGCACTGAAGGTGACCTGCCAGGGGCTCTGGGACCTTGCTGGGATTCATTGTGACCTAAGAACCACTGGCCAGGTGCTGAGAGGGAGCAAACAGTGGAGGGAGAGTAAACTGGTCCTAACCCCTGTCCTGGGGGTGGTGGTGCTGGGGGAAGGTGTCCATGGTTAGGTGTATGGAAAGGAGTGAGAACCAGTGTGGCAGGCTGGGATTGCCTTTCTGTTAGAGTCCACAACACGCCACCAATTTCCTTTTCTTTGTTTATGTCTGTATCCAACTGGAACACAATGAAACTGCCCAGCATGTCTTACATGAAGCAACTAGCAGATCAAGCAGCAGCTTTCTGCTAAAGGAACAGTGTGTTTCAATATGACTACCTATGGACTCATTAAAATGTGTTAAATTTGTATATTTATCAGGGCTTAGGTGGTGGGGTCTCCTGTGGTTCAGTCTGGCTACAAATTCTCTTTTTAAGAGGATGACCTCCAGGTTCTGATCCTGTGGCCTCAACATCCCAACACCAAAATTAGAGGCCCATGCCAATACACCTCTCTTATGTGAGGCTTGGGACAGCACCAAAGGCTTCCTGCATCATAGGAATCTCTATCAAATGAAATGCAGTCCCAGCCCCAGTAAGGGCATGTAAGAACACAAATAATGGGTTTCATCACAGCAGTTCACACATACATACCAATGGAATTAACCTATACTCACTCACCTGCTCCATAGTCCTCATTTATCCCACCCCCTGCTTTTGCTTAGCCTCTTTCTCTCTGAAGAGCCAATCATCATCTACAAAGGGCAACATTACTAAATGGTAGCTGTGGCATTATGGTGTTTATCACCTTTTTATCCCCATCTCTCGATGATGTTGTGAAACAGAGGAGGCACAGAGGGCTTTGGCCTGCTGTACCCAGTGAAGGATTTAATAGGTCCTGGAAACTCTATGACAACCCAGGCACTTTGGGTCTTAAGTGCTGTGTTGCGTCACCATCTACTGATGACTCTCAGCTCCACACATGCACCTCCATCTTAGTGATGGTCCTCAGTTTCTAGTCTCCCCCACGACTCTCTTACCCAAGAGTCCCAGGGATCCTGGACACTCTGTGCACCAACTTGAACTCATGCTCCCAAACATTTGTGATCTTCTATCTGTTCTAGTCTAGGTAGTCTTTGAAAGCCTCCACCGTCTACTGGACTGAACCAAAGCCTCACAATCCTACACTGCTCCCACTGACCCTAAGGCATCTACACTGTGTAGATGGCCTGCCAATTCATCTTTCACCAGCTCTTAGTCCTCTTCCCCTGCTTCACTCATAATCACTAAGTAAGTGATGTACCAAAACAAAGAGGGTGTCTGTGATACACAGAACTCTTCTCAGGTTGTTGTGTCATTGCTACTGGTACACAGTATGTAAGCATGTGTGGTGAGCATGTAAGCATGTGGTAAGTGTGCAGGTGTGGATGAGTATATATACTTATGAAGGTATTATTCTCCAATAGCCTATGGGTGGCAAGTGCACAGCAGACTGGAATCCCCAGCAAGCAGCATGGTATGGAGACAGGAAAACACACTGAGTTTCAAACCTTACACAAAGATGGTCAAACCTGGAGGAAGGACAACGGAGGAAGGATGTGAAATTTTTACAGAGTGGACAGCTAGGGAGGCTCTACCTTCCTTCCATTGGACTTAAGATAGAACTCTGCCTCAAAAGCAGCTCCGTGCAAGCTGAGCCTGCTGGTTGCTGGGAATGCATTCTTTGCTCTCAGTCTGAAAAGCACAGTGAAGAATAAGCTCCAAGTCATCCTCATCATGTTTTCCACTTCCCCTTATGGTTTTTGAACAAGGTGCCTGGGAATGGGTGAAAAGGGAAGAACAGCACTAGATGTGACTCTAATGACAGAGAAACACTCTGCTCATGGGTACCACTTCATCATCATCATCATCATCATCATCAACCACTATGGTTTTACCCCAGTGCAGATGGTGTCTTTTTACAAATGAAGCTGCACCTCTGAGAATTCTCATTCTGATGAAGTGGGTGGATGCCTCTTCCACATGAGGTTCCAGGAAGGAGAGAACCATCTTCCTGACAGTTCTGGAGTGCCATTCAGAGGTACGAGGATGTTTCCACCATTACACTGGTGTTCTCAGAATAGAACACACACTCAGGAGAACCAATGTCTCAACCAGTGATAGACATGTAAAGCCTGTCTGTGACAGCATTCCTCACACTCTACCATTTTCAAACCCCTTAGCACACGACAACTACAAGAGGGAGGAATATAGAAAGATATTATTGACTGGCATAGATGCAGTATTTACAGTGATGACCTTTTCTCTGGTCACAGGTAATCCAGAACTCCATGCATGTGCCAGCATCCTTCTCCGCCTCAGTCCACGGTCTGTCACAGGGCTTAGGTGTATAACAGGCACTTAGAAGCTGTTTTGGATTCTAAAGGAAAAAATAAACCATCAAATCCTCACTTGGGTCCATGAGGTAACTACAAGGAAGGATGAAAGTCTGGCATCTCAGGTTTCCTCTTGTGTCTGTGTCCTGTTGTTTGTTTCAGACCCCTGACTCCACCTGCATACCTGTGAGAGTCAATCAAGGAATGACGGTCCATGTAAAAAAGCAGCTCCTGCTAAACTACAAGCCATGACTGCCAGAAAATGAGATAGAAGGAAGGCTGCCTGTAGATCTTCTCCTCTCTCTGTTCCAGCAGATCCAATTCCCACTCTAAACCCCAGCTATACAGCAGAACAGTCTGTACTACCTTTCCTGCCCCTGCCTCCATCTACTGTGTTTCCCACAGATCTTCCCTTTCTAACCTCACTCTCCACACTTGTTGCTTTGATCCAAAAACAAACTTCCGTAGTCTCTCCTGATAACCAAAGGGCAGCTCCTCCCAGGGCAGCAATTAGGCTGAAAGCAGACACACAGCTCTCGTACTGTTCATGAGACCAAGTCCTATCAGTTTCATCCCCAGTTCTGGAGCAGGAAACCAGCTGTGTTCTCCCTTTCCTTTCTGACCCCATCCCCATGGATCATAAAGACCTTCACCTCCAACCTTCCTCCCCCTACTCATGCCAGTATTCCAGCCCCTGTCAACAGCAGACATTCCCAGTGACCACACCAGCTGAACAGGCCAGGAAATTAAGCAACCCACAGCCATCACACTCTATGAAAATAGAAAATAATCAGACACCAAGGAACAAAACACCCACACAATGCAGACAAATCAGACATCAGCATCTAGCATTGTAATCGTCCCAAACCCTGATGCCTACATGCCAGTGTAAAAACACAATCCATATCAGCCAGGGCAAGATGTCTCCACTAGATCCCAGCTATCCTTGCATGACAGGCCCTGAATATTCAAACACAGCTGAAGAACAAGAAAAAGTTTTTAACACAGCCTATATGAAAATGACAGAGCTCCTTGTAGATAAAATCAATAAATCCCTTGAAGACATCAGGAAAACAGAAAAAAGACAGTGGAATGAAATGAATAACACTGTTCAAGACCCGAAATTGGAAATAGAATCAAAAAGGAAAACCAAACTGAGGGAACTGTGGAAATGAAAAATTTGGGAAATCTAACAGGTACCTTCAGATGCAAACTTCCATAGAAGAAGACAAGAGATGGAAGAGAGAATCTCAGGCACTGAAGATACTATAGAAGAAATGGATGTGTTGGTGATAAAACATCTGGAGTGTAAATAAAAAAGCAAACAAAACACTCCTGACACAACACATCCAGGAAAACTGGTACACTAACAAAATACCAAATCTGAGAATAATCAGTATAGTAGAATAGTGGTTCTCAACCCTCCTAATATTGTGCCACTTTAACATAGTTCCTCAGGTTGTGGTGACCCATAACCAAAACAACATTTTGTTGCTACTTCATGAGTGTAATTTACATGCTCATATGTGCCCCTTGTGAAAGAATCCTTCGATATCCTTACCAAATTGCTTATGACCAACAGGTTGTGAATTCCTGGTAGAGAGGAAGAAGAAGAAACCCATCTCAAAGCCCCAGAAATTGTTCTTAACAAAATCATAAGAGAACTTCCTAACTAGAAAAACAAGATGCCTATAAAGGTAAAAGAAGCATACAGAACACCAAACAGTTTGGAGTGGAAAAGAAACCAATAACGTACAGAACAAAAATAAAGAATATTAAAAGCTGCCAGGGAAAATGACCACATAGCATATAAAGGAAGGCCTGTTAGGAATATACTTGAGATATCAATAGAGACTCTTAAAGCCAGAGGGGCCTGGACAGATGTGTTGCAGACTCTAAAAGACCACAGATACCCACTCAGAATACTTTCTTTGCACCCAGAGAAATTTTCAGTCACCATAGATAAAGACAATAAGATATTCCATGATAAATTTAAATTTAAACATCTATCAATAAACATCTACAGAAGGTGCTAGAAGGAAACCTCCAACACAAAGAGGCTGACTACATCCATGAAAACACAGGAATAAAATAATCTCAGTGCAGCAAAATCAAAACAAGGGATGGACACACACACACTTCAGCACCAGGAACAATAAAATAACAGGAATCAACAACCATTAGTCACTCACCTCTCTCAATATCAATGGGCTCAATCCCAAAATAAAAAGACACAGACTAACACAATTGATGGAAAAACTGCTTTCACACTTCTGCTACATTCAAGAAACACATCAAGGAGGGATATTACCTCTGGGTAAAGGCTTGGAAAATGATGCTCCATGCAAATGGACCCCTGTAGAAAGCTGGTGTAGCCATATTAAAATCTAACAAAATATACATAAAACAAAATCAATTAGAAGAGATAGGGAAGGACACTACATCCTCAAAATAAAAACCCACCTAGATGACATTGCAATTCTTATCATCCATGCAAACCAAACACCAGCGCGAACAAGTTTGTAAAAGAAACACTACTACAGCTTAAATCACACATTGAACCTCACACATTGGAAATGGTAGACTTTACTATCACACTCTCACCAATAGATAAGCCACACAGACAAAAACTAAATAGAGTAATAATTGAACTCACAGACATGGTAAATCAAATAAGACTGAACATATATTTGCAGACCATTTAAACAAAACACAAAAGGATGTATCTGTATCTCTGCACCTGATGGAACTTTCTCCAAAATTGATCATATCCTTGAACAAAAAGTAAGACATAAAACATACAAGAAAATTGAAATGACTCCCTGGACCCTATCTAACAACCACAGATTAAATCTGGATATCAACAAGAACAATAACAACAAAACTAGAAAGCAAACAAACTCATGGAACCTGAACAACAACACTAATGAATTAAAAATGCATCATGTCTAGTGATGATGGTTCATGTCTTTGATACCAGCACTCAGAGGAGAGGCAGAGGCAGTTGGATGGCTTGGAGTTTCAGGCCAGCTGGTCTACAAAGCAAGTTCCTGGGTATCTAAGACTGTTAACCAAAGAAACCCTGTCATGAAAAATCAAAAACAAAAAAAAGAAAAGGGAAGGAAATTGGATTATGAATGAAATTCAGAAAGAAATTAAAGGCATTCTAAACTAAATAAAAATAAACACACAGCATACACAAACTTAGGAGAAATAATGAAAACAGTGCTAAGAGAAAAGATTCTATAATTCAGGGCCTACATTAAAAAATTGGAGTGATCTCATACTAGCATCTTAACAGCACTCCAGAAATCTCTAGAACAGAAAGAAGTAAGCACAGCAAAGGGGAGCATTTGCCAAGAAATAATCAAACTCAAGGTGGAAACCAATAAAGTAGAAACAAATGGAACAATTTCAAAAATAAATGAAACAGTTTTTTTTTAAAAAGAACGCCACAAGACAGACAAACCTTCATGCAAACTAACTAAAAGGAGAGAGAGAAGTTCCTAAATGAAAAAAAATCAAAAACTAAAAGGTACACAGAACAGCAGACAGTGAGCAAATCCAGAGAATCCGAGGGCATAGTTCAAAAACCCGTACTCCAACAAATTGAAAAATCTAAGAGAAATATATCATTTTCTCAATAGGTACCACTTATCAAAAGTAAATAAAAAACCAGATAAACAATCTAAGTAGAATTACAACCCATAGAGAAATAGAAGAAGTCATTAAAGTCGCTCATTCAAAAACAAAACAAAACAAAAACAAAAACGAAACAGGGTTAGATGGTTTTAGGAAAGAAGTCGACCAGATTTTGAAAGAAGACTTAAAGAAGCCAGTGACCTTCAAATTATTCCATAAAGTACAAAGAGAAGGAGAATTACCCAATTAATCTTGTGAGGCTGCAGTTACCCTGATATCCAAACCACATAAAAACTACAAAATGAAATGGAGTTACAGAACAATTTCTGTTATGAACATAGACCTCAAAATACTCAATAAACTCTTTGCAAAATGAATCCAAGAACATGTCACAAAGACCATGCAGCATGATCAAGTAGGCTTCATCGAAGATTTACTGGGATGGTTCAACATACAAAAATCAGTAAATGTAATCCATCATATAAACCGAGTGAAAGATAAAACCCTATGATCATCTCAATAAATTCAAAATGAAATCTACCGACAACATGCAATACCCCTTCATGATAATCGTCTTAGATGGATTAGGGATATAAGGGAATTGCCTTAATATACTAAATTAATATACTAAAGACAGCTTGCAGTAAGTCAGTAGCCACTATCAACATAATGGAGAGAAAATCAAAGAAATTCCACTACAATCAAGAACAAGATAAAGTTGTCCACAGTCTCCATCCCCATGCAATACAGTACTAGAAGTCTTAACTAGAGCAGTAAGTTGACTGAAGATCAAATTGGAAAAGAAAGAGTCAAAGCACTGTGATTTGCAGACATGATAGCTTAAATAAGTGACCCTAAAATTACACATGAGAATCCCTACAGCTGATAAACACATTCAGCAAAGTGTCTTGATTTGCAACTAAACCAAAGAAATCAGTAGCTCTCCTATACACAAAGGAAAATCATATGGCCCTGAACAAAACTCAAGTCCAAGTCCATGAAAGACTTCAACATAAAACCAGATACATTGAACCTGACAGAAGAGAAAATTGGGGCATAACCTTGAAAACATTAGTACAGTGATATTGTGTTTATGATCTAACAGATAAAGTTTGTCTGAAGATGAGAGTACAAAGCTAGCCACAGGAGTCAGACATAATAATCAAAACCACAAACATACAGAATAAAGAGAAAATATTAAGAGCAGCAAAGGAAAAAGGTCAAGTAACATAAAGGCAAACCTATCAGAATTACACCTGACTTTTCCATGGAAACTGTGAAAGCCAGAAGGTCCTGGATAGATATTCTACCTACCGTAAGAGACCACGGATGCCAGCCCAAACTACTATACCCAGAAAAGATTTCAATCAATATAGATGGAGAAAACAAGATATCCCATGACAAAACCAGATTCAAACAATAGATATCCACCAATCCAGCCATATAGAAAGTTCTGGAAGGAAAACTGCAACAAAGGAAGTTAAGTACAACCAGAAAAATATAGGCAATAGATAATCCCACTATACCAACAGCCAAAAGAAAAATGGGGTGGAAACCCACACACAATTTCGCCACCACCAACAAATCCAAAACAAACAAGAATGAACAATCAATGGTCGTTAATATCCCTCAATAATAATGCTCCTAACTCGCCTATAAAAAGACACAGGTTTCCGGGTGGCGCTCACCTTTAATCTCAGCACTAGGGAGGCAGAGGCAGGCGGGTCTCTGTGACTTCGAGGTCACCCTGATCTACAGAGCGAGTGCCAGGATAGGCTCCATGGCTAGACAGAGAAACCCAATCTCGAAAAACCAAAAAAAAATAATAATAATAATTAAAAAAATAAAAATAAATAAAAAAGACACAGATCAGAAGGCAGAATGAATCCTTCTGTTACATACAAGAAACATACCTCAACTTCAAAGACAGATGGTACCTAGGAATTAAGTGTTGGGAAAAGACTTTCCAGTGAGATGGACCCAAGAAACAATCGGGGGTAGCAATACTAATATCCAACAAATTGGACTTTAAAGTGAAATCAATCAAAAGAGGTGAAGGAGGTCACTTCATGCTCATCACAGGAGAAATCCATCAGGATGAAGTCTCAATTCTGAACATTTAAGCCCCAAATATAAAGGTATCCAAGTTAGCAAAACAAACATTACTAAAACTCAAATCACATATAAAGCCTCACAAACTGATAGTGGGAGATTTCAAAACCCCACTCTCTCCACTAGATAGGAACACCAGACAGAAACTTAACAAAGAAACAAAGGAACTAATAGAAGTTCTGGCACAATTGGGTTTAACAGATATCTATAGAACATTCCATCCAAATATAAAAGAATATATCTTCTTCTCAGTGCCACGTACAACCTTCTCTAAAATTGGCCACATACTTGGCAACATAGCAAACCTCAACAGGTACAGAAAAGTTAAAATAACCCCCTGTATCTTATCAGACCACCATGCTTTAAAGTTAGAATTCAGCAACACAAATTGCAGGAAACCTACAAACGCATGGAAATTAAATAAGGTCCAATTGCACGATTCCTGGGTTGAGGAAGAAATAAAAAAAAAGAAATTAAAGATTTCCTAGAATTCAATAAGAATGTGGACACAACATACCCAAACTTATGAGACACTTTGAAAACAGTGCTAAGAGGAAAGTTCATAGCACTAAGTGCCCATATGAAGAAACTGGAGAATACTCACACAAGAGAAATAACAGCACAACAGAAATCTCTAGAATACAAAGAAACCAATCCACCCCGGAGGAGTAGACGCCAGGAAATAATCAATTTGAGGGCTGAAATCAACAGAGTGAAAACTAGGAGAACAATACAAAGAATCAATATAACAGAGTTGGTTCTTCGGGAAAATCAACAAGATAGACAAACCTTTATCCAAGCTTACCAAACGACAGGGAGTGAACAGGCAAATTAATAAAATCAGGAATGAAAAGGGGTACATAACAACAGACACAGAGGAAATACAGAGAATCATCAGGTCATACTTCGAACACCAGTATTCCTCAAAATTCGAAAATCTAAAGGAAATGGACAATTGTCTGGCCAGATTTCACCTACCAAAATTAAATCAAGAACAGATAAGCAACTTAAATAGACCTGTAACCCCTAATGAAATAGAAGCAGTCATCAAGTCTCCCAACCAAAAAAAGCTCAGGACCAGATGGCTTCACTGCAGAATTATACCAGAAATTCAAGGAACAGCTAATACCAATTTTCCTCAAAATATTCCACACAATAGAAGCAGAAGGGTCATTGCCAAACTCTTTTTACAAGGCTTCATTAACCTTGGTACCCAAGCCACACAAAGACACAACTAAGAAAGAGAACTACAGACCAATATCCCTCATGAACACTGATGCAAAAATACTGAATAAAATACTGGCAAATCAAATCCAAGAACACATCAGAGAAATCATCCAGCATGATCAAGTAGGCTTCATCCCAGGGATGCAAGGATGGTTCAACATAAGAAAATCCATCAATGCAATCCACCATATAAACAGACTGAGAAAGAAAAACCACATGATCATCTCACTAGATGCCAAAAAAGCCTTTGACAAAATCCAACACCCCTTCATGATAAAGATCTTGGAGAGAACAGGAATAATAGGAATGTATCTAAACGTGATAAAAGCAATATACAGCAAACCAACGGCCAACATCAAACTAAATGGAGAGAAACTCAATGCAATTCCTCTAAAATCAGGGATAAGACAAGGCTGTCCACTCTATCCATCCTCTTCAATATTGTACTTGAAGTTCTAGCTAGAGCAATAAGACAACAAAAGGACATCAAGGGAATACAAATTGGAAAAGAAGAAGTCAAACTTTCGCTATTTGCAGATGATATGATACTCTACATAAGTGACTCAAAAAACTCTACCAGGGAACTCCTACAGCTGATAAACACCTTCAGCAAAATGGCAGGATACAAGATTAACTCAAAAATCAGTAAGCCTACTATATACAGATGATACATTTGTGGAGAAAGAAATCAGAGAAACATCACCCTTTACAATTGTCACAAACAACATAAAATACCTTGGGGTAATGCTAACCAAAAAAGTGAAAGACTTGTACCATAAGAATTTTGAGTCTTTAAAGAAAGAAATTAAAGAAGATACCAGAAAATTGAAGGATCTCCCATGTTCTTGGATAGGTAGGAGCAACATAGTAAAAATGGCAATCTTGCCAAAAGCAATCTACAGATTCAATGCAATCCCCATCAAAATCCCAGCACACTTCTTCACAGACCTTGAAAGAACAATTCTCAACTTCATATGGAAAAATAAAACACCCAGGCTAGCCAAAACAACCCTGTACAATAAAGGAACTTCTGGAGTCATCACCATCCCTGACTTCAAGCTCTATTACAGAGCTATAGTCTGGAAAACAGGTTGGTATTGGCACAAAAATAGACAGGTAGACCAAAGAATGAAGTTGAAAACCCTGTCACACACCTATGAACACCTGATTATTGACAAAGAAGCTAAAAGTATACAATGGAAAAAGAAAGCATCTTAAACAAATGGTACTGGCATAACTGGATGCTGGCACGTAGAAGACTGCAGATAGATCCATGTCTATCGCCAAGCACAAAACTTAAATCCAAATGGATCAAAGACCTCAACAGAAATCCAGCTACACTGAACCTATTAGAAGACAACGTGGGAAATATCCTTGAATTAATTGGTACAGGAGACGGTGTCCTCAACATTAAACCAGTAGCACAGACACTGAGATCAACAATTGATAAAGGGGACCTCCTGAAACTGAGAAGCTTCTGTAAGGCAAAGGACACAATCAGCAAAAAATGGCTGCCCACAGACTGGGAAAAGATATTCAGCAACCCCACATCTGACAGAGGGCTGATCTCCAAAATATACAAAGAACTCAAGAAGCTAGTCTCCAAAACACCACACAACCCAATTAAAAATTGGGGTACAGAGGATCTGGAGGAGCCAAAATCATTCACAGAACACTGTTCGAAATGTGCTGCTGTCTCGTGGGGCCTTATTGATGAAGGCAAATACTATTGTACTTCCCACCACAATGTCACAGATCCATCTGAGGAAGTTGTAAGCACTGATGTCATTCCTAATACCAAGATCAACTCCATTAGCAGGGGGCTGAGAAAGAGAAGCAAGCATGAAAAAGCCTGGGATTGGTATGTGTGTGAAGGTTTTCAGTGCATACTATACCACCAGGCAGAAGCACTGAAGACCCTGGGAGTAGGCGCAGAGCTAAAGAATGAAGTTTTGCACAATCCTTGGAAGTGCTACATTCAGAAGAGCAAGCAGGCCTATTGTAAAAACCCAGTTCATACAAGAGGATGGAAAGCCAAGGTATTGGAAGATAATCTCCAGAGTTCAGACTGCGCCAGTGAACTTGAGCTGCTAAGTGACACCCTTGAAAGTAGAGCAGAGTTCCAGTCTGACCCCCAGATTCCAAAGCCTTTCCCTCTTGTCAAAGCATCCCCAAAGTCAGAAGCAGCAGATGTCTGTTCCGGATCTGTGGATGGAGTGGAATACTCGAGTGGAAGGAGAAGGTTGTCCTGAAGATGACTGTGCCCAGGACCCTTGCTCTCTGCTACCTGTCCTTGCTCTGACAGAGAGAGACAATTACCCTTTCATACCTTTTGAGGTTTGTAGAAGAGGACTGTATCCTGTACGTAAATGCTTTTCAGCTTTTTCCAGAAGAGATGAAAGTGTATGGTTGTGACAAAGGCATCTTTGCTGTAGAGTCTTGGCCTGACTACGAAGACATCTATAAAAACATGATTGAAGTTGCCATATTTGTAGATTTGCCTCGTTTTCCAGATGCAACTGAAGACTGCTATCTTCATTCCAACATCTTGTGTATGAAGTACTTATTGGAGCTCAATCTCCCCGACGAAATGCATAGTTTAACCTGCCAAGTGGTAAAGATGACTGGAATTGGAGAAGTGGATTTTCTGACGTTTGATCCTATAGCTACAAAGAAAAAGGACAGTTAAATATGATGTGCAGGCTGTGGCTGTCATCGTGGTTGTGTTGAAACTGCTCTTTTTGCTGGATGACAAATTAGAATGGTCCTAATCTAGTCTTGCTGAAGCGTATAATGAAGAATACAGAGAAGGTGAGCCACAGTTTGACTTCAGAAAATGGTACTAAGTTGTGAAGAAAACTTTTGATGAGAAAAGACAAAAACGGGAGGAAGCAAGAGCCAAATATTCTTGGAAACCAAAAGACCGATCTACCGTTCACACATCGACAAGTCAGTCGCGTATAAGAGAAGAGAAATGGTGGAGCATCTTCAAAAGCAGTTTAGTGCCCTGGTTAGTTCAACACCTGTGGCTGAAAAGAAGGACCCTTCGAGTTTTCAGTTCAACTGGACAGGAGGAGACACTGGTAGCCCTTGTTTCCATGGACACAGCCTCCAGGGACTCCTGAGAACAACAGGCCAGTCCTTGATAACCAAGAACTCACTGTATTGGCTAAGTACCTAAAAATTCTGCAAAAGCTATTGTAAACATGTGACAACGTATGAATAATCCAATTTTTCTCTGTGTTACCAGTTTATACTAAGTATCTTCTCATTCTTACTAAGAATAAAGACCTCTGTTCTCCAAGAAGAAGTGAGCTTAATTGAAAAGAATTTTTTTGAAAAGAAATACAATGAATTAAAAAGGAGATCAAGACACTGAGAACTAGAGAGGTGCTTGCGTGGAAGGATGTTCTCTAGGAAGAACATTGGATCTTAGTGCCACAGTCCAGGGAATTGTGGGAAATACAATTATTGTACACACACACACATATTTACATGTGTCTTTATATGCATTGTAAAATAGGTGAACTTTGAATTATTTTCATAAGTGCTTTTTTCAGAAAATTAAAACATTACATAAATAAAAAATTTGGGGTACAGAACTAAATAGACAATTCTCAATAGAGGAATCTAAAATGGCTGAAAGACACATAAGAAAGTGTTCAACATCCTTAGCCATCAGGGAAATGCAAATCAAAACAACTCTGAGACACCATCTTCTGTCAGAATGGCTAAAATCAAAAACACCAATGATAGTTTATGCTGGAGAGGATGTGGAGAAAGGTGACACTCCTCCACTGCTGGTGGGAGTGCCAACTTGTACAGCCACTTTGGAAATCAGTATGACGGTTCCTCAGGAAAATAGGAATCAGTCTACCACAAAATCCAGCAATTCCACTCTTAGGCATATACCCAAAAGAAGTACATTCATACAACAAGGACATCTGTTCAACGATGTTCATAGCAGCATTATTTGTAATAGCCACAACCTGGAAGCATCCTAGTTGCCCCTCAACTGAAGAATGGATAGAGAAAATGTGGTACATTTATACAATGGAGTACTACTCAGCAGAAAAAAAAAAACAATGGAATCTTGAAATTTGCAGGCAAATGGATGGAACTAGAAGAAACCATTCTGAGTGAGGTAACCTAATCACAAAAAGACAAACAGGGTATGTACTCACTCATATATGGATTTTAGACATAGAGCAAAGGATTACCAGCCCACAATCCACACAGGCAGAGAAGCTAGGAAACAAGGACTCTAAGACAGACATACATGGTCCCCCGGAGAAGGGAAAAGGGACTAGATCTCCTGAACAAATTGGGAACATGAGTGGAGGGGAGAGGAAGCTAGGAGAATGAGAAGGGGAGAAGAGGAGGGGTGAGGAAGACATGAGAGAGCAGGAAGGTTGAGTCAGGGGAAGAATAGAGGAAAACAAGACAAGAGATACCATAATAGAGGGAGACATTTTAGGTTTAAAGAGAAATCAAGCACTAGGGAAATGTCTGGAGATCTACAAAGATGACACAGAGGAGAGGCTACCTAAAATACCTTCCCCTGAGCATGAAATTGATGACAGACTTAACTGCCATTCTATAGCCTTCATCCAGCTGCTGGTGGAAGTAGAAGCAGACACCCACAACTAATCACTGAACTGAACTGGAATTTAGTTGCAGAGAAGGACGAGTGACAGACGTCCAGACCAGGCTGGTGAAACCCACAGAAACAGCTGACCTAAACCACGGGGAGCTCTTGGTCCCCATACTGATAGCTGAGAAACCAGCATGGGACTGACTGATCCAGACCCCAGGAACGTGGGTGTCAGTGAGGAGACCTCGGAAATCCATGGGGCCTCCTGTAGCAGATCAATACTTATTCCCTAGCATAGGTGTGGACTTTGGGAGCCCATTCCACATAGAAGGATACTCCCTGAGCCATGACACATGGTGGTGTGCTTATGCCCTAGCCCAAAGGATATGACAGACTCTGAAGACCCCTCCTATGGAAAGCCTCACACTCCCTGGGGAGCAGAAAGGGTATGTGATAGGTAGAGTTTTAGTTGGGGGGGTGGTAGAGGAGGAGGGGAAGGAGAGGGAAATTGGATTGTCATGTAAAACAATCTTGTTTCTAATTCAAATAAAAAATGAAAGAAAAAAGCAGATACATTGAACCTGACAGAAAAGAAAATTGGGGCATACCCTTGAACACATTATTGTGGTGATATTGTGTTTATAACCAACAGATAAAGCTTGTCTGAAGATGAGAGTGCAAAGCTAATCACAGGAGTCAGACATCCAGGCCAGGCACTGTTGGTGCACACCTTTAATCCCAGCACTACAGAAAAATATATGTGGGGAGGAGACAGGATTGTAGTGTATACAGTTTTCAGTCACTATGAGGACAAGTTTGCCCCAGCCTCGGTAGAGATAAGAACTCTCTGGTGGTGGACTGTTTTGCTTTTCTGATCTTCAGCTGGAACCCTACAATCTGCTTCTGCATTTTATTATTCATGCTAAATATTGGCATAAGTGACAATTGCCTGAATAGAACACATTAACACAGAAACTAAGATCGACAACTAATAAAAGAGACCCCATGATATAGTGATATATGAAACTGAAAATATTCTGTAAGGCAGAATGTAATTGCAAGTTTTTCTCTGTCTCAAATGATCCCACTCTAACACTTTCCCTCCCAGCCTTGGGTCCCCATTCCAGCTTATGAACTGATTGTTTAGAGGCTAATATTAAATTATAATTGTTTGGCCAATGACTCATGAATATTACTCACTGGTTCTCTTTTCAATTAACCCATTTCTATTAGACTATGTATTGCCACAAGGCAGTTCCTTACTGTCACTGCACCAGCATATTGCTACTGTGGCAGCTACACAGTGGCTCCTGACTCTGCCTTCTTTCTCTCTGTAACTCTGTTTGCATTTCCTGCTTGCTATATTTTACTTGGCCATTGGTCAAAACAGCTATATTCATCAACCAACAAAAGCAACACATATTTGCACCATACAGAAGGACATCTCCTATCATGAGAGGACACAAACAATTGGACAAAACAGCAGAATGTAGAGTGGGGAAATAGTTTTTTAACAACTCCACAATGAAACATTACATGGCATTTAAAATGACATCATGGAATTTGCAGGCAAATGGGTGGTACTAGAAATAACTCATCCTGATTGAGGCAAAAAAGACCCAGAAAGATAATTATGGTATGCACTCACCTGTAAGTGTAAAGTGGCTTTTAAGTAAACAATAAGCTGTGGGCAGTGGTGGATCAAGTCTTTTATCCTTGCACTTGGGAGGCAGAGGCAGGTGGATACCTGTGAGATCCAGGTCAGCCTGTTCTACGTAGTGAGTTCTAGGACAGTCAGAGCTGCACAAAGACATCCTGTCTCAAAATTTTTTTTAAAAAAATCATGAAAAAGTAAATGATAACAAAGTTACAATCCTTAGACCCAGACACGTTAGGTAAAGAGGCGAGGTCTAGGTGGGGATACATGAATCTCCTCGAAGGGAGAAATAGGGATTTTAAGGGCAGACTGGGAGCAGGGATAGGCACTAATTGGGATGGGGCATTTGGGGTGGGGGAGGTGGTGGAGGGAGCGACTGTGGGGCCTGAAAGCTGGAACTGGGGTGCACTTGGGGGTTGATATGGAAACCTTGTGCATTGCAAATTTCCTGGAATTTTTGAAGGTGATCCTATTGAGGATTCCCAGTAATGGTGAAATGGATACCGAGTCTCAAGTACCCATCACCAACCTTGCAGTGGTGGGACTGGGTTACATTCAATTGAGTTCTTGGCCTAGGGATGCTCATGGAAATCCTCAACCCAGGCTGTTTCTAAGACAAAGAAATGGTTGCACTCTGAAAATTTTATGCCCCCACTGCTGAGGATAACAGCTATTCAACTCATTGAACATAGAGAAGTCAAACTGCTGCCTACAAGGAACTTTCACTCCTTTGTTCTAGTCTCTTTGGTGCAGGAAGGAAATCTGGCTAACAAAGGGAAGGCTAATAAAAGGGAAACATGGTCACCAAGGCAGCCACAAAACATATCACTTACATTCTGTCCTGCCTGCAAAATATGCCAAGGCAATGGTGACACAGAAAATGTCAGAGTTGACAACCAATATCTCATTTGACATAAGGCCCACTCCACAAGAAGGAACCCACACATGTCCTATGTAGATAACCAAGTACCAGAGACTAGACAGCCCAGAGTCCTAGGGTAAATACAAACAATACTGATCTAAACTATCAATAAAATATTTTCAAATGACATCCTGCTATATTCATAGCTCAGTGTTTCAGCCAGTCATTTTCAGAGGGGCCTCCTCTGGCAGCTGATGGGAACATATGTAGAGTCCAACAGCAAGGTGTTATGTGGAGAGACTATAAATGGAGTTCTCTATCACATCTCTCCCATCAGAGCTTGGGAAATCCATGGAAGTGGAGGCTAAAGATTGTAAGAGCCCCAGGGGATGCAGCACACCAGCTGAAGAAGGCCCTTTGGATCAACTAAACAAGGCACATATGAGTTCACAGAGACCGAAATAGCAAGTACAGGGCCCACCTGGATCTACACCAGGTCCTCTGCAAATGTATTATACCTATAGGCTTAGTATTAATATGGGTCTCCTGATTGTGAGAACATGGGGGTCTCTGAATCTTGTGCCTGCTATTGGGACTCTTCTCCTGTTGGGCCACCATGTCCATCTTTGATATGGTAGTGTTCCCTTTACCATATTATATATATTTTTTGTTCAGTTGTTGTCTCTTAGAAGCCTGTTCTTTTCTAACGAGAGACAGAAAGAGAGTGGATCTTGAGGAGAGGAGAATTTGTGAAATTGGAAAGAGTAGAGGGAGGGGAATCCATAATCAGGATGTACTATATGAAAAGAGAATTTACTTTCCATAAAAGAAAAAAAAACTGTGGCATGAAGCTGATGTTTGGAGTGTATTGGAAAGTTACTGAATCAAGAGAAAACTACCAAGTACAATATACTCGCCCTGGAAGTGACCGTCAGAACAATAGAGGACCTCCCTGTTTGGTAAGGATGAGACCAGCCTCACCCCACAGATTCCTAAAGGACTAAATCTTTCTGGGGATCCACAGAAAAAGGAGGAACTCTTGGCCACAGATTAGATATGAGGGAATAGGCACCCAATGACCCGGGGGTGGAGAAAAATGTGGTTTCTCTGCTCCATCCTCTGGAGAATGGCAGCAAGGGTAGCCTGCCTGGAAAAGGGGCAAGGCAGGAAGAATGAGTTCTTAGGGATCAAGTCCCCTTGCCCTGAAGGAGCTTTCACTGAATCCACACAGCAAGAATAAGAGCATCTCATTTCCCAGGGGGAATCTAGTGGATTATTCTCTTTTGCCTTTGCCTTCAGATCCCACCACAGTGTTAGCATGGCCAGGGTGTATACTTTGCAAGTAGTAAGACATTCTTTGCACAAAGTTCCACATGGAACTCCCGACCTCTGTCTTGAGGTACAGTGAGTATGATCCGGATTATTGGATCTTAAAGAACAGTTATCCATTCTGAGACTGACCATTTGCTGAGCAGTTCCACGAGGCATTAGGAAATAGTCTCTTAATTGTTTAAATAAGATGTCACAAGGCTCTGGGTCACCTCAAAGAACAGCCTGATGGCTGGAGAGTAGTGGCCTTTGCATTTATTTTCTGTTCTCTTTCTCTCTCTCCATCTCTTTGTCATGCTCTCCACAAGTTCTGTACACCATTCGGAAGAGATGACTATGGTTGAGTGTGTTCCCTAATGCTCACAGGAGGGAAGCTTTGTCTTGTGAAGAGCAGTGACAGGAGTTGGTGTGATGTTTGCACATGGGGCTATTGGGAAAGATGTGAACTTAAGGCCAGTTTGCCTTCAGAAGGTCTTTTATGTATGTCTGTGTGGTTTCTGTGGATGTCCTATGTGAGCAGACACACATTTGGAGTGGGGAACACATGCCCAAGGGGAAGTGTGCAATGGTTAGACTTCCACACATGCTTCAGTACTTGGCCACCTTGTTCCTGGAGGTGGTCTTTCTATGATTAGTCTGGGCTTGCTGAACAGTGATCCCAACTGGCCCATCCACCAGTCTCTGCCTCACCAGATCTACGAACCTGATGGTAAGCTGTCATGACTGACTTTTCTCGCTGAAATCAGGCACTCATGTTTGTACTTCAAGCACTATTAGAGTCTGAGCTAAATCCCCAGTCTCCAAATGGCCTTTCACAGAGCAGGCCTTTCTCTGAGCCTAAACAGGATTTACATTTGCTGTCTGAATTGTTGAGTTCAAATGTGCACCTGCTCTTGGACATGAACGTATACAAAAATTTTGAGCATCCCAGATTGATGTTGAAGGGCTTAAAAGAAAAAGTTGGCCACAAATTTAGATGGGTAGGGACGTTTGGGTAGATCTTGGAAGAGTTGGGGAATAGGGGTGAAGGTTATGAAAACAAGTTTTATGAAAATCTCAAAGAACATGTAATAATGATAATTTTAAAGGCATTTGATAGAGGTCATGGCCCCTAAGTATCTCTCTCATTTCCTGTCTCAATGGGTGTGCTATCACCCTGCCATATGCAGTCCTATAAAGAGGTGAAACATTGCAGCTTGGGCTCTCAGCCTCCAAAACTGTGACTGAAATAATTTTGTGAATGAGGTTTGCAGTATAGTCATTCACTCCTGAAAGTACAGTTTCATTAGGAGTAATTCTTTTCAGCCAGCAGGTATGCATGCCAGGGTGTTAGTAGTTACCTTAGATTTCTTGGATCTACACTGTAAAGCTTCTCTCTGATGATTATATAGCAGAGGGATTCTAGGAAATAGAAGACATGAAAATGCAAGACCAGGGAATCACAAAAAAGACAAGATGGTAAAGTGATGTGTGCCCAAACCTTTTGACCTGAGTAGAGTTCTGGGAACCCATGTGTTAGAAGAAGAGAACAGAACAGACTCCCTGTGTTGTTCTCTAATATTCACATAAGTGTGTCATGACATGCACATGTATGAACACACACACACACATACACACACACACATACACACACACACACACACACTTTTGAAATGTACAAATATAATCTGAAAAATTGGAAATTATATTCTGGAACGCATGTGGATTAACAGGTGACACCATCTTCAGGTGCCCGGGTGTCCAGTTGCTCTGGTACCTAGAACATGAGGAACCCAGTTTGCTTACTCTGCCCAGTGCCATTCCTCAGCCCAGCACTACGACAACAAAGAACAAAATGATCCTACAGGCTGACAGAGACCCCAAGTATCGCTTGCTGGTGAGCCTTTTCTTCCTATAGACGTGCATAGTACTCTAAAATGTGATGATCCTACTTGAATCCCCTCAATTGACTGGACTGAAAGAAACCTTGCACCCCATGTCTCTCACTCAAAGAGAGCTAGACAGGATACAAAATGCTGAGTTGCTTTGTTCTAAAGCTTTCTTTCTTTGTTCTCAAAACTGTTGGAAGTAATCTGCACACTGTGTCACCATGTTGGAACAAGCCTGCCTCTAGATGAATGTGCCCAGAACTCTTCCCAGAGGACTCCCCTTAGTAGCTGCAAGGAAAAGATTCCAATCAGGCAAGCAGCAGTCCCATTTGGACAGTGAGTATATGAGCCCAAATGCCATTAATATTACTGGAGGTGTGTGCGCTTGGGGAACATGGTCTTGCTGGAAGGGTGTCTATCAGGTAAACAGGGTAGGCATATTGATGAACTTAAAGCAATGTTTCTTTCTATGCCTTTTCTCCTAGTGTCCATGGTTTTGGTCCCTAAACTCCCACAATTCCCTGAAGCCCTATAGATGGCAAATTGATTGTAGAAGGAGAGGCTTTTCCCTCCCACAATTTCATCTGTGTTATGTACCCAAACATCACAAAGCAAGGAAATCCACTGAAGTCTGAAGTTGTTGAGTGATTTCAAGTGGCTCCCCTGGCATTAACACTGCTGGAGCCCAAACCTCAGACCAGGCTCAGTAAGCCAACCGTGAACACAAATGTTGAGGGTTACCATCAAGAAGTAGGCAAAGGTGTAACCCCATAAAGATGTTCTTTCCAAGGAAATCACCAACAAATATTCACCCCACCTGCACAACACTCTGTTTTCCATGGCTCCTGTGTTTCTTGTGCACCTCAGGCCAGGGCTCATCAGGAGACCTCACAATGAATGGGGATGATTGCAGGTAAGGTGACTCTCTCAGTTAGGGCTTTCTTGATGTGGAGAGACACCATGCCCAACCCTTACAAAGAAAACCTTTAACTTAGGCTGGCTTACACTTCAGAAGTTTAGTCCATTATTTTCATGGTGGGAAGCATGGCAGAATGCAGGAAGACATGGTGCTGGAGAGGTAGCAAAGACTTCTACATCAGGATCTGCATGCAATAGGAAGGGACAGTGAGTGAGCCACCAGGCCTGGCTTGAGCTTCTGAGACACCAAAACCCACTACCAATTGACACAGTGCCTCCAAGGACACACCTACTCCAACAAGGCCACACCTCCAATAATACCACTCCCTATGAGTCTATGGGGGTTATTTTCATTCAGACCACCACAGTAGTGTAACACATCCCTTTGATTAGACTCACTCATGACTGTTTGCATTCAAAGATCACGTAGTCATTAAGAATGAGACTGAGCTGGGCATGGTAGGTCTTACCTTTAATGCCAGAATGTAGGACCTGGAGACAGAGAAATCTCTGAATTTTTTCTCACTCTGGTCATTAGGAAATTCTGGGATAGCAACAGGTATGTCGAGTAACTCAAAACAATAACACAAACAAAACATGACAGAGACTGAAGGCAGAATGCGTGGATTCTCCAATTGCATTCCAATAACTGCCATGCCCATTAAGCATGTTCCAAGCTATTTTTCCTTGCAGTTTGCTTTTCACATTGGTCACATGTGTACTGTGATGGCATCAAAATGCAGTGTGTTTCTGTAGGGTTGACCACAACAGACACATGTAAGTGGTGGAATTGGTCCATGATGCTGGGCATGCATAATGGAATGTCACACCTCAGGGTCATTCATCATGTTCTTGATCCTTTATAGAGAGGGAGCCACACAATGTTTGCCCTTCCCAGTCTTTAATTCCACCTGGGTCAGTGAGTTTCAGCAATGGAAGCCTACTTCTTTGATTCAATTTATTGATTTTGGGGATGAGCCTTGAATGGGTATTGTAATTCTAAGCTCCAAGATGGGATTCTGCTTGAAATCTATTTTTCATGCTTTTGATATCAAGTCTCGGGGTACATCTATGAGAGATTTTACTTGGAATGGAGCCCTAAAGTACAGCCACATGGACCTCACCCTGGCAAACAATCTATTTTGTCATCGTGAAAATGATATGACCATTTCCAGGATCCATAGTCAGGGAGGTGTATATGTATATGTGTATGTGGATGTGTATGTGTATGTTTATGTGTATGTATATGTGTGCATATATGTGTGTGTTTATATATGTATATATTTAATTTGTTTTTTTTACATTCTAATTCTAGTTCCTACTATCTCCTATATTCTTGCTCCCTGATCTTCACCTTATGCCTCCTTTTCTTTCAGAGAGATAAAGGCTTTCCATGGGGCATCACCAAAGTCCATCTCATCATCAGCTTGAGACAGAACCATGGCCCTCCCCCTATCTAGGCTGAGCAAGGTATCTCTCCATAGGAAATGAGTTCCATAAAGCCAGTTCATGCAATATTGTTAATGCTGCTCCCACTTCCATTGGCTCTACACACTTCCCACCCCATCCACTGTCACCTGCATTTAGCGGGTCTTATGCAAGGTCTCCAGCTGTCAGTCCAGAGTCAGTAAGTTCACACTATCTTGTTTCAGTTGTCTCTGTGGGTTTCCCCATCCTGGTCTTGACCCCTTTGCAGATTTTATCAGTCCCCCTCTCTTCAACTGGACTCCAAGGCTGTCAGTTGTGGATAGTTAGTTGTGGATCTCTGCATCTGCTTCCATCAGTTACTGGATGAATGTGTTGTCCTGACAATTATGGTAGACCTCAATCTGATTACAGGGGAAGGCCAGTACCTGCACCCTCTACACTATAATTTAGAGTTTTATCTGAGGTCATCCTTGTTTATTCCTGGGAATTGCCCTAGTGTGAGGTTTTTCCCACTAATCCATAATGGTTCACTCTGTCAAGATAATTCTTTCATTGATCTACCACTCTGTGCTTCACACAATGCAACCATGCTGTTCCCTCATGTTCACGTCCCCATTGCCCTTCCTACTGCCCCTCACTCTACCACCTCCCTCCCTCTCTCATGCTCCTGATTTACTCAAGTGAGCTTGTCTATTTCACATTTCCCCTTGCTAAGCAGATCCTTGTATGTTTCTCTTAGGGTCTTCTTTGTTACCAGGTACAACAGACAGTGAGGTCATCATACATACATACATACATACATACATACATACATACATACATATTCATGCTCACTTAACTTAGTGCTACATCCTCTATGTGAATATATGTTGTGAGAAGTTTCACAATATCCTTGGTTCTATGCAGAGAGAGAGGGAGGGAGGGAGGGAGGGAGGGAGGGAGGGAGGGAGGGAGGGAGAGAGAGGGGAGAGGGAGGGGAGAGGTGCTTTCTGGAATCTTGAGAATTCCCTTGTGTGACCATCAGACATGGATTCTGAGCAATGTTCCATTTCAGCAGTTTTGTGAAAGTACCCTGCACATGCACCACACCAGGGCCTCCAGCACAGAAAGAATAGCATCTGGGGCTTGGGAACCAGGGTCACACAGGTGTTCAGAGACCCTTCTCCTAGCACAAGGAGGAAAGGGTCTGCCAACCTGCACACTCTCACTGAAAATTCAATGGGTGATGTAGTTAGTGGCCAGAGCCTGTGTCCTTGTCCTCTGCATCTTTGCTTGTCACAAACAGGCTCAGAGCATCTTCAGGAGTACCCTAATACTGAGGATATAGTGAGCATGTCCCCTACACTGTTGCTTCAGGCTTGGATCCTGTAGAATGAGGCTGGTGATGTGGCAGTCTCCATGGGCACCAGCTCTCTCTCGTAGTAACCTAGGCAACCACCAGGATTCCATCCAGTCAGAAAAATCTCTTTTCTCCCAGGTTATTGACACAATAGTTTCAGGATGAGATTAATAACCTACACCTCGGCCACCACCTCCTGTCCCCATTCCTCACAGGGCCTCAAGCTGAGTCATGACAATTTAGGAACACGGATCATGAGAGAAAATCAGAATGGTGCAGTGGGGGAATGTCTGTCTCTTTCAAAATGGTTGGGAGAGGTTAGCATGGTGCAATCACACAGGTAAATGATGTGCAGTGATGAAATGCGTTGCCATGACATCACCATGAAAACTCCAATCAAGGCATAATTGGAGTCTCTCTTGTACACCCAGCCTTTGAAACACACTTGGGGTTTTGAGAGAAGCGACAACACTCCTAAACCACTGGAAATGGCTCGTGAAGATGCTGCCTGCAATCTTGTGAGTGTGAGAAACATTTCCTGGTCTGCTGCTCCAGCAAACAGGCCACCAAACATTGTGTGTCAGGAAGTGGGAACACACTGTGGTGGGGGCTTCACTACTCAGGAAAGGGTTGTTATTGTTTGAAGGTAGGTTCCAATTAATTAAAAGTGTATAGCTTAGAGGCTGGTAAAGTGTCTGGCTAGTAGGTTTGAGGGCCTGAGGTGGGATCCCCCAGCACAAACTCAAAAGCCAAGCCTGGCAAGATACGCCCAAAATCCTAGGGCTGCTAGGCACTCACTATCTATCTCATCAAGCCACATGGTGAGTTCCAGGAACCTATCAGAAGTCTGTCTCAAAACTCATGATAGAGAGCGATAGCACAACACACCCATGGTCCGCCTTGACCTTCATCTACACAGGCATGAATGCCCACATTTGTGCACACAAACAGGCACTCAATCATATAGCACACATATGTAACTGTACAGTTCAACCCTTGGAGCAGGACAAAGAAATGAAATTAATGGAGGTAAAGATGATGAGTCGGTACTTATGGTCAAGTCAGAGCATCCACAGGACTCAAATAACTGAGGCCAAAGTATGGGGGCTACCTGGTCCCCATAGAAGACTGCGATGTAGGGGAAGCCAGGAGCACACCTGAGGGCTGCAACCACCACCAAGATGCCTCTGGCCAAGCCCTCAGTGTTGTTATGCATATAAGGCATGGAGTTGTCCAGAGGGTGGGGCAATGGGGTGGGCAGCTGTGCCTGGGTCATCCTGCCAAAAGTTCCTGCATCCACTATGCCAAGAGATTCACAGCAGAACCTGTTGTTGGTGGAGGTGGCTCACCTGACTATCTGGGGAGGTAGACTTTAGGCCCCATGGTTCCATGATCCTCCTCCTACTCTGCCATCTCCCTTTGAAACTTTGCCATTGTGTATTCTGAAGAGTGGCACATAGTGATGTTGGATGTGGAAGGCAGATAAGTAAGACTGCCAGGTAGGTGAAGAATCAGGCAGGGAATATGTGACAGGAGGAAAACACAGCACCTACTGCAAGAGATCCACTGTTGAAAAGGACAAAAACAAGCATCGCTGTTTCTAAAGGGAGAAATATTGCAAAGTAACAGGCAATCTTAACTGTAATGGAAATTTAACTGGTCACATAGTCAGTAGCATGGCTTAGACAATGTGCTACAAAACTCACAATGTGTTGAACAAGTCTCATGGATTAGAGCAGAGATCGGTACACAGTTTCTTGACCCTTCAGAATCTCTGACAAAACCACATGATGACATTCCAGGCCACATTAACAACAAGAAGCAGATGGTCACAGAACAGAACACGTTTTCACATTTGGAAGAGGGCATTTCATACCACCTGGTACAAGCACAGGGCACTACACTTGAAAAGAGTAAATCATTTCAACACTAGGGAAGGTAAAAAAACACTTGTATACTGTGGCACAAGTGTCTGATTAGACAGAGATACAGGTGCCCAGCCCAGTGACTGGAGGTCAGGGGGCATGTGAGAATGAAGGACTACAAACTGCACAGCCGGTAACATGTCCCACAGATTATCCCCTTGTTGCCCAGTACACAACAGGCTCTGCTTCTCGTGGCCAAATGGCAAGGAAGGAGGATTACCCTGCCAGGATGCCTTCACCCTCAGAGCTATCAAGGCACCCATAATGGCTGGTAGGCCTGTGTTTCCAGGCCTCCACCAGCTCCTTCTATCATTCAGAAGCTGGGCTCTGCAGAGTGGTTGCTAGGCAGCAACCTGGAGCAATACCCAACTCCCCCATTTGAATAAGCCCACCCCACCCTACCTGTGTGGCATACAGGCAGGTTAAATGCTGGTTCTCTTGACAATTCAACGAGGGGGGCATTCTGCCCTCCCAGCTGTTTGTTCTCTTGGATCATCAGAGTCTTTTAGCAGCTGAGAAACACAGAGCATGCACAGATCCCGGGAACGACCACTAATTAGCACACAGGATACTTTCCACTACTGCCCCAAGATAAGTAAGAGCAAACTTAAGGGCAAACTGGCCTCCCCACTTTCCAGTCTATAATACCTGTATACCTAGGCCACATATATATATATATATGGATTACTGGAAAACATGGGATTGAAATCAATCCCTGCAAACATTCACCACTTATCACCAGTTTCTGGTGATAACGACATTTATCACTGAATTCTGGCACCATAACAATGCCACACAAACCTTCCTTCGGGACAGTCTTACCCACTCCCTGGACTGTCCATGCTGACCCCAGAATGCATACTGGAGCCTCTCATCTCTTTGCCACCCCGTCTAAATGAAACTATGCCATTGCTGACCTGCCTGTGTGTCTTTAAGTGATTTTTATTGACCACATGAAGAGGCTGGGTGGGGTGAGTGGGTCACGTGTGATACACAGTTATGAAATCCCAAGTCAGCCTTTGCAATGACAATGATTGAGTGGACACGGGGTAATTCCTCCAGAAATCCAGGATCTAGTATGGCTGAGGAAGAAGTCTCTTCTTCCATGTAGGCTCCCACAACTGGATGTTTTAGCCAATACAGAACACTGGGTAGCAGCCTAATGCATTCCCTTGCTTCAACTTCTGGAAGTTGCAAGTAAATCTATCTGTCTGTCCTATCCAGAACATGCATCCCATCGTGCCTGTAATTCTTTTTGTTTGGCACTCAATAAACTGACATCAAGAAGGCATATAGAAGACATATGTATGTCTTATAAATTCAAATATACTTTCATATATGTAAACACATAAAATATGATATATGACATTGGTTCTTCTTAGCAGAAAATGGGGGCACTGAGTTGCAAGGAAAATGAGTGAAAACTCTGTGTGTGAACCACATCATGGGGGTTCAGGAATGCTTGGTACCCAGTTTCCTTTTGTATTGGCTAACTCACACCACCACACCCACAAAGGCATATAAAAAGACATAAGCAGGAAAGTTGAAGCCTTTCCTAAGACAATTCCTATCTTGGCACAAGTGTGGGGACTCATCCGAAGGCAGATGACTCATTTGATGTCAGGAGAGCCCAGGCTGGACCGCACTGTCTGAGTCCAATTCACCTCCATCCTCTGGAGGCAGTTCCTCAGCCTTCTTCCATCCTCTACTTGAGCATTCTCTGGAAGATCCTGATGCTTTCCTGCTGCCTCTCCAGCCGGAGCATCTGCTCTGGCTCCTGCTGCTCCCCAGTCACCTCTGGCAGGGGGCTGGGTCTGTTGGCTCCCAGGTTGAGGGTGAGGCCATTGAGGCCTTGCACCAGCGTTTCCCAGGAGGGAGGGTTGGGGGGCGTGTTCCTGTCTCCACTCATACCAGCAATGTTTGGCACATGGCCCTGGCATTGTTGCAGGTTCTGAGTGTTGCCGCCCGAAGGAGAGCCTCTGACATCCCGTGCAAGCAGGTAAGGTGTCATATGATCCCAGTGCCAGCGTCCAGAGTGCCTCAGGAAGACTTTCTTCCTCTGAGGAAAGCCCTGCTTTTCCCAGTACTGTTGCCACAATGCCTTCTTCTCACGGGCCTGCTGCTGAAGCAGCCCCTCTGACACAGGAGCAGACACACCTGGGCCAGGGCTGCGGATAAGCCTAAGTCCACTGAGACCCATGCTTAGCTTTTCTGAAGAGGAAGGGTGAGAGCCTGCTGAGGCCGCTTGGGAGCTTGTCACAGTGGCCATGCGGGAGGGCATGGAAATCGACATTGGATCCCATTTCTGCAGTGGATCCATGGGGGTCTAGTCTAAGCCGGAGACTACACTGAGCCCTGGTTCCAAGAGGAAAAGTGAAGGTGGAGGCTTGTGGAATAGCCAGGCGATAGCCAGGAGGAATGTGTGCAGCCAGGAAAATCCAGACTGTAACAAGAGGTGAGAAGACAAGGAAGAAAGCCCATGATTATTCATCTCACTTTGTTTCTCCCTCATCTTCAACACAGGGCCACCTCCCAGGCTGCATCCGATGGTTACATGAGATGATACTTATCCAGAGAGCATAGCACAGGGCCTGACAGGTCATCAGCATTCCTGCCATGGCAGCTGGTACTCCTTCTCTTGCCTGACAGCTCATAGGGTGAACCACATTGATTCTTGTCTTACTCCCCTTACCCCAACACTCACAGGCAACTCTACTGAAATGTATGGACAGTGATAGCCATTCTTCACAGAGGTTTACATGGATTTGCAGCGCAGAATTTTATGGGCTTACAAGGATTTGACCCCTAGGACCTACAAGTCTCTGGTTGTCCCCCTACTGATCATTGACTTGCCATGCTGCCCCGGAAGCTGCTCAGTTGCCTGTGGGAACATTTCCATGACACACACTGAGATCGCAGCAAAATTTCTCTCTTTGTGATAAGAATGAAAGAATCTTGGCAGGATTTTTCATTGACTCTGAGGTAGCTCTTTTCTGTGTAGCAACATGTGACCTTAGACAAGAGCCTGAAAGTGAATTTTGCCTGTCATTAAATTTCAGGAATAGATGTCCTGATGTAGCACTGAGAGCTGACTACTGCTCAACTATTGGAATGTGGTCTTCCTTTACCTCCCGTATTCCTAGACCTACCCATCAACCAGCCTGTGACAACCAGAGCCAAACTCCACTCTTGCCCTCTGCAATTCCAGGTTTTTATCCTTTCATTTGTGTGGGCACACGGCTTCCAGGAAGCATATCTGATAAGGGCAACCTGCTGTGTTATACAAAAGTGTCTCCTTGCCCAAGTGCAAGGAATGTGATACACGAGTAAAAACAAAAGGGGTAGTGAACAGCCTGGGTAAGGGTGGCATCAGTGAAAGAAGAAAAGTCGAGAGTCACTCACAGATGGGGACACAGGAGTCACACCTCTGCCTGCAGATAGCAGCAAGGTGGAGCTGACCAAGCTCTGTCCACAGTGACTGTACTCCCACACTCTTGAAAGGCAGTCAGAGAACAGTGGATGCTGAGGTAGGCAGCCCATTCTCCCTATGCTCACGCATGAGGGGAGAACTGAAGAAAGAAATTCCCCATGCTTGTTAAGCGGTGTGGGAGGTGATCAATTAAGTTTGCTACTTCATGGGGGTGAAGAAACTGCTCCTAGAAGAGGATACTAAATAATGTCACTTGCAGCACTGCCAGTCAGCTGCCATTAAATCATCCAGCCTCCTGAGCATGAGCTCCAGGAAACACAAAGGCAGAGAGAGAGGTTAAGAGAGAGAGAGGCAGGGAGAAAGGAAGAAAGTGAGGGAGAGATTCTATAAGAGAGAGAGAGAGAGAGAGAGAGAGAGAGAGAGAGAGAGAGAAGAGAGAGAGAGAGAGAGAGAGAGAGAGAGAGAGAGAGAGAGAGAGAGAGTAGTCTCACATTGTGCATCAAAGTCCTCAGAAAATACGCCACTGCTTTTTTCACCTCCTCTGGAGTTGGCTTTTGCTCTTCTTCAGTGATTTCATGCAATCACTGAAGAAGGTCCCTGGTATGGATGCACAGTCATTGTCCTTTCCACTCAACTTTCCTCAGCTCATCCGACTACACACAGCAGCCATCATCACAGGAACATTTTTAGCTCAATGATAACTGGTGACAGCCCATCTTCAGGATAATGGTTTCCTGGAATGCATTTTTCCTCTTTATGATAAAGGTTCTCCTGTCAAGATATTCAGGGGCTCCCTGGGACACAACCATCTACTGCACAGAGCAGATTGAGAGGTGAGTGACCAGCTTTCCATCTGGACCAAACAGCCTCTCATGCCTAGGCCCTAGGGAAAAACACCAGGCGCTTCCTCCACCCATCTCAGTCACACTAGAAGGTCAGCAGGAAAAGACTCCAGCAAGCAGGCTACACCAACAGCCTCCCACACTCATCCCTCAAACCCACCCATCCCCTGCGAAATCAGGGGCTCCCTGAAGCATAGACATCTACTGCAACGAGAAGACTGAGAGAGAAAACTGAGATGATCAGATCAAGAGGCAAAGACACTGCTTTCACCAATAGTAAGAAGAGAAGGGTAGAATCAATGCAAGAATACACTCAACAATCTAAAGAGCAACATGGTAACACCAGAACCTGGTAGTACATCATCAGGAAGACCTGAACACCACAATACAGAAGAAGCAAAAAAAAAGACCTTAAAATAAGTTGACCAAGATGATAGAGGCCCTTAAAGAAGAAATATCTTAAAGAAATGGAGGAAAAGACAAAAAATGGAAGAAACCAATAAGCCCCTTATAGAAAGCTAAGAAAACTAAGAAAAAACAAACAAATCCAAGACTTGAAATCTGAAATGGAAGAAATAAAGAAAACAAAATGGAGGGAATTCTAGAAGTGAATAATCTGGGAAAACAAACAGGAACTACAGGTGCAAGCATAAACAACATAATCAAAGAGATAGAAGAGAAAATGGCAGGCGTGGGAGTGCAAACTTGCACAGCCATTTTGGAAATCAGTATGGTGGTTTCTAAGAAAATTGGAAATCAATTTACCTCAAGTCCCAGAGATAACACTCTTGGGCATTTACCCAAGTGTGCACATTCATACCACAAGGACATCTGTTCAACTATGTTCATAGCAGCAGTATTCATAATAGCCAGAACCTGGAAACAACTAGATGTCCCTCAACTTACTAGTCAGCTGTAAAAAATGATGACCTCTCACGCCAGAAGCACAGACACTGAGGTCTGCAATCAATAAATGGGACCTCCTGAAACTGAGAAGCTTCTGTAAGGCAAAGGACATCGTCAGTAAGACAAAACGACCACCCACAGAATGGGAAAAGATCTTCACCAGCCCCACATCTGACAGAGGACTGATTTCCAAAATATACAAGGAGCTCAAGAAGCTAGCCACCAAAACACCATACAATGAAATTAAAAAGTGGGGTGCAGAACTAAACAGAGATTTTTCAACAGAGGAATCTGAAATGGCTGAAAGACACTTAAGAAAGTGCTCAAAATCCTTGGCCATCAGAGAAATGCAACTCAAAACAACTCTGAGATACCACCTCACACCTGTCAGAATGGCTAAAATCAAAAATACCAATGACAACCTATGCTGGAGAGATTGCGGAGAAGAAGGAACACTCCTCCACTTTGTAAGACCACTTTGGAAATCAGTATGGCGGTTGCTCAGAAAAATGGGAGTCAATCTACCTCAAGATCCAGCCATTCCTCTCTTGGGTATATACCCAAATACTGCATGTCCATACAACAAGGACATATGTTCAACCATGTTCATAGCAGCATTGTTTGTAATAGCCAGAACCTAGATGCCCCTCAACTGAAGAATGGAAAGAGAAAATGTGGTACATTTATACAATGGAGTACTACTCAGCAGAAAAATGCAATGGAATCTTGAAATTCGCAGGCAAATGGATGGAACTAGAAGAAACCATCCTGAGTGAGGTAACCCAATCACAAAAAGACAAACATGGTATGTACTCACTCATATATGATTTTTAGACATAGAGCAAAGGTTTACCAGCCTATTATCCTCTTCCCCAAAGAAACTAGAAATCATGAATGACCCTAAGGGATAAGTGGACCCCAGGAATGGGAAGTGGCATAAACTCCCGAGCTAATTGAGAGCATGAGGGTAGGGGAGTGGGTGCTGCCACAGTAAGAGCACAAGAAGAAGAGGAGAGGAGAAGAAATGGAGGAGCAGATATATTGAGTTGGTGGAAGAATAGAGGAGAGAGAGCAGGATGAGAGATACCATATCAGAGGGAGTCACTATAGGTCCGAGAAGAGATCTGGAACTAGGGAGATCTCCAGAGACCTACAAGGATGACACGATCTGACAGTCCGGGCAGTGGAGGAGAGGATGGCCTAGAAGCCCTTCCCCTAGAATGAGATTGATGACTACTCTCTATGCTATCCTAGAGTCCTCATCCAGTGGCTGATGGAAGCAGAGACAGACATCCACAGAAATACACTGAGCTGAAATCTGGAACCTAGTTGAAGAGAGGGAGGAATGAAGAATGAAGGGGTCTGTACCAGGTTGGAGAAACCCACATAAACAGTTGGCCTGAAAAAGGGAAAGCATATCGACCCCAGACGCTCTTTGGGAGGCCAGTACGGGACTAATCCAGCCCCCTGATCATGGATGCCAATGGGGAGGCCCCTGCACTCCTGGGAGCCTCCGGAGGTGGACTGGCGTTTTGCCCTGGTGTGGGGGGGGACTTCGAGAGCCCATCCCACTTGAAGGGATGCACTCTGTCTCTGAACACATGGGGAGGGACTTAGGCCCAGCACAGGAAGATTTGGTGGACTTGGTGGAGCCCCCTTTGGGGGCCCTACCCTGCCTGGGGAGTGGTGGGTGGATGGGGTGGGGGGTAGGTTGGAGGTGGGGGAGAAGGAATGGGGGGAAGGGGAGGGAGAGGGAGAGGGAGAGGGGAATTACATGTGAAACAAGCCTGTTCCCTAACTTGAATTAATAATAATAAAAAGAGAAAAAAAATGATGACCTCATGAAATTTGCAGGCAATGGATGGAAGTAAAAAAACCATCCCGAGTGAGGTAACCCACACTCAGAAAGGCAAACACAGTAAGTATTCACTCATAAGCAGATATTAGATATAATGCAAAGGATAACCAAACTACAATCCACAGCTCCAGAGGAGCTGAGCAACAAAGAGGACCCTAAGAGGGACACATGTATAGGCCTAGGAAGGGAAACTAGATGAGATCTATGGGGTAAACTGGGGGTGGAGGAGTGGGAAGTGTGAGGGGAAGGGGAATGGGAATGATACCATGTGGGAATGGGATGGCCTGGGGGAGGATGCAGTAAAAGAGCAATGAAAGAAATATCTTAATAGATAGAGCCACTATGGGCTTAGGGAGAATCAACAAGGATGAACCCAACTAAGAATCCTAGCAATAGTAGAGAGGACAACTGAACTGGTCTACCCCTGTAATCAAATTGGAAAATACTGGAACTATCATCATAGAGCCTTCATCAAGTAATTGACGGAACCAGACACAGACATCCACAACCAAGAACCAGGCCAAGCTCCGGGAATCCGGTCGAAGAAAGGGAAAAGGGAATATTAAATGAGCAAGAGAGGTCAAGACCATGATGGAGAAATCTACAGAGACAGCTGAACCAAGCATATGGAAACTCATGAACTCTATACCTACAAGTGTGCAGACTCCAGGAGACTGAACTAGGCCCTACATATGTGGGAGATAGTTGTGAAGCTTAGACTAGCTGAGGGGCCCCTGGCTGTAGGACCAAGATACAAACCTGGTACATGAGCTAGCTCGTTGGAGCTCATTCCCTATGGTGGGATGCCATGCTCAGCCTTAATGCATGAGAGAGGGGCCTGTCCCTGTCCCAACCTATTGTGGCAGACGATGTTGACTCCTCATGGGGAAGAGTGGACTGGGGGTAGTTTGCAGGGGAGGTGAGGGGAAGTGGTAGGAGGTAAGGGGTGGGAGAAGGTGTGGGAGGGAGAACTATGATTGGATAAAAATGAAATTAAAAATTAAAAGAGATATTCAGAATGCTATGCATACCTTTCTCACCCAACATGTCCATTCCTGGTTCTTTCCTGGGACAATGGTTTTATAGGAAAACAAGTAACTCCTCAAATGCCAACTTGTTTTCACCACCATTCGGATCTGTCCACATGCATTATTTCCCTCCTGCAGAGAGCACTCCTTACTAGGCCTCTGAGGTCCCATCCTTCAGAAAGGTAGCCATTCAACACCTCAACCTGACACACCCTGAGAGTTTTCAGGGTCTCTCAGGTTTCTACCTCCTACAAGAGCAAAAGGCAGGCTTAGCTGAGTGGGAAGGAGAGATGCACAGCACTCCCCGCTCTTAGTTTTCCTACAATAATTGGGAGGAGGGAGGCCATTTATTTATGTGGGAGCCCATGTGAAAGCTTATTTTTGTGGAAGGCTGCTAACACCTCCATCCTGGCTGCATGACTGCCTCCAGTCCATACTGGAGACCTGGTTTCTCCTGAGGGCACTCAAATTCTGTCTTCTGCTCAGTAAGTGATATCCATGGGGAACTTGCAAGTGCTTTAGGATCCGAGCTGTGAACCCATATGCATCATTCCTTCCAGGAGGGCAAAGTATTTAGGGGAGCAATATTACACACCAAAAAATAAATAAATAAATACTTGGCTTTGGTCTAGATGCATAAACAAAACTATGATCTCTCTCAGGATTAGGTAGCACAGAAATTAAACCAAGTCAGCTCGGGATACCTGAAAAGGTAACAATCTTTGCATTGTCACTCATAGGAGTAGAAATCCTCTGGAATAATGTGGAGGGCAGGGGTGTGTGCAGTAGATTCCAGGTACAAGGACAGTGTGGTTGAGGAGTTTGAAGTAGGGAGCAAGGTGTCATAAGATGAGTGTAAAGTGGTAGCCATTCACCATGCTCCATGAAGCAAACATTGTGGAGAGAGGGTAAGGGTTTGGGCACATTACCCTTAAAGCAGTGGCTGGGTTGCTGTGGATGCTGAGAGCATGTTAGTACCCTCCCTATATCCCTGCACTTGCACTCATATTTTGCACCATTCATCACAATTGTGTTAAAAGGATATTTGTTTTGTTTTGTATTGTTTTTTGTTTTTTGAGATAGGGTTTCTCTGTATTGCTTTGAAGCCTGTCCTGGAACTTGTTCTGTAGACCAGGCTGGCCTCGAACTCACAGAGATCTCCTTGCCTCTGCCTCCCAAGTGCTGGGATTAAAGGTGTGCGCCACCAACGCCTGGCTAAAAGGATATTTTTACAGACGTCCTCAGTCATACAGAGCATTCCAGGGCTTAGAACGGGATAATAATGTCCTCAATTTACTCTTTTAAGACTTCAAGGGGACCTCAAGATCTGATGATAGCATTAAAAGTGATGACAACAGTTGTGGTGGAAATCTTGTGACAGTCCAGGTGAGAGAGACTGATGGGACAGCAGTAAAACTGCAGCTTACTGAACAAATTCTAGCTTGAGGAGTGAAGAGAGGACTTGTGTGTGGGGTTCCCGGCACTGAGGTTGGAAGAAAGCAAGCAGAGCAAGCTAGTGATCTGTATAGCTATTGGAACAGTAAGATCATGTTTGAAACTGGCAAGTTGGAGATGGCTGAGACCGAGTTGGAGATGATAGAGACGTGGTGTGAGGGGATATTAATGATGTGGCAGAGAGAAGTTCCAGGCCAACCAACATAAACATTTGAAGCCTCTTGGCATAGACATGTCACTGAGGGCTAAGGCATTGGATAGATAGCACTTGTGAGAAGAGATGGCAAAAAACTAGGTTTGAGGAATGGCACAATACAAATGTCAGGTCTGATGGCTTGACTAAACTAAGAACAAAAAGGCAAAAGAAAATAAATACAATAGCCACAGCATCCTTGTAGGAGAGCCATGTGGCAGCATAATCTTATGTGGGCCCTGTTGTCTCCCTTAGTTCAGGAATCATGTCCTGTTGACCGTGTCACCAAGGTACTCTTACCTACACAAATAGCTACCCTGTCCTGGAGTCTTGGTTCTGGCAGAGTAATCATTGAGTCAGATAACCGGATTTTGGGGCCATGGAGTGTATGCAGGTGTCCTTACATGAAAGCAAATGAGAGTAGGACAACTGCTCCAACACCCACTGTAGCTGGTCCATTCTTAAAGCATAATATGTCCTCAGCTAATTTATTTACTACAGGTCTGTGTTCAGAACATACACATTTAAGCATTTATTTCACTCCTTTTAGGAATTTATTCTCTTTATTTTAAATATTTTATTTCAGGTCTCATTTGTAGTGTACTTTGCCCAGAAACTCAATATGTGTAGCACAGAATGTTCTCTAGTATATGACCATCTTCCTGCTCTGCCTCTTCTGGGATTATAGGAATGGGCCACTATGCTTATTGAATATGTACCTATGTTTCTGTGTCTTTCACACTCATGCACCTGTTATACATGGGAGCTACATGTGTACAATGTTCGCCAACTGGCCTGGATTTCATTATGGAGCCAAGACTGGCCTCCAAATTCTGATCCTTTTGCCTCTGCCTCCCAAGCTCCTGGATGAGAGACTTGCTGATACCAACATGCCTGTCTTTAAAACTTACCAAGGCATCTAGGTTCTGAAGTAGAAAATTGAGAACATGGCTCTCACAATGTTGGAAAATAAACCCACATGGCTCACTACTAGATTCTTTCTTCTGTACCTAAATAATAGGTTTCCCAATGGGAATAGGGGTATTCTAACTGATGATGAAAAGCCTGCCCTTACTACACTTGACTTGAGCAGTCTTCTTTAAATTTTGATGAAAGATTTCAAAAATTGATCTCCAGGAGTTCCACACAATAGCTCCCAGATTTTACCCTTGTAGGTTCTTAAAACCAACTGGTCCCTTCCACATAACCAGATCCTAGCAAACAAATCAATTGTGTCTCTCTCCCTCCAGTTTGAGAGCCCTATTTGCTTTGTAGCTGCATCCTGCCTGTGAACCTTGCCCTTAGGGCATGGCTTCAGGTGGGGACAGAAATGGAAAGAGGGAAACATGAGGCATGATCTCTCTCATGTTCTCTCTCTCTCTCTCTCTCTCTCTCTCTCTCTCTCTCTCTCTCGGGTTGCAGATTGGAACAGAAGGGCATAAAAATGCTGCGGCAGTTCTTTATTGTTCTGTGTAAGTTTTTCCCCAATAATACACACATTTGTCATTTATCTTGGATCTACTGAACTCTTTACACCCTCGCCTTCATTGACTTCTATCACTGACTGTATCAATGGGATGTTCCATGGCCCATTTGCCAAAGTTGGCTCTTCAGGCCATGTTTTAGCTTCAGACCTTGTGGGGACAACTGCCTTTTGAAATTAGAGTTCACACTGGAAGTTAAACTGTACTAATGCCTTTCTGATTCGTCTTCCATCTGACGAAGCCCACAGACCGGAGGAGGCCTTCACTGTGGAATCTCAGTATCTGTCTTTGAGACATGTTTAGATGCATGAACTCCACATAAAAATGCCCTGTAATCAGCACCACATGCCCACAACAGCATCAAAGTAAACAGCATCCTTTTCATGACTGGATGCCACCAGTCAGTCGAAGACTGTTAGCATTTAAGCAAATGCACCCAAGGCCACACAGAGTTGAGAATTCACCGAGGATGTGGAAAGTCAGTATCAGTGATGAGGGCCCTCAGAACATAAAGGAGACTCAAGACTGACTATGCTTAAGATGAGCTGTAGCAAGTTAATGTCCCAGTACTGGGTCACAGAAATATGGTAATGAAGGTTATGTTTGCATTGCATCCATTCAGCCCTATTTGGTAACTTACCAGCATGTTGTGAATTCCTTGCACCTTTCCACTAGCAGGAAATAAGATCCAGTCTGATCTCATACTTACCTTGACTCCCGTGAGATGTCTACATAGGGAAGATCTTCCATCCAACATATGGACACTTTTATTTATTTGTGTATGTTTACTTTTATCGGTACAGGCTATTGAACCTAGGGCCTGGTACACGGTAGGCATATCCTACCACTGGGCTATATTTTCAGCCTCTCTTATGACATTTTCTTTTCATACAATGTCTTCTGACCCTACACAGGTGTACTTGAACTCAGTGTGTAGCTCTGCCTTAGAGCCTGTGATACTCCTGCCTCAGCATTCCAGCTAGCTGGCATTAAAGGTTACCACCAGCAGGCTTGTGTTTTCATTTCTATTTGAAGACAAGGATGTGTGCATGTTTCCTCTTCCACAAGGAGAAATGGACAGTACTGTTTCTCCCCAAAGGGAAAATTTTGTGCTCTTCCCGTTTAGCTTCATGTAGTCTGTATGTTCCATGGTGTATTGAAACCTGACAAGTAAATTCTTTGGCTGTAACAGGAAATCTCAGTGCATAAAAATACATTGGCCACACCTGCAATAAAGGGGCAGCTAGTCAGGACTGTGACAGTATTAGACCTCTCACAAAGGTCGAGATAGTAGTATGTCATGTTTATACACCTGGTCCCTATCAAACTCTCTAAGAAATAAAGAAAACATCCTGAGAGATCCATCTTGTGAAGAATGCTTGCTTTCCCCTCCCTAGTCTTGGTTCATAAGATTAACCATTTATTCTTTTCAGAAATCATCCTGGCCAGAATTCCCAACAATTGCTTCCAAGAGCATGGAATGAGATAACAGTAAACTGTTAATCAGAGTCATCTCCAAAATCTGCCTCACTTGGTGGGGACATGAGTGATGTTATCACACAGCCCTCACACGATATGGGAAAAACAGTGATGATGTCAAGAACGGCTCAAGAGTTCAAAAAATACTTCAACAGTTACGGTTTGATGGAGAGTTCAAAGTGACCATTGTTTCAGTCTGTTCTGTGTTGCGGTCAAGTACACAGAAAAGGACTCCCCAGGGGAAACCATCTAATGATTAAGTTAATCTGCAGCAGGGAACATGTGCAAGCAAGAAGGAAGGGCAGCATGAGGGTTGTGATATCATGCAGGGGACTGCCACTCTTCAAAAGTCAAAAATCACAAAATGAAACCAGTACCACCTGAGAGTGGTCAGTGGAGGAACTTCACAATTATGGAGGTGATGACATCCAGCAAGGAAACATAAGTGCCTCCTCTGCCCATGAGGACTTGCCCAGTGTTCATCCAATAGGTACAACATGGCTACCAGACAGTGTGTACCTCAAACTCCTTCTTGTTTAACGTGAGCCAGGACATCCCTCTTGTCCTTGGCCATGAATAACAAGGCCAACGTGGCTAGAGATGGTGAAAGGCTCCATGTGCCAAGTAGTTGTATATGAAAAACCATGAGGAGAACATGGGCTCAGGTCAAAGTTCTTGATTTAGAGATGGAGGGAGTAAAGTCGGGGAGAGGGGGGGACAGAGAAAAAAAGAGAAATAAAGAGTGAAGGGCAGGGATGGAGCCAGTTTGTGAAAGAGAGGTGGGTGAATGAGACAGAGAAGCAGGGAGGAGGAAGAGAGGAGGAGAGAGACTGTTCCTTCATCTTTCTGATCCACTGAATATGTCCATCACGGCATCACTAGGCTAAAATACTGTCTGGTTGCACAATGGAATGGGTGGGCATGTCCAGCTGAAGGTTCTAGAATCAACCCATCCTTGCCTAAAACAGCCAAACGCATTAGAAGAAAGGGAGCTTGTACTAAGGTGAAGCAATTTGCTTTTCAACTCTGGTGTTCTTTCTCTCCAGTTGTGTGCCTTCAGCTGCTCATGGACTCCTGTCACTTTCTGCAGGATCTGACTGGGCAGGAGAACGACTTGCGGCCAGCTTCCCTTCCTGCATGTGTACTGCAAAGCTCACACCACTTGTCTCAAGGGGTGTTGGCAGGAACTCACTGGGGTTGTAGCCCATAGTAGGTTGTTCCTAGAGGTCAGTTCCTAAGCCCTTATTGCCCTAGGCAAAACATCCTTTCCTTCTTCTTGGTACTTGATTCTTCAGGAAAAGGACTCCATCTCTCCACTGCTGCTCTTAGAAAAATATTTGTATGATACAAGAGGGGCACTTGTGGAAGGTGAGGTTACATCTCTCCAATAAAGACTGGGAAATGTTAGGACTAAGGCTGGTGATGAACAGTTAAAAAAAAACTTGTAGGCCGGGTGTTGGTGGTACATGCCTTTAATCCCAGCACTCGGGGGACAGAGGCAGGTGGATCTCTGTGAGTTCGAGGCCAGCCTGGTCTCCAGAGCGAGTGCCAGGATAGGCTCCAAAGCTACACAGAGAAACCTGTCTCAAAAACCAAAAAAAAAAAAAAAAAAAAAAAAAAAAAAAACACCTTGCAAAGCCAGTAAGGAGATGACACAATGTATTTATTGTGTCAAGTAAGATTGAGACTGCTGAAGCAGCTGGAGGTACCCAGTCATTTCAGTTCAGGCTTGGTCATATGGTAAGAGCCTGACTTTAAAAACAAATAAAGTGTTTAAGGAAGGCCAGACATGATAGCCCAAGCAGTCAATCCTAAGATATAGGAAGCAGAGGCAAGCTGACCTCCTTGTGTTCCATGCAAGCCTGGTCTACATAGAGAATTCTGAGCTGGCCCTGGTCAAATGTGAAGAGAGTGGGAGAGAGACAGAGAGGGGGGAGAAACAGAGGGGGAGAGAGAGACAGAATCAGAGGAGAGAGAGAGAGACAGAGAGAAAGAGAGAGAGAGGGAAGGAGGGAGGGAGGGAGGAGGGGGAGGGAGGGAGGGAGGGAGGGAGGAGAGAGACAGAGGGAAAGGGAGAGAGAAAAGAGAGAGAGAGATTGCTTTTCAAGAGGGCACTTTTCAAGAGACTACTTCCTGGAGTCCATTCTCTCCTTCTATCAAGTGATTTCCAGGGATTATACTTGGGTTGTCAGGCTAGGTTAAAATCACCTTTATCCCCCCAAGGTATCTCACCTGTATGCCTGAATGGCTCATACCCATGGTAAGCCGTCTGCCATGGATTTCACCCTGAAATATTCTGCTTAGGTGTTCCTGAATTGTGTTGAATGTATGCACTTTCAGACTTCAGATACCTTCTTCTCTTTATTATATGGTTCTTTGCTTTACACTTCCAGAGAAAATGTTAACCAAGTATCTGTTCACTTTCACCTAGCAAGAAGACTGACATCTTCTCCTGAAGACCTGCTTCTCCAACTTTGGGAACAGTAGCCATTACAAAATGTCCTTTGCATGGCATTTATATAGAGAGCTTGTTATCAAACAGGTCAATGCTCTTCCTGTTAAAGGTTAAAAAAGTTGTAGCCCTCACAGCTCCAGGGCAGATGGTACGGTGATTTCTGGTTCCTTGGTCACCACTCTGATCACTGAGAAAGCACAGGCATTAATGAAGTGAGATTGGATACCCCATATGACTAACAACAGAAACAGAACCATCACTAAATGGCATTACCTGTTACATCTAAAGGGGTCCCACTTTACTCATCACAAGACACATTAATTATGTTGACAGTTTTACCATTACTGGTGTGTGCCACAGGCTAAGCAGGCTCTGTTTCACCGGACAACCCCACCCCCAAACAACTGTATAGTTTGATGATATAAGATGCCCTCCTCCCCATGAAAGGCTTGTTATACAACAGACAATCATCACACCCAGCTTTACAATACCCATCAAGTGAAATATGGTGTCCAGAAGCTTAGACTTTATCAACATTAGACATAACTAATGGGACTGTAAGGAACAACACATAAGCTGTTCATATCTAGACTTTGTACTTAAGTCACAGCATTGCTTTGCACTTCACTGACAGAATTACCAGTGCATTCCACAGGACTGAAGGGCACACACAGGGACATTACAGGAAGAAGGCAAAGGGTGTAGTTACTAGACACAGGTTTCACTTTAACAACTGCATGGGCTCACATTGTCCCCAGTATTATGTAGACAGCAATTTTTGTGCAGCATCTCCCTTGTGAGGAGCAGCCATGCCATTCATTTCAGAATCTCCTCCCCGAAACTCATTACCAGTTTGGTGTTGACTTGTTTGCTGATATTGTTTGATGTTTCATGTTTTAATGAAAATCACACACTTTCCCAGGCCACTTAGCCTTTCAGAAAAAGGAGTCACATTTTAAAACCACATTTTACATGGAGACCCTGAAAGAGGGACTTGGAACCCAAGCCGAATTGGACAAACAAGCTGTTCAATATAGGGAGAAGTCCTCCTGTTGCTACTTAACATGAATTGGACACCAGACTTGACAGAAAACACATCAAAGCATCATGAAAGACCCATGGAATTCAAAGTGGTGGAGCAAAACAGCAAAAGAGTACAAATGCCCATTGACCTCTTACTGAAAATACAGACAAAAGCCAAGACTGCTTTATGTGAATGCCATTGCTTTTTATAAACAAGGAATGAGGAGCGCCTAGGTCATCATATCGGAGATTGTCCTCTCTGCTGTAGGCTGTAGAAATGGGCCTCCTTCAAGATCTGGTTAATATGGGAGTAAGGACCTTGATCTTGGCACACTGCATAGTCCTCCTGGGAGAACTCGGGCATATTGGAGTTAAGTTCAGCCATGTTCGGGTTTAAGCTGTTCTCTGGCATACTTTCTCCACTGGTGTTATTGATGCCGATGTGGCTCCTTGCATTACCACTGCTTGACGACTGGAAGGAGAAAGACAGAAGGAGGATGGCTATTATGATACTGTCAGCATTTCCTGTTCAGCTTGAAGAATACTGGCATCACAGTCTACAAAAGGATTCACTGTCCATAAAGTGCAATCACTTGGGGAGCCCATTCCCTCCTCACAGCCACACTCAAGCTGAGTTAATAGCACCCATTTGGCTAACCAGGAAGGACATGTGTGATGGGCCCAAAAGCCAGTCTTCAGCGATATCAGGGAGAGAGTACAAACATAGGCTTTCTCGCTGCACTTTCTTCCACATATTCTCTGCCCCCCCCCCCCCGGCACCGTGCTTTCCAATTATCTGCACCAGGGAAGTAAGCTCCCAACCTCCAGGAGAAAGCAGCAATCAATGCTGCAGAATGTGATTGGGATTAGGACCAAAATAAGAAAGATGGAATGTGGGTTCATGTCTCACATGGCAAAGAAATGATGGGGAAAGCTACATTTACACATATGTCCACACGTGCATACCTACAGGTAACAGGGTCTTTCCATACCAATCCCCTACAGTGAACATATGTGCTAGTACTATAACAATTCAAGGCTCCACTCATTATCTTGAAATGCCTTCAATATGTTTTAATGACAGATGTATGCCAACACTCAGCATTTCTGATGACTAACACCCCTGGTCTTCTATTTGTGGGATTACTATAGTTTGCATATGGTGAGTTTGCTATTGATATTGTCTGTCCTGGAAATAACTTCACTCTTTCATATTGGTGATTTCATGTGGTGACATTATATTATACCCGCAAAGAGCTATGTCTGGGATTCAGTAGACTAGGGATGGAATTCAGTGGTAGAGTGCTTTCCTCAAATGCATGGGATCTTGGGTTCCATCTCCTTGGGTACAGGACAAACACACGTGCACGCACTCAGGAACTGCTTGCCTCTAATCTTAAGTCTATCAAAGGAGGCAGAGGTGACCTTAAGGACCATTATGTGAACAGAAATATTGAACAATAATTGGTATTGTATGTCTTATTAGGCCATTTTCCAGGTAGGATCTGCAATAGTGAGAGAAACCAAGATGTGTCATTATTCTCAGGTCATGTGGAACTCCTCAGCTCACTACATCACCCAAAGTATCAAATAACAGTATTTATGCACTGATATTCATGCATTTATAGACTGTCTTTGAGAGACACAGAAGCCAAGTGAATCTGTGTGAGTAGCTGTGTAATACCTATCACTGGGTGTAAGGGCTATGATTGTGAAAGTGGTCTCAGAGGAAACCAGAAAAACTATACACTCTCTAAGGTCTGCAGTGTAAATATCTCCATGTAGCTCTTTTACTATATGGTTTTGATTGTAAACACTCAAAAACAAGGTAAGCTATCACATTGGATAAAAACAGAGCTCTGGTTCCCTTCAGCAAATTTCCTTTCATGGGTGTTTGGTGTGGGATTTTCTTTTTTTCCCAGACTATATTCTGAACAAAATGGCAAGTAAGGGAACCATCACAAATGGGATCATATTTGGTTTACACTCTTGTGTCATGAAGATGTTAGCATCACATGAAGAGGGGATATAGTACATTAAGGGGCTGAGGATATGGTGACATTGGTAGAGAGCTCCCTAGCACACAGGAAGTCCTGGCTTGAAACCCAGCTTAGCACACAGGTGTAAGAAGCACTCATGTAGAGCCAGGTGGAGGTCGGAGGATCACAGTGTCAAGGTTATGATAATCTTTGGCAACATAGCCAGGCTGAGTTTTACTTGAGTCTCCTGATACCCCCTTGCCTAGGGGAACTTACAGGAATTCTCACAGCCCACAAGGGAACTCTTAAGAATCATTGTGAAAATAAACAGGAGGTGACCAGCTTCTAATTTACCACTGTTGTGTAGTGGCATCATTACAATAATGTACACTGACAGGTTCTACAACTTCAGCATCTTAAATATTAACACACAGAATTTGCTAGCCAATTTTTATAAAGAAAGTGACTGGAGGGAATATTAGCACAGACCTGAAATACCAGCACTTGGGAGGCTAAGGTAGGAGGATCTGGAGGCCTTGCTGGATTCCATACTGAGTTCCAGGCCAGCCCTGCTGTATATTGAGAACCTGCCAAAACAGAGAGACAGACATCCTGACAGGTAGGGATCCAGGCACACATAAATGAGGGAAGAAAGAAGGATAAAAGAAAGGCTGAAGTAAATTCAACTAATCAAAATTATACTACACCTATTAATTAAATGGAGTCTTCAGACACATTTCTGCTTTCAATGATGATATAGTCGTGTTTTTGCAGATATACAATGATGCCACTGATTTCTTATGGATGTCTGTATTTCTCAAGTTGTTTGAAAACTTTAGGTGTAGTTAATAAATGTCAACACTAATAATTGGTTGGAAGACACTCCTGTTGTGTTAGATATAGTTACTTTCTGTTGTTGTGAAGACACCGTGACCAAGGAAGCTTATGGAAAACCTACTGGAGACCTAAGTTTCAGAGGAAAGTTAGAGTCTATGACCACCATGGTGGGTGCATGGCAGCTGGAAGGCAGGCATGGTGATGCAACGGATGCTGAGAGCTGATTGCTTTGCACAGAAATAAGAGGGAGACAGAGACAGAGAGACACAGAGAGAGAGAGAGACAGAGAGAGAGAGAGAGAGAGAGAGAGAGAGAGAGAGAGAGAGCAGGAATGGCATGATGTGGGCACTTGAAACTTCAAAGCCCATACCTCCTCCAACAAGGCCATATCTCCTACTTCTTCCAAAACTGGTTTAGCTACTGAGGATCAAGCATTTGGGGGCCATTCTTACTCAAACCATCACATACTTTTCAGCTTACCACTGGTTATCTTCACTTCGATCTCATCTACAAGAGAGATGTATAGAGAAAACCGAAATTCCCGCTGTAAGTAACTGAATCACAGATACTACCATTATGCCAATGAAAACAGATTATGAGACTCAGTTCCTCCTGACATCAAAATGAGGTTAATGAACTATAGTGCTGGAAAAGAAACCTTCAGAATAGAGCTCAATGACCCACAAGTGACAAAGTCAGTCTACCTCCCCCAACCCAGAGCAGTGCTTTCTTCAATCTCAAAGCTATTCACCCTATCAACAGTCCTCCCAGTTACACAGCCTAGACTTGGTAATAGTCTTGCTGTGAGAATGGCCTTGAGGAGGAATCCTTGAAAATTAGAGATATTTATAATACAGGACCAATTGGGAATTTGTTTACTTCTTGATCAGACTGCCCCTTTGGCAGGCAAAACTGTTCTTCATAACAGAAATATTTCCACCTTCCCACACTTGAGTTTCATAGACAAAAATTTCTTTTCCAAGAACATACAATATCTGAAAAGTTCCAAGACTGTCCAAAATTTCATTGACACATGAATGCTTATTATCATGTTTTGACTGCCTCCATAACCATCTGCTCACAATCCCCACTCAAGAAAGAAGCCCAATCCTTTAGAAAAAAAAGGGATATTTATTGGCCAGGTATGTAGGGAGCCGTCCCTGTATTTTCCATTACAAGATGGCGCCTGCATCCGGCAGGCATCAAATGTAAACAAGATTATTGTGCAGGCGCTGGGTAAATTTCCATTCCTTGATCTCTGCCTATTCCGTGGCGTCATATGGCCGGATGAGCTACAGCCAATCATAGGGTGACACGTCCCAGGCGGCGGCTGCCAGCCTTTATTAGGGGACGGGATTCTTGGCTCAGTGTCTCTGATCTGGGAAGCTTATGCTCTCCACTCTCAAGATGCATTAAAGCTTGTCTGCAGAAGGATCCGAGTGTCCTGCGTATGATTTCTTGCTGGCGAGGAATACAGAGAGCGCGCGGGACATATGGTGCCGAAACCCGGGAACATGTGAACATTTCCAGCACCTCGGAGACCCCTCTAACGAGGCGGATTCAGAACTGCAGGGTGGTAAATTCGGAGAGGTATGATTTTTCTGGACTTTGGCTTGGGAATGTTGCTATTGTGGGAGGTTAATATAGAGGCTTCTATGCTTTTACTAGGAGCTATTTTGACTTTTCTCACTGTTGTAGCAATCTTAAAGAAGTCCAGAATTACATATCAGAAACCGAATGTGGTGAGAGATGGGGCGCGCCTAACAATAAAATATAAGAAAAAAGGACCTCCCGGGATGTCTAGTGACAAGGGAATGAATAATTTGTTAAGAGAAACAACAATAAATAAGAAAAAAGGACCTCCTGGAATGTCTACTGACAAGGGAGTAAATAATTTGTTAGATGATTCTGTAAATAAGTTTAAAGCTTTAAATCTTGATAGCTCTGATGACTCTAAAAGCTCAGAAGATAAAGTCTTAAATACTGGGAAAACAGCTCAGGTAGGTGAAAAAGAAACAAAAAAGGGGGGAGAGAAAATGGGGAATAACCGGTCACACCCCGATAAATTTAAGAGACCTGTTAATCCAGCGGGTGTGCTTCCATCAGCACCCCCACTATTTGGTACCGACTCCTTTTTACCATCAAAGGAACAGAAAAAATTACAGATGGCTTTCCCAGTCTTTGATAGGGGAAAAGGCCATGCATGTTATTCAACACTGCTTGGAGGCCTGGGATGCCTGAAAAAAGCCTCATATCCTAAAGTTGCTCAAGTAATTTATGTATGCTTGTTTTAAAATGTTCTATTTCCTGGTACGGCCATTTTGTAGCTGGTCACATGACTGACGGTAGCCATTTTGCTAAAGTTAAAAAAAAGGATACTTAGACCGCCATCTTAACTAAAGGTGACCCCATAGAAATTAGAAGTACCATCTTAGAAACAAGTTTTTCAGTTAAGATTTAAAATATTAATGCTTCTATATATTACAGAAAGACCTTAAGGGAATTTAAATTTCTTTTTAAAACCAGTTTTCAAATATTTAATTTTATTAATATTTATACTTAAAGAGCTTCAATTTAGAATTTTTAAGCAAAGCCTGACAATGTAAAGTTCTTGTTTTTATAAAAGATGCTAATCTATTATGTTGGTAACACACACCTTTAAGCTCAGGGTGTTGGTGACACACGCCTTTAAGTTTAGGGCATTGGCGGCATACGCCTTTAATCCCAACACTAGAGAATAAGAGACAGATGGATCTTTATGAGTTCAAGGCCTGCCTGGTCCGACAGATCAAATTCCAGGATAGGCTCCAAAGTCACAAAAAAAACCCTGCCTCAGAAAGAAGTTAAGCTACTGTTTAAGAAAGTTCAGCTATATTACAAAAATAAGACTTTACCTAGCCACCTGTGTGCTTCTTAAAAACAGATAATGGGCCGGCTTATACCTCTCAAAAGTTCCAACACTTCTACAGACAGATAGAAATTACCCATCTAACTGGCCTACCTTATAATCCTCAAGGACAAGGCATTGTGGAACATGCCCATCGCACACTTAAGTCTTATTTAATCAAACAAAAGGAGGGAATGGGAGCATCCTTACCCTCGGTGCCAAGAGTTACAATATCTATGGCACTCTTTACCCTTAATTTTCTAAACATTGATGCTCAGGGCCATACTGCGGCCAAATGCCACATCTCAGAACCTAAAAGGCCAAAGGAAATGGTAAAATGGAAAGATGTCTTAACTGGTCTTTGGAGAGGCCCGGATCCTATTCTCATAAGATCCAGGGGAGCGATATGTGTTTTTCCACAGGATGAAGAGAATCCCCTGTGGATCCCGAAAAGACTCACCCGAAGAGCCCCTTTGGACCCTCAAAAGTCGGAACTCCACCCTCTCCCCGGGAGTTGAGAGCCGCTATTATCCAGATTAACTCCTGTCCTTGACGGAGGGACTGTCATCATGGATTGCTTCAGCTGTCTCCTATTTTAAGGAAATGGGTGGGGTGGGATTGTTTGGTGCAGCCGTTTGCTGCGGATTGATGTTGCTTCTCTGGCTGGTCTGTAAGCTCAGGGCTCAAACTAAGAGAGACAAGGTGGTTATCGCCCAAGCGCTTGTAGCTTTGGAACAAGGAAGCAATAGGCCGCTGGCCAGACAGCTCTTACACACCCGGAGCCTGGGCTCATTGCACAGGGTAGAATGCCTGGCTTGAGCAGCCCATGAGGGATGCTGAGCATAGGCATCGCACAGAGTTGCCTATTATACAGGCTTCTCTGGGAGGTACGTTGACCTGCATAAGGGTTACCTGCCCTGAGTCTCCCTTTCCCAAAAAAACGGCAGAGGACAGGTCGAGAGTGCTTCGGGTCAAGCTAACAGCCTAGTTGCGACTCCCGTACACAGTCTTAATGTTTGATTTTGGGAAGGTTCAACCTCTGCCTCTATCCCTCAACATATGGGTGACCTATTTGCTTGTAAAAATATAAAGCCTTATCATTAATTAATAAAAAAAGGGGGATCTGTAGGGAGCCGTCCCTGCATTCTCCATTACAAGATGGCGCCTGCATCCGGCAGGCACCGAATGTAAACAAGATTATTGCGCAGGCGCTGGGTAAATTTCCATTCCTTGATCTCTGCCTATTCCGTGGCGTCATATGGCCGGATGAGCTACAGCCAATCATAGGGTGACACGTCCCAGGCGGCGGCTGCCAGCCTTTATTAGGGGACGGGATTCTTGGCTCAGTGTCTCTGATCTGGGAAGCTTATGCTCTCCACTCTCAAGATGCATTAAAGCTTGTCTGCAGAAGGATCCGAGTGTCCCGTGTATGATTTCTTGCTGGCGAGAAATACAGAGCGCGCGGGACACAGGTAGGTATTGTTTTAATGCATTTAATCCCAACACAAGGAAGTCAAAGGGAATGAGGTCTCTGGTTTGTAGACTGAGTTCCATGACAGCCATGCCGCACAGTGAAACCCTGTCTCTAAAACAAACAAACAACAAAAAAAAAACAAGCAAATAGACAAACAAAACAGATTGATTCATTTATGTGTGCCTGAGTACATGCTATGTGCACAATGAATACTTAAGTGCCTATGCAGTCCAGAATAGGGAGAGGCATGCTCTCTAACTGGAATTTCAGGTGGATGGAATCCCCTCCATATGGATGTCCAGGTCCTTTGAAAGAGAAGCTACTGACCACAACTGCTGAGCCATCTCTCCAGCCACACAAAACCCACTCTGGTATTCCTGCATTCTCAACACATTTTGGCACTAATTTTGGTCATGTCCTTGCAGATCCATTCATTCCATAAAATAAAAGCATCATTAAGGTGAATTTGGGGAAGAAGTTCTCACCATTTAAAAATTTCAATTATGATGTGGCCTACGCCCATGTGCAAGACACTGTTATACTTTGTTCAAGGCCTGGTAAAATCTGCATGTTTACCTCAGAGCCCAAGAAGCTGCATGGCCAACAGAGAACTTCTAGAGTTGTATTTCAGGACAAGACAGAGAATCACCCCTGGGGCTTTCTTCTCAGTGGCTCAGAGCCTTCCTTATGTGGGATGCATTGTGAGAGAATGCTGGGTAGATACATGCTATTGCAATGCCTAGCATGGTAAGAAAACACTAAGAGTACATACTTTAATGGTAACTTACAGAGCAGTAGTCAGACTTAAACCATGCTCAAGAAAGAGGAAATCAGGGCTGGAGAGATAGCTCAGTGGTTAAGAGCACTGACTGTTCTTCCAGAGGTCATGAGTTCAATTCCCAGTATCCACATGGTGGCTCACAACCACCTTGAATGAGATCTGGTGTCCTCTGCTGGCATGCAGGCAGAAGACTGTATACATAATAAATAAATAAAATCTTTAAAAAAGAAAGAGGAGATCAGAGCTGGTACAGGAAACAATGCCAACTACCCAGGGGTAGATACAGTAATGGAATCTGGAGAACCAGTAACTGCCACTTTACCTAGACAGCGTACCCCCTAAGTACATTCCAAATATTATCGTTAAACCCACAGATGTGCAGTCCTCATGCATCATCACAGAAACTTCTTTTAACAACAGGCAGAGACCATTAAAGAATAGCACAACTAACAAAAGTGCAGCATGGTGGAGCCCAGTCACATAGACACAACGAACATAGTGGAAGAAGGGACAGAAAGATTGTTAGAACCAGAAATCATGGAGTTGGCTGTGAGACTGTCTCCTAAGAATGTCAGAAGCTACACCCATAAAGTCCCCCCACAATGACGGCCTAAGCATGGACTGAAGAACAACCACAACAGACATTGCAAATTGCACAGAGGATGCCCAAAACAACTCAATACTACAAAAAAAAAAAACCTATAGGCAACTAAGATATCCTGATAGTGGGAGAAAATGGCAACCCAATAGGTTATCCAATACCAAATGATCAGTCCAGAAGACATGCATAAATGTAATGTTAGAGACACTGAATAAGTTGTATTTTTGAATGAGTCTCTCTCTCTCTCTCTCTCTCTCTCTCTCTCTCTCTCTCTCTCTCTCTCTCTGTGTGTGTGTGTGTGTGTGTGTGTGTGTGTGATCTCAATTAAAGAAAAAAGAGGTCAAAAAATTTGATAGTGAGCAAGAAGGAGGGTATGTGAAAGGGCTTCAATGGACAAAGGTAAGGACAAAATGATATAATTCTATTATAATCTTAAATAATAAAATAAACAATTAAAGAAGAAATGAAAGTCACCTGCACCAGGCAGTGTAGGATAGGGGGAATACTAACAAACAGAGTGTGACTATTGGGGAGAACAGGAGCTCAAGAAGAGTGAGGAAGATTTGGAGGGGCAGACAGATGCTGATAAGATGACCGTTTGTGGCCCAAGTTCCAGCCATGGAGCGTGCAAGAACAGACATGGTAAGAACACTGGAGAGTTTGGGTGTCATGCTGAGAATTGTACTGAGCCAACCAGATAGATACACTAATGAATGGAAGGAAAAGGAGGACAAAGAGCACAGACACCACCTACAAAGTTACACATAGTAATCAGAAAAAGGCCACCCAGGTCTTGATGATGTACCCAGAAAAGCAAAGATACATCCAGTGATGCCCAGAGAGTGGAGGAGGAAAGAGTCGCTGGAGCACTGGGCACATCCACATGAACACCCAACCACTGCTGACAGCACCTGACAATTTAAACATTCCCGTGTTTGAGTTCAGCAGGTTCCCCAGATTGAGTCCTCCAGTATAGGCTATGACAAAGAAAGGGACAGCGGTAGGAAGTAAGGTGCAGTGAGCAGCTCTGGAAAGGAACTGTCAAACAGAAGGTCGTGGGAATGCAGGCAGCAGCTTAGCATCAAAGGTGAGAAGGAAGACAGCACCTAGAAATATGGCAGGTCTCCGGGCAACACAGTAGCTGGAAACAGAGCCTCAGTTGGCTAATGATACAAACGCTGGGAAAATCCACACAGGAGCGATAAGGAGGAGTGTTAGCACGGAATATCATCTCTGAAACTGAATGGCAATTCACGTTTATTCATGACTTTCAACTGAATAACGCTTTCTAAGGTGAGAACAAGTGAATTCTAGAGTCTCTACCTTCAACTCTGGCTTTCCTTCCAATTCTATTCCTGTTTACCTTGGAGACACTCATTTCTTCAACACTAACAGTGCAACAAAATTCAACCTTGATATCTACTGCACCCCAGAATTACTTGTTCTTTACTAACTGACACTGACCAGCCCAACCAAACCCACTGAAGTCTTCAGACTATGAACTGACAAAGGCGCCTCACATTTACACTGGCAGCCCCACCTTCCCTGATCCCACCCAAGCAGTGCACATTCTCTTGAGTCAGAAGGCACCCAGGGAAGCAGGCTGTTGAGTTACTGTCACTTGCAAGTGAGCAAGGGAATGAATGACACTCATGTGTGGAATTCTGTGTGCAGGTGTGGGGAGGGGTGGTAATTCAGTCTTCCAGAAGAACAGGAGGTAAAACTGGAACACGCCAGTGGTTTTACAACTACAAAATTCAAAGTGTGCTACAAAGCATATCACCTCATCTGTGTGAAAGAGGGGAATGTAATGTGAACAAACAAAGCAAACAAAAATGCCCAGAAAAGCCTCACCTGTGAGAAACATGTGGACTTGTTCATCTTCAATCAACAACTCAGATTCTAACTTGAATATGTATATGAGAGTGCTTGACACACTTTGGCAGGCTCTGTTGTCAAGGGATCTTAAAATGTCTACAATCTATTAGGCCATCTTTGACAAACCTCTCCTCCCCACACACACACATTCAATGAATGTATCTTCAAAGAAGGTCAATTCAGAAGGCATTCCCATTGCTAAACTTTTACAACAAAACTAATGACATATCTCTGGCTCCATAAGAGACTCAGAGCCCTCTAATGTCTCCCTCAAGAAGTTCTGTCATGCAGATCATACAAAGAAATCCAGAGGAATGTAAATGGCCCCCTACTCATTTCATTTCTGTTGCTGTGAGAAAACACCTTGACCAAACCAAATCAGGGTGGAAATGGTATCTTTGGCTTACAGATCCAGGTTTTCATCCCTTATTGCCAGGGGTCAGAGCAGGACCTTAAGAGCAGCATCTCACCTACAGTCAGGAGCAGAGAAAGAATAAGCACAGGGATCCTTACTTGTTGATCATTTATTTGTAGCTGGCTTTCATTTTTCTCTTATACATCCTGGACACATTGCCCAGGGAGTGTCACCCCCCACAATGGGCTGGGTCTTTCCATATTTACTACTAATCAAGATGACCCCCACAGACATACCCCAACATGATTTCAATAATTCCTCAGTAAGATTATTTGGAAGTCAATGAATTGAACTAGAAAAAATTATCATCCCACCCCCAAAAGGACAAGCACCACATCTTTTCACTCTTGTGTGGGTCTTAGCTTCCAGTTTTGTATTGTGTGCTCATCCTGGAGTCCACCTGAAAATCAAGAAACTAGACAGAGGCCATTGGGTTGGGGGAAGTTTGCATGAAAGAATGGGAAATAGCAGAATACTGGTAAATGAAAATAGAGAGCAGAAATACTGGTGTCAGAAAGGTTCAAACAGTTTGTGGAGTGATGGGAATGGTACAAGGAGGGGTTGTGGTAAGGGTCAACCAAAGTTAAGTGTGCAGAAAGAACTACATGAGAACCCATCACCTTAGTCCCCAAGTAAAATACATAGTAAGAGGAGATGCTTGAAGACATGGGATAAGGAAGAATGTGAGGGGCTTACTGGGGGAGAAATGTTTAAGTAAGAATAGGGGAAAGGAGTGGAGACAAGAAGTGAGGATGTGGACATACAAAGGAAAACTAAGGGTGTGTGAAGAAGCTTTTATGACAATGCATCAGATGGAAAATGAGCTCATACATGCTTTTTTGTTTTGTTTTTGGTTTTTCGAGACAGGGTTTCTCTGTGTAGGTTTGGAGCCTATCCTGGCACTCGCTCTGGAGACCAGGCTGGCCTCGAACTCACAGAGATCTGCCTGCCTCTACCTCCCGAGTGCTGCACCACCAACGCCTGGCTATACATGCTATTTTATAATTAATCATATATCCTATGTGTGCTGGTGTTTTGTCTGCACGTATGTCTGTGTGAAGGTGTCAGATGCCTTGGAACTTGAATTACAGACAGTTGAGAGCTGCCATGTGGAACTGGAACTTGAACCCAGGTCTCCTGGAAGAGCAGCAGTACTCTTAATGACTCAGCCATCTCTCCACATGCAACACATGCTATTTTTAACAAAGATGCTGCTGAATCTTATTGCCACAAGCCATATGTCATTAAGAAAAGATCCCAGCATTGCACAAAGATTACTTTCCTATTGTCCCGACAGCCCCAGATGTGACCAAATAATAAAGTTGATTTGCCACTGCTCTTGGTTGCACAACAAAACAAGCTGAGACACTATGTGCTGTTGTTACAGGTCATTGGAAAATCAGTCTTGAAGTCATCAGGAACCACTCCCAGCAGGCTAATGTTCATAGCACCCAGAAGATGTTAAGCTGGCTGTTGTGAGAGAAACACCATCAATGATCATACCCATGACTGGACCCTGCATGGTTTAATACTGGCCTCCCAGGCATGTTGAGCCCACTGCTCTAATACTTGCACTTCCCAGGGCTAACCATTTGTCCTCCTCATTGGATCTGAGGCATGCTCCACATGAGTGAGTGTATGCCTGGTCCTGTAAACATAATTAAAGCCTATTATTAGTGGGCTCATAGTTCCTTGGAAGTACTGCAGGAGGACTTACTGTACTTCTGCTAAGTTATCATGTTCTTCAACTGCCTTCCATATATTTACATTTGCAAGCATATGCTTGCACTGCTCTCAACACTGGTTTGAGGAACTTGTAGTTGCAATGAGTAGTGGTCAATGTAGAAACACATAACTATTCTAAGTGCTGACACTAAGCAACTGTGAGTGCTCAGCCACAGATGCGACATCTACATCCCTGTGCCCCTGACATTAGGCTCAGGCAATATTGAAGATGAGGAGGCAGAAAGAACGTAAGAGTCACATTACAGGGAGGAGCACTGTGAATTACTGTCCCCTGGCTATGGTATGGCTGTGGCAGCTGTGAACCCATGGCAGTTGTGGTTACCTGCACAAGACCTGAACACACTAAAGTCAGGATAATCTCCTGGGAGGTGCTGTTGTGGCTGTACCTCTAGTGTAGTTGCTATTGGCAGCTGATGGCTGGTAGAGAAGGAAGAGTCACCTCTCTCTGGGGACATGGACCCTGGTCATCAGTGGATGACCCCAAGGCTCCGTGCTCTTCAGAAGAACTAGCTGGACACAGTGGCTTAAATAGGTACATACTTCTGCAATCAAAAGGAAGATATGAAGTCCAGACAGATATTTGTTGGGGGAGAGATTGCAGGTGAAGATGATCAAGAAATAGTGTATCAATGCATGAATTTTCAAAGAATACAAAAGAGTATTAAAAAGAGATTCTCATCGCACGTAGTTCCATGTCCTGTCAGGCTGACCACTAATCTAACCAGCACAAACCACAAACTGCTAACACTGGAAAGAAATATAACAGGTTACCAAACATTCCAGCAGACAGCTTAACTTACCCATTTAGGTTCTTCTAGGAGAAAGCAAGAGCTTTGCAGCTAGTAGTATGCCTCTCCATTTTTCAAGTTTATTTCTGTCCTAATCATAGAAGATGGGGTTCCATTCTTCCCCCTTTGCAAGGTGGAGGAATTCCTGGAAGCCCATTCCTCCTAACTGTGCTCAGGAAAGCCTCTGTTGGCCCTGTCTGTGTTGTGTTGTATGGTGTGGTAAAACCATGCTTATGACAGTATTTAAAATCCTGCTGTCTCAAAACCATTGCATCCAAGGAGGGGACTTTCATGAGCGCATCTGGGAAGTTTCTCTTGCCACTGTGGAGATGGAAATGAATGCCACAGACTGGTAATGAGTCAAATGGAGAAGCTGTGTTGCTGTGGTTCCTACCTCTACGGCATGAGGGTCTTGGAAGGCCTGTTCCTGCTTATTCCTCTTCGAATGAGGAGCATGCTGTTTGTCTTCCTCGTTGTCATCTCGTGTCCTCTTCCTGAAAATAGTTTTCAAAGGGAGAGGAAAAACTGTCGTCATGCAGCCAGTGACATTTGGGTGCTTAACTTCCAGCCCTGTGCCCATACCTAAATCTGCGACCTTGTATAGGAATGTACCAGTCAGAGTTGCTCTGCTGGATTCTCACACTCTGCAGGCGGATGGCACCAGATGGCAGGGACACATGTCCAACAGAAATTCCATGCATACCCAAGCCCAAGTTCAAGTTCCCAAAGCCAGAATCTTCATTTGAACCACTGTTTGGGACCAAAAACATGAAGAAATTTATGGACAAATGTTAAAACTCTACCTGACCAGGCCCCTTGTCCTCACCCAGTGATATAATTGCTCCAGCTTATAGGATTTTTGGCCAGCACAGGGATCTCTCAAGGTACATGGGGCTTTTCTACTGTACCTGCTCTTGTGTCCCTTTAGCCAGTGGATACAAACAGACACCCCTTGAGTACTGTTAAAAATTATTATGTCACTTTAGCTAGTTAACTTGACTGCCACCATGACACTCTGCTTATTGCTTCCCAGAAATGTGTCTAAAAGTGTTTTAGCAACAGCAGATATAGTGATGCATGCCTTTACTCCCAGCCCCAGGGATGCAGGGGCATAGAGGTCTAGTTCTATTGCTACCAGGGCTACATTCCAAACCAGCTTGAGCTTTTATATAGTAACACACTCTTTCCATTTAATCACCAATTTTGTTGTGGTTTTTTCCCTTATAATCTCTATCTTTATTTTCTTTTATTATACAGGGTCTCACTCTGGAACTGGAACCCAATCTGTCATCAAACTCACTATTGTGGTTTGACTGGTCTTGAACTTGCTGTAATTCTCTTGATTCAGAGTGCTGGGATTCTTTCCTGATCTTAAAATTCTTGCAGAAATCTTATAATTGATTAGACAGACATTCTTCTTAACCTCTTAATTAGAAACTAGTTTACACGGTTTGGCATTTTTTAGTATTGTTAATTCTACCGATGCCCATTCTTTCTTTAGTCTTCAATCTTATGTTCATCTCTAAAAGACTGGAAGTGCTATTAAATTCTTTTTAAAACACCTTCCCCAGTGCCTCTTTCCTGTTTCCATAATCAATGAGCAATAGAAAAACGAGGACTACTGAAAACATGGGATGTTTAAGCACATCCCTCCCTGGATGTACTTTCCTGTGTCAAGTGCTAACCTCTCAAAATTGGGGAAACAGTCTAGAGAAATGAAGTGAGTAAATAATAAGTAAGGATGGCAAAAGTGGCTGGTGGAAGTTCCCTGAAGTACTGGCAACTCCCCTCTTCTACAGGAAGGGAAAATCAGTGCACAATTCGATAACTATTCAAACAATTTGAAGGGAAGATTAGTTTATAATTGGATAGCTATTCAAACAGTTTCTTTACAACCAAGTAGTTGACAGTATAGCTAAAGTTATATTATTTGTAAACAATGGTATTTACAAAGAAAATTCTCAGTAGCAACTACAAGATTTTTTTCCAGGTATGTCAGGCATGCCAAAGCAACCTCAAAACTAGTAGCTGGCCTTAGAGAATGAGGAATATTTCAATATGACTAACTTTCCTTCAAATACATTGTTTCCTTTCAAATTGTGTTCTTAATTCCAAGAGTACTTTGGTAGTTTGACCCCCTAAATTCATATTCCTAAATTGTATATTCTCCTGAGAACCCCCTACCTCATACATGATCAACATAAAAAATTTCATGTGACAATTTAAGCTGACTCCAGATTTTTAATACCTTTATCAGTTAACCTTGAGATACTTCCCAAAGTCTTACTTGCTATGCATTGTCTATAATTCTCAACAGTGTCCTTGAAGAAAGATAGGAACTACAGTGACAGCCAATCAAAACACCACATGAAACAACAATAACAGGTCCACCATAGTACCCAAAGAAATTCTGTGATATATAGCATTTAGTTAAACCTCACAGAATGAGGGAAAGCACTTTGAATCTGGAAAGATCGGGGCTTTGTTTATTCTGGCTAGTTAAATCGTTTCCCCTTTTGTCAACTAGCCAGGCTGAAGCTAATAACACTGGTTTTTAAAACAAAATAGTAAATAGAAAAAATTATGTAGAAAACTCTTACAACACAATGCATGAGAACACTGATACATATATGCATAATGAAAAATGCAACCATTTTATTTCACAACACTCACTGAACAAAGCTATTCCTCCAGATACTGGGTTATGATTAAGCATAAATCTCAGCTCCTGACTCTGAAGAATGGATGCTGATGGTTGTCATTGAACCATGAGTATTGAGACCACCCATTTTACCAAAGCTTTCAATACTTTACATGTTAGTTTTTAAACAAAAAATGTATAAAATGTAAAAAAATATTATTTTTCAAAAATCTAAACCTGAGTTCTAAAGCAGTATATTAAGTTGTAATTAAACATGAGCCCCATTTAAATATACCTCATGAATAAAAATATTTAGAAAGATTATCCCTGACAGAGGGCTGATCTTCAAAATATACAAAGAACTCAAGAAGCTGGTCTCCAAAACACCAAACAATCCATTTAAAAAGTGGGGTACAGAACTAAATAGGCAATTCTCAATAGATGAATCTAAAATGGCTGAAAGACACATAAGAAAGTGTTCAACATCCTTAGTCATCAGGGAAATGCAAATCAAAACAACACTGAGATACCATCTTACTCCTGTCAGAATGGCCAAAATCAAAAACACCAATGACAGTTCATGCTGGAGAGGATGTGGAGAAAGGGGAACTCTTCACCACTGCTGGTGGGAGTGCCAACTTGTACAGCCACTTTGGAAATCAGTATGGTGACTCCTCAAGAAAATGGGAGTCAGTCTACCACAGCAATTGCACTCTTAGGCATATACGCAAAAGAAGTACATTCATACAACACAGACATCTGTTCAACGATGTTCATAGCTGCACTATTTGTAATAGCCAGAAACTGGAAGCAGCCTAGATGCCCCTTAATCGAAGAATAGATAGAGAAAATGTGGTACATTTACAAAATGGAGTACTACTCAGCGGAAAAAAAAACAATGAAATCTTGAAATTTGCAGGAAAATGGATGGAACTAGAAGAAAGCATTCTGAGCGAGGTAACCCAATCCCAAAAAGACAAACATGGTATGTACTCACTCATATGTGGATTTTAGACATAGAGTAATGCATTAACAGCCTACAATCCACACTGCCAAAGAAGCTAATAAACAATAAACAAGGAGGACCCTAAGAGAGACATACATGGTCCCCTGGAGAAGGGGAAAGGGTCAAGATCTCCTGAGCAAATTGGGAGCACGGGAAGAGGGGGGAGGGAGCTAGGAGAATGAGAAGGGGAGAAGAGGAGGGATATAGAGGACATGAGGGAGCAGAAAGGTTGAGTTATGGGTAGAATAGATGATAACAAGAATGGAGATACCATAATAGAGGGATTCATTTTTGGTTTACAGAGAAATCAAGCACTAGGGAAATGTCTGGAGATCTACAAAGATGACACCAGCTAACAATCTAAGCAACAGAGGAGAGGCTACCTTAAATGCCCTCCCCTGATAATGAGATTGATGACTGTCTTATATGCCATCCTATAGCCTTCATCCAGCAGCTGGTGGAAGTAGAAGCAGACACACACAAATAATCATCAAACTGAACTGGAACCCAGATGCAGAGAAGGACGAGTGAAGAGAAAAGGGGTCCAGACCAGGCTGGTGAAACCTACAGAAACAGCTGACCCGAACATTGGGGAGTTCTTGCTCCCCAGACTGATAGCTGGAATACCAGCATGGGACTGATCCAGACCCCAGGAACATGGGTTTCTGTGAGGAAACCTTGGAAATCTACAGGACCTCCTGTAGAAGTTCAGTAATTATCCCTAGCATAGATGTGGACTTTGCGAGCCCATTCCATATAGAGGGATACTCCCTGAGCCAAGACACATGGGGGTGGGCCTAGGCCCTATCCCAAAGGATACAATAGACTCTGATGACATCCTATGGAAGGCCTCACCATCCAGGGGGAGCAGAAAGGATATGTGATAGGTAGGGTTTTAGTTGGGGTGGTGGTGGTAGGGGAGGATGGGAGGGAGAAGGGAACTGGAATTGTCATGTAAAACAATCTTATTTCTAATTCAAATAAAAAATGTTGAAAAAAAGAAAGATTATCCCTGTTCATTAAGAAAGCTTAATCTCTCAGCAACGGGACTGTGGATAAGATTAGCTTCCTGTATTTTATAATATCAGCCTTCTGAATTTTCTACAGTGAGAAAGAATAGTTGCTATAAAGAATGAATATGTTGAGAAAGACCTATAAAATGCAGGACACTGATGGGTCCAAGAAATCAAATAGATCTTTCAGAGAAGCAGAAATGCCAAGTTGCTAAGGTACGTAGGTAATCCCATGGGATAAATGAATGTGTCCCTAAATATTGACTTTTTGTCCAAAAGGCAGCAGCCCGACCACAGGAACCTGGGTGGCACTGACACCACAAGAAAGGGTTTCTCCAGCAGAAGGCTCTGCACAGCCTTTTCCAAGGTGAAGGAGCACCTTGGAAATGGTGGAGCAGCTGCAGCAGGGTACATCACTGGCATCTGTAAATCAGGGGGAAATCCATCTTCCTAGCTACTTTTCTATGGAAAACTCAGAGATTTGGCTGAGGAAGCCAAGTAGGATGAAAGGGAAGATAATGAATGAACTGATACCAGCAAAGGCTCCAGCACAGAAACATTAGCCCTGCCTTCGGAAGCATGGCAACAGGAACAGGCAGGAAGCATGACAGGAGAGGAAGTCTACCCTAAGACTGGCAAGTTCTAGACTGTATAGGAACCCTGAACCCAGATAGGTCACCTCCAGTCTCCAACCTGAGGTTTGTATAGATATTCCTTCTAAAGCTGTTGTGAATTGCAGGTTAAGAGTTTAGAGCACTGATAGAAGAAACACACTGCCTAATTATTCCTGATGTGCTAGAATTGAGACATGTGCCAATTCCCTAGACATACTCCTTCCACTCTGGTGCTTGCACTGTCTTCTTTGCAGCCCTCAACCTTTAAAAGTAACTGCCTGTCTTAGCCTTGACAATACTGAGAAGGTCATCAGTGAGTCCTCTTCCCAGGAACAATTTCATTTTTCCTGCCAAGTCTCCCTGCCTGTGGTCATGTCCTGGGCAGCAGGAAAGACTATGCCTTTCCATAGTGTCATTTTCTTTCATCCTCTCTCATCAACAGCAGTACCATCTCCTGACCTTCCAACTCCCTAATGGTCCCACATCCTATCCACAGCCTTCAGCCTCCTATAGGCCTCCACTCTACTGAACACACTGTTTCTTACCATATACCAGACCTGTATCTATGAACTCCCATCAAAACCATTTGTGCTGCTCCTTTTCTCCACCCCCCCTCCATAATTTATAAATGTTCCAATACCACATAATGTCTATGTTCTTGATCCCTGGCTTACAGTAGCTTTCCAAGAGCACTAACATCAACAATTCTCATGTCATTCACTAATCATTCCTTGAATAGGGGCTGGCTAAATGTTTCGGCTGGTAAAGTGCTTGCCCCAATAAGCATAAGGACCTGGGTTTGTATCCTTAGCACCCAGTAAGCATACTTTGTAACCCCAGTGCTAGGGTACCAGAGAGGGTAATAGGGAAGACAGGCAAATTCCTGAAACTCACTGGCCAGCCAGTTTAGCCAGATGTTCAGCTCCAGATGTTCTCTCATTGAGAGACCATATCTCAAAAACAATAAATAAATAAATAAATAAATAAATAAATAAATAAATAAATAAGGTAGAGAACAAGTAGGAGGCAATAGATCTCAAGGTCAAGGCCTGCCTAGGCTACAGAATTCAAGTTCAGCATGGCCAGCCTAGTGGACCCTAGGAACAGAAAAAAAGTATCTGAAAAGAAGAAAGAAGTAGTCTGAAAGGGCATTATCTTGACTGTTTCGGGAGTATTCAGGTGACCCAATTTCTGTCACTTTGTGACAACTGACCCCAGAAGCAGTTGTGAAGGGAGCAGGAGAATTGGGAAGCAGAAATGAAGTGTGTGACCTATGAAGATGTGGCTGTGAACTTCACCTTGGAATAGGTTTTGCAGGATTTTTCCTCACATGAGCTCCATGGATATGTGATACAGGAACCTGATGACAACAGAAAGACCAGAACTTTGAAGATGACTACAGAAATTCCAGGAGAAATCTAAGACATCAAGTCATAGAGACTTTGAATGTAATAAAAATAATCAATGTGGCAAAAATTTCAGCTGGATTTTAGGTCCGATTGTGAACAAAATCCTTGTAGAGTAAAAGTCATATGAAAGGCAGGTATATGGAGAGGAGATATCCTTGATGTTCATTTATCCCTAAATGTTTAAACCACGGATCAGAAAGGAAACAAACTGGTATTAGGAAGAGAAAAACAAATAGGATGAATATAAAGAATATGGACATGCCTTCAGTTCTCTTCAATGGTTTCTAAAGCATGTAAGCATTTACATTGGACAGAAACTAAAAATATACAAAATGGAAAAGACTTCAGTTGTTCTAGTTCCCTGTGAAAATATGTATGTTCACAGACACTTAAAGACAGAATATGAGAAGGCCCCATTATCCCAAGACCTTTCTTTCTTTTTTTTTTTCTTTCTTTCTTTCTTTCTTTTTTTTTTTTTTTGGTTTTTTGAGACAGGGTTTCTCTGTGTAGCTTTGGAGCCTATCCTGGCACTCACTCTGGAGACCAGGCTGGCCTCAAACTCACAGAGCTCCGCCTGCCTATGATCCCAAAACCTTTCTGATGGAACATGACCGCACAGCATGAAGAAAACTCATCAATGTAGCCAGGTGGTGCACACCTTTAATCCCAGCACTCAGGAGGCAAGCGTATCTCTGTGAGTTCGAGGCCAGCCTGGTCTACAGAGCGAGTTCCAGGACAGGCTCCAAAAGCAATAGAGAAACCCTGTCTCAAAAACAAACAAAAACCTCATCAACGTTAAGCACCTGGGAGCATCTTTGGTCATGTCCGTTCGACTGGCAAATATAAAATGATACTCTGGTGAGAAATCTTGACTAAAAGAAAAATTATTAGTTTACCAATAGAGAATGAATATACAATGAATCAAAACCACACAAACGTGAAAGTTAAATCTGTCACAAACCTGGGGGATATTCTTCATGTAGTGGAGTGGCACAAACATAAGTAATATAAAGGACTTGATACAAAGAAATTCCAGCACAAAGCTCCCTAAAAATACATAACTTGTTGATGTTCTGAATGTTTTAAATGCACTGTGTCTGTCAGGTACTCACTTTGAAATTAATAATTTAATAAATGTTATATTTCTCAGATACTGAAAAGGTATCTGCAAGACAATGATTAATTACATCAAGTATAAAAGTATTTCTAAAAGAAGGCCTGAGCTCAGTGGTCAGGTGCTTGGTTAGTATGCATGCATCTCTGGTTCACTCCCCAGAACTGGAAAAAGTAAAAAACCCCACATGCATGTACATTAAAGGCATGGAAAGATACCAGATCTCAAATATAATTCAAAAGATATTATTGTCATCTCTACTTTAACAATACACAAAAAATAAAGTCTAAAATTAGAGAAATGACTTAGTAATGGTATTTGTTACACAATTTTTCTTTTGCTTTTCTTTATTTCTTTCTTTGTTGCTGTTGTTTTTTTTTTCAAGATAGGGTTTCTCTGTAGCTTTGGAACCTGTCCTGGAACTACCTCTGTAGACCAGGCTGGCCTCGAACTCACAGAGATCCACCTGCCTCTATCTCCCAAGTCCTGGGACTGGAGATGTGCACTACCCCTGCACAGATCATGCACAATTTTTCTAATTCAGAAAAAAAATTACAAAAATTTTAAAATACATTATGAAAGACACATATGCTAGAATACTGAGAAATTTGAATTTCTAAAAATGCATTCATTATTTAATATGAAAACTTCAGAATTCAGTATTGGATAACATACTTTAAGAAAGTATAGTTATATATTTCAAAATGTGGAAAAATTAATGTGACATACAAAACACATTGAAATAAGATGTTTATGAGAACTTTAACAATAATTATTTCCTTTATTATTCTCTGTGTTCCAAAACTCCAACAGAAATGAATTGTCAGGCCAGCAAGATGACTCAGCAGGTAAAGTTATCTGCCTCCAAGCCTATGGACCTGAGTTCAATTCCCAGGACCTACCAGATGGAAGGAAAGGACCAATTCCCAAAAGGTGTCCTCTGAACTCCACATACATATTACGGCTCACACACAAACACACACCTCCCCCCTTCTCTTTCTCTCCTCTCTCAATTTTTAATTTTTTAAAAAATTCATTCCCATGGAGGGATATCTTGCTCAGCCAAGATACAGGGTTCTACCCCAAATGATGTGACAGATTTTGATGATTCCCCATGGGACGCCTCACCCTCTCTGAGGAGTGGATGTGAGGTAGGGTGGTGAGATGGTGGGGGGATGGGAAGACAGGAGGGAGAGGGAATTGGGATTGGTATGTAAAATAAGATTGTTTTAAAAATAAAAGGGTTAAAAAATTATGCATATGGATACTTTCCCAGCATGTAGTTTGTGCACTGTTTGCAATCCTGGTTCTAATGGAGGCCAGAAGAGGGTACTGGATCTCCTGGAACTGGAGTTACAGACAGTTGTCAGCTAGCCATCCTGTAAGTGCTGGAAATCAAACCTGGGTCCTCTGGAAGAACAGTCAGTGCTCTTAACCAATGAGCCATCTCTCCAGTCCCATTAAAAAATGTTTATAGAAATGAATTTCATTTTTAAAGTAAGAGTGAATGCATGAAGAGATTAAGCAGGGAGTAGCCAACCCTCTCCATCTAAACAATGAAGTCAGGTTGCCACACATCAAAGAAAGTAAGCATATTTAAAACAGTTTTACCATGCAAATACGGATGTCCTCTTTAAATGTGGCAATGGTAGAACAACTATGATTAGTGAAGCCATTACTCTCTCTCCCTCATCCAGAATAAATGAGTTGACAAAGAGGAAGACTAGAATATGCCATATACATACTACCAATGCCTACATGTTAAACAACAGAGTGTGAGCAAAAAAGCCTGCACTATGCAAATGACCTATATACGTGCCAGCCTTCCTCCCAACTCCAGCTCACTTCCTCCCTTCAAAGTGTATTCTTTCCTGGTAAATTGTGTCGATTTCTGCTGTTACCTACATTTCATATCTGTTGATATCACAGGTGCCTGTAATCTCAGCACTGGGGAGAGGATTCCCAGGAGTTCAAGGTTAGCCTAGACTATATACCAAGTATCTGGTTAGCTAAGGCTATATGTGCATAGCAAGACATGCCTCATAAAAAACAAAGGGTAGCTACTACACAGTGTAGCAAATACTGTAAATCACAATAATAATAGTGATCTACCCTTGCCAGGAGACAAACAAAAAATAATCTCTTGACTATTTATGCAAAGCATCATCTCCCTAAAACATATGCATTTACCACTTTTAATGTATGCTTCTGGAGATAGCACAATACACATGTGGAATCAGTTATCAATAGCATTAGGAAGCTTGCAGGAGATCATAAGGATTTACCAATGGCCCTAGTCTACCAAGTCTCTAGACAACACAGTGGCTTTAAGAATGCTTTTCTGTCCTGGAATCCAAGAATGAGTAAAAGACACACCGAGGAAGAATGTTAAACATTAGGCAAAGACCTTTTTTTTTTTTTGCAAACTGTAATAACATACACGTGCCCACAAGAAAGTGGAAGGAAAGGCCATTTAAGAAACTGCAAATATGCCAGGCAGTGGTGGCTCATACCTTTCATCCCAGCACTAGTGAGGCAAAAGCAGGTGGATCTCAGTGAGTTTGGAGCTAGCTTGGTCTATAAAATGAGTTCCAGGACAGCTAGGGCTACATAGAGAAACCCTGTCTCAAACCCACCCCCCCCAAAAAAAAAAGAAAAAAGAAACTATAGTTACTATGGAGTTTTATGAAATAACACACACATGCACAAACAACATAAATTAACCAGAATTGCTCCTGTGTTCAACAGATGCTGGAGTGGAGGGCAGGCTAGGAGATATTGTTCTGTTGGTCTCAGGGTTTCAGGCGGGAGTGGGGGTGGGTATAACTTGCAAAGGGCCAGTCCCAGGGAAAAATCCTTTGTTGGCTAACATTTACATAGGAATTCAAGGCTTCCTTTTGTTTTCCATATCAGTTCTGAAAGAACTTTGTCATAGTTGTAGCCCTTCACTAGGATAAACCTATCATAGGTTAGCTAGATATGTATAGTTAATGACATTCACAGCAATAATTCCACAGGTTTTTTTTAATGTACAAATATGGATCTCAGTAAGCTACAAATGTACCTGTATGGACGAGAAAAACTCTAAAGTCAGGATCACCAAATGGAATTAGTGGTGATCACTGGGTGATAGGACTGTGAGTAAAAATTGTTTTTATTAATACTCCCAGAAAATGTCCAGAATGCAGTGAAATTAAATCTATACTGGAAGAACATATTTGCAAAGGTGTATAAACTTCAAGGCCAGAAGGGAAAAAGAATGAGTTCCTAAGGTCCCCCACTAAAGCAAGGCCAATTTGAAAAGAAAAGGTCTTTGTCCAAGAGGTAGGGAGTTGGGAGGGAATCTTGGAAGTTGGTAACTTAATCTCAGGCTCCAAGACATTTTTTAGGCCTCTACATAAGAAAAAGGGTCCACAGCAGGGGATTGTTTTTCCACACACAAAAGGAGGGAGAAGGTGAGGACAGGCCCTCTGCATTGGGAAATACTGCCATCTAAGGTTCAGATAAATGTATAAACACCAAAATTAGAGAACCATTCATCTTTTCTGAGAATTTTCTGCCCCCAGCCCATTACATGAAGATGAGAAAAGCCAACCTACTAAGATGACAGACTGATCAGACAGACCAAACAGGGAACTCACGACTCACGCCTGCCCAAGTAGTTAAGAGGTCTACACCAACAAAGGAAACCTCACTCAGTTCTGCTCCAGGAACCATGACAACAGCAAGAGGAAATCCCTACCACATTGGAAAGATGCTGCTCCTTGTAGTAGTACTGGTGAATTAGAAGCCTGAGCACAAGGGTCCTGAGAGGCCTTGTGAGTCTCCTGAGCAGGTCTGCACTTTGCTTCCAGTGCTGTAGTTCTCTGCTGACCAAGGGATGCAACCGCTGATGTAAAATGTGACTGCTGATAAGTAGGACCTATTGCCCTGCGTCCCTGAATATACTCCTCCCACTCCGCCCAGCCTTTGATCCCGCTTCTCACGTGGCTGCACTCAGTCTTCCTTGCAGCACTCATCCCCTCTAATCCTAACTGCCCACCTCATGGCCCCATGACACAGCTCAGGCAGCCAACTGAGCCTTTCCTCCTAGAGACCCTGCTCTTCTGTGCCAAAGACCCTTCTCATCCCCTTACAGAAGACTGGGCCCTTCTGTGATGCCCAGTATAGGACAGACACCCTACTTAACATCTCGCTGCTCCTGTCTTAATTATTTTAACTCAATCCTCACAGAAGTCAAAGGTGGGGGGAAAGCACATATTTACTTAAAAGGGGGGAGGGGATTAAACAGAACAGTGAGCAAACAGGGTAAGGTACGCCTTGGCCCAGGCTTAAGAGATCACCCCTTCCAGTCCAAGCTCCATCAGCCTCTCCTGCTTTCCTTAAAAAAAAAAAAAGGAAAAGAAAAAAAAAAAGAAAAACAAAAACAAAACAAAATAACCCAACAAACAAAATTTTTTGTTCTCTGGACAGGCTGTTTCTTCAACTTTAAGAACTGAAAGCTGAGGATAGCAGCAACCAGGCAGGAGGGAAGAACCTCTTCCACCTACACTCCTCTCCCAAGAAAGTTTCTTGTACTTAAACAGTTTGAAATCTACTGGCTTGAAGATCTCTAAGCTTCCCTCCTAGCGTCCCAAACAGAAAAGAGAAGTAACAAAGGAAAGTAAGAAAATGAGTAAATGTAACCATCCTTTGGAGTACCAGGCACCCAAAAGTAACCTCTGTGTTTTGTCTGCAACACTGGTAAGCTGTTAGCCAGGCATAAACTTAATCAAGTGATGTGGGAAAAACAAAACAAAACAAAAAAACCCACTTTTTTCAAGGTTGTGTATCTTTGCTACCTTCTTAGACTTCCCTGTGCCCTATCTACATCCATCACTGAAAACCAATTGCTATAGAGTTGGGTCCTGTTTCTTTATGTGATTATGTGCAGCGTATCTTTTTCCTACAAAAAGTACAAGCTACTTTTTCCTAATTACTTTCTTAAATTTAATTATCTGGCAACACAGGTTTTAACACTTTGTAGCAGAACTCTTTGTCTGCCATTTTGAATACATAAGGTAACTTTTTGACACCCCCCCCCCCCGCAAAAAAATTGTGCTTTCAGAGTTTGTGGTCTTACGTGGCTAAGACTACACATACAAGTTTCTAAGAATCAAAGCCATTTAAATACTTCCGACACAACAAGTTAGCAGAACATATGGTCAGGATTGGGTTCTGTCTTATAACATGACCAGTGATTCCCAGGAAGGGAGAGCTATGTGTTCTGTCCTCTGCAATCTTACTATGGCGGTATCATTCAGAAATAGCCAGCTCAATGTACTAGCATGTGAAATGGGGAAAAAGTGATACACATTACCCTGTATCTTTCTTTAACTGCCAGACACCAAGGAGAATCCTAAAACCAGCCAACTCTAACCATGATGGCAGTTTATGTAGTGCAGGCAGTCTATGACTATGATCTTTCTCAGATTATAAATCTGCATATGGAAATGTTTGGACTGCATGGCTGACAGAATATTCCTGGAGAAATGCTTGGATTGTTTTAATGTTCCTTTATTGTTTGTTTGTTGTTGTTGTTTCTCTTTTTTTGGTGTACTTGGATACTCAGCCCATGTATTTACTTCTCCACTTGTTTTGCAAGTGCAGTGCCACTGAGACATACTCGAAAGCCATGATGCATTCCTTTTAAGAACCACTATCACATATGAAATCTTAAAAATTCATTTTCACAGAGTACATAAAAATGTACAGGACTAAAATGTATGAAAGAGCACTGAATCACAAATAATAATGTAAAAGACAGTTTTAAAAACGAAGACAATAAATTCAAATATCAGCATAGTAACATTTTGAAGGTTAACAGTAATCTGAAAACACATGGGGCAGATACTGGCAAGTTTTCTTGGTCAGAGGAGTTTTGCACTGTGTCCACTTGGCAGAAACCACAGTAGGCACATTGTTTAAATGAGGGCAATGACGTACTAACAATGTTTATTATAGCATTATTTTTTCTTTTTCAGGAACAATGAAGGAACTGTTAATCATGTTGTAGAAGATATATAAGAGACTATTGGGGAATTGGGATTTTAAGGAGATATACTTATTACCTAATAGGAAAAAACAACTTCATAAACTAATATTGAACAATATATTACCACAATTATGGAAAATGAGTGTAATATGCAAAACACATTAAGAAAGGATTACACTTTTTCATTTATTCTCTTCCATATATTCCAAGGTGACTACAATAAAAATGAATCATAAAGCCAGGTTTATGACACACTTCTGTTATCCCACAACATGGAAGGCTGAGGCAGAGGAATAGAAACAGATTGAACTCCAGAGGCATACCCTATCTCAAAAATAACCAACAACACAAGCAAACAAGAGAGATTGCCATTTCATCATATTCAATTAATGATAAATTAATAGTGACTGTGTGAAACAATTTCTTGAGCAGGTTTGTAAACTCCCACACCCATTGGACGAGGATCAAAGGAGCAGTTAGCCTTCTCCATGGAAACAATAAAGATTGCCAGAGGACAGAGAAATCAAGTAGAATTCATGTAGGTCTTCTCTCAACGCTGACACTCCTTTTAAGGTGGAAACAGTAGAACAGTCCCAGCCACATCTTCTACTCATCTCTTCCCTTGATAGCATCATCATTGCTCACTCACACTATCAGCAATTCTTTGCCCCTCCAGCTACACTGAAGGAGGGAGATAACTGCTTCCACAACTACCAGATCTGCCCTCATAGGTGAGTTTCAATTTATGTGCATGCATGGGTAGCTTTAATGAATCAAAATCTGTGGGATCTAGTACTTCTAGTGAGAGTATAAAAAGCATGTAATTGTGCCAAATACCACAAGTTCAGGGTTATGAGGAATAGACATATATTGGAATCCTGGAGGGTAGTGATTTTAGCAAGTAGTCAGGGAAAAATCTTAAATGGGCAGTCACTTAGCATTTGTATTTATTTGAGGTTTTTCAAGGCATTTTGATGGGGATTTCCTCAGGACAGTGGAAAAATAAATGGATTAGGCTAAAAATAAGTGGCAGGGGAGGTGGGACCAGATGGGACTTTCAGCCCTGAACCAAAGAATAAAGTGGTGGAAAATAGGATTCAGTGCTTGCTCAAAGGAAGGCAGAGAAGTAGTTCAGTGGTAGTATGTTCATTGAGTGCTCCAAGCTCTAAATTACATCCCCAGCAGAGAGGTAGGGGGTGGCGGGGGCAGTACTAATAATTATATATCCAAAGACCACAAACATAACTAAAAAAGAAAAAAAACTTTAATATATGTGTTACAGTGAGGTTAACTTCTACATTTGCAACATAAAATCAATACTATTTTTCAAAATTTATAAATGATGATGAGTGCACAAAAACCCAAAGTTTACATAAAATGGGAATTAACTTTCATGTGGCACATATCCATAGAATAAAAAGTTTGGACTTATATATAATATTGTCAAAAGCAAATTTAATTAATATAAGAAATTTGAATTTATAAAGTCAATGAATCTACTCCTAGAAATATGACAAGAATGTATGATAATGTTCTTTGTAAGTTAAAGAAGCAATATCTTTGAGTAATATATTAATATTTTCCTCCTTTACTCAGTTCACTCACAATTACATAATGCTTTTCCTACAAGAAGTAGAAATGGTAATCTCAAGAGATTACATTTAAGGAAATTTTATCACACCCAGACATAAATAAATAGCTGATTTTAAACTCTCTCCCTACTACACACACATCAGGGCAAATAGTAGAGATAGCAATGTGACATCTAGTAGTGAGGACCCAAGAACCTGTTGAACTATTTATGCAGGCTGTCAACACTGAAGCAGATACTGCAGTCACCACCCACCCTTTATATTTACAGCAATTGTAGCACACAGATGGGAAATCACATTCTAAATTACACATCCCTGTAGAACACCTTTTTGTGCCAAATACAAGAAAAAACCAGACACTCTGGGAAGGAATGTAAACCTGGAAACAGCGGTCGTTTTAATTCTAGTCACATACTTATTACTCATATAGTTTAAATGTAAAGAAAAAGCACATAGGTAGGACATTGTTTAAACACTACATGGTATTATGAAATGTCACACTGCATTTGAAAACAAAATTACTCCCAGAAATCAAACACTAATTCATACACACAACATATCTACTCAGAATACACTGCTACCACTTTTTTTATGTGCTTAAAAATTGATGGTGAGCAAAAAAAAAAAAAAAAAAAAAAAAAAAAAGCAAACTGGGACAGATCTTGTCCTTAGCAGCAATACTTTTAAAATATTTGATAATGAGATGGAGCTATGGGGCTGTTTGTATTTTTTCATATCAGTTATTAAATAATTTTGTCACACTGAAGAAAATGTCCAAGTGACAAATAACTCATGCTAAATACATACGATTTTTTAAAGTGACATACAGCAATTACATATATCAATGGAATTTGGTCTGATTTTATAAAAAAAAATTTAAGATGCTAAAGCAAAGGCACAAATATGCATTCTAGTATATTTAAAAGACCCGTATGAATTAAAAAATCTCTAAGGCAATTAGCATAAAATACAATCATCGGTGACCACTAGGTGATGGGACTGTAGAAAAAAAAACTTGTTTTCACTAACGCTTTACAGAAATTTTCCAGACGGAAGTGAAACAAAGTCTACACTGAAAGAACACACTGATAAAGGTCCACAAATCCCAGGACAAGCAGGAGGCAGAATAATAAGGCCTTTCAGAGAAGCCAAAATACAAGTAGCTGTAGTGTTTAGGCTGCCCCACAACAGTAAAGCCAACTTGAAAAATAAAGGGATTTGTTTTAAGGCTGTGAATATTAACAAGGTAAAGTCTAGAATTTATTAACTCAATTGCCAGTTCCAGGCAGACACAAATCCTACTAGGGGGAAAGGAGGGGAAGGGGAGACGGGAAGAAGGTAAGGGAAGAAAGGAAGGAAAAAAGCCTTTTTAGTTGAAAAAGACTCACAGTATTTTTTCAAACACATAGGGCAGAGGAGAAGGGGCTGTATGGCGCAACACTGCCATCTAAGACTTTAAAGAAACAGACAGGCACCCACATCGGAGGATCGTCCATCTTCGGAGGATCATCCATCTTTTCCGCTGCTTTTCTGCCCACAGCCCATAAGATGAAGGCTGGGAAAAACAGGTGGGATGAACAACACAAAACGCACTCAAACCTGAGCAAGAGAACTGGAGAACCATTCAAACAAAGGAAGCCTTTCTTAAGTCCCGCCCGCGGAACCATGGCAACAGCAACAGGAAGTCCCTACCACATTGGAAAGATGAGCTCTTCTTAGGGTAGGATTGGCTGGTTCAGAATCTGCAAGCATATGCTGGGGAGGTTGCTGCCAAGCTGCCAGTCCGGCTCCGAGTCTCCTGCACTTTCCTTCCGACGCTGTAGTTGCCTGTTGCCTAAGAGACGAGGTTGGTGATGTCCAGAACCTATTCCCGACAGCCCCCTGCGCCTCAAGCTCAAGACGTGTACAAGGACATGCTCCTCCCACTCACCCCAGCCTCAAACCCACTTCTGACGCACTCACTGTCCTCCAGGCCCTCACCTATCTGAATCTAACTGCCCACTGCAGTGCCTATGACACCAAACAAGCCGCCATTGGGACCTCTCATCCTTTGGGGCCCGCTTCCCCTCTTAGGTCACACCTAAGCATCTGGAGACAACTCGCCTGTAGGGCCAATAATGGATAGGTGCCCTGCCAGTATCTGAGCTCCCAGACAATGACAAGAAAAACCTTAAAAGCCTTCTGAATTATTTTAGCTCTATCCTAACATAACTGAAAAAAATCATATTTCATAACAAAAACAGGTTTCATTTTTAGTGGAACTGTACACAATCTTTTTCGTAATAGTAGGTTTGCCATAAAAACTGATAGACAGTTCTTTACTTTTCATAGGGTCTCCTGGTGGGCCAAGGCCTAAAAGAACTTCCCTTCCATCTGAGTTCCACTCTTTCCCTGAAGTCCCTTAATTTTCTGGGCATGCTGTTTCCTCAGCTGTAAGACTAAGAAGTCAGAGAACTCAGCATTCAGGCAAGGAGGTGATAAGAAAGGCCCTGCTTCTGGGTTAGCTCCACCATGCACAGCGCTTTCCCCTCTATTGGGAGCTCTACCACTTAGAATTTAAAATCCAGCCAGGCATAACCTCAGCACTCGGGAGGCAGAAGCAGGCGGATATCTGTGAGTTCAAGGCCAGTCTGGTCTCCAGAGCGAATGCCAGGATTGGCTCCAAAAGCTACACAAAGAAACCCTAAGATTTGAAATCCATTGGTCTACATGATCTCTAAGTTTCCCTTTCTATTCAGTATCCCAGACACACAGAAAAAATAAGATAAGAAATAGGAAATTATAAGAATGAGTAATCTTTGTCATCCAGAAGATTACCAGATACCCAAATGTAACCTCTAAGCTTAGGGCTACATCAATGATAAGCTTTTGAATTAAGAGAATTTTTCACTCTTAAGATACTTTTTTAGTGTCCTACTGTGTACTACCTAAACAGTATGGAGGTGCATGAACAACAATAGCACCCAAAACTACTAAATTCCACAGATATTTGAGTCCTATTTCAGGTGATTTTTTTTACAAGCTTACTTTTTCAAATAATAAGCACATCATACATATTTTTTCCAGTATGTAGTTCCTAATGGCAATGTAGGTTGTGTTATTTTGTTATAGTACCCTTTCTGATTTGAAGGTGCATGAAGAACCCTTTACTTCTAAAGTCATGACTCCAGAGCTTGTGGTCTGAGAGAAAATCATGTAAGATTTGAGTATATACTTCTAAGAATCAAAGCTTACAAACTTTTGTTCCCAAGTGTTACTACAGTCAGAGCCTAGGCCCTGGCAGACCACCTATCCTCAATAATATAATTAAACAAAGTAACAGTAAATGGTGGAAAGATTTGTTTACTGCCCCCAATGTGGGCAGAGGAGCATAGAATTCAAGTGATCTGCCCCAAGCCCATTTTCTAGTATACAGAGTGATATCTAGGTTTAGATAGAGGACCAAAAGGATGCAGAACTAAGTGGTCCTGATCAAGGTGTGGTCCCAGCCATCATCATATTTTAGACTCCAGTCTCTTAAAAGGCAGTCTGAGGAACTGAACAAGGGGGAGTTCATGGACCCCAGACTGATAGCTGGGAAACCAGCATAGGACTGACCCAAACCCCCTGAATGTGGGTGTCAGTTAGGAGGCCTGGGCAATCTATGTGGCCTCTGGCAGTGGATCAGTATTTATTCCTAGTGTATGAATGGACTTTGGGAGCCCATTTCACATAGAGGGATACTCTCTCATCCTAGAGGGTCTAGGCGCTGCTCCAAATGATATGACAGACTTTTTTTGAAGATCCTCCATGCAAGACCTCACCCTCTCTGGGGAGCAGAAAGGGGATGGAATAGGGAGTTGGTGGGGGGCAGGGGAGGAGGGGAGAGAGAGGGAACTGGGATTGACATGTAAAACAAGCTTGTTCCTAATTTAAATTTTAAAAAAAGTTAAAAAGGCAGTCTGACAAAATATCAGAACTGTATGCAATCTCTTCAAGACTCAGCTGCTCTCCCTGGCTGGCACAGGATTTCAATATTTTAGTTCCCCCAGAATGAAATTCCTGGGGAAATTTCCAATTCCTTGAGGTCCATTGTTGAACAGATAGCCAAAGGAGGAAATATTTAAGTGTCTCTTTAGGACATCTTCACTCTTGCCTGGACATTTACACAAGGAAATATCAGATTCCACAGTCAGTTAACAGGTCTTGCTATTTCCCAGAAATAAAGCATATGTGCTGTATCCTTGTCTGTAATCTTAGTGTGGAGGAATTGTTAAATGTATTCAAGGCAAGGTATCACAAGGTAAAAAAATAAACAAGTGACTCAAATTCAGTAATTTTTTGAGCCAGGGTCTCAAGTAGAGCTTGTTGATCTCCAACTAGCTACATAAATGAGACTACCATGAACTCCTGATCCTCCTTTCTCTACCTCCTAAATGCTAGGATTACAAGTATGCACCACCATGCCCAGCTATGCCTCAAATGTAAGTGACCTATTCAACTGATATACACAAAGGTAGCAAAGAGGCTAGACAACCTCAAAGCTGAGGCAAGATGGGAGTTTATCTAGGACAGGGAATAGAGTTTGTGACTGTTTTCCGTCCCAGATTCCAAAACTTGTGGTTTCTGTAAGCTGTTTTCTACCTCCTTTTAAGTATTTACTTATGAGGTTGTTTTTCTTTTTCTTCTTACTCCTTTTTTTTACTTTTGCTGATCTGGGGATTGAACTCAGAGCCTTCCAAATGCTAAGCAAATGCTCTAATACTGAATGTATAGTTCTGACCACAAAGTACTCATTTATTTTTTACTATTCAAAATTTTTTTATTTATATTTTATGCTTGAGTGCTTTGCATGTATACATGCATGACAGAACAGGGCATCAGATTCTATTATAGATGATTGTAAGCCCCAATGTGCTTGCTAGTAATTGAACTCAGGACCTCTGCAGCCTGTGCTCTTAACCTCTGAGCCATTTCTCCAGCCCCAAAGTGTTCATTTTAAATTAAGAGCATCTTATATGAAATCTTGTAAACTCATTTGACATAAAAAGTCTGAAAAATAAATGCAGACATCTTAAATGAAAAGGCAGACCTTCAATGTAATTTAAGAGAATTTATTTTAAAACAAAACCAATATAGCAAAGACTGAATTTAGTAACATTTAAAAGGTCAGCAATAATCTCAAGGTACAGTAATGCAGACACTTGATAAATGTTCTCAAAGGAATTTTGCAAAAATGTATCTCTAGCAGTCTCAGCAGAAGCCAATATATTCTAAAGTGACACACTCGTGCCCCTGCCTTAGGCTATCAGACTATTGAAACAACAGACCCTAAGAAATAGGAATTTACCAAGAGTCCCATTCTGGGAAGGAAAAGGCTGGGCCCAGGTGCCAGCCAGAGGGGAGCTTGTCTCCTGGAAAGAGATTTCACACATTGCTGACAACGACATGGCAGACCTCATAGGACTGGCAGTGATGTGGACCCCCAAAATGGGGGTGGCTGAACCTCTTTTCCTCTTTCCTCTTTCCAGTGTGGCCACACTGAAATCTTTTTCTGTCCATCACTATTACTTGTCTCTCTAACTGGCTTATTGATCATGAATGAATCACAGAACCTATCTTGTTGGGGCTGTTAGGACCAGGCTGCTGAAACCCAGCAATTCCAGAAACATGTCAACTTGTAGAAATCAACATGAGAATTATCATCTCAAATGTTCAACAAGGATTTATTAACAGTATTTGTTGTAATAGGAATAATATGCCTTCCCAATGAGAAATCACTCTGCACACTGAACATTTTAATTATGTACATTACATAATTAAGAGATTAATGAAGAAAAAGCTCGCTCTTAGCACTTGTCCAGCTCTGGCTATTGCTCAAAGGGGAGACAGCAAAACCAGAAGATGTCACTAAGCTTATGTATGCTTCAGGCTTATTCATTCCACATATGCTGTCATCCTTAAATCTCCTTTAGACCCCAGCCCCAGGTTACACTTTGAGCAATTTAAACAAAGGCAGCAGACTCAAGTCTGCCCACTCGGGCAGATGGAGAGTTACACAAAAGAGATATTGCCAGTGTTATTTCTTAAGTACACCTGTGTTGTTCTTTTCCAGTAGTTGTTACCCTGGGTCATCATGCCCACCTGACAGAATTATGCTTTTCTGAAAAGAGCACAGGGAACTCAATGGCAGACCAGGACTTAACGGTGGTTGTGACCCTGCACTGTGCCCTAGAGGCATGTTCTTTGATAATGGCTGCTTGTAAAATGGAGGAGCCTAATTGAAAGTAAATCTTGCTGAGTAAACATTAGCAGAAACTTTTTCAGCAAACCTAAACTTCAATTGTGGCACAGACTTTTCTTTCTTAGTTTCTAATAAGTCTTGTAGGTACACTACTTCTCTTCCAGTCTTTCATTTTGGGGGGTGAGGGTTGAGACAGAGTTTCCTTGTGAAGCCCTTCCTGTTCTGGAATGCACTCTGTAAACCAGGCTGGCCTCAAACTCAGATTCACCTGCCTCTGCCTCCCAAGTACTATGATTAAAGGTGTGCACCACCACCAACATCCAGCCTTATTCTAGTCTTATTGGAGGCAGCACTAATGTAGTTAAATTCTACTTTGACAATTTAGTGGTTCCTAAGCAAGCTTATTAAAATATCCTTCATATTTTTGACAAGGAAGCCAAAATTATACAATGGAAAATAGAAAGCATTTTCAACAAATGGTGCTAGCAAAACTGGATGTCATCATGTAGAAGAATGCAAATAGATCCATATCTATCACTAGGCACAAAACTCAAGTCCAAGTCAATCAAAGATCTCAACATAAATCCAGATACACTGAACCTGATAGAAGAGAAAGTGGGAAAAAGCCCTGAATGCATTGGCACAGGAGACAACTTCCTGACTAGAACACCAGAAGCATGGACACTGAGATTGACAATTAATGAGACCTCATGAAACTGAAAAGCTTCTGTAAGGCAAAGGACACTGTCAATTGGACAAAACAGCCTACAGAAGAGGAAAAGATCTTCACCAACTCCACATCTGACAGAGGGCTGATATCCAAAATATATAAAGGACTCATGAAACTCAACATCAAAAAACAAAGAATCCTCTAGGTGGTGGTGGTGGCTCGAACCTTTAATTCAAGCACTTGGGAGGCAGAGACAGGCAGATCTCTAAGTTGGAGGCCGGCCTGGTGTACAAAGGGAGGTCCAGGACAGCCAGGGCTACACATAGAAACCCTGTCTTTAAAAAACCCTAAATAAATAAATACATACATAACCCAATTTAAAAAATGGGATATCTAAATGGAGATATCTAAATGGGTTATCTAAATGGAGAATTCTCAACAGAGGAATCATAAATGGGTGAGAAATGCTTTAAGAAATGTTCTTCAACATCCTTAGCCATCAGGGGAATGCAAATCAATACAACTCTGAGATTCCATCTTAAACCTGTCAGACTGGCTAAAATCAAAAACACAAGTGACAGCCTATGTTAGAGAGGATGTGGAGCAAGGGGAACACTTCCCACTGCTGGTGGGAGTGCCAACTTGTACAGTCACTTTGGAAGTCAGTGTGGCAGTTTCTCAGTAAACTGGGAATTGATCTACCTCAAGACCCAGCTATACCACTCTTAGGCATATACCCAAAGGATGCTCAATCATACCACAAGGATACTTGCTCAACTATGTTCATAATAGCTTTATTTGTAGTAGCCAAAACCTGGAAATAACCTAGATGCCTCTCAACTGAAGAATGAATAAAGAAAATGGAATATTACACAGCTGTCAAAAACAATGAAATCATGAAATTTGCAGGCAAATGGATGGAACTAGAAAAATATCATCCTGAGTGAGGTAACCCAGACCCCAAAAGACAAACATGGTATGTACTCACTTAAAGTGGCTATTAGTTGTAAAGTAAAGGATAACCATACTATCATCCACAGACCCAGAGTATCTAGTAACTAGGAGAGCTCAAAGGCAGACACTAGGATCTCCCTGGGAAGGGGAAATAGAAGAGATCTCCTAGCTATACTGGGGGTGGGTGGGGATGGGAACATGGGGGGATCAGGTTGGGGGTTCATAAGCAGGGGGATACTGAAAGAAATGACCAGAAAGGGGTGCATATCAGGTTCAGGTAGAAACCCGGTGCAAGGGAAACTCCCAGGAATCTACAAGGATGAGTGCAGCTAAGACTCCTAGAAATAGTGGATACATAGCCTGAACTGGCCATTTCCTATGGCCAGGCAAGACTTCCAGTGGAGGGATTAGGACACCAACGCAGCCACACAACCTTTGACCTACAGTCTGTCCTGCCTATGGGATATGCTGGGGTAAGGGTGGTGCAGAGATGGTGGGAGTGGCCAAGCAATCACTGGTCCAGTCTGAGACCCATGCCAGGAGAGTGAGCCCCCTGACACTATCTGGAGTGTCAGGCCCCAGAGGCTGGATGGCCCAGAGACCTAGGATAGAACCAAACATGATTGGGGAAAAATATCAACAGTGATGCCTAACAATAATCTGCTGTACTCATAGATTGGTGCCTAGCCCAATTCTCATCAGAGCCTTCATCCAGCAACTGATGGAAACAGATGCAGAGACCCACAGCCCAACATTAGACTAAGCTCAGGGATCCTCCTGAAGAGAGAAAGGACTTGTAATCAAGAAAACCCACATAAACAATTAATCTGACTCAGGAACTCAGAGTCTGAACCAACAGCCAGGAAGCCTTTCTGGGACTGACTGAAGCCCTCTATATATTTAACAGTTGTATAGCTTGATCTACTTGTGGGACTCCTAACAGTGGGATCAGGGTCTGTCTCTGACTCTTTTGCTGACTTTTGGGAACCTGTTCCTCACACTGTGTCGCCTTGCCCAGCCTTAATACATGGGGAGGTACTTAGTTTTAGTACAACTTGATAGGCCATGTTTTGGTGACACTCATGGGAGACCTGCCCTTTCCTGAACAGAAATGGAGGAATCAATGGAAGGAGCAGAGAGGAGGTTGTGGGAAGGAATGGGAGGAGAGGAGGGAGGGGAAACTGTGCTCAGGGGTATAAAATAAATAAATTTAATTAATTAAAAATCATTTATAGCATCAATTTTATTACTTCAAGTTTCTCCTGACTCAGTAGCATTTTTTTTCTATTTCAGATACAATGGAGGGAATTCTAAACATTTTATGGCAGATACACGTGCTGAATTGTTGGGATTCTGGGTTTAAACAAAATATACCAATTACCTAATAATAAACTAAGTGATCAGAATTCAGCATGGTGCAATATATTATCTCAAATGCAGAAAAATGAATGTGATATACACAACATGTTGGAAGTGGAACCTGTTAAAAGGGATGTATGTGAGTTACTGAGCCACAGTTATTTTTTTCCCTTCTATCTTTTTGCAAAATGACTATAATAGAAATTAACTGTTAGGACACAATGACTCAAGCTCAAAATTATACCTCAGGAGAAATTATCAAAATAATTAGACTTCCAGGGCAACTTGGCTACGTTGTCAGACATCTTAAAACAATATAGCAAAAGATACAAAATGCTATTTCAGAGTAAAGGATTAGTGATGGAGTGAAGGTAAGAGAAAATGGCTTCACCAGATTTTGTAAACTCCTACAATCCACTGGACAGACTCAAGGGAGTAGTCTCTTCATGATGACAACGAAGTCAGTTTGTCAGTAGACATATAAAAGTATAATTTATGCTGGTCTTCTCTGCAAAACTGATAACCTCTCTAATGTGGAAATGATATGATAACTGTGATGAATGAAGCCAAGAATCCGGTTGTTAATGAATACAAAAGGATTCACAATGGCTAACATAAGTAAAACCAAAACACAAGAGTAAAGAAAGATTTATTACGTGCAACATGCAAGGAGAGCACAAGGGCTATTTTCAAAGCCATGCACTCCCAGGAACAAAGAAACATGAGGATTTTATTCAGGATCCTATACATATTCAAATGGGGTGGACCCATTCCTAAGAATGTTCAACTTAAGGTCATAGAGCTCGTATCTAAAGAGATTAAAGTGATTAAAGCAGGAATACTTCTCTCTGGGCAGGCTCAGCTTATACCATTAAGTTCTAGCTGAAAATAAATGAAGGAACACGAAGGAACATTAATACAGTAGTCTGCGCCAGAATGTGCCTGTCTCACTTGGAGCCTAAAGCATCAGTTTTTTCTCTGTCTCTTCCCCTCCCTCCCCCACTCCCAGCAGCAGAATCTCTTCCTAGCTCTCAGAATCCCACCCCTAGTAACTCTTGGCCTTTCCACCTATTCCAATGAAACTGTCACTCTGCCTTCCTTGTGGGTGGAACATAAAATACTGTAGGTGTTCAAGGAGCTTACTGAATCAGAGTACGTGGGCTCCAACATTTCTATTAAGATTACAGGACAGGGTCTAATTGGACGACATTACCACAAGTTCAATGATTATAAAGAAAATAGATATTAAAGTCCAGGGTTAGACAGATGGCTCAGAGGTTAAAAGCACTTGCTGAGCTTCCAAAGGACCCAGTTTCAGTACCTAACACCCACAGCAAGAATCCCACAACTGCTGATAACTCCAGTTCTAGGAGATTCGATATCCTCCTCTTGTTTCTAGAGGAACTGCAGCACATGGGTGCACGTAGGCACACATATACACACATAAATAATACCCATTTTGTAAGAGTCCCAGAAGTATTCACCTTCACCGGTAGGGAGTTTGCAAAACTAGCTGGGCTAGGTGATGGTGCCAGCAATGCACGCTGTTATGGTGGAAGCTTCACCCCAGCCCCTGGCATCCATATACCCAAAGAGTCTGGAATGTTATGGTGGAAGTTCCACCTCAACCCCCCTCCCCCATCTCCCTCCACACCCTGCTGCATCTCAGAAAGCCCTGACAAATGATAACCCCTCCCCCAGAGATTCTCAACACCACTCCCACAGGGCATTTAAACTGCCCCCCAGATACCAGATTGGTGATTTTTCCAGTCTCCCTTCCCCTTCTTCTCTCTGGGGGGCCGGAAGGCCACCAGGGAGCATTGTATCCATTAAACGGGGGCTTTTTCTAATTCGATTTGGAAACTTTTCAGGAGGTTCCACTGAGGGGGGCTGTTTTTTCCCTACCAGTCCAGGGCCACATGGTGGGAAAACAACCTTCTCACATACAACTTAGTCAGGCTAAGATCAGCTTTCGACTGGGTAAATTGTCCTTTCTAAGTCATTGGCTTAGAGGCCTAGAGCCTCAAGCGATTTTCGGGGTGTCCTTCGAAAGATGGGCCATGCCAGCCCCCCGACCTGTTGTTACTGAGACAAGGACCTGCCTTGTCCAGTGGGAAACGCCTCTTCAGAAGACGTTCTGTTCAAGGGAGTCTCCCACACCCCCTCTGTTTTTGACCCAAGGCTACCACAGTGGATGCACTGCATTAGGCTCTTGTAAACTTGTGAAATTAGCACCTGCCATTCAAAGCCAGATCCCCAAACGCCCTTGGGCTGCCTTTTACAAAACCTGTTTAAATTGGGGCTCTCTGTGCACTAACGCCTGGCCTCAATATGCTCTTGACAATGGGACATGATGGCCATCGGAGGGAACTTTTGATTTTCCATCCTCAGTGATCTTGAAAATTTTTGCCCGTGTGGGAACAAGTCAACAGAATCCCCATATGTCCGCAGTTTCTGGATACTGCGCTCCCGCCTTTCCCTCAGTAGCCAGTGTCTCACAGCACTTTCTTGTTGGTTAGGATCATGACGCCTTCAGATTCCTGCCTATCTGGGAGCTGGGACCCTGAAAATTCTCCCCTGGCCTTGCTGCCCAAGACACCGGCCCCTCCCCCACCCCCAACTGCCCAACTCCCTCCTAAGGGGCCACTTGTTCCATTCAGTAGCCCACATTCCTCACATTCCTCCCCCTATCCACCTCTTCCAGCTTCCTTCCCCTCCAGGACAAAGGTCGAGTAACAACTTCCTCCTCCTAACCTACCTTCCTCTTTTCCCCCTCCCCCTACCGGCCCTCCTTATCGTTCCATGACACCTCTTTGTCCCCCTCTACCTATACTTGACCTAGCCTCCCCAGCGGGAACCACAATCCTAGCCACCCATTTCATTTCTCAGTCAGCATCAGATATTAACAAACAATTTAACAGGGCTCAGCAGGGTCCCCAAACTCCCATACAGGAAGTGGTGAAAATGTTTTTTTTTTTTCAATGCCGGAAAAGAAGCATTGAATGTTAGCATAAAGTTTTAAGGGGGACTTTGGGTGAGGGACAATGGCAGATTCCATGGCAGGCAAGGGTGACTGCGGCAGAGAGGCAAACACTCCAGGCAGACAGAGCTTAAGTGAGAAGTTTTATTAGAAAGGGGAGGGGGGGGGAAGGAAAGAAAAAAGAGGTAAAGAGACACAGAAAGAGGACAGAAGAGGAAGACAGGAAAAGTCCTGTCTGCCCCAGGGGAGCAGCAAGAAGAGAGCAGAGAGAGAGAGGAGGGGGAAAAGCGGGGAGAGCTGAGAGAAAGAGAAGAACCAGAAAGAGAAAAATCAGAGGAGTCCTCCCCAAAAACAAGGCCATGCTCCAAGCCCAAGCATTAGCAGCTGCCCTGAGGCCACAGGGGTACAAGGGAAATTTACCACCACGAGGCTCCATCCTGCTGGAGCTCAACCCAAGTCAACTCCGACAGGGGTCTGCAACAAATGCGGGCAGGATGGTCATTTGGCAAGATATTGCCTGGACCCTCAGCCGCCAACAAGGCCATGCTCTGTCTGCCTTCAGCCTGGACACTGGAAATCAGAATGCCCCCATGCGGACTCGTCCTCTATGACGAGCCAGGGAGGTCCAGCCTCACCAACACAAGCCTTTGAGACTGTGCCAGCCTTCGAACTACTCAGCCTGGCAGAGGACTGACTTGGCCCAGACTTGGTGACTCCCACTGCCCTCTCCGAGCGTAAGGTAACACTGCAGGTAGCGGATAAGTCCATTACTTTTATTTTGGACACGGGAGCTACTTATTCTGTTTTGATCTCTCACTCAGGTCCCACGGTTCCCTCTCCAATCCCTGTCTCGGGGATGGATGAGAACCCCCTCCTTCCCATTTCAGTAAAACCTGGGACTGTTTTTGCTGAAAAAAGCTGCCTCACTTCTGCTCATCTACTTATCCCTCAGATCTGATGGCATTTGATAACTGGGGTACTGATAGCTCATTAGTTCATTAAATTCAGTTTCCTGGTAAAAGTACAGACAGGTGTTCCCCTTTACAGGCTTCATACTTAGGGATTAAGAGGTTTCATATGTAACTTTAGAGGTTCTGAGTTTTAAATTTCCTCTGGTTTTATAAAAATGTCCATGCCCTTTAACCTAAAGACATACATAGCCTTTTACTATAGCACAAAGATGTAAATCTGTTCCTGCTGTCTTACAGATAACTACAATTTCCTGGGAGTTCTTCTATTTGAAGTCATCTGGTCTGATAAAAAACAGTTTCCAGAACCCATTTTTACCCTACCCATTTTCTTTCCAGCGTATCTTGCAGGTTCACTCCACCTGCCTGGGCCAAGGTCAACCCACAGATGGTCCTCCAGATAACACCAGCTCCTGGGATGTCACCATTGGTACCACCTCTCCAGGCTCAAGTGGGCACTTCTTCAGGATACTTGGTCTGTCCAGCGCTGGGACACTCCACCCTCCAGTGTTCCATGATGTCCCAATGAAGCACACATCTGCGCTCCTGTCTCACTCACTCACCCTTGCCTCTTCTGTACTACCAGGACACTTCTCCATTCCCATTGTTCTTGCAGTTATCTCCCTTCCCATGGCTGGCACCATTCATAGGGCCAACGGTAACAATCTGTTCTCCGCCTCCTCAAGGAACAGGTGTCTGAGGTCTACAGGATGGCAGCTAACTGAATGATTCTTCACTCATACCACTGACTCCACCCTCCCCCACATCATCCCTTGTCAGCAGGAAGAAGCCAGACATGAACTGGCATCAATATACCCAAAGAGTCTGGGATGTTATGGTGGAAGCTTCACCCCAGCCCCTGGCATCCATATAACCAAACAGTCTGGGATGTTATGGTGGAAGTTCCACCCAAGCCCCCTCCCCTATCTCCCTCTAAACCCGGCTGCATCTCAGAAAGCCCTGCCAAATGATGACCCCTCCCCCAGAGATTCTCAACACCACTCCCACAGGGCATTTAAACTGCCCCTCAGAAACCAGACTGGTGATTTTTCCTGTCTCCCTTTCCAATCTCCCCTCTGGGAGGCTGGAAGGCCATCCAGGAGTGTTGTATCCATTAAACGTGGGCTTTTTCTAATTTGGTTTGATTCAGTCTGATTTGGATTGCTGCATCAGCATAGAGAGAGGCTTATTATGATATAGTCCCAGCACTCAGGAGTTAGAGGCAGACGGATCTGTGAGTTCAAGGTCAGCCTGGTCTATAGAGTTCCAGGACTGTTACACAGAGAAATCATGTCTTGAAATAAAAAAAGGAAGAAAAATAACTGAGAGCCAAGCAATGGTGGTGCACAACTTTAATTCCAGCACTTGGGAGGCAGAGGCAGGTGAATCTCTGAGTTTGAGGCCAGCCTGGTCTACAGAGTGAGTTCCAGGACAGTGGGAATTAAGAAACCCTGAACAAAAAAAAAAAATCAAAACAAAAAAGAAAACCAGCTGGGAGCTGGAGAGAAACCACAACTGTAAATTTCATTTGGAGTCTTTCTAGGTAGTCCAGGGAGACCTTAGCAGGACACTCAGAAACAGAAAGGAAAAATAGGGGTAAATCTAGTAACAAAAAAGGTTAGATTGGGATAACATTTTCGGTATGAAGCCTTGCAAAAAAAAAGTGACAGTGTTGTGAATATGTCTCAAGGGTAGATGCTCACTTAACATTTTCCATTGAGTAGGTTTCATGGCAGTAGAAACTGTCATAGACTTAGCTACAGAAAAATGAAATTTTATATTCATCCTCAAACCAGAAGTGCAATTAAAGAGCAAAACTAAAGGAAAGTAGTCACAATGTTTGTGACACCTGAGATTCATTTTTATATTTGCAGCTATTAATTATATAATACCATGATATTTAAAATTATAAATGATAGTGAGGGCATAAAATACAAGAATTTTCATATATTAGATATTAACTTTCCTTCAGTATACACTCAAAGTATCAAGAGTCTAGGTTTTTCTTGTTTGTTTGTTTTTCGAGAAAGGGTTTCTCTGTGTAGCTTTGGAGCTTATCCTAGCACTCGCTCTGGAGACCAGGCTGGCCTCGAACTCACAGAGATCCGCCTGCCTCTGTCCCCCGAGTGCTGGGATTAAAGGCCTGTGCCACCAATGCCCGGCAAGAGTCTAGGTTTTTAATACAGTAAGTCTGCTTCAAGAAATAGATTACAAACAATTCAATATAGTAAAAATCTATACACTCTTCATTTTATAGAAAGGAAATCTTTGAGAAACATAAATTTGCTTTCCTGACTCACATTTCTTTCATGGATTTCCCTATAAATGACACTGTTCTTTTTCTTTTAGAAAGCAGAAATGGGATGCTCATATAATATATATATATATATATATATGTATATATATATATATATTACATGAGCTATGACATTTAAAGAGTGTATGACATTTAAAGAGTGTATTTGAGGCTGAGGATCATTGAGCTCAGTTGGTAGGATGCTTGCCTGGCATACACAAAGCTCTAGGCTTAATTCCAAACCAAATGTAAACTGAGTATGGAGGTTCATAGCAGTTATTCCAGCAAAGAGGAGGAGACAGGAAGATCCTATCATTCTCAGCTATAGCTAGCTTGGGCTGCATGAGACTCCCTCCCTCCCTCCCTCCCTCCCCCCTCCCCCCTCCCCTCTTCTCTGTTTATCAAGACAGAGTTTCTCTATGTAACAGTCCTGGCTGTCCTGGGACTCACTCTGTAGACCAAACTGGCCTGGAACTCACAGATATCCACTTGCCTCTGGACCACTGCCTGGATATCTTTTTTTAAGGTATATTTTATCAGTCTCAATTTTCTAAGAAGTGCCCACTCCACATTTTAACAACTATGAAAAATAGTAATAACATGACATGTAACATTAGTTAGACATACCCTAAGAGCCTGTTAGGCTACTGTGTAAGCCATAACTTCCTGAAGCAGGTGCTAATACTATCTAATGATGAATTCTATTTGTGGGAAACATGCCATGCAGATGTGGAGACAACCATCAAGAGCCTCAGGACACGGCGAGGAAAACAGGAGTGCTCACCAATGCTCACCAATGGGTGTGCAAAATGTTTTCCTGTTACTAAATACATAGGTGAAGAATTTTACTTGTAATTTTTAATGATTTATTTGTGTGTGAACGCTTTGCGTGAATGTACATCATGTACCGTGTGTGTGTGCCTGATGCCTGTGGAAGTCAGAGGGCAAGACGAACTGAATCCCCTAAAATTAGAGTTATGGATGGTTGTAAGACACCATGTAGGTATTGGAACTTGAACTTGGATCCTCTTCAAGAGCAACAAGTGCTCTTAAACACTGAGTCATCTCTCTAGCCACAAAATATTTATTTTAATTATAATAACATCTTTACGGCTTAGAATAATGTGTTATGTGGAAAGAAAAACCATGTTAAGTAAGTGTACAAACACTAGAGAGTACTATGAAATAGGTTATATTTATAAACAAAATTACGGGAAAAAAAGCTTGCATGATGGCTTAGCAGTTGAGAGCAAGTAATTTTCTTGCAGAGGAACTGAGTTCAGTTTCCAGCACCCATGTTTGGTGGCTCACAACAGCCTGTTACTCCAGCCCCAGAGGATCAGATGCCTGTTACCTCTGTGGACACCTGTACTCATGTGCACATACACATTTATGCATTCATGCATACACACAATTAAAACTAAACCTTTAAAATATAGTCTTCTACAAGTTGCTCTGAAGAAACCATCACTTACATGCATATTGAATAAAATGTACATATTGAAAGCACACGTCTGGGCACTTTTGGTGTGCTGAGACAACAATGGTAAACATAAAGAAAGCAAACTAATAGAACCATGTCCTTAGGAACATTTTTTTTCTTTTTTTGGTTTTCTGAGACAGGGCTTCTCTGTGTAACAGCCTTGGCTGACCTGGAACTCACTGTATAGACCAGGCCGGTCTTGAAGTCACAGAGATCCGCCAGCCTCTGCCTCCTGAGTTCTGTAATTTTTTTCTTTCGTTTTTTGTTTGTTTGTTCTTCGAGACAGGGTTTCTCTGTGGCTTTGGAAGCTGTCCTGGAACTAGCTCTTGTAGACCAGGCTGATCTCGAACTCACAGAGATCCTCTGCCTCTTCGTCCCGAGTGCTGGGATTAAAGGCATGCACCACCATGCCCAGCTGGAACCTTTTATGTAGAAAAATATTCATACCTTTTCAAATGATTATTTGGTCAAGGTGATTCATGTTAAATCTGAAACTGGGTAATACATGTGTCAGGTCCCAAGCCCCCAGGATGGCAGTCTGGACTCAGCTCAGGCTGGACTCTAACTCAGTAAATACTCAGCATTCTTCAGAAACCTTGTAAAGTGGATTTCTGTTTGCCAGGAAAAACCATTACTTTATCTTCTCCTACAGCTCCCCAACCCCTGGAAAAGGCATCTAGTTGTCTATAAATGCAAAAAAAGAAAACCTCCAACAGACCACAGCCCAAAGCTAGTTCTCAGGCTCATTCAGCTAACCTGCTTTGCTCCAAAACAATATAACCCCTTATATATATAACTGGCAGGACTTTCCAACCAGTTTTGCTGTCTTCTCTGCTCTCATAGCCCTGGCAATTGCCAGTCTGCTCATCTCTCTATCCTGGAGAGAGAGCCATGGCAGATTCCCCCCATATGCCTTTGGCTAGTCTCCCTTACCTTTAACAAAGCCTTCCCCACTTACCATGGAGTAGCCAAAGTGGTGGTATCTTTATTAAGCTCCTAGCTTACATCACATAAATGAGATTTATTCTGATGCTCATAGGTATGTGTGTATGAAAGAAAACTGAAAAGAAGCTGTGTCTGCAGAGACTCATTGATAGAGCTGTGGAGAGTGGGATGTTGCAGGTCCAGAGGCTAATTGCCTTATCTTCTGCTGGTTCTACCCTAAGGAGGACCTGCCATTCCTTGCTCACCTCTATGTTAGAACATCTTGTGACTAATAGAACCCTTTTGGACTCTATTAACTTAGCAGAGCACTAGTTTCTACCAATCGAAAAGCTCAGATAGCATCTTGGGCCTATAGGAAAACATCCCTCATCTCAGCGTACCTACCTCTTTGACATATCCTCCAAAGTATTTTAAGCCTTGATTCACAACTTTCTTTATTCTCTAAATCTATAAAACTCCATGAAACTGCTTCCACGTTGGAACATGGAATTTGGGGTAACCTACATTTGTATTCCCAGGCCATGGTCACTCAAAATGGCTCCAAAATAAACTATCTCTTATTTACTTTAAGATGGAGAACTGTGGTTTTGAGTTGACATATATGTATACATAAGGAAGTTAAGAAAAAAACAAGGCAGACATGGATCACGGGGGATGTGTTGGGGGGGTTGGGAGGGAAATGGGAGGATGGGAGGGCAAGGGAATGGGGGAAGGGATGGATCTGTAAATATGAGTAGTAATTAAAGAATTTAAATAAAAAATAAAAATTAAAAAAAATTAAAAAAAAGGTATGTTTAAAATGTACCTTTATGCTGACTTTTTAAAGATGAGTTTAAGGGTACATTTTAAACATACCGTGATCCATGGCTGCCTTGGTGATTTTAACTTCCTTTTACATACATATATGTCAAATAAAAAAAAAAAACACAGCTCTCCATCTTAAAGGAAATAAGAGATAGTTTATTTTGGAGCCATTTTGAGTCAAAGGATATGACTGACTTTGAAGGTTCTCCCATGGAAGGCCTCACCCTCTCTGGATAGCACAAAGGGGTTGGGATAGCGGGTGGGTGGGGGGTAGAGGAAGGTGGGAGGGAGAGGGAACTGAGATTGACATGTAAAAGAAGCTTGTTCTAATTTAATTTTTTTTTTTAAATTACCTTTATGGAGCAGAAAACCAATAAGGCAATTTTCATAAAATATAAGTAATGATGACCACAGGGTGATAAGACTGTGTGTGAATTGTTTTCATTACACTTTACAGAAATTTCTAGACCAAAATTAAATTTAGTCTTTATTGCAAAAATGTACCCACAAAGGTCTATAAGCCCCAGGATCAGTAAGAGAAACAATGACCAGACCTTTCAGAGGAGCCTGGGTGCCTAGAATGTCCCACAGGAGAAACAGCATCTTAAAAGGCAAAGAATTCCAAATTCACAGAGCCTGAGTGGTTGGGAGGGAACCTCCAGAATGCAGCAAATCAATCCCATAATCCCAGCAGGCAAAAACTCCAACTCCTTTTTTTTCAAGCACAAAGGGCGGGTGAAACTATGCGCAGGCTCCTGCCCTATAGCAATACTGCCACCTAATGGTCACAGAAACCAATTCTCACGCTTTGGCTTCTGGCTAGACTCACTGGAAACAAGGCAAGAAGCTGGCGGGAGGACAGAAACCTTTACAAATTGCACTCTTATTTTGCCAGGTAGACCTAGAAAATGACCCCCACCACGAAAGCCTTCCCTGATGCGGCCCTCAGAATCAAAGAAACAGGAAGTTCTTGATTCATCTCATCAGACGAATTCAGCTGTCTCTACCCAAGAATTAGCAGGCTCTGAGCCCATGTGTGCTGAGACAGTCAGGGAGGTCTCCAGCAATCTGAATCTGTGTGGAGATACACAGTGAGATCTCAACTCTCCCTGTTGGGGCCCACCAATGTTGTAGCTGCCTAGGGCTAATGGATAGGGCTGCTGATCTCCAGAACAGCTGCCCCACCCACAATCAAATACCTGTCCTGTGGACTCTCCTCCTACTCAAGTCAGCCTTGGAACCAGTTCCTCTGCAGGAGCACTCACTGTCTTTCTCTCAATCCTCACCCTAACTACCCACTCCAAGGTCAAGGACACGGAGCAGGCAGCCAGTGAACTCTCCTCAAGAGCCTTCTGGCTTCTTCTTAGTATACCCTAGCCCTAAGCTGCAGGAAAGCCTTTGCCTTTCTGTCATAGTCAGTAATGGACAGGTGCTCTAGATGCACCTGAGATCCTAGACAAAGATAAGAAACCATACTCTGTCTCAATCATTTACCTCTATTCCCACATAACTGGGAAAAAAATCACAAACTACCAAAACAAGCTTTCATTTTAAGCACTATCATAGGCAGACATGGTTTTCTGAAAGGCAGGAAGGACTTAGACCCAAGAGAATTTCCATTCCATCCCTTCTGTCTGTCTTTCTCTAAGCCAGTTTTCCCTGTTTTAAAAAGAAAGGCTGAAGTTAGCAACTTGCAGGGGGAGATCTGGCACTACAGACAAGGAACTGAAGATTCCATGTCTGAAAGGAAGCTGACATTGACAGCCCAGTGTCTCAGTGGCTGCAGGGGGACCTTTTCATTCTTTCTTCCTGCCTGACATGATTGATCTATCAGTGCCACTAAAAACTATAAGAAGAAACTTCAGTTCTTTTATTTCAATTTAGTGAGATTTTCATGCAAAACTATGAAATAGTACATCATACCTTCCCTATACTTAACTAGTACTGGCATATTAAGTTGTGTTATTTTGTTACAGAGCTCTTTCTGAAAGTAAAACAGCAAGTCATGTGGCTGAAATTTCCTGTTCATAGTGGTGCTCAAGACCTTGTACTCTCTTGTCCTTGTCTGAAATCTTAGTGTGGAGGGGATGTTCAACCTGTCCAAGCCAAGGTACCACAACAGCAATGAGAAAAAAAAAATTGACCTCAAGAGCCTTAAATAGTTTATTCAGCTGAAGCACACCAAGGATGATGGTGAGACTGATAACTCCACAGCTGAAGCAGGATTGGAATTTCTCAAGAGCAGTAGTTCTCAACCTTCCAAATTCTGCAACCCTTTAATACAGTTCCTCATGTTGTGGTGACCCCCCCCCCAGCCATAAAATTATTTCATTGCTACTTCATACCTGTAATTCTGCTACTGTTAGGAACCATAAAGTACATTATCACATTATCTGTCTGGTATGCAGGGGATCTGATAGGAGACCCCTGTGAAAGGGTTACTCAAACCCCGGGTCAAGACCCACAGGTTGAGAATCACTGCTCTAGAGCAAGGAGAAGGCCATGTGAGAGAGGTCAGCTGCAAAGAAATGACTGTCCTCAGGAATCCTTTTCTTTTCTTTTCTTTTCTTTTCTTTTTTTTTTGGTTTTTCAAGACAGAGTTTCTCTGTGTAACAGCCTTAGCTGTCCTGGAACTAGCTCTGTAGACCCAGTGCTGGGATTAAAGGTGTGCGCCATCACCACCTGGCCAAGAAGCTTATCCTGAGACAAAGGCTGAAGGACCTGGTGCCAGCCAGAGGAGGAACTTGTCTCCCAGGGATGGATTTCACATGGATCAGACAACAGACTGCCCTGGAAGAGAGATGGGAACACCATGAGACCACATCTTAACTAGGACTGTAGTTAGACAAACCTCTTGCCCTCTTTATAAACCTAAATCTCATGCCAGCACCCAGAAGATGGATTGGGGAAGAAGGGCATCTCTAGAGCTCTGTCCCTCTTCCCAGTGTGCCCACATAGAATAAATACCTTTTTTCTGCTTTTCACTATTACTTGTCTCTTTCATTGGCCTGATAAGGATAGATGACAAGCATAGCCTGTTATGGCTGTCAGGGTCCAGGCCATGACGCTAACAACCCCAGTAACACTAGGTTTCAAATACCAACTGATGAGTCAGAAGTCAATGCTTGCCAAAATGATACTCGAAAACCTTCTTCCTTACTGCTATGTATTTACTTCTACCTTGGGGTTTGTTTGTATGTGTTTGTTGAGATGAACCTAGGCCTTTGCATATTCAATGTACTCATTTTAAAAATACTTAGATATTACATGTAATCCTCATAAAGAAGTAAATGGGTCTCTATTTAAAATCTCATGATTATTGGCATATAAAAATCTAAGAAAAGTGTTAGAGAGATGGCTCAGCAGTTAAGAGTCTGAGCTGCTCTTCAAGAGGACCTGGGTTCAATTCCCAGCATCCACACAGCAGGTCGCAGCTTACAGCTGCCATGTAAATCCAGCTCTGGGGGACATGACACCTTCACTCAGACATACATGCAGGCAAAACACCAAAACACATAAAATAAAAATAATTTTTTTTAATCTAAGAAAAGATACTAGAAATTAAGTGGATTTAACAAGTTGCACAGTATGAGGTGAATACAGAATACTCAACTCCTTTTATATATTTAAACTCAGTTTATAGTACTATTATGGTTAATATTAACTGTCAACTTGCCACAACCTACAATCACTCACCTAGGAAGAGACTCTCAATGAAGCATTATCTAGATCAGGTTGGTTGGTAAGCATGTCTAAAAGAAATTGTCATAACTGTTCATTGACATGACCCAGCCCACTGTGAACAGCACCATTCCCTAGCCGGAGCAAGCAAGCAAGCAAGGATCCATGTTCAGTCTCTCTATATTTGACTGTGGATGTGATGCTTTAACTTCCTGCTTGGACTTCCCTACAATAAAGAACTATAACCTCAAACTGTAAGCCAAATAAGTCCCTTCTTCCCTGAGTTGCTTTTAGCCAGAGGTCTCTTTTGAGGAAGCTATAAGTCCATTGTCTGTCAAAGGACATAGAAAGCACATGAAACCCTGAAGCTCTGGGGAACGGCAGAAGAACACTGACTAGTGAAGTCACTATTCTCATTTGCACAGCCTCTCAACTCTCCATCTCATGGCCAAAAGCATCCCTCAATCATCACCCACAGGCCTCTCCATAAGCCATTTTGGCTCTTCCCTCTATTCTGAGGAAGAGGCTTGTTGCCACAGTGGCCACCTCTGCTCTCATAGGACTGAAAACAATACACATGCTTGGGCAACCTACTGAAACAGAAGTAAACAGGTCTGACACTTCTGAGAAGAGAAAGACAAAGACAAAAGTAAGGATATTATTAAAGAACATCTAATGGGGACATCCTTTCAAAAGGTGACAAGCACTTAAGGGTGGCCATTCCTATACAGTTACTATGGCTTTTCTTTTCAGTGCAGAGTGTAGGCAGGCTAAGTGGAAACTCAAAAGAATAAAGACAAAAATCAGTGGCAGGAAGTGGATCAGTACTTATCCCTAGTGTACGAATGGACTTCGGGAGCCCACTCCACATAGAGGAATATTCTCTCAGCCTAGACACAGGTCTAGGCCCTGCCCCAAATGATATGACAGATTTTGAAGATCTCCCGTGGAAGGCCTCACCCTCCCTGGGGAGCAGAAAGGGGATGGGATAGGGAAGCAGTGGGGGACAGGGAAGGAGGGGAAGGAGAGGGAACTGGGATTGACATGTAAAACAAGCTTGTTTATAATTTAAATTAAAAAAAAATAAGTGACAGGAGAGGTAAATCAGAGGGGATGGAAAGACTAATGACCTGAAAACAGGCTGAGTACTGAGTGCTAAGAGGTGTTCTAAGTCTAAGCACTGGATTTATCCCAGCATTGGGGCAAAGATCAATAAATATGTTTAAAGAAAAAGAAAATTACACATGTGAAAATGGCAAACATAACTGCAAAGTTAAAAAAAAGAGTCAAGTATTTGTAGTGCAGTGCTTGCTTCAGTAGCACACATCTTAAAACAGAGACAAATGGATTGTCCCTGTGCATAAGAATGACACCCAAATTTATGAAACATTCTGTATTTCTAAAATCAACCTAACTCCGGGGTAAAAAGGTTGTTAATAAATTGACTATGCCAATAAATTGACATAGTTCACTTTCAAAAAAAAGGGGAGGTGGGAAGAATTTGCAATGCAAATCAGATAGTAGCTAATTTCTATATCTGCAACTATTAAAATCAATAATATAACTACTTTTAAAAATTAGGGTTTGGGACCTGAGGCCTGGGGACTGAGCGCTGCAGATCCCATGCTGGAGGGTCCCAGACAACCCAGAGACTACCAGTTAGTGTCCTAGTCCCTTTCTCTGCTCACGGGACAAGGAAGAAGAGAGCCATCAGAGTATTGGACCTGGTTCCACCCACCGGAAGGGAACCTTAGACCCGTACCCACCAGGAGAAGAAGAGACCCCACCTGCACCCACTGGAAGAAGGGATGGGAAGAAAACAATATAAAAACACATTCAACAACAGAAAAACCAATATGATACCACCGGAGTCTAGGGACTCTACACCAGTAAGACCTGAACATCCCAACACAGATGAAGTAGAAGAGAAGGACCTTAAAAACAACTTCATGAAAACGATAGAGGCCCTAAAAGAGGATTTGAGAAAATCCCTTAAAGAAATGGAAGAAAGCCGGGCGTTGCTGGCGCACGTCTTTAATCCCTCTACTCGGGAGGCAGAGGCAGGCAGATCTTAGTGAGTTCGAGGCCAGCCTGGTCTCCAGAGCGAGTGCCAGGATAGGCTCCAAAGCTACACAGAGAAACCCTGTCTCGAAAAACCAAGGAAAAAGGAAGGAAGGAAGGAAGGAAGGAAGGAAGGAAGGAAGGAAGGAAGGAAGGAAGGTAGGAAGGAAGGAAGGGAAGAAAAAACAACCCCCAAAATACAAGAAATCAACAATTCTCTTAAAGCCAAGAAAAAGCAATCAAACAGATGAAGGAAACAGTTCAAGACTTGAAAACTGAAATAGAGACAATAAAGAAAATACAAACTGAGGGAATGTTGGAAACAGAAAAGCTGGGTAAATGATCAGGAAATACAGATGCAAGTATAACCAACAGAATACAAGAAATAGAAGAGAGAATCTCAGGCATTGAAGGTACACTAAAAGAAATAGATTCATTGACCAAAAAAAATCTTAAGTCCAACAAATCCCTAACACAAAATATCCAGGAAATATGGGACACCATGAAAGGACCAAACCTAAGAATAATAGGTATAGAAGAAGGGGAAGACACCCAACTCAAAGGTGCAGAAAACATATTCAACAAAATCATAAAAAACTTTCCCAACCTAAAGAAAGACATGCTAATGAAAGTACAAGAAGCTTACAGAACACCAAACAGAATTGACCACCAAAAAGTCCCCTCATCACATAATAATCAAAACCCCAAACATACAGAATAAAGAAAGAATATTAAGAGAAGCTAAGGAAAAAGGTCAAGTAACATATAAAGGCAAACCTATCAGAATTACACCTGACTTCTCCATGGGAACCCTGAAAGCCAGAAGGTCTTGGATAGATACCCTACAAGCACTAAGAGTGCATGGATGTCAACCCAGACTACTGTACCCAGCAAAATTTCCAGAACTTCTACCAACACTAAGAGACCATGGATGCCAGCCCAGACTACTATACCCAGCAAAGCTTTCAATCAATATAGATGGAGAAAACAAGATATTCCATGACAAAACCAGATTTAAGCAACACATATCCACCAATCCAGCCCTACACAAAGTTCTGGAAGGAAAACTCCAACCCAAGGAAGTTAACTACAACCAGAAAAACATAGGCAATAGGTAATCCCACTTTACCAACAGCCAAAAGAAAAAAGGGGAGGAAATCCACACATAATTCCACCACCACCAACAAATCCAAAACAAACAAGAATGAACAATCAATGATCATTACTGTTAGGTTTTTGCTGCAGCGATTGGTAATGAATCAACATCGCTGCAGCGATTGGTAACGAACCATGAATCAACAAACCCACGTGGAGTTTATTGATGAAAGGGAAAGAGGGGGTTCGGATGGGGATGGATTGCCAGCCAACCCAAGGAAAGGAAAAGGTGAAGGAAAGGCAGGGGTGGTATGAGCTTTTAAAGGGAAAGCCGAGCATGTGCACTGAGGCTTCACGCATGCACAAAGTCCTCACACAGGTCGGTAATGCATAGCGAGTGACGTGGCAATGATGTGGCACGTCACTGTGTATGCCCCACCTGTCATCAGGGGGCGTGGTCAGCCTGGTGTTTCAGTCCTAACAATCCCACCTCTTGTTATCATTAAAAGGTGGGGAGTTGGGCGTGGCCATTTAGGGAGCTAGGATGTAGAGTTCTCAAGACTGCTTCCTGCTGACCTGGGGAGTGTTGACCATCTTTGGGGGACCTGAGAAAGCTGGGGTGTTGCCACTTCCTGGGGTAGCTGATTGTTTCATCACAGTCCAGGCTGTATGGAACTCTTTGGCACCTCTTAGACCTGGCAAGATGTTAGTAGAGAACAACGTTAGGTTTTAAATTTTTTTTTTCTTAGGTCCTGGTACTTGAGGGGAGGATGACTGTAAAATGAGGGAATGGTTCCCAAGAGGTCCCAAGATGAGGGAAGGGAATCCAGGACCAGGGAAAGATTGAATAATATCTGGAGTTTATCTGACCTATTTGGGTGGGTCTAATTCGGCTCCCTGGAACTTATAAGAATCCTTTGAGTTTGTGAAAACATAAATTTTAGACACATTAGCAGCATATTCATGATAGAAGCTACTTTGTTGAAAGCATTAACATTTTAGAGCTGACAGATATTTTTAGCGCAATAAAAACACCATAAATTTGGGCTTGTAGTCTTGATCATATCTAGGCTATATGGAATTTTTCTGGTTACCTTTACTCAGGAGACACAAACATTTGGTGGTCTTTGTGTCTCTAGATCCATGGCTTCAGGCTGGCATTCCTGTAACAACAGCTAATCAGTTGGATTGAAATTTTAAGTGAGTTATTGTGGGATACTTAGGAAACTGATGAGCAGGGTGTAATTAGAAGCAGGAGAGTTTAAATCAGCCTTGTAGAAGTGGAGCCATATTCTTCTGAAATAGGAAGCAAAGTAGTTGATCCTGGTGTCCTCCGAAGCTTAAGGGAACAGGGTCCTGTTGCAGAACTGTGTATGAGGGGTGAGTCTCAGGTGGGGAAGTAAAGGGCTTGAGGTGGGATAGGTAAATCCAGTGGGGAAGGCCCTCAAGCTTAGCAGCTGTTGGAGTGACAAGAATCATCTTGAAGGGGCTCTGCCATTTAGAAGAAAAGGGCGAGGGGCTCTGGTCTGGAGGAGAAAGAAGAACCTGATCCCCGATATTAATTGGGGATATACAGGGGTTGTCACATGGTTGAGGTAGGGAGTGGTCAGTAAAGTTCCATAGGAGGGAACGGTGATGATGAAGTAAGGGTGTAAGCAGGCGGTCAGGGAGAGGTGAGAGTTTAGGTGAGAGGCTAGGTGTTAGAGCCGGCCGCCCATATATGAGTTCAAAGGGTGAGATGAAAAGGGGTCATTTGGGGACAGCCCTAAGCCTGAAGAGAGCCAGAGGCAAGAGCTTTACCCAGTCAAGGTGAAGCTCCTGTGACATTTTTAACAAGAACATTCTTTAAAGAACGGTTAGTTCACTCTATCTTCCCTGAGGACTGGGGTTGATATGGAATGTGAAAATGCCAAGGGATGTTGAGAGCTTTAGATAGGGTTTGGGAGATCTGAGAGGTGAACTCAGGACCATTGTCTGACTGAAGAGAGGCTGGAATCCCAAACCGGGGAATAATTTCCCTGAGAAGGATGTCAGAGACTGTCTGGGCTTTCTTGTTAGTGGTAGGAAATGCCTCTACCCATCCTGAGAAGTTATCCACTAGTACCAGGAGGTATTTGACTCACCTGACTGTGGGCATGTGGATAAAGTCAAGTTGCCAGTCAGTCCCTGGGGGAGAGCCCCTGGCCTGGTGGGTAGAAAAAGGGGGACTATGATACCTGAAGTTAGGGTCTGACATCTGACAGGTTTTACAAGAGGCAGTGATAGTTCTTAAGAAATGCAAGTCCTCAGCTGGGCATTGGTGGCGCATGCCTTTAATCCCAGCACACGGGAGGCAGAGGCAGGCGGATCTCTGTGAGTTCGAGGCCAGCCTGGTCTACAAGAGCTAGTTCCAGGACAGCCTCCAAAGCCACAGAGAAACCTTGTCTCGGAAAAAAAAAAAAAAGAAAGAAATGCAAGTCCTCAGAAGTGGGTTGGAGGTGAATCTTGACAAACAGAGAAAGAGCCTTATTGTTAGGGTGGAAGAGCTGGTGTAAATAGGACAGAATTTGTCGAATGTCAGGAGGTGGCTGTGAGGATGTGGGTTGTAGTGTATGGACTCCCTGTGGTGGGTGAGGTAGATCTGGGTCTCAGAGGGCTGCAGCCTTAGCTGCTTCATCAGCCCGGTTGTTGCCCCTAGAGATAATGGAGCTGTCAGTCTGATGAGACCAGCAGTGAAAAATTCCTATAGCTTTGGGGAGGTGAGAGGCCTTTAGCATGGCCATAATATAACCTGAGTTAGTTATGGAGCCTCCTTTCGTATTAAGTATCCCACACTCTTTCCAGATAGCCACATGTGACAGGAGGATGTGAAAAGCATATTTAGAGTCTATGTAAACATTTAGGGAATGTCCCTGTGCTAATTGAAAGACACGGGTGAAGGCTATTAATTCAGCCTGTTGGTTAGTAGTGTGGGTGGGGAGTGCCCATGGCCTCCACCATCCTGGCATGTGACACTATGCCAAAGCCTGCTCTGCAGGTCCTCCCATGTAAAAAGGAACTGCCATCTGTGTACTAGGTATAGGTGGCCTGAGGTAGTGTGCCCTCCTGTATGTGTGAAGGATGGGGCAATAAAACTTCTAAGGTTTCAATGCAGGAATGAGATGGAGAATAGTATTAGGTTGAGGTAGAAGATTTGAGATAATGAGGATGGACAGGATTGGAAACTAAGTGTGATATTTTCTACCAGTGCCACCTGGAGGGAAAGAACTCGGGAAGGAGGTGGAGTTTGTAAGGCTCTGTAGGTTAGGAGATGAGACAGGTTGTGGTGGGAGAAGACAGTGATGGATGACCCAAAGGTTAGTTTCTTTGACTCACGGATAAGGAGCTCAACAGCTGCTAGAGCACGTATGCAGGATGCCCATCTTTGAGTAGTCAGGTCTAGCTTCTTCAACAGATATGCTACAGGTGCAAAGGAAGGTCCTAGCTGGTAACCTCGAACTCCAAGGGGATATCCTTCTTTTTCTGTTACATAGAGGGAGAAAGGATGAGTTAGATCTGGAAGATGAAGGGCTGGGGCCTGGGAAAGAGCCTGTTAGAGTTTCTGTAAGGGCTTAGTAACAGGGTTAAAAAGAGGTTCATGTGGAGATCCAAGAGCTGCCTCATACAGGGGACGAGCAAGAGAGAGTAAGGGGATTCAGGAGCGTAAGAAGCCAGCTATTCCTAAAAATGATAAAATCTTCTGTTTAGTAGAAGGAACTGCAAGAGACCGGATTAGGTTTTTTCTGTCTAAGGTAATAGCTTTGTGAGTTGGGGTAATGGTTAGTCCCAAGTAGGTGACCTGAGGAGTTGACAATTGAACATTTGAAGGTGAAACTCTATAACCCCTGCTAGACAGGAAATTTAAGGAGCGGAGGTGTGAGTCTGGCTAACTTCTAAGGACAGGCTGCTAAGTAAAATATCATCTACATATTTTATGAGCTTAGATTTGGGGAGAGACAGAGCAGGTCAGAAGCCAGAGCCTGGCCAAATAAGTGTGGGCTGTCCTGGAAGCCCTGAGGTAGGACGGTCCAGGTGAGCTGAGTGGAGGCTTAGGTGTCAGGGTCAGTCCAGGTGAAAGAAAGCAAAGATATTTTGAGACCTGACGTCGAGAGGTATAGAGAAAAAGGCATCCTTAAGGTCCAAAACTGAGAAATGAAAGGTCCCTGAGGGAATAGTGGAGAGAAGTGTGTAATGGTTAGGTACCACAGGATGAAGGGGGACCACCACAGAGTTAATGAGCCAGAGGTCCTGAACCAGGCAATAAGTACCATTAGGTTTTTTAACTGCCAGTATAGGGGTGTTAAAGGGAGAGGAGGCAGGATGAAGTAACTTTTTCCTTATGAGGTCAGAGATAATAGGTTTAAGTCCCTTAAGGCTCTGGAATGGTAGTGGGTACTGGACTTGAGCTATGTACCTTGAGGGTGTCCTGTAACTGAATGACAATGGGGGAATGGTGTCTAGCCTCAGAGGGGTTTTGGGTGTCTCAGACTTTGGGGTCCACCTGAAAGGCTAGTAGAGTTAACAACATACTGGAACCAGCTGTGTGAGTGGCTAGGAGAAGGAGAAGGGGAGCCGCTGGCGAGTCTAGAGTTAGGCGAATGTGTGGACCAAAAGAAATAGAAGCTCCTACCTTGGCTGAAAGATCCCTCCCCAGTAAAGGCACAGGACAAGTTGGTATAACCAAAAACAAATGACTGAGGGGAATTTCCCTGAAAATGCAACTGAATGGTGGGGTCTGATGAGGTAAGTAAGGCTGTCCCCCTAACCCAACATAGGGAGACGAGGAGGAGAGGTGGGTCCCCAAAACTCCCTTAAGATTGAGTGTATGGCACCTGTGTCCAAAAGGAAGGAGATGGATCACCCTGATACTTCATGTCTACCCGGGGCTCCCTTTCAGAGATGACAGTGGTCGGGTCAAGAGAGGCAAGGCCCCTTCACTTATCACCATCGCCCATGGCCAGGGCTAGGAAGTCAGCTGGAAGGCAGTCTGTGTCTGATGTCTTCCTGCCACGAGGGGCACAGGGACAGTCTACTGACCAGTGGCCCTCTTTCTGGCATTTTGGACACGGTTTGCATGGCACATGGGGATTAGGACAAGCCTGGGCCCAATGACCTTCCTGACCACATTTGAAGCATGGATGCTGCGGTCCTCAAGCCCCGGAAGGCAAGGGATCCGGGGCAGAATTCGAGGCCGGTTGGATGGCTTCAGCCAGCATCTGGTATTTGTGCTTAAGGACTTTCTTATCTCTCCCATGGTACATCTTAAAAGCCACTCTTAGATCCTCTGCCTGTGAGGTTAGGAGTCACCTCTCTAGATGCTTAAGTTTAGCCCTAATGGCAGGGTAGCTCTGAGAAAAAAAAATATGTATAAGGAGCTGTCTATCCCTGTGTCCCCTCAGGGTCTAAGCTAGTATACTGCAAAAAGAACTGTGCAAGGCGTTGTAGGAAATGAGAGGCATTTTCTGTTTTGTCCTGAACTACATCTAGAAGCGTATCATAATTTATTGGCTTCAGGGCAGCCATGAGGCATGTCATAAACTGATCTCTAGCCAAAATTCCCCCTGGGGTATTATAATCCCAATGTGGTTCCTGATCAGAAACCCCTTCTGTCCCAGCAAGGTGAGCTGGGTGGGTTTGGTGTACCCTGTCCGCATAAGCACTTGCCTACCCCCAAACTCGCCGGCGTTCCTCAGGTAGTAGGTTATGGGTTAAAATCATGAATATATCATGAAAAGTGAGACTATAAGATTGTGCAATTCGGAGGCTGGAGAGATGGCTCAGAGGTTAAGAGCACTGGCTGCTCTTCCAGAGGTCCTGAGTTCAATTCCCAGCAACCACATGGTGGCTCACAACCATCCGTTATGAGATCTGGTGCCCTCTTCTGGTGTGCAGACATACATGGAAGCAGAATGTTGTATACATAATAAATAAATAAAATCTTAAAAAAAAAAGATTGTGCAATGCACTGAAACTCCTTTATGAAGGCAGTGGAGTTAGCAGTTTATGATGGTAATCTCTGCTGTATCTGAGAAAGTTCTGACAATGGGAAAGGAATGTGGACTCTAATCACCCCATCCACCCTGGCTACCTACTGAAAAGGGAGAACTGTAGCCAGGTCAGCCTTGGCAGGTCAAGATCCTCTTCAAGAGAGGGTGTCAGGGAGAGTAAAGTTGGGTGTGAGAGGTGGGCGCTTGGAGGAGCCCAGTGCCGGAGAGGAGGAAGCTGGAGGGGGAGCATTTGAAGAGGCAGAAGAGGGCATGGTAGAAGAGTCAGAGGGCATAGTAGAGGAGTCAGAGGGCTTAGTCAAAGGTTGGGGATGAATCTGTGGAGGTTTGTTGACAGGATCTAAGTTAATGGAGTTTCCATCAGGTTTAGGTTCCATACCTAGAACTGGAGATGGAGAGGAGAGAGAGAGTGTTTAGCAGATAGGTAGAAGAAAGCTTGGATATAGGGTAATTCCTTCCATCTTATGGTTTGCTGACAAAATTAGATAAATCCCATAAAATATCGGGGTCCAGAGAACCATTTGGTGGCCAATGAGACTTGTTATCTAAGGGATATTTGGGCCATCTTTTTATGCTGAGGTAAGTGAATCTGGATGCCTTAACAAACCACATTAAGTGAAGGGGTTTTAAATTTTCCATTAGACACCCCAGTGGAGTGGATGAGCTTATCTGTTTCACTGGTTTATTTCCCATGGGTGAAGCAAACGAGAAAAACAGCAAAATCCAGTCTCCGGATGCTCGTCAGCCCAGGAGCATTGCCAGGGCCAAGCCTGAAAGACACAGGAGTCTGATGGGACTCAGCAGTCCCTATACCAAAAAGAAAGAAAAAAGAAAAAAAAAACCAGCAGTCTCAACAGCGGCTAGCCGCTGAAGGAGCCAAAATGGCTTCCAATGGACCTCACCCTTGGGAAATATACCAGAATCGATCTTCAGTGAGAGGGTAACCTTGAAGGTCGTGGCCAATGGTTCCCCTGCCCTCAAGAACACCCAAAAAGGGCCAGACACTCAAGGGTCAATCCTTTAGGTTCAGAGACACATTTACACCAACTGTGAGCGGGTTCCCTTACCTAATCTTTGCCAATGTTGCATGCAGAGTCTCAGCAAACTGATACGACTGTTGGGGTCCCTGTAAGTTCCTGCCTGTCCTCCAGCAGGTGGTGGGAGAGATAACAGAGAGAATCTATCCAAATTGTTCAGGCACCAAAATGTTAAGTTTTTTTTTTGCTGCACCGACTGGTAATCAAACACAAACCACAAATCAACAAACCCATGTGGAGTTTATTGATGAAAGGGAAAGAGGGTGGTCAGGTGAGGGTGGATTCCCAGCCAACCCAAGGAAAGGAAAAAGAGGGGGCAGAGGTATGAGCTTTTAAAAGGAAAACCTAGCATGGGCAGTGAGGCTTCAACCATGGGTAGAGTCCTCACATAGGTCTGTTAATGTGTAACAAATGACGTGGTGATGACATGGCATGTCACTGTGCATGCTCTGAATGTCATCAGAAGGCAAGGCCACCCTGGTGTTTCAGTCCTAACAATTAATATCCCTCAATAACAATATTCTTAAAAAGACACAGGCTAACAGAATGGATATGAAGACAGAATCCATCCTTTGGCAGCATACAAGAAACAGACCTCAACCTCAAAGACAGACGTTAACTCAGAGTTAAGGGATGGGAAAAGATTTTCCAATCAAATGGACCCAAGAAACAAGCTGGTGCAGCAATCCTAATATGTAACAAATTAGACTTCAAATTAAAATCAATCAAAAGAGATAAAGGAGGTCATTTCATATTCTTCAAAGGAGAAAACCATTGGGATGAAGTCTCAATTCTGGACATCTATGCTCCAATTACAAAGGCATCCAAATTTGTAAAAGAAACATTACTAAAACTCAAAGCACATATAAAACCTCACACACTTATAGTGGGAGAAGAGACTTCAACACCCCACTCTCACCACTGCACAGGACCACCAGACAGAAACTTAACAAAGAAACAAAGGAACTAACAGAAGTTATGACCCAAATGGGTTTAACAGATATCTATAGAACATTCCATCCAAACACAAAAGAATATACCTTCTTCTCAGCACCACATGGCACCTTCTCTATAACTGACCACATAGTTGGCAACACAGCAAACCTGAAGATGTACAAAAACATAGGATAACCCCCTGTATCCTATCAGACCACCAAAACCACATATTTCAGAAGACCTACAAATGCAAGGAAATTGAATAATGTGCAACTGCACCATTCCGGAGTAAAGGAAGAAATAAAGAAAGAAATGAAAGATTTCCTAGAATTCAATGCGAATGAAGACACAACACACCCAAATTTATGGGACACTTTGAAAGCAGTGCTAAGAGGAAAGTTCATAGCACTAAGTGCCCACATGAAGAAACTGGAGAATAGTCACACTACAGAATTAACAGCACAACTGAAAGCTTTAGAACACAAAGAAGCCAATACAACCTGGAGGAGCAGACAGCAGGAAATAATCAAATTGAGGGCTGAAGTCAATAAAGTAGAAACTAGGAAAACAATACAAAGAATCAATGAATCAAAGAGTTGGTTCTTCGAGAAAAACAGTAAGATAGACAAACCTTTATCCAAACTTACCAAACGGCAGAGAATGAACATGCTAATTAACAAAATCAGAAATGAAACGGGGGAGATAACAAAAGACACTGAGGAAATCCAGAGAATCATCACATCATACTTTGAAAATCTATACTCCTCAAAATTCGAAAATCTAAAGGAAATGCACAATTTTCTGGACAGATACCACATACCAAAATTAAATCAAGAACAGATAAGAAATTAAATAGACCTATAAATCTGAATGAAACAAAAGCACTCATCAAAAATCTTCCAACCGGGGAAAAAAAAAAAAAAAAGCCTAGGGACGAATGGCTTCAGTGCAGAATTCTACCAGAAACTCAAGGAACAGCTAATACCAATTCTCCTCAAACTGCTCCACAAAATAGAAGTAGAAGAGTCATTGCCAAACTCCTTTTATGAGGCTTCAATAACCTTGGTACCCAAGCCACACAAAGACACAACTAAGAAAGAGAACTACAGACTAATATCCCTCATGAACATTGATGCAAAAATACTCGATTAAAATATTGGCAAATCGAATCCAAGAACACATAGGACAAACCATCCACCATGATCAAGTAGGCTTCATCCCAGGGATGATTCAACATATGAAAATTCTTTATGTAATCAACCATATAAACAAACTGAAAAAGAAAAACCACATGATCGTCTGACTAGATGCTGAAAAATCCTTAGACAAAATCTAAAACCCCTTCACAATAAAGGTCTTGGAGAGATCAGGAATAACAGGAACATACCTAAACATAATAAAAGCAATATACAGTAAACCAACAGACAACATCAAAATAAATAAACAGAAACTCAAGGTGATTCCTCTAAAATCAGGAACAAGGCAAGGCTGCCCACGCTCCCCATGCCTCTTAAATATTGTACATGAAACTCTAGCTAGAGAATTAGACAACAAAGGGAGATGAATGGTTTACAAATTGGAAAGGAAGAAGTCAAACTTTCACTAATTGCAGATTTGATAGTTTATATAAGAGACCCTAAAAATTCAACCACTGAACTCCTACAGCTGATAAACACCTTCAGCAATGTGGCAGGAAATAAGATTAACTCAAAAAAAAACAGTAAGTCTAATAAATATAGGCAAAAAAATAGGCTGAGAAAGAAATCAGAGAAACATCAAGCTTTACAAATGCCACAAACAACATAAAATACCTTGGGGCAACACTAAACTAAAAAGTGAAAGACCTGTATCTTAAGAATTTTGAGTCTTTAAACAAAGAAATTAAAGAAGATACCAGAAACTGGAAAGATCTCCCATGCTCTTGGATAGGCAGGAGCAACATAGTAAAAATGGCAATCTTGTCCAAAGCAATCTACATATTCAATGCAAAGCCCATAGAAATTCACAAAAAAATTCTTCACAGACCTTGAAAGAACAATTCTCAACTTTATATGGAAAAACAAAGGACCCAGGATAGCCAAAACACCCCTGTACAATAAAGGAACTTCTGGTGAAAGATTTTAGTTTGCTGAGAGAAAAAGTTTCCCACAGGCCTTGGCCCAGGACAAGCAAATTGCCCCCAACTCGAGGGCAGACAAACAATCCTTTTTGGGTCACACCTGGTCAACAGACAATCGAAGACTTTTCAGGGTACATTCAGGTCACACCTAGATGACCACTCTAACATGAGATCATACTTTGTAATCAATCACTTGGTGCCCCTTGCCTGTATGCTGATCTGCAGTTTTTCCTATATAAAGAGCTTATACCCCATGCTGGGGTGTGCAGCTTCCCAGATATTGCTGATACCCGAATGCGCATTCATTCAATAAACCCTCTTGCTTTTGCAACTCTTGGTCTGGTTTCTGAGTCTTGGGGACTCCTCAGGACCCTGTGCCCCTTAGGGGTCTGGGGGTTCTTTCATTTGGCGAGCCAGCCAGGAGGTCAGAGGAGACCCCAGACTCATTACAGCCACTAAGAGGAGGTAAGTCTGGCCGGCTTATTTGGATTTATGTTTTCTGTTTGTCTGTCTATTTGGAAGCCCTGTATAGGCTATGCAGGCTTTGTAGAGACTCACGAGGTAGACTGACGAGTCGTTCTCCTCTGAGTCCGCCCCTGGAGGATGCTCCACGGGGAGTTTGGGTGGGCGAGGGCAAACAGGCAACCCTTGTCCCTGGGAGCGGACCATGCAAGTCTCTGCTCCTGTTTAAATTTGTGGTTTCGGTTTGGCACCGATTTGCAGCCGTGTGGACTTTGTTGTTTGGCCTGACTGTCTGTCTCAGTGTTTGTCTCTTTGTCTCTTTTTGTTTTTCACCATCTGACCACCATGGAACAACAACTAACGACCCCCTTAAGTTTGACTCTAGAACACTGGGGAGACGTTTGGTACCGAGTCAACAACCAGTCCCTGGACGTCAAGAAGAAAAAATGGCAAACTTTCTACAGTTCCGAGTGGCCAACATTTAATGTTGGCTGGCCTCAGGACGGTCCTTTTAATCTTAAGATTATTTTACAGGTAAAAGAAAAAATGTTCGATTCTGGACCCCACGGACACCCGACCAAGTTTGTCTAAGATAGGGATGTCTAAGAGAATCAAAAAAATAAAAATAAAAAGAACAAAAAGTAATAAAAATTTAAAGAGGGTCAAAAGAAAGTCATAAAAGTGTCAGAGAAGAATGTAAACAAACTGTTTACTATGGGCTCTCATATCTATTTATAATAGTAATACAGGTTAAAAATTTTGACACACCAGGTTAATTCTGTTTAAAAGTTTTATTTATGTACCCCCCAAAATTTAATTCTGTATACTTGTTAAAAGGTTCTATCTGTGTTTTTTGGTATAAACGTAAATTTTATTATAAGCCAAAAGCCAAAACAAAAATAGTTTAAATATTTTTACTATCTAATGCTAACAACAGCCAGTCATTTATGGACATAGCTCAGAATTTATCTCTGAGCTCTAGTCATTAAATTTGGATTATCAGGAATTCAGATGTTTATTTTTAATAAACATTATTTATTAAATAATTTATTTATTTTTAATAAAAATAATATTAAAACTGTTTCATGGTTAAATCTGTCAAAAAGATAAAACTAGTAACACTGGGAATTGACAACATAAATTTAGTAGTCATCCAGATGATAATGATTTTAAACACATCAAGGGTGCTTTATTTTTGATATTCTTACAAAAAGGCATTAAAAGATTTTTAATTGTTCAAATTTGTAAGGTTATAAGATGTTTATGCTTCTGTTATATTGTTAATATTTGTGCTTAAATCAAAAGAGCTAAAATTTAAGATCACAGCCATAAGTTCCATATGTTAATAAAAACATTGAGCTGTTTATTTCTTATGGTACATTAAGACAATGACCAAAGTTTAACAAAGGGCTTAAAATAACTGCTAAGCCCATGGGTCTCAATTCTTTAGAGTTTTAAAAACAAAACTCTTTTATAAGGGTAGCCTAAGACCACCTGTATGTCAGATGTTTACATTGATTAAAGATAAACCTGACAATATAAAGTCTTAGTTTTATAAAAGCTGCTAACCTTTTATAAGATGTTAAAAAATACAAGTTACTAGCCATTCTTATAAATTAACAAGTTACCAGATTTACCTAGGCAGACTTCTAATACGACAGAGATCTGCAGAATATAACATTTAAAATGTTAACTAAAAAGTTTATAATATCAGACAGAAAATTCCAGATACTGACAGTGACCCAAGGTCTCTAAAGAAGATTATGGGGCTCCATGGATTGTGACAATGCTGACAAGTGAGCATGATGCTCAGATGCTACACCTGCTGCCAGGCAGGACCAGGCACAGACTGTGGACAGGCTACAGGACACTGGAGAATTGATTGCACCACCTTTGCCTAGACAAAATAAGGTGAGTCTTTTCTATGTCCCTCTTCCACAGAGAGAAAAAAAACTCTCACTTTATAGACCTGGCAAACATTTACTTCTGCCCCCAACACTATTGAGACTTGGATGTGGCTAGCTGTATATGGACTGGACCCTGTCATTTTTAATGGATTCGGAAACTGTATGAATTTGCCCTTCTCAGATCTCTGATAATATTAATGGTTAAACTATAGCCAGCTTAATAGATCATTTAATAAAGTTCTGATAAGCTGATAAAACCAACTGCCTGCTGTTCAGTCACAAACTCAAGGTTTTTGGGTTTACTTTGGTTGTCGTCTAAATATGAACTTGAGGGGCTTTTCATCCGGCCAGGGGCACCTCTGTCCAATCTATGCCTGACTCTCTGGACAGAAGAAAAATGTGCAGGCTTCTAGCCCAAATCTGTAGTTTTTGCTGGAACTCAAAGATATAAATATATTTCTGCCATTCTACAAATACCCAATATCTGCTTTTTCTGTATTGTGAATTTCAATACAGACTGGTAATGATAAAATGTCTAAAACTTCTATGTCCTATTATATAATAAAGTTCGTATAGGCTTCAGAGGATCAAAAGTCATAAAGCTTAGATCCACTTTTCACAGGTAAAAAAGGACTCCAGATAAGTCCAAGTTTTATTATCCCATCTATTTGTTCCTGAGGATGGGATTTTCTCCCTTGTCTTGTAACTCCTGTCCTTCTTGATCACTAAAAATATGGACCTAAGAGTTCCAATCAGATATATAAGTTTTAACTTCTGTTCCCAGTTTAAACATGTCTCAACAGATTTCTGGCAGACGAATATCAGTTGCTGACTACAGCCTGCTCCTAAAGACTGCGAGCCCTAGACTTGCTATGGATGTGAACCAGTACAGCTGATATGGACACCCCCTATCTCTGCAACAGAGTCTGTCAACCAAGGACAAGGAAATTGGCCCCAACTCGAGGGCAGACAAACAATCCTTTTTGGGTCACACCTGGCCAACAGACAATCGAGGACTTTTCAGGGTACATTCTGTGGTTTTTCCTTTGTAGAAAAGCAGGTCACAACTGGGTGACCACTCTAACATGACATCATACTTTGTAATCAATCACTTTGTGCCCCTAGCCTGGATGCTGATCTGCAGTTTTTTCCTATATAAGGAGCTTACACCCCATGCTGGGGTGTGCAGCTTCCCCGATATTGCTGACACCCAAATGCGCATTCGTTCAATGAACCCTCTTGATTTTGCAGCTCCTGGGTCTGGTTTCTGAGTCTTGGGGGCTCCTCGGGACACTGTGCCCCTTAGGGGTCTGGTGGTCTTTTACTGGAGGCATCAACATCCCTGACATCAAGGTCTATTATAGAGCTACAGTCCTGTAAACGCCTTGGTATTGGCACAAAAATAGACAAGTAGACCAATAAAATAGAATTGAAAACCCTGGTATTAACCACACACCTACCAACATCCAACTTTTAAATAAGAAGCTAAAGTTATACAATGGAAAAAAGAAAGCATCTTCAACAAATGGTGCTGGAATAACTGGAGGCTGACATGTAGAAGACTGCAGATAGATCCATATCTATCACCATGCACAAAACTTAAGTCCAAATAGATCAAAGACCTCAATATAAATCCAGCCCCACTGTACCTCTTAGAAGAGAAAGTAGGTGGTACCCTCAAATGAATTGGTACAGGAGACAGCTTCCTGAACATAACACCAGTAGCACAGACACTGAGATTGACAATTAATAAATGGGACCTCCTGAACCTCAGAAGCTTTTGTAAGGCAAGACACAATCAACAACACAAAACAGCAGTCCACAGAATGGGAAGATATTCACCAATCCCACATCTGACAGAGGGCCGATCTCCAAAATATACAAAGAACTAAAGAAGCTAATCACCAAAACACCAACTAACCCAATTAAAAAGTGGGGTACAGAACCAAAAAGAGAATTCTCAATGGAGGAATCTAAAATGGCTGAAAGACACATGAGAAAGTGCTCAACATACTTAGTCATCAGGGAAATGCAAATCAAAACCACTATGAGATACCATCTTACTCCTATCAGAATGGCTAAAATAAAAAACACCAATGACAGTTAATGCTGGAGAGGATGTGGAGAAAGGGGATCACTCCTCCACTGCTGGTGGGAGTGCCAACTCATACAGTCACTTTGGAAATCAGTATGGCGACTCCTCAAGGAAATGGGAATCGTTCTACCACAAGATCCAGCAATTCCACTCCTAGGCATATACCCAAAAGAAGCACATTCATAAAACATTCAACCATGTTCACAGCAGCATTTTTTGTAATAGCCAGGAACTGGAAACAACCTAGATGCCCCACAACTGAGGAATGGGTGGAGTAAATGTGGTACATTTACAAAATGGAGTACTACTGACTGAAAAAACAAAAACAAAAACAAAAAACAATGGGATCTTGAAATTCCCAGGCATATTGATGGAACTACAAGAGTGACGTAATCCAGTCACAAAAAGACAAAAATGGTTTGCACTCACTCATGTATGGATTTTAGAGATAGAGCAAAGGATTACCAGCCCACAATCCACACTGCCAGAGAAGCTAGGAAATAAGGAGGAACCTAAGAGACACATACATGGTGCCCCAGAGAAGGGAAAAGGGACAAGATCTCCTGAGCTAATTGGGAGCATGGGAGAGGGGAGAGGGAGCTAGGAGAAATAGAAGGGGAGAAGAGAAGGGGTGAGGAGGACAGGAGGGAGCAGGAAGATTTAGTCAGGGGAAGAATAGATGAGAGCTAGAAAATGGATACCATAATAGAGGGAGCCATTATAGGTTTAAAGACAATTCTGACACTAGGGAAATGTCCAGAGACCTACAAGGTTGACCCCAACTAACAATCTAAGTAATAGTCGAGAGCCTACCTTAAGAGCCCTTCTCCAATAATGAGATTGATGACTACCTTATATGCCATCCTAGTGCCTTCATCCAGTAGCTGATGGAAACAGAATCAGACACCCACAGCAAATCACTGAGCTGAACTCTGGAATCCAGTTGCAGAGAAGGAGGAGTGATGAGCAAAGGGGTCAAGACCAGGCTGGAGAAACCCACAGAAACACCTGACCTGAACAAGGGGTTGCTCATGGACCCCAGACTGATAGCTAAGAAACCAGCATAGGACTGTTCCAGACCCCCTGAACGAGGATATCAGTTTGGAGTTCTGGACAATCTAAGCAACAGAGGAGAGGCTACCTTAAATGCCCTCCCCTGATAATGAGATTGATGACTGACTTATATGCCATTCTATAGCCTTCATCCAGAAGCTGGCGGAAGTAGAAGCAGACACCCACAACTAATCACTGAACTCAACTGGAATCCAGTTGCAGAGAAGGATGAGTGATGAGCAAAGGGGTCCAGACCAGGCTGGTGAAAACCACAGAAACAGCTGACCTGAACATCGGGGAGCTCTTGATACCTGGGATACCAGCATGGGACTGATCTAGACCACAGGAACATGGGTTTCAGTGAGGAAACCTCAGAAATCTACAGGACCTCCTGTGGTAGTTCAGTCCTTATCCGTAACATAGGTGTGGACTTTGAGAGGTCATTCCACATAGACGAATACTACCTGAGCCAAGACACATGGGGGTGGGCCTAGGCCCTATCCCAAAGGATATAACAGACTCTGATGACACCCTATGGAAGGCCTCACCATCCAGGGGGGAGCAGAAATGATATGTGACAGATAGGGTTTTAGTTGGGAGGGGTGGTAGGGGAGGATGGGAGGGAGAAGGGAACCGGGATTGTTAGGTAAAAAATCTTGTTTCTAATTCAAATAAAAAAATCTGCAAAAAAAGAAGTTTGTTTTTTAACTTAAAAAAACAAATTACAAAAAAAAGAGTGCAAAAATGTACAGCTCCTGAGAAAATCAGTATGGTAGTTTCTCAGAAATTTAGGGATCATCCTACCTTAACACCCTGCAATACCACCTTTGGACATATAACCAAAGGAGGCACATTCACACCACAAGGATATCTGCTCAACCATGTTCATAGCAGCATTAATTGTAATAGCCAGAACCTGGAAGCAACCTAGATGCCCCTCAACTAAAGAATGGATAGAGAAAATGTGTTACATTTACACAATGGAGTACTACTCAGCAATAAGAAACAATGACATCCTAAAATTCACAGGAAATGGACAGAAGTAGGGGAGGCCTTACCCTCTCCGTGGAACAGATGGGAGGAGGGGGAAATGGAAGGATAGGAGGGAGGGGGAACTGGGATTGGAATAATTTAATAAATAATTAATAAAATACAAAAAAAGAAACATATGCTTTCCCCTGACATTACTCCTGTATAGCACTTGAAGATGTGGAGACAGAAGGATCAGGAACTATGGTTATCCTCAGCTAGACTAACTAGCCAATGCAAGGCCACTTTGAACTAAAGGAGAACCTGCTCCCAAAAATGTAAAAGTCAAAAAAGTCCCCACCACTATTAGGACACAGGCTACAAACCTATTGACCTATGTAGGCCAGCACCCCCTGAAGCAGGTTCTGCTACCATGGTTAGTTTATGGAAACTGTGGTACACAGAGAGGCAGTAACCAAGGGAAGGTATCAAGATGAGCAAAGAGTACCAATATTTGCCATTATCCCTGGTCCATCACTGTCTAATTACACAAGGATGATATACATGCTAGGCAAGTGGCCTACTATGGAGCAGTATCTCCAGCTCTATTTTTTTTTAATTTCAAGACAGAGTCTCACAAAACAGTCCAACCTGGCCTTCAACTCATTTTGTAGCACAGGCAGGACTTGAATTGTAACCCTTCCTATCTCAGCCTTCCAAGTAGCTATATTACAGGCCTGTACCACCAGGCTCGCTCTTACTCTGTCATGTTGTATGTAGAGAAATGGTACCCTGACAAAATCAGGCACTTGCTCATTTGTTCCACAGATACCAATGTTGAGAACAGACAGCTAGCCACAGTTCTGAAATATAATGGTGAAGCAAGCAGAAAGCAAAGCAAGCATGGTAGAACCCTTAGGTACACTACTTTACGATATGTAACATTGTCATTTTAAAATTCATTTTTATTACTTTTTAGTTATAAATGTGTCTGTGCATGTGGGTGCTCAGGGATGCCCTGGAGGCAAGGTCAGTGCTGGGAAGAATCCTCGGCAAGAGCAGTAGGAGCTCTGAACTGCTGAGCCATCTCTCCAGCCCCTCATGGCTTTTTCAAACCATTAAGTAACACACCTACATGTCAGGGGTGCTCAATGTGATTTCATTTTCTTTAAGTTGTTAAAAACAATAATGTGCATACTCATCTCTGCATGTTTGAAATATACCCATATGGATGAAAAACAAATCCCTGATAGAAAAAATACTATTCTCTCCAGAGCGAGTGCCAGGATAGGCTCCAAAGCTACACAGAGAAACCCTGTCTCGAAAAACCAAAAAAAAAAAAAAAAAAAAAAGTAAAAAAAAGAAAAAATACTATTCTGACTGTGTACAACAAAAGTTCCCACATATGTGATTTTTGGATCAAGCAGAAATATGCATTAAAAGGATATTTTTTTAAAAAAAAATCCAGACAGTACATAAGGCCAGCTTAGAGAGAAGTAAATATTTTTAAGTCATCAGGCAGACAGTAAAGGTATTGTTTTGTGGGAAATAAAGCAGTTTACAAATTAAAAAAACAATCCCTGAATGAATCAGGTATCATAAACTATAAATAGCGAGCTCTGGGGGTGAATTGTTTCCATTATTACCCTCTGCAAACTGTTAAATGAAAGGATCTTTAGAAAGCCCCTTAAATCCAATGACAAATTAGAGAGAAGAATGACTTTCAGAGAAGCCAAAATACAATTAGCTAGGGTGTCTAGGCTGCCCAACAGGAAAAAAAAAAAAGTAAGCGCATACTTGAAACAGCAAAGAATCATCCACTGGCAAGCAAAAACCAAGCAAAAGAGCACCTGGTAGAGGAAAAGCAATTTAGAAACCTCTCTCTTTTTTTAAGTACAAAGGGCGGGGTGGAGCAGGCAGGGTTACAATAGCGCGTCAACACTGCCATCTAGCGGCCATACAACCAAACGCATCCACACGGGACTGGAAATTTTTCCGCTCTTTTTCAGTCAACACTTGTAGAAATGAAGGCTGGGAAAGGTAAGCGGGTTGGAGAAGACCGCTCAAGTCAATCTTACTTGCCTGAAAGAGAGCGACGAACCGTCTCCGCGACGAAAGCCTGTAAGCCCATCCTCGCCCTAGAGAAACATCAGCAGAAGTCCCTCCCCTACCGGAAGGAAGCTGCCAGGCGTGGCCTAGGATTGGCTAATTCTGATCTTGTGCAGTGATGTCAATGAGGCCGCTGCCAGTCTCCCTAATGGTTGCCCGGATGTTTCTTCAGCCTCCTTTACTAGGCCAAGGCACACAGTTAGACTGCCTGGGTGGCCCTAGGTTCAAGCCTACAGCCAGGTCTCCAAGATGTACTCCTCCCACTCAGTCCAGCCTTGAATAACTGTCTTCCTTGAAGCCCTCACCCGCTGATCATAAAGTCTTTTTGGATGATTTTACCAGTACACTAAAAACACTGAAAAAAAATCACATTCTTTACCAAAAGAAGGTATATTTTGAAAAGTATTGTACATAAATAATGCGAATTGTTTTTTTCTTTTTCCTTCGTTTTTGTTTCTATGCTTGTTTGTGTTTGAGCCAGGGTGTCCGGTAATCCAAACTGGTCCGGAACATGCTGTTTCACCAAGGCTAGATTTGAATTCCTGGTCCTCAGGCCTCCACCTCCAGAATGCTGGGATTACAAACCGTGCGGCACCAAGTTTGGGAATCAAAATAAATTCTTAGTGAGAGTCGCTTTAGCATCAGCACTTGTATTTAGATGTACAGTTTATTAATTTTTTTACTTCTCCTAGGGTTTTATAATGGGAAGCCAACCTTCAGGTCACAGCTCAAGAGAACTTTTCTTCCAGTCATAGCTATTCCAGGCTATGTTATTTTCCTGAAGTAAAGTCCCTTTGTACTATGGGTAGGCTGTTTCCTTAACTGTAGTGACTAGAAGCCAGATGGAATAGCATCCAGGCAGGAGAGATCCCTGTGTCGGGCCTAGTAACTCTTCCTTGCATTGCACTTTTTTTTTCTCCAAAGTTTCTTTTATTTAAGCAAAGAGTATTGTGGTGAAAATTCATGAAAAAAGTGGTGTCTGGTTGTGTTTATGTATGCAGAGACTGGTGGGCCAATTAGAATTTCACCATTACAGAAACATTAGACTTTTGCAAGTTCAGAGTCTAATTGCTTTCTCATGGGCTAGTTTTAGACTTCCTTGCCCCACTCTGTATCTGAAATAACAACTTGTGATGATAAGAAAAAAACCTATTAGAAGGTATTAACGTGGTACTAACATTCTGAAATAAATAAAAACCTTTTAGAAACTATTAACTTAGAACTATTATGATAATAAATGAAAACCTCTTAGAAGCTATTTCCTTAGCAGAGTACTACCTTCTACCAATCTCAGAGCTAAGAATGCCATGAGATAGCATCTTAGGCCTATTGAATAGGCCTATCTTGTACATACCTCTCTGGTGTACCTATCAGCATATTTTAAACTTGCCTTGATTTATGACTTTCTTTGTTCTGTAAAACTATTTTTAGAAACCTCTGTGCAACTGCTTCCACATTGGAACATGGGTTGGGGTTAACCTAAATCTGTGCTCCTGGGCTAAGGTCACTCAGCATGTCTCCAGAAGAAACAATGTCCTGTTTCCGTTTAGGATGAGAGCTATGGTTTTGATGTTAATGTTACAGAATCCACTAGTCTACATGCTTTTTAGACTTTCCTCTACTTGGTGTCCCAGAAAGGAAAAGTAAAATGTGAGTTAAAGGAAGTTGGAAAATGAGTATACACTTGGCCTTCCTTAGGAGAATCATGTACCCAAAGGTAGGTCTGCAGTGTTGTAAGCACTAAAGCAAGCCTCAAGAGATCATTTTTAAACGAAAATTTCATCTTTTTTAAATCTCATCTTTTTAAAACTAATTTATTAGCTGAGTATGGTGGCACATGCCTTTAACCCCAGCACCTGAGAAGCAGAGGCAGACAGATTTCTGTGAATTTGAGGCTGGATTGGTCTACACAGTGAGTTTCAAGCCAGCCACAACTATATAGTGAGGCCTTGTCTCAAAACTAAAATTAAATAAGTGAATGAAAGATAAAGCTAACTTATTGGTGCCACCTTATTACATAATGTAACCCATGTTCTACCTAAACCTATAGGAGCCTATGCACTACATACAGAGTCACTGAAAACTAACCTCCAGGGACATTTGAGTCCTTGTATTCACTTTCAGGTGAATGGATTTTTAATGGTATGACTTTAACAAATAGCACATCGGGCTTTTGTCTCTGTGTAATCCCTACTGGCATCTTAAATTTTATTACTTCATTACAGCCTTAGAAACAAGAAGAGAACCCCTAACTCACCCTAAAATTGGGATTCCAGAGTTTGTGTTCTTTTCTATTAAAAAATAAGTGAGTATGTGCTTCTAAGAATTAAAGCTGATGAGGGAAAGGAACACCAGAGCACATGCCAGGGAGAGGATTCACCTGTCCAACTCTCAAGGGTTTCCAGAAGGGGGATCTGTCTGCTGACTCATATCTTGAGATCTTATAGTTAGTCCCAGCTTCCAAACTGTATGATGGGAGACACTGGGAATTTATGGCTGTTAGAATGGTCCTTTGAGAGATGTTTTTCATTACTGATGTTTATTCATTTCCTACTTTTGATGGCACTGGGGGTCTAACCCAGAGTCTGACATGTAATTGCAATTGCACTCCCATAAAGCACACCTTTTAAAGCTAATACTATACGAACGTTATAAATTCATTGTACACAGAGAGAATATGAAAGTAAGTGTATGGGTACTGAAGGTGTTAAAAGATAGTAAACCTAAAAAACAATTTAAATGATGTTATAGCAAAACAAAAACAACAATCACTTCTCAATTTGCAACATTTACAAGCTCATAGATAAATGAATGCTACAAGGATACAGACACTGTCCAATGTTTTCAAACAAAAGAACTTAGAATTTTGTGTCTATAGTTCTGTTAGACAAATAATAAAAAGATGTTTTAGGGGCTGGAGAGATGGCTCAGAAGTTAAGAGCATGGGTTGTTCTTCCAGAGGACACAGGTTCAATTCCCAGCACCCATGTGACAGCTCACAACTGTCTGTTACTCCAGTTCCAGGGGATTTGGAACCCTCACACAGACATACACTCAGGCAAAAATAAAAATGAATATAATCTTTAAAAAATCACCTTGTCTGGGCATTGGTGGCGCATGCCTTTAATCCCAGCACTCGGGAGGCAGAGGCAAGTGGATCTCTGTGAGTTTGAGACCAGCCTGGTCTACAAGAGCTAGTTCCAGGACAGCCTCCAAAGCCACAGGGAAACCCTGTCTCGAAAAACAAAACAAAACAAAAATCACCTTGGCTGAAAAGTCAGGCAGGTGAATGCAAACTAGACATGTTAGACATGCCAAGCACTGTGAGGAAACTGATGATAGTTCACTGTGGCCTGTCTTCTCAGCTCATTTCTGCAGTCCAGGCAGCCTTTCAACTCCTCTTGTCATGTTTGACATAAGACTGTTGAAGCTACTGTGCAACTGTGAAACATTTTTTTTAAAAAAAGGCCAGACAGTGGTGGTGCATGCCTGTAGTCCCAGCACTCTGAAGGCAGAGGCAGGCAGATCTCTGTGAGTTCTAGGCCAGCCTGGTCTACAAACCAAGTTCCAGGACAGCCAGAGCTGTTTCATAGAGAAACCCTGTCTCTAAAAAAAACCAAAACAAACAAAAAGATGTTTTAGATTTGGAAGAAAGAAAACAAAGATGACTTACCTCCCTACAGAAGAGTTTTATGTGGAGAAACTATCAGGCCATGGGCAGCCATGATGGGGTACTGAAGAAAACCTTCAGTTCCAAAGAACAAAGGGAATATCTTTCTCCTATTAGTTTAGGGTTGGGGAGAAGATATTCCATGCCATGTGACCTAAGACACATGCAACAAGTTATTAAGACAAGCAAGGCACTTGATAAGAATTAGGGCTTTAGTTCAAGGCCACATGGAGCCAGGGCATCGTTGGGGAAATGGACACTCGGTAAGACTCCACGGAGGCCTCACTTTTCCATTTAGTTTGCTGCTGCCTGGGAGAGGGAAATAACTCCATCAGAGCTGCAGGGTCACACCTACTCTCTGTAGCTGTGCTGAAAGAAATGCTACAGGGAGTGAGAACAAGTTTGGAGGAGAGCGCAGCTAAAGGGTCTGTCACCTAACTTCTCCGAGTAAGGCAGGTTATCCCAAGTATGGGAATGGTTTGCTAACATGTTTCAGAGTACTGGAAATGGCAGGAGAGGTTAGTCAGGACTTCTGGGCAGAGAGAGGAACTCAGGATGAATCTAGGTGAGACACAGGGGAAGTCGGACATACAGAATGGAAAAGAGGTAAAGATACACATGACAGAACGTAGATTAATAGAAACCGGTTAATTTAAGTTGTAAGAGCTAGTTGGGAACAAGCCTAAGCTAAAGGCCAAGCTTTCCTAATTAATAATAGGTCTCCACGTCATTATTTGGGGAATGGCAGTCCCAAAGAAAGTCTGACAAGAAAGACTGGCTACATCTGGCTACTCTTTTTATTTAAACTTTCCTGTGTATTGCAAACTGTCTACGATAGAAATGAATTGTCAGGCAATGTACAAGCTTATAAACCTAGCTTTCAAAAAGCAGAGCCTGGAGATTGTGAGTGCCAGACCAATCTCTACAAAACAATACTCTCTCTCAGCTAGAAAAAAAAAAAAGCTGAACCACCCCAGACAGAACAACTACAACAGAATTGCCTTTCTAGTGCAGATGATAAAAAATACAGTGAAGGTATGAAAAAAAAATATTCTCAGTTTGCCATGGAAGTCTTCAGGCTCTCTTCACGGACAATGAAATAGGGTTGCCAAAGGACAGAAAAGGAAAGTAAAAATCACCCAGGGATTCAAGCAAAACTGACTTACCTTTTCATATGGGAACAGTAGAAGGAATGCTGTTTCAGAAGCCACTATGCCACCGGGGGAGCCAGGATGCCTTGTGCAGATTCTTGGCCTCAGATAAAAGAATTTAAAAACATTACACCTTTAATCCTAGCACTCAGGAGGCAGAGGTATATGGATCTTTGTGAGTTCAGGAGATCAGCATGGACTACTAAGTGGGTTCCAGGACAGCCAGAGCTGTTACACATACCAAAAAAGAAAACAACACAAACAACAGACAAGAATTTAAAAACAAGCAGTATGGTGGCAGAAGTCTATAATGACGACACTCAGGAGACTGTGACAAGATCCCCAGTTCAAGTCGGTCCTTGGCTGTAAATCAATTTGGATAACAGCTGGAGCTACATGAGATCTTGTCTTAAACAAATTAAGAACAAACCCAGAAAGAAAATCTAGGCTGATAGAGAAAACAGTAGATGGCCAAGCTGGAGATCTCCAGAATTGAAAGAAAAAGAAAAAAGGAACTTACACTTTCTAAGTTAGAAATATAGAAACAAAAGGTTTAGTAATGGCTTGAGGTGGGTGTCTTCAGTGCAATTTCTGGTAGCACATGATTAATTTTGACACTTACAACTGATGTCATTAACAATATAAGTGTTCCAGGCTGTGATGGCTCAGGACTTTAGTCTCAGAACTCGGGAGGCAGAGGCAGGCAGAGCTCTGTGTGTTCAAGACCAGCCCGGTCTACAGAGAGAGTTCCAGGACAGGCAGGGCTGTTACACAGAGAAACTCTGTCTTGAAAAAAGAGAAACAACAACAAAGCGGGTTGGGAGGTGGCTGAGTGGTTAAGAGCACTGGCTGATCTTCCAGAGGACCCAGGTTCAATTCCAAGCAGGTCACAACTATTAGTAACTCCAGTTCCAGAGGATCTGACACCCTCATAAGGACATACATGCAGGCAAAACACCAACGCACACGGAACAAAAATAAATAGTTATTCAAAAGTAAAAACAAATATGATGTAAGTGTTCCATGACAATCAATAATGGTGAGGCTGTGAAAACAAGGCATCTCATAGGCTAACACTGCAACACCAATGTGTGTTGTGTTTTCAGAGTGTCCATTCACAGTGAAAAGTATTTGGCATTTGAATCCAGTATCTCTGTTTTGAGAATTCCAAGTAACCGGAGGGTTTTTGTTTGTTTGTTGTTTGTGGGTTTTCTTTTTAAATACATAGGTACAGAATGTTCTTTTCATTTTAAAGAGGAATTGCTGAGCAATTTATCAGTTTCTTTTTTTCATTCTTAATATTTTTAAAATTATTTTACATATCAATCTCAGTTCCCTCTCCCTCCCATCCTCCATGCCTCCCACTCCCATCCCCCATCTACTCCTCAGAGAAGTTGAGTCCTTCAATGACAAATCATCAAATTCTATCAAGTCATTTGCGGCAGGGCCTAGGCGCTCCCATTTGTATCTAGGCTAAGAGAGTATCCGTCCATGGGAAATGAGCTCCTGCAGTCCATTCCTGCACTAGGGATACATCCTGGTTCCACTGCGAGAGGCCCCATAGACTGCCCAGTGATCCTAGCTTACACCCATGTTCAGGGAGCCTAGTATGATCCTAGGTTGGTTCCCAGCTGGAGTCCATGAGTTCCCACTTGTTCAAGTCAGCTGTTTCTGTGGTTTTTCCCAGCATGATCTTGACCCCATTATTCATTCCTCACTCCTCCCTCTCTGAAAATGGATTCCAGGAGTTTGGCTCAGTGCTTAGCTGTGGACCACTGCTTTTGCTTCAATCAGCTCTAGAATAGAATTTAAGGTAGCCATCATTATCATTATAGGGGAAGGACATTTAAGGTAGTCTCTCCACTATGCTTAGAATCCTAGTTGGGGCCATCCTTGTGGATCTCTGTACAATTCCCTAGTGCCGGATTTCTCTTTAAACCTATAGTGGCTCCCTCTATTGATGTGTCTCTTTACTTGCTCTCCTCTATAACTGGCCCCACTCGATCTTCCTGATCCACCATGACCTCCCCCCTCCTCTTCCTCCTACCGCCATCCCTCCTCCCCCCAAGTTCCCAATGTGCTCAGGGGCTCTAGTCCCTTTCCACCTCACTGGGGGAATGTGTATGTCTCTCTTAGGGTCCTCCTTATTTTCTAGCTTCTCTGAAGGTGTGGATTGTAGGCTGGTGATCCCTTCCTCTATGTCTAATATCCATATATGAGTGAGTACATACCATGTTTGTCATTCTATGACTGGGTTACCTGACTCAGGATAGTTTCTTCTAGTTCCATCCATTTGCCTGTGAATTTCAAAATTCCATTGATTTTTCCACTGAGTAGTAGTCCTTTGTGTAAATGTACCACATTTTCTCCATCCATTCTTCAGCTGAGGGGCATCTAGGTTGCTTCCAGATTCTAGCTATAACAAATAATTCTGCTATGAACATAGTTGAACAGATGTCCTTGTATAAATGTATATCTTTTGCCAAAGAGTGAAATTGCTGGATCTTGAGGTAGACTGGTCCCATTTTTTGGAGAAATCGCCATACTGATTTCTAAAGTGACTGTGCATGTTTGCACTCCCACCAGCAGTGGAGGAGTGTTCCCCTTTCTCCACACCCTCCCCAGCATAACCTGTCATCGGTGTTTTTGATTTTAGCCATTCTGACAGGTATAAGATGATATCACAGAGTTGTTTTGATGTGCATTTCCCTGATGACTAAGGATGTAGAACACTTTCTTATGTGTCTTTCAGGCATATTAGATTCTTCTTTTGAGAATTCCCTATTTAGTTCTGTACTCACTTTTTAATTGGATTATTTGGTGTTTTTGTGACTAGCTTATTGAGCTCTGTGTATTTTGGAAATCTGCCCTCTATGAGATGTAGGGTTGGTGAATATCTTTTCCCAGTCTGTGGACTGCTGCTTTGTCTTGTTGACTGTGTCCTTTGCCTTACAGAAGCTTCTGAGTTTCAAGAGTTCCCATTTATTAATTGTGGATCTCAATATATATGCTACTGTGTCGCGACCTCCTCGACCAGCAAGGAAGACACAATGCTGAGACTCTGCCTTAAGCAGTTTACTCAGGAACCTTGAACAATCTTCTGACCCCGGGGAAAGCCAGCCCACAGCTTAAAAGCACTCTTGCCAGCCAACCCCAGAATGCCACGTGGCTAAGGCGGATAGGCTCGCATTTGCTGATGCAAGTTTGAATCTTAGACCAAGCCAAATAAGGAGTTGTTTATTCCAGAGAGCGCTCACCCTCAGGATGGTGGAAGGTGGAAACGGCGCCATCTTTAAGGCGTGGCAACATCGCAGCTCTCCACACTACTGGTGTAATGTTCAGGAAGCAGTCTCCTGTACCAATTCATTCGAGGGTACCACCTACCTTCTATTCTTAGAGGTTCAGTGTGGCTGGATTTATGTTGAAGACTTTAATCCGTTTGGACTTAAGTTTTGTGCATGGCGATAGATAAAGATCTATCTGCAGTCTTCTACATGCCAGCATTCAGTTTTGCCAGCACCATTTGTTGAAGATGTTTTCCTTTTTCCATTGTATAATTTTAGCTTCTTTGTCAAAAATCAGGTGTTTGTAGGTGTGTTGGTCAATCTCGGGGTTTTCAATGTGATTCCCTTGGTCTGCCTGTCTATTTTTGTGCCAATACCAAGCTGTGTTCATAACTATAGCTCTATATTACAGCTTGAAGTCAGGGATGGTGATGCCTCTGGATGTTCCTTTCTTATCCAGGGTTGTTTGGGCTATCCTGGGGTTTTTGCAGATTTATTTTTGAGTTAGAAAGAAGATTGTTTTACATGTCAATCCCAGTTCCCTCTCTCTCCCCTCCTCCCCTACCATCCTATCCCCAACTAAAACCCTACCTATCACATATCCTATCTGCTCCCCAGGAAGGGTGAGGCCTTCCAGAGGGGGTCATCAGAGTCTATCATATCCTTTGGGATAGGGTCTAGGCCCACCCCCGTGTGTCTTGGCTCAGGGAGTATCCCTCTATGTGGAATGGGCACCCAGTGTCCACACCTATGCTAGGGGTAAGTACTTGTTTACTACAGGAGCCCCATTGATTTCCGAGGTTTCCTCACTGAAATCCATGTTCTTGGGGTCTAGATCAGTCCCATGCTGGTTTCCCAGCTATCAGTCTGGAGACCAAGAGCTCCAGGTTGTTCAGGTCAGCTGCTTCTGTGGGTTTCACCAGCCTGGTCTGGACCCCTTTGCTCATCATTCATCCTCTGCAGCTGGATTCCATTTCAGTTGAGTTCAGTGATTAGTTGTGGGTGTCTGCTTCTACTTCCACCAGCTTCGGATGAAGGCTATAGGATGGCATATAAGTCAGTCATCAATCTCATTATCAGGGGAGGGCATTTAAGGTAGCTCCTCTTCTGTTGCTTAGATTGTTAGCTGGTGTCATCTTTGTAGATGTCCAGACCTTTCCCTAGTGCCTGATTTCTCTTTAAACCTAAAATGTCTCCCTCTATTATGGTATCTCCTTTCTTGTTTTCTTCTATTCTTCCCCTGACTCAAACTTTCTGCTCCCTCATGTCTTCCTCAGCCCTCCTCTTATCCCCTTTTCACTCTCCTAGCTCCCTCCCGACTCCTCCCATGCTTCCAATTTGCTCAGGAAATCTTGTCCCTTTCCCCTTCTCCAGGGGACCATGTATGTCTCTCTTAGGGTCCTCCTTGTTAACTAGCTTCTTTGGCCATGTGCATTGTAGGCTGGCAATCCTTTACTCTATGTCTAAAATCCACATATGAGTGAGTACATACCACGTTTGTTTTTTTGTGATTGGGTTACCTCGCTCAGAATGGTTTCTTCTAGTTCCATCCATTTTACTGCAAATTTCAAGATTCCATTGTTTTTTCCTACTGAATAGTACTCCATTGTGTAAATGTACCACAATTTCTCTATCCATTCTTCGGTTGAGGGGCATCTAGGCTGCTTCCAGTTTCTGGCTATTACAAATAATGCTGCTACCATTGAACAGATGTCCTTGTTATATGAAAGTGCTTCTTTTGGGTATATGCCTAGGAGTGGAATTGCTGGATCTTGTGGTGGACTCATTTCCATTTTCTTGAGGAGTCACCATACTGATAAAGCAGGGTCACTACAATGTATCATAAAGCAGGTCCACATATGAGTGAGTACATACCATGTTTGTCTTTTTGTGATTGGGTTACCTCGCTCAGAATGGTTTCTTCTAGTTCCATCCATTTTACTGCATATTTCAAGATTCCATTGTTTTTTTTCTTCTGCTGAGTAATACTCCATTGTGTAAATGTACCACATTTTCTCTATCCATTCTTCAGTTGAGGGGCATCTAGGTTGCTTCCAGGTTCTGGCTATTACAAATAGTGTTCCTAGTAACATCGTTGAACAGATGTCCTTGTTGTATGAATGTACTTCTTTTGGGTATATGCCTAAGAGTGGAATTGCTGGATCTTGTGGTAGACTGATACCCATTTTCCTGAGGAACTGCCATACTGATTTCCAAAGTGGCTGTACAAGTTGGCACTCCCATCAGCAGTGGAGGAGTGTTCCCCTTTCTCCACATCCTCTCCAGCATAGATTGTCATTGGTGTTTTTGATTTTAGCCATTCTGACAGGAGTAAGATGGTATCTCAGAGTTGTTTTGATTTGTATTTCCCTGATGGCTACGGATGTAGAACACTTTCTTCTGTGTCTTTCAGCCATTTTAGATTCCTCTATTGAGAACTGTCTATTTAGTTCTATACCCACTTTTTACTTGGATTGTTTGGTGTTTTGGAGACTAGCTTCTTGAGTTCTTTGTGTATTTTGGAGATCAGCCCTCAGTTAGATGAGGGGTTGGTGAATATCTTTTCCCAGTCTGTGGGCTGCCGTTTTGTCTTGCTGACAGTGTCCTTTGCCTTACAGAAGCTTCTCAGTTTCAGGAGGTCCCATTTATCAATTGTTGATGTCAATGCCTATGCTACTGGTGTAATGTTTAGGAAGCTGTCTCCTGTAACAATTCATTCGAGGGCACCACCTACCTTCTATTCTTAGAGGTTCAGTGTGGCTGGATTTATGTTGAGGACTGATACATTTGGACTTAGGCTTTGTGCATGGCAATAGACATGGATCTATCTGCAGTCTTCTACATGCCAACATCCAGTTATGCCAGCACCATTTGTTGACGATGCTTTCTTTAGTCCATCGTATAAATTTAGCTTCTTTGTCAAAAATCAGGTGTTCGTAGGTGTGTGGGTCCATATCAGGGTTTTCATTGGTCTGCCTGTCTATTTTTGTGCAAATACAAAGTTGTTTTCAGACCTGTAGCTCTACAATAGACCTTGAAGTCAGGGATGGTGATACCTCCAGACGTTCCTTTATTGTGAAAGGTTGTATTGTAAAAGATCCTGGGTCTTTCGTTTTTCTATATAAAATTGAGTAATATTCTTTCAAGGTCTGGGAATAATTGGGCTGGGATTTTGATGGGAATTGCATTAAATCTGTAGATTGCTTTTGGCAAGATTGCCATTTTTACTATGTTGATCCTACCTATCCAAGAGCATGATAGATCTTTCCACTTTCTGGTATCTTCTTTAATTTCTTTCTTTAAAGATTCAAAGTTCTTGTTCTACACGTCTTTCACTTGTTTGGTTAGAGTTATCCCAATCTATTTTATGTAGTTTGTGGCTATTGTAAAGGGTAATGTTTCTCTGATTTCTTTCTCAGCCCATTTATTGTCTGTATATATTAGGGCTACTGATTTTTTTGGAATTAATCTTGTATCCTGCTACATTGCTGAAGGTGTTTATCAGCTGTAGTAGTTCCCTGGTAGAGTTTTTGGGTCACTTATGTAAACCATCATATCATTTGCAAATAGTGCAACTTTGACTTCTTCCTTTTCAATTTGTATCCCCTTGATCTCCTTTTGTTGTCTTATTGTTCTAGCAAGAACTCCAAGTACAATATTGAAGAGATATGGAGAGAGCAGACAACCTTGCCTTGTTCCTGATTTTAGAGGAAACACATTGAGTGTCTCTCCATTTAGTTTGATGTTTGCTCTCAATTTGCTGTATATTGCCTTTATTATGTTTAGGTATGTTCCTATTATCCCTGATCTCGCTAAGACCTTTATCATGAAGGGGTATTGAATTTTGTTGAAGGCTTTTTCAGCATCTAGTGAGATGAATCATGTGGTTTTTCCTTTTCAGATTGTTTATATGGTGGATTAGATTGATGGATTTTCATATGTTGAACAATTCATGCATCCCTGGGATGAAGCCTACTTGATCATGGTGGATGACTTCTCTGATGTGTTCTTGGATTCGATTTGCCAGTATTTGATTGAGTATTTTATTTTTTGCATCAATGTTCATGAGGGAGATTGGTCTGTAGTTCTCTGTCTTAGTGGTGTCTTTGTGTGGTTTGGGTACCAAGGTAATTGTAGCCTCGTCAAAAGAATTTGGCAATGCCCCCTCTGCTTCTATTGTGTGGAACAGTTTGAGGCATAATATTATTAGCTCTTATTTGAATTTCTGGTAGAATTCTGCACTGAAACCATCTGGCCCTGGGCTTTTTTTTGGTTGGGAGACTTTTGATAACTGTTTCTATTTAGTGATTATAGGTCTACATAAATTGTTTATCAAGATGAGGTCTCAATCCTGAACATCTATGCCCCAAATACAAAGGCATCCACATTTGTAAAAGAAACATTACTAAAGCTCAAATCACACATAAAACCTCACACACTTATAGTAGGAGACTTCAACACCCCACTCTCACCACTACATAGGACTACCAGACAGAAACTTAACAAAGAAACAAAAGAACTAACAGATGTTTTTACCCCATTGGGTTTAACAGATATCCATAGAACATTCCACCCGAACACAAAAGAATATACCTTCTCATCGCCACATGGAACCTTCTCTAAAATTGACCACATACTCTCCAATATAGCAAACCTCCAAGGATACAAAAAAACCCCTGTATCTTATCAGACCACTATGCTTTAAAGTTAGAATTCAACAAAAATACAAATTGTAGAAACCCTACAAACTCATGGAAATTAAATAATGCACAACTGAACCATTCCTGGGTCGAGGAAGAAATAAAAAAAGAAACTAAAGACTTCCTAGAATTCGATGAGAATGAAGACACAACATACCCAAACCTATGGGACACTTTGAAAGCAGTGCTAAGAGGAAAGTTCATAGCACTAAATGCCCACATGAAGACACTGGAGAACAGTCACGCTAGAGAATTAACAGCACAACTGAAAGCTCTAGAACAAAAGAAAGCAAGCATTCCCCGGAGGAATAGACGCCAGGAAATAATCAAACTGAGGTCTGAAATCAATAAAGTAGAAACTAGGAATATACTACAAAGACTCAATGAAAACAAAGAGTTGGTTCTTCGAGAAAGTCAACAAGATAGACAAACCTTTATCCAAACTAACCAAAAGGCAGAGAGAGAGGATGCTAATTAACAAAATCAGAAATGAAAAGGGAGACATAACAATGGACACTGAAGAAATCCCAAGAATGATCAGATCATACTTTGAAAACCTGTACTCCACAAAATTCAAAAATCTAAAGGAAATGGAAAATTTTCTGGATAAATATCACTTACCAAAATTAAATCACAAACAGATTAAGTAAGTTAAACAGACCTATAACCCCTAATTAAATAGAAGCAGTGATCAAAAATCTACTAACCAAAGAAGCCCAGGCCCAGATGGATTCACTGCAGAATTCTACCAGAAATTTAAAGGAGAGCTAATACCAGTATTCCTCAAATTGTTCCACATAATAGCAGCAGAAGGGACATTGCCAAGCTCTTTCTATGAGGCTACAATTACCTTGGTACCCAAGCCACACAAAAACAAAACGAAAAAAGAGAATTACAGACCAATATCACTCATGAGCATCCACACAAAAATACTGGCAAATTGAATAAAAAAACACATCAGATAAATCATCCAATATGATCAAGTTGGCTTTATCCCAGGAATGCAGGGATGGTTCAACATACGAAAATCCACCAGTATAATTCACCATATAAACAAACTAAAAAAGAAGAACCACATGGTCATTTTGCTAGATGCTGGAAAAGCCTTTGGACAAAATCAAACATCCCTATATGATAAAGGTCTTGGAGAGATCAGGAATAAAAGGAACATACCTAGCATGATAAAAGCAATATACTGCAAACCAACAGCCAACATCAAACTAAACAGAGAGAAACTCAAGGCCATTCCTCTAAAATCAGGAACAAAACAGGGCTGTCCACTCCCCCCATATCTCTTCAATATTGTACTTGAAGTCCTAGCCAGAGCAATAAAACAACAAAAGGAGATCAAGGGGATACAAATTGGAAAGGAAGAAGTCAAACTTTCACTATTTGCAGATGATATGATAGTCTACATAAGTGACACAAAAAACTCTACCAGGGAACTACTACAGCTGATAAACACCTTCAGCAATGTGGCAGGATACAAGATTAACTCAAAAAAATCAGTAGCTGTACTATATACAGATGATAAACAGAATGAGAAAGAAATCAGAGAAACATCACCCTTTACAATAGCAACTAACAACATAAAATATCTCGGGGTAACACTAACCAAAAATGAGAAAGACCTGTATAGTAAGAACTTTGAGTCTTTAAAGAAAGAAATTAAAGAATATACCAGAAAATGGAAAGATCTCGCATGCTCTTGGATAGGTAGGATCAACATAGTAAAAATGGCAATCTTGCCAAAAGCAATCTACAGATTCAATGCAATTTCCATCAAAATCCCAACACAATTCTTCACAGACCTTGAAAGACCAGTACTCAGCTTCATATGGACACACACACACACACACACACACACACACACACACACACACACACACACACACACACCAGGAGAGCCAAAACAACCCTGTACAATAGAGAAACTTCCGGAGGCATCACCATCCCTGACTTCAATTTCTATTATAGAGCCATAGTCCTGAAAACAGCTTGATATTGACACAAAAATAGACAGGTTGACCAATGGAATTGAATTGAAAACCCTGATATTAACCCACACACCTATGAACACCTGATTTTTTTAACAAAGAAGCTAAATTTATACAATGGAAGAAAGAAAGCATCTTCAACAAATGGTGCTGGCATAACTGGATCCGGACATGTAGAAGATTGCAGATTGATCCATATCTATCGCCATGCACTAAACTTAAATACAAATGGATCAAAGACCTCAACATAAATTCAGCCACACTGAACCTCCTAGAAGAGAAGGTAGGTGGCACCCTTGAACAAATTTGTATAGGAGACCGCTTTCTGAACATAACACTAGTAGCTCAAACATTGAGATCGACAATTAATAAATGGGACCTCCTGAAACTGAGAATCTTCTGTAAAGCAAAGGACACAGTCAGCAAGACAAAACACCAGCCCACAGAATGGGAAAGGATATTCACCAACCCCACATCTGACTGAGAGCTGATCTCCAAAATATACAATGAACTCAAGAAGCTAACCACCAAAACACCAAACAACGCAATTAAAAGATGGAGTGCAGAAATTAATAGAGAATTCTCAATAGAGGAATCCAAAATGGCTGAAAGACACTTGAGAAAATGCTCAACATCCTTAGCCATCAGGGAAATGCAACGCAAAACCATTCTGAGATACCATCTTACTCCTATCAGAATGGCTAAAATCAAAAACACCAATGACATAGATTTATGTCATAAAGCATAGATTTATGCTTGAGAGGATGTGAAGAAAGAGGAACTCTCCTCCATTGCTGGTGTGAGTGCGAACTTGTACAGGCACTTTGGAAATCAGTTTGGCGGTTTCCCAGGAAAATGGGAATCAGTCTACCACAAGATCCAGCAATCCCTCTCTTTGGCATATACCCAAAGAATGCACACTCATACAATAAGGACATATGTTCAACTATGTTCATATCAGCATTATTTGTAATAGCCCGAACCTGGAAACAACCTAGATGCCCCTCACCTGAAGAATGGATAGAGAAAATGTGGTACATTTACACAATGGAGTACTACTCAGCAGAAAAAAGCAATGGAATCTTGAAATTCGCAGGCAAATGGATGGAACTAGAAGAAAATATCCTCAGTGAGGTAACCCAATCACAAAAAGATAAACATGGTATGTACTCACTCATTTTTGACATAGAGCAAAGGATCACTAGCCTACATTCCATACTGCCAGAGGAGCTAGGAAACAAGGAGGACCCCAAGAGAAGATTGCATAGTCCCTCGAAGAAGGTGATGGGGACAAGAACCCCTGACCAAATTGGAGCCCAGGGGAAGGGAGAGGAAGGAAAGTCTTCATCCATTTGCTGTTCGAAGCAGAAACAGACACCCATAGCTAATCACTGAACCATACTACTGGAATTCAATTGTGGAGAGGGAGGAGGGTTGAGCAAAGGAGCCAGGATGGGGATGGAGAGACCTACACAAACAGTGGACCTGACCTACTGATAGAATGGAGATCCTAGTCATAAAGCTGGGGAAACAGCATTGGACCAAACCAAACTCTCTGAATGTGGCTACCAGCTAGGAGCCCGAGACAGTCTATGGTTCCTCTGACATTGGAGCCAATCTTTATCCCTGGAGCACAAATGGACATTTGGAGCCCATTCCCTATGGAGGGATACTATTGCAGCCCAGGTCTAGACCCTCCCCCAAACAATATGACAGACTTTGAAGGTCCTTGGTAGAGGGCTTCACTATCCCTGGACAGGAGTCGGGGGGGGGGTTTGGGTGGAGAACATGGGAGGAGGGGAGGGTGAGGGAATGGGGGATAGATATGTAAACATGACCAAATAAAAATAATAAAAATTTTAAAAAAGTTGAATATGTTTTCCATACCTTTGAGCTGGGCCTTTTCGCCTTTTTCTATACCTATTATACTTAGGTTTGGTCTTTTCACAGTATCCCATATTTCCTGGATATTTTGTGTTAGGGATATTTTGTATTTAAGATTTTCTTTAGTCGATGAATCTATTTCCTCTAGTTTATCTTCAGCGCCTGAGATTCTGTATTCCATCTCTTGTATTCTGTTGGTTATGCTTGCATCTATAGTTCCTGATCATTTACCTGGCTTTTCTATTTCCAGCATTCCCTCATTTTGTGTTTTCTTTATTGTCTTTATTTCAGTTTTCAGGTCTTGAATTGTTTGAATTATTTGAATTGTTTCCTTCATTGTTTTTTTTCTTGGCTTTCCTTGTTTTCTTTAAAGATTTGTTGATTTCTTGCATTTTTTGGTTTGTTTTTTCTTCCATTTCTTTAAGGGATTGTCTCATATCCTCTTTGAGGGCCTCTATCATTTTCATGAAGTAGTTTTTAAGGATATTCTCTTCTGCTTCATCTGCATTGTGATGTTCAGGTCTTGCTAGTGTAGAATCTCTAGACTCTGGTGGTGTCATATACATCTTTCTGTTGGTGGATGTATTCTTATAGTGTTGTCTTCCCATCTCTTCTTCCAGTGGATTCAGGTGTTTTCTCTCCCTGTCTTGGTGGGTATGGGTTCAAGGCTTTATCCTCTCCTCTCTCCTGGTAGGTGAAGGGGAAAGACTGGAATGGCAGCCGATGCAAGATGCTTTGCTCTGCCTCAAGGTCCCCCCTCTCTCTTCCTCTCCCTCTCCCCCAGAGGGTTCAGGGACAAGACAGGAATGGTAGCTGATGCTGGATGCTTTGTTTTTCCTCTAGGTTCCTAGAGGTGGCATGAAAGGTATGATGGCCGCAGGTTAGGGGCTCGAAGAGGGAAAGGTGGGCTGGAAGAGACCCTGGCACTTACCTCTCTACTGGAGGGAGGAGGGGCAAGACAGGAATGGCAGACGATGATGCTGGTTGCTTTGTACAGCCTCTAGGTCCTTTTGGGAGATTCGGTGCCAGGAAGGGTCTGGCAGTTTCTTGACTGATCTCCCTCGAGGTGTCATGATTCTTCTAGAAGGAAGACAGAAACTGGAAAGTCGAGAGGGCATATCTGTTGTGACTATCCATTACTTTTATTTTTAGTTTTCTGTGTGAGGGTTTTGTCTGAATATATGTCTGTGCACCATGTGTCTAGTGTTACCTATGGAGTCTAGAAGAAGGTATTGGATCCCTTGGGACTGGTGTTATATATTCTTATGAGCCACCATGTTGGGACTGGGAACTGAACCTGGGTCCTCTGGAAGAGCAGTCAGTGCTCTTAACCACTGTGTTAGCTCTCTTTCCCATTCTATTGTGACTAGTTTTAAAGAATAAATTGTATGACATTCACTCTAAAACAAAACTGGCTTACAAATCTTTACATACAGAGGGCAGGTACAAGGAACTGAGATAAAATCCCTTGCACCAACAAAGAACACCAGTAACCCCAACTCTAAGGATGAGTGCAGAGGAAGGAGAATCGCTGGGGTTTGCTGACTGCCCACCTGGCCACTGGTCCAGTGAGCCTTTGTCTCAAGGGAATGAGGTAGATAGTGATAGAGCAGGGCACCTAGCATCTTCCTTCACATGCACACATAATTATATACAAGTGTACACATACCACCCCAATATCCCCACACACATATACTATCTATGTAGTAGCTAATATTGGAGATAAAGGACATTATACTAGGCCATCTCCCCTCTTGAGGGCACAATCTAAGTGCTATTGGGGGTATTTATACAAGCTTGCAGCCCTTGAAGCAGATACTATCAAGACTTAATTTAGTCTTATGATATCTGTGCTACACAAATATCAAGGCAGTTATAAAGGGTCTTAGAACACTACAAAGAGTTTACCAAAGTGCACTGGTCTCTCTGGCCTGATACATTCTAGAGTACATGTGCTTGCAGAATGAAAGAAAAGACATGCTAGAAAGATATAAAACAGCAAGGAATATGTATTTTTAAATTGGTTTATTGTGTATATGTATTTTGCCTAAATGTGTACAACATGCATGCCTGGTATCTGGTGAGGACAGCAGAGGATGTCAGATACCACAGGGCTGGAGTTACAGATGGTTGTGAGCCACCATGTTGGTGCTGGGAATCAAACCAGGGACCTCTGCAAGAGCAACAAGTGCTCTTAAATTCGAAACCGGCCCTCCCAGTCCCAGAATTTTTTTTAGTTAACATCATTTCTTTATTGATTCTTTGGGAATTTACATCATGTACCCGAATTCCAGTCACATCCTAGTTCTCCCATATCATCCCCTCACCCATGTAATGCTCCCCAAAAGAAAATTTAAAAAATTCAAAACAAGCAAGCAAGCAAACAAAAAAGAACCAAACAACAACAACAACAAAAAACCCTTCTTTGCTTCTCCATCTTTCCCATCTCTCCAACACCTCTCCATTTGCCCTGGTGGCATTGGGGGCCACAGTGTGCCACATGGTGTACCCATTTGTCAATCAACTTAAGGAGCAGTGAATCATTGGTCTGGTTCAAGGCCTCTGGTTTCTGATACACCATCCTCACTAGATTCTCACCAAAACGTCTCTGGGATATCATGTAGGATCCCTGAGTCATGGAGCTCCTATAGGTGTTGTTAAATAGGACCATTCCCTTCATGAGCGCCAGCATGCCCTAGATAGAGAAGATGTTAGAGTGAACAAACCCAAGGCCCTGCTGTGGGCCAGGGTGGTAGCTGAGCTGGTTAGTCTGGGCCACTGGTGCCACCCACCTCAGGAAAGGGGTGGAACCAGCTCTTCTAGGCTTATGCCATAGGGATCAGTTCTCCCTTGTCTGTGGTGAGGGAATGAGGCCATCTCTCCAAAGTGCAGGGGGCAGGATTTACTGGGGCCAGCTCTCTTATGAGGGTTGGGGCCAGCTCTCTTATTGCAGTATCCAGTGAGGGGCAGACCCAGCTTTCCCAGGGTCAGTGAAGGGTGGGGCTGGCTCAGCCTGGCCCTCTGATTTCATCACCCATGGTTACTAAGCCCCCTGAAGTGACACAGGCCACAGACATCAACACAGACCCCATGGACCCACACATGGCCCTCAGCAGTAGCTCTTGGCTTAGGAGGAAGCACAGGCCACTCAGATCAGGACGGCTCTGGCGGCAGCACAGCCCCTGACTCCAATAAGTCCACAGATTGCAGTCCCAAACCAGGGCTTCCATGTGATCTTTGGTGGCAACATTGGATGTGGTAGGTGTAGCATAGGTCTAATAATGAAAGCCTAGAGTCAGATATAGGGTTAAATGCTGAAAGATCAGAGAGATAAAAGAGACAACCACACCCACCTCTTACCTCCCCAACTTCTCAGCCTAAAAGAGACTCAGCTCCTATCTACTCCTGCCTATATTCCTCCCTCCACCCAGCCATCTCACTTCCTGTCTGTCTGTATAGACCTCAAGACCTCAATGGTTAGCTAGTGGCTAGCTCCGCCCTCTAATCTTCAGACAGGCTTTATTTGTGACACAAACAAGATATCACCATATTTCCCCTTTTTGTCTAAAAATAAAAAATGTTACAACTAATATAAGAAAAACTGTATACAATAAGTACAATAACTATATACAGGCAATAAATGCATCAACAATGTCTAGTCCATTAACAACAAATTCAGAGAAAATGCTCCATAGCTATCCTATCTTGGTGAGTTCAAAAGGTTGTCCCTAATTCATTTGCTATTCTAACTTGTATTACCAAAACTATCTTTTTATGTCTCTCAACATTATACACTTTACATTTCTTTGGTGAATTTATTTTCTGAATCTGTTAACAAGGAAATCTGTAACTATAAAGTCTTCAACTCTATCAGAGACTCAAGAAGGAAGTAATATCATCTGAGTAAGCAGGAAGTGCAAGCAAGTAACTTCCAAAAAAATGTGAGAAATAACAGAAACAACTGGCTTCCTGGACAGTCACCCAAGGGTCGTCTGGAACGTTGGGGCACACATCTTCAGTCTACGGGCCTAGCATATCTCACAGACTCTTCTGTGAAGCAGGATATTCTAAATGGCTGTTCTACACTGACTTGCCAATGTTAAGCAGTCCTTTCTTTTGTGTCCTGCTTGTCCAATTTGGACAGCATATGGTCAGTAGTTGAGGCAAGAGCACTTTCTTGCCCAGTGACTTTTTGGGCACACAGAAAATAAACACCATGCGGAGTTTCTTTGTTATCCATCAACTTCTCTGAAGTAGATTAATGCTGCCAAGAGAATACATGACTCACTGTCAAAAAAAGAAGAGAGAAAAGAATGTATGTTATCATCTCACTAGATGCTGAAAAAGCCTTGACAAAACCCACCACCCCTTCATGATAAAGCTCTTGGAGAGATCATGGATAACAGGAACATACTAAAATATAATAAAGGCAATATACAACAAGCCAACAACCAAAATCAAATTAAATGGAGAGAAACTCAATGTGATTCCTCTAAAATCAGGAACAAGACAAGGTTGTCCAGTCTCTCAATATCTCTGCAATATTGTCCTTGAAGTTCTAGATTGAGCAATAAGACAAAAAAGACAAGATCAAGGGGATAGAAATTGGAAAGGAAGAAGTCAAACTTTCACTATTTGCAGATGATATGATAGTCTACATAAGTGACCCGAAAAACTCAACCAGGGAACTCCTACAGCTGATAAACACCTTCAGCAAAATGGCAGGATACAAGATTAACTCAAAAAATCAGTAGCCTTCCTATATATAGATGATAAATAGGCTGAGAAAGAAATCAGAGACACATCACCTTTCACAATGGCCACAAACAACATAAAATAGATTGGGGTAAATCTAACCAAACAAGTGAAAGATCTTTAAGACAAGAACTTTATATCTTTAAAGAAAGAAATCAAAGAAGATTCCTTGTGTTCAGTTTTTGCCCTAGAACAATCCAAATATATATGCTGGAACAAAGAGAACATCTTCAACAAATGGTGCTGGCATAACTGGATGCAAACATGTAGAAGACTACAGATAGACCCAAGCCTTTTGCCCTGCACAAAACTTAAGTCAAAATGGATCAAAGACCTCAACATAAACCCAGCCACACTGAACCTACTAGAAGATAAAGTGGGAAATACCCTTGAATTGATCGGTACAGGAGACTGCTTCCTGAACATAACACCAGTAGCACAAACACTGAGGTCAACAATTAATAAATGGGACCTCCTGAAACTGAGAAGCTTCTGTAAGGCAAAGGACACTGTAAGCAAGACAAAATGACAGCCCACAGACTGGGAAAAGATATTCACCAACCCCACATCTGACAGAGGGCTGATCTCCAAAATATACAAAGTACTCAAGAAACTATTCTCCGAAACACCAAACAATCCAATTAAAAAATGGGGTACAGAACTAAATAGACAATTCTCAATAGAGGAATCTAAAATGGCTGAAAGACACAGAAGAAAGTGTTCAACATCCTTAGCCATCAGGGAAATGCAAATCAAAACAACTCTGAGATACCATCTTACTCCTGTCAGAATGGCTAAAATCAAAAACACCAATGACAATCTATGCTGGAGAGGATGTGGAGAAAGGGGAACACTCATCCACTGCTGGTGGGAGTGCCAACTTGTACAGCTACTTTGGAAATCAGTATGGTGACTCCTCAAGAAAATGGAAATGAGTCTACCACAAGATCCAGCAATTCCACTCCTAGGCATATACCCAAAAGAAGCACTTTCATATAACAAGGACATCTGTTCAATGGTAGCAGCATTATTTGTAATAGCCAGAAACTGGAAGCAGCCTAGATGCCCCTCAACCGAAGAATGGATAGAGAAATTGTGGTACATTTACACAATGGAGTACTATTCAGTAGAAAAAAACAATGGAATCTTGAAATTTGCAGTAAAATGGATGGAACTTGAAGAAACCATTCTGAGCGAGGTAACCCAATCACAAAAAGACAAACATGGTATGTACTCACTCATATGTGGACCTGCTTTATGATACATTGTAGTGACCCTGCTTTATCAGAGCTGTTTTTAATGATGTTGCTCAGAATTGTTTCCTTCCAGATGATGATTGAGAAGCTAATTAAAAAAAAATGGTGCCAGGTACCACAAGGGTAACAGAACTGTGCTGTTTTTCTGGGATTTTGTTTTTTACTTTTTTTTTTAGTGGAGAGTGCTGGATGTCTCTACAATTTTGTTTAAATGACTGCAGAACCTGGAAAAGCTATTGCTGCTATTGATGCATAACATACTGCCATTATTGATATATATATATATTTATAATTTGAATTTTTGGAAACTTTAGCTGTGCTGTCAACTTTGGAAAAAAGTATCCCAGTTTACCATGTTCAGTTGACATTGTACAAAAATTAACAGCCATATTGTTCTAGAAATGTTGAACTTAATTTTTTCCCATTTGTACAGGGGTAACACACTGTATTAAATATGTAAGGTCTTTAAAAAAAAAGACGGGATCTTGACAGCCCATCCCATATCAAGGGATGCTCTCTTGACCTGGACACATGGGGAAGAGCCTAGGCCTGTCCCAGGATGATGTGGTAGACTTTGGGGAGCCCCTTTTGAGGGCCTTACCCTGCCTGGGGAGTGGAGGGGGGATGGCTAGGGGCAGGTAGGATGTTGGGGGGATGGGGAGGGAGAGGGAGAAGGGATTGACATCTGAAGCAAGCTTGTTCCTAATTTGAACTAATAAAATAAAAAATAATAAAAAAGAAATCAAAGAAGATAACACAAATAGAAAGATCCCCATTTCTTGGATAGGTAGGATCAACATAGTAATACTGGCAATCTTACCAAAATCAATCTACAGATTCAATGCAATCCCCATCAAAATCTCCAGCACAATCCTTAACAGACTTTGAAAGAACAACACTAAACTTTATATGGAAAAACAAAAAACCAAGGATAGTCAAAACAAGTTCCAGAGGCATCACTATCCCCAACTTTAAATTCTGCTATAGAGCTATAGTAAAGAAAACAACTTGTAAACATAAAAACAGACAGGTAGACCAAATGAATCGAATTGAAGACCCCACTATTAATCCACACATCTATGAACACCTGATATTTGACAAAGAAGCTAAAATTATACAATAGAAAAAAGAGAATCTTCAACAAATGGTGCTGGCATAACTGGATGTTGACATGTAGAAGATTGCAGATAGATCCATATCTATCACCATGCACAAAATTTATGTCCAAATGTATCAAAGACCTCAATATACATTCAGCCACAGTGAACCTCTTAGAAGAGAAAGTGAAGAGTACCCTTGAACTAATTGGTATAGGAGACCATTTCCTGAACATAACAGCAGGAGCACAGACACTGAGATCAACAATTGATAAATGGGACCTCCTGAAACTGAGAAGCTTTTTTAAGGCAAAGGACACACTCAAAAAGAAAAAGACAGCAGCCCACAGAATGGGAAAAGATATGCACCAACCCCACATCTGACAGAGGGCTGATATCGAAAACATACAAAGAACTCAAGAAGCTAGTCATAAAAACACCAAATAATCCAAGTAAAAAGTGGGGTACAGAACCAAATATAGAATTCTCAATAGAGGAATCTAAAATGGCCAAAAGACACATAAGAAAGTGCCCAGCATCATTAGCCATCAGGGAAATGCAAACCAAAAAAACTCTGAGATACCATCTTGCAACTGTCAGAATGGCCAAGATCAAAAACACCAATGACAGTTTATACTGGAGAGGATGTGGAGAAATTGGGAAACTCCTCCATTGCCTGTGGGAGTATAAACTTGTACAGCCACTTTGGAAGTCAGTATGGTGGTTTCTCAGGAAAATGGGAATCACTCTACCTCATGATCCAGCAATTCCTCTCTTGGGCATATACCCAAAGGATACACATTCATACCACAAGGACATCTGTTCAACAATATTCATAGCAGCATTATTTGTAACAGCTAGAATGTGGAATCAACCTACATGCCCCTCAACCAAAAAAGGGATAAAGAATGTGGTATATTTACACAATGGAGTACTACTCAGCAGAAAAAAAATGGCATCTTAAATTCACAGGCAAATGGGTGGAAGTAGAAAAAAACATTCTGAGTGAGGCAACCCAGTCACAGAAAGACAAACATGGTATGTACTCACTCATATATGGATATTAGACATAGAGGAAAGGATCACCAGCCTACAATCCACACCTCCAGAGAAACTAGGAAACAAGGAGGACCCTAAGAGAGCCATACATGGAACCCTGGAGAAGGGGAAAGGGACAAGATCTCCTGAGCAAATTGGGAGCATGGGGGCAAGGGAGAGGGAGCTAGGAGAATGAGAAGGGGAGAAGAGGAGGGGTGAGGAGGACATAAGGGAGCAGGAAGGTTATGTAGGGGGAAGAATAGAGAAGGAGAGCAAGAAAAGAGATTCCTTCCCCCCAGGGGAGGAAGAGAGGGAGAAGGAAACTGGGATTGTCATGTAATTCAATCTTGTTTGTAATTCAAATATATAAAAATAAAGGAAAAATAAAGGAAAAAAAGAAAAGAGATACTTTAGTAGGGGGAGCCATTATCGGTTTAAAAAGAAATCTGACACTAGGGAAATGTCCAGGGATCCATAAGGATGACCCCACCTAAGAATCTAAGCAATAGTAAAGAGGCTACCTTAAATGCCCTCCCCCTAGAATGAGATTGACAACTACCTCAAATGTCATCATAGAGCCTTCATGTAGTAGTTGATAGAAGCAGAAAGCAGAGATCCACAGCCAAACACTGAGCTGAACTCCTGGAATCCAGTTGTAGAGAGGGAGGAGTGATGAGCAAAGGGGTCAAGACCATGCTGGGGAAAACCACAGATTCAGCTGACCTGAGCAAGTGAAGTTCAGGGACTCCAGACTTGTTGCGACCGCGTAGACCAGCAAGGAAGACTCAACACCGAGACTCTTCCTTAAGCAGTTTACTCAGGAAACTGAAACAATCTTCTGACTCCGGGGAAAGACCCCCCACAGCTTAAAAGCACTCTTGCCAGCCAGCCCCAGAACGCCAAGTGGCTAAGGCAGATAGGCTCGCATTTGCTGATGCAAGTTTGAATCTTAGACCAAGCCAAATAAGGAGTTGTTTATTCCAGAGAGCGCTCACCCTCGGGATGGTGGAAGGTGGAAACCGGTGCCATCTTCTGTCACAGAGCATTGCAGCTCTCCACACAGACTGACAGCTGGGGAATCAGCATAGGACCAAACCAGTCCCCCTGAACGAAGGTTTCAGGTGGGAAGCCTGGGCAGTCTATGGGGCCTCTGGCAGTGGAACCAGTATATATTCCTAAAGCACAAATGAGTTTTAGGAGCCCATTCCCTATGTATGGATACTCTCTCAGCCTAGATACAGGGGAAGCGGGGAGCTAGGCCCTGCCCCAAATGATGTGCCAGACTTTGATGTGTCCTCATGATGAGGAATGGATGGGGGGTGTGATGGGGGTCTTGTGGGGGGAATGGGAGGTCTGGAGGGAGAGGGAACTGGGATTGGTATGTAAAATAAGATTGTTTTTAATTTAAATAAAAATTTATTTTAAAAAAGAACCTATGGTATTAAAAAATCTTAAATGCCATATTCTGTTTATTTCTGAAGTGTTTGAAGATTACCTGTCTATCTAAAATATATCTGTTTGACCTTGAAGATGTACCTAATATGACTACAAATTCAATTGTAATAGGTGACTAAATAATAACCTGCATTACATTGTTAAATGAGTTGCATAGGTACAACACCTTGAACGAGATTAGAAATGTATGGTATGTGCTAACAAAAATAATCTCAACTTTGTATCAATATTTTAAAAATCCAAGCCAATGTAAAATATTTAAAATTAGTAGTTGCTTTTTCGGTTTAGAAGTAGATTCAATAATCTACCTTTTTTCTTTTTTATTTAAATTAAAAACAACTTCTTTTACATGTCAATTACAGTTCCCTCTCCCTCCACTCCTCCCCTGCCCCCCCCCACAACCCCCCATCCCAACCCTTTTCTGCTCCCCAGGGAGAGTGAGGCCTTCCATGGGGGATCTTCAGAATCTGTCATATCATTTAGAGCAGGGCCTAGACCCTCCCCAGTGTGTCTAGGCTGAGAGAGTATCCCTCTATGTGGAGAGGGCTCCCAAAGTTCATTTGTGCACTAGGGGTAAATACTGATCCACTACCAGTGGCCCCATAGATTGTGCAGATATCCTAACTGACTTCCTCCTTCAGGGGGTCTGAAACAGTCCTATACCAGTTTCCCAGCTATCAGTCTGGAGTCCTAGAGCAACCCCTTGTTCAATTCAGCTGTTTCTGTGGGATTCTCCAGCCTGGTCTTGACCCCTTTGCTTATCACTCCTCCCTCTCTGAAACTGGATTCCAGAGTTCAGCTCAGTGGTTAGCTCTGGGTGTCTGCTTCTGCTTCCATGAGTTGATGGATGAAGGCAGTATGATGGCATATAAGGTAGTCATCAATCTCATTATCAGGGGAAGACATTTAAGGTAGCCTCTCCACTATTGCTTAGATTGTTAGTTGGGGTAATTCTTGTAGATCTCTGGACATTTCCCTAATGCCAGTTTTCCTTATAAAATTATAATGGCTCCCTCTCTGATGGTATCTCTTTTCTTGCTCTCCTCTATTCTTCCCCTGACTGGATCTTCCTGTTCTCTCATGTCCTCCTCTCCCCTCCTCAACATCATTAGCCACAGGGAATTGCAAATCAAAACAACTCTGAGATACCATCTTACTCCTGTCAGAATGGCTACAATCAAAAACACCAATGACAGTTTATACTGGAGAGCATGTGGAGAAAGGGGAAGAGAGGAAGATTCCTCCATTGCTGTAGGGGGTGCAAAGTTGTACAGCCACTTTGGAAATCAGTATGGGGATTCCTCAGGTAAATGGGAATCAATCTACCATAATATCCAGCAATTCCACTTTTGGGCATATACCGAACAGATGCACATTCATACAACAAGGAATCTGGAATCCAGTTGCAGAGAGGGAGGAGTGATAAGCAAAGGGGTCAAGACCAGGTTGGGGAAACCCACAGGCACAGCTGACCTGAACAAGGGGGAGATCATGGACCCCAGACTGATAGCTGGGAAACCAGCATAGGACTGATCCAGACCCCCCCTGATCATGGGTGTCAGTTAGGAGGCCTGGGCAATCTATGGGGCCTCTGGTAGTGGATCAGTATTTATCCCTAGTATATGATTGGACTCTGGGACCTCATTCCATATAGAGGGATACTCTCTCAGCCTAGACACACGGAGAAGGGCCTAGGCCCTGCTCCAAATGACATGACAGAATTTGAAAATCCCCCATGCAAGGCTTCGTCCTCCCTGGGGAGCAGAAAGAGGATGGGATAGGTGGGAGCCAGGATTGGAGGTGGGAAGGCAGGGATTGACATGTGAAACTAGCTTGTTTCTAATTTAAATTTTAAAAAAAGGAAAATAAATAAAAAGCTAGAAAAAAAGCCACTTAATTCCTAGTTACCTGATAGAGGTCAAAGCCTATTTGTTGAATTACTTCGTACTTATGTGATTGTTAATACCATGACAAAAAGTTTATATATAAATTTGAAACAGTATTTATACCTTACAAAAAGCTGTTAAAGAGTCAAAATAAACCAAAGGATTATGAGATTAGTAGCAATAAAATAGTCCCTTAATTTTGATTTTTCTTCTGTCCCATATCTGGTGGCTCTTCTGATATTAAACAGAGATTTGGGGTCTTATTTTAAGAAGCATGCTTGGGAATTCTACCAGAAATTCAAACAAGAGCTGATACCAGTACTCCTCAAACTGTTCCGCACAATAGAAGCAGATGGGATATTGCCAAACTCTTTCTACAAGGCTACAATCACTTTGATACCCAAGCCACACAAAGATAAGACTAAGAAAGAGAACTACAGACCAATATCCCTCATGAACATCGATGCTAAAATACTCAATAAAATATTGGCAAATTGAATCCAAGAACATATCAGAAAAATCATCAAACATGATCAAATAGGCTTCATCCCAGGGATGCAAGGATGGTTCAACATACGATAAACCATCAATGTAATCCACCATATAAACAAACTGAAAAAGAAAAACCACATGATCATCTCACTAGATGCTGAAAAAGCCTTTGACAAAATCCAACATCCCTTCATGATAAAGATCTTGGAGAGAACAGGAGTAACAGGAACATATCTAAACATGATAAACACGATATACACCAAACCAATAGTCAACATCAAACTAAACGGAGAGAAACTCGAAGCGTTTCCTCTAAAATCAGGAACAAGACAAGGCTATCCACTCTCTCCATACCTCTTCAATATTGAACTTGAAGTTCTAGCTAGAGCAATAAGACAAGAACAGGGGATCAAAGGGATACAAATTGGAAAGGACGAAATCAAACTTTCACTATTTGCAGATGACATGATAGTCTACATAAGTGACCCGAAAAACTCTACCAGGAAACTCCTACAGCTGATAAACACCTTCAGCAAGGTAGCAGGATACAAAATTAACTCAAAAAAATCTGTAGCCCTACTGTATACAGATGATAAACTCAATGAGAAAGAAATCATGGAAACATCACCTTTCACAATATCCACAAGCAACATAAAATATCTGGGGTAACACTAACCAAAAAAGTGAAAGACCTGTACAATAAGAACTTTGAGACTTTAAAGAAAGAAATTAAAGAAGATACCAGAAAATGGAAAGATCTCCCATGCTCTTGGATAGGTAGAATTAACATAGTAAAAATGGCAATCCTACCAAAAGCAATCTACAGATTCAACACAATCCCCATCAAAATCCCAACACAGTTTTTCACAGACATTGAAAGAATAATACTCAACTTTATACGGAAAAATAAAAAGCCCAGAATAGCCAAAACAACTCTTTACAATAAAAGATCTTCTCGAGGCATCACCATCCCTGACTTCAAGCTCTACTATAGAGCCATAGTTCTGAAAACAGCTTGGTATTGGCACAAGAATAGACAGATAGACCAATGGAATCGAATTGAAGACCCAGATATTAACCCACGCACCTACGAACACCTTATTTTTGACAAAGGTGCTAAATCTATACAATGGAAAAAAGATAGCATCTTCAACAAATGGTGCTGGCACAATTGGATTCGGACATGCAGAAGATTGCAGATTGATCCATACCTGTCACCATGCACGAAACTTAAGTGCAAATGGATCAAAGATCTCTCCATAAATCCAGCCACACTGAATCTTCTAGAAGAGAAAGTGGGAATAACCCTTGAACAAATTGGCACAGGAGAACGATTCCTGAACATCACGCCAGAAGCACAGACACTGAGGTCTGCAATCAATAAATGGGACCTCCTGAAACTGAGAAGCTTCTGTAAGGCAAAGGACACAGTCAGTAAGACAAAACGACCACCCACAGAATGGGAAAAGATCTTCACCAGCCCCACATCTGACAGAGGACTGATTTCCAAAATATACAAGGAGCTCAAGAAGCTAGCCACCAAAACACCATACAATGAAATTAAAAAGTGGGGTGCAGAACTAAACAGAGATTTTTCAACAGAGGAATCTGAAATGGCTGAAAGACACTTAAGAAAGTGCTCAAAATCCTTGGCCATCAGAGAAATGCAACTCAAAACAACTCTGAGATACCACCTCACACCTGTCAGAATGGCTAAAATCAAAAATACCAATGACAACCTATGCTGGAGAGGATGCGGAGAAGAAGGAACACTCCTCCATTGCTGGTGGGAGTGTGAACTTGTAAGATCATTCTGGAAATCAGTATGGCGGTTGCTCAGAAAAATGGGAATCTGTCTACCTCAAGATCCAGCCATTCCTCTCTTGGGTATATACCCAAATAGGGCATGTTCATACAACAAGGACATATGTTCAACCATGTTCATAGCAGCATTGTTTGTAATAGCCAGAACCTGGAAACAACCTAGATGCCCCTCAACTGAAGAATGGAAAGAGAAAATGTGGTACATTTATACAATGGAGTACTACTCAGCAGAAAAAAGCAATGGAATCTTGAAATTCGCAGGCAAATGGATGGAACTAGAAGAAACCATCCTGAGTGAGGTAACCCAATCACAAAAAGACAAACATGTTATGTACTCAATCATATATGATTTTTAGATAGAGAGCAAAGGTTTACCAGCATATAATCCTCTTCACCAAAGAAACTAGAAATCATGAATGACTCTAAGGGATAAATAGACCCCAGGAATGGGAAGTGGCATGAACTCCCGAGCTAATTGAGAGCATGATGGTAGGGGGGAGGGAGCTGCTACAATAAGAGCATGAGAAGAGGAGTAGACGAGAGGAAATGGAGGGGCAGAGATATTGAGTTGTGGGAAGAATAGAGGAGAGAGAGCAGGATGAGAGATACCATATCAGAGGGAGCCACTATAGGTCCGAGAAGAGATCTGGAACTAGGAAGATCTCCAGAGACCTACAAGGATGACACGATCTGACAGTCCGGGCAGTGGAGGAGAGGATGGCCTAGAAGCCCTTCCCCTAGAATGAGATTGATGACTACTCTCTATGCTATCCTAGAGTCCTCATCCAGTGGCTGATGGAAGCAGAGACAGACATCCACAGAAATACACTGAGCTGAAATCTGGAACCTAGTTGAAGAGAGGGAGGAATGAAGAACGAAGGGGTCTGTACCAGGTTGGAGAAACCCACATAAACAGTTGGTCTGAAAAAGGGAAAGCATATCGACCCTAGATGCTCTTTGGGAGGCCAGTACGGGACTGATCCAGCCCCCTGATCATGGATGCCAATGGGGAGGCCCCTGCACTCCTGGGAGTCTCCGGAGGTGGACTGGCGTTTTGCCCCGGTGTGTGTGTGTGACTTCGAGAGCCCATCCCACTTGAAGGGATGCACTCTGTCTCTGGACACATGGGGAGGGGCCTAGGCCCAGCACAGGAAGATTTGGTGGACTATGTGGAGCCCCTGTTGGGGGCCCTACCCTGCCTGGGGAGTGGTGGGTGGATGGGGTGGGGGGTAGGTTGGAGGTGGGGGAGAAGGAATGGGGGTGAGGGGAGGGAGAGGGAGAGGGGAATTACATGTGAAACAAGCCTGTTCCCTAACTTGAATTAATAATAATAATAATAATAATAATAATAATAATAATAAAAGAACAAACAGAAAAAAAGAAAAGCCCACAGTATACCATCTAAAAACTGAGATATTGTAAAAACCCAGGTCAGAACTCAGTTGGAGAATGAAGAGCTGAAAACCTGTGAGAGGGGGCATTGGTGTGAGCACAGAGGACCTGAGAACCTGGGGAGGGGAGCAGTAGTGTGAGCACAGAAGACCTGAGAACCTGGGGGAGGGGGCACTGGTGTGAGCACAGAAGACCTGAGAACCTGGGGGAGGGGACACTGGTGTGAGCACAGAAGACCTGGGAACCTGGGGGAGGGGGCACTGGTGTGAGCACAGAAGACCTGGGAACCTGGGGGTGGGGGGGGTATTGGTGTATGCACAGAAGCACATATGTCTGTTTAGGATGAGATGGTTTTCCCCAGGAAAGGGGAGGGTTCTCTCTGCCTTTTTGGTTTTACTGAAATGGATCTTCTTGGGACAGACTACAGTCAACACACACCCTCCCAGTCACACCAACTAAATGGATACACCATATCTCAGTGATGTTTGAATATGAAATCAATCTTCACAACCCTCCCCATGCCCTAGGAAGACACTCTGTCTCCATTCAGTGAAGACCAGGAAAACCTGAAGTGAATAATTAAAGATCCTGAAATGTGGTGAATGTGGACAACACACATGCTACACTGGAATGGAAATGTCTTATAAAGCCTATCTCTTTGTACAATGAATATACACTAATAAAAAACTTAAAATTCTGATTGAAAAAAAAAAGAAGCATGCTTGGGTTTAGAGAAGGAGAGAGCCATTCGCTAACTCCAAATCCAACCTTAATTTTTTATTGGACTGGGACTACAGAGAGTCCATTTGCATTATATGTCTGTAGAGAAAAGCAGAAACAAACATTTGGGAAGATTTATGAAACTCTATCCTGTTGGAGATATGATTTACTAATAGTCCTATTCACTCCTTTTCTTTGGACATTTTTTGACTGAATGATTTGTCCTTTTTCTTCAGATGTCTCATTTGCCCAGTGGTCTTCAGAATCCTTACCTGGATGCCTTCATTCTCTTGAAAAGACAAAAACAATACCCTTTTCCAACCCTAACTCTGCGGGAGGTTCCATCATGGCTCGGTATATCTGATCCAATGAAAAGTATTTGTTAGTTTTAAAGTTAGTTTAGATTGAATGGCCATGCTGTTTGATTAGGCCCTGACTGATGTATGGCCACATACCCAGACATGGCCCTCAGCTGCAGCTCTGGCCCAGACATGAGCATGGCATCAGTTGGAAGCACAGGCCCCCTCGGGTATGTATGACCCTAGCTGCAGCATGGCCCTTTGATGCCAACATGAACTCCAGTGACTAACCTGACCCCAGATATCCACATGGCCTGCAGTGGCAACAGAAGCCACAGGCATCAACCCAGCCCATGGCTGCTATAGTGCCACAGACCCAGACATGACCCTCAGCAGCAGCCTAGGACTAGATGACACCATGGTCCTAGGTGGCAGCACAGGCCACTCAGATCTGTATGGCTCCAGCGGCAGCATGGCCCCAGACTCCAACATGGCCACTAGTTGTAGCCCAGACCCCAGGTTGTGGTGTGGCTCCTGGTTGTAACATAGGCCACAGACTTCAGCACAGACCATGGCTGCAGTAGGACCACAGACCTAGACATGGTCCTTGGCTGCTGCTGGGGTCTGGATGTCACCATTGTCCCAGGTGACAGCACAGGCCACCCAGATTAGCATGACCCCAACAGCATTGGGGCCCTGAGACACCAAAATAACCCTGGACACCAACACATCCCCAACTGGCAGCCCAGGCCCCAGGAATTTGCATAGCTCTCTATGGCAACTGGAGCCATGGACATCACCATAGACTCTGGCTGCAGTAGGACCACAGGCCCGAGATACACTTTTAAAATAATTCTAATGTGCTATTTAGGGCTCACAGGTAAGTATCAAATGGGCCTAGAAGGTCTATCCTATAGCTACTTGAATTGCTGTGTATGCTCTGGGTTGGATTATTCATCCATGCAGGAGTGAGTGTGAGGTGGTTCTGTCACAGCTGCTGTCAACCTGTGATGGGCCAGCATCGGGAGATGCCCAAAGGAGACACCAGGACATTGTGGCAGCCAAGAAATGGGTTTTGTCTATCACATGTGAACAATTCATGAAATATCTCTCCTGGAGTCTGTCTCCCTAGGAACTTCAGGTGGAGGCGGAATCCTTAGGCAGGATGCCAAGGACCCCTAGAATGCTAAGGACTGGGCCTCACTGGTGTTCACTGGAGACAATGGCGGTGAAATGAGATTCTGAAAAAGAGTTTCCTCATATTGGAACTGATGTCACTCAAGGATGAGGTCATTTCTTTCTAAAAAGGAATAGGTATGTGGGGGTAGGGTGGGGTGGAGGGTCGTGGGGTGGGCCTGGACCCTGATCAATGGAATTTTTAGGAAGATAGTGTTAGAGAATTCCAGAAACCTTGCCTACCTGGGCCTTATAATACTTGGACATATTTCTATTTCTTTATTTTATTTAACTAATTATATCATTTGATTTCTTTATTTTGGAGATTCTCACATAGTCCAGGCTGGCCTCAAACTCACTGCATAGCGCTAACAACTGAGCTACATCTCCAGCCCCACCTCGTCACATTTCTGGAGCAAAGAAAAAAAATGCCATGAGAAATAAAGAAACAAGAGCTAGTTGCCATATAAACAAAAGGGCACCCCTACAACTGCAAAGGGCATGGCAATGCCCCTACAGTTCTTACATGTCAATCAACATCAGATAACTTACCCTGGTGAGACACTTCACAAAGGTACAGTCTATGGCCAAGTTGGTTTTTTTAAAAATTATTTTTTACCTTGTTTACTAAAACAGTAACGAATACATACCAGTGAGAAACTCTAAGTATGCATAGAATGTAGCAAATCATTTAAAGTTTCCTCCGCTGGAAAATTCATACCAGAAAAGCCCTAAAAATGTGAAGAATGTAGCAAATCCTTTCCCATTCATTACACCTCAATGAACATCAGAAATTCATATTGCAGAGGAACCCCACAAATACACAGAACATGACAGAGCCTTTACAAGTTTTGCAGCCCTCCTCAACTTTTAAAAAATCATAATAGACAGCAGAGCAAGGGTGGTGCAACCTTTAATCCCAGCAGTCAGGAGGCAGAGGCAAGTTCAAGGTCTGCCTGCTCTACAAAGAGCGTTCTAGGACAGCCAGAGAAACTCAGTCTGGGGGTGGGGGGGCAGTGGGAGGGAGAAAGAAAAAATAGTGAAGGCTAGAGGATCAAGGCCAACCAACCCCTGTCTACAAAGTGAATTTGAAGCCTGCCTGGTTTGCAAAAGACCATGTCTCAGAAAAAAAGGCAACAACAACAAAAACCCAAATCAAAACAAACAGAACAAAACCCTCCTTCCTTATCCAATCCCATGAAATTGAAACCCTCCAAATGCAAATGCAGTCTTTGTGCAGGCTAGTTTTATGTTAACTGAACACAAGCTAGAATAATCGGAAAGGAGGGAACTTCAACTGAAAAAATGCCTCCAGTATGGCTGAGCAGTAGGCAAGCCTGGAGGGCATTTTTTCTTTTATTTAATGATTTGATGGGGGAGGAGGGCCCAACCCATGGTGGGTGGTGCCATTCCTGGCTGGTGCTCCTGGGTTCTATAAGAAAGCAGACTGAGCAAGCCAAGAAGAACCAGCCAGTAAGCCGCAACCGCCCCACCCCCACCCCACCCTCATGGCTTCTGCATCAGTTTCTGCCTGCCTGAAGTTTCTGTCCTGACTTTCCTGGATCATGGGCATGAGGGTGTGTGTTAGCATATATGGACGTCAATGCCTGGTGTTTCTCCACCTTATTATTTGAGACAGGGTCTCTAACTAAACCTGAGACTCACAGGCCAGAAAAATCCCAGGAGTCTTTTGTCTCCACAAAAGCTCTAGGGCTAGGGATTCATGCTGTCAGGTCCAAAAGAAACTCACAGATGGCTATCTGTGTTGCCTAGTAGCACACCAAAGAGTCTGTTGGCCCCCTAACCCTGCCATTTTGGCCGTGGCTCTCTTGGTCCTCTTTTGGTCCTCCTCTTGTGCTCCCTAAGTCCTCATGGCCCTGTCCAGTTTGCGGGCCATGCTCTGGACTCTTCTCTGGCTGCATTCTCCCTCCTATAAACAGCAAAAGCCTTTCCCTCAGCAGCACATACCTTGGCGAACTTTGTACACAAGCTGCAATGCCAGGCTTTTCCATGTGTATGCACTGGAAATCGGGACTTAGGTCCTCATGTTCACACAAAGAATTTTACCAACTGGGCCATCTCCACACAAAGAATTTTACCAACTGGGCCATCTCCACACCAAAGCTCGTTAACAAGGGAGAGAGATTGTTAGGCACTATTCTGTTGGTATTCTAGAAAACAAATTAAAAAAAAATGAACGAGTTAAGCAAAGATATCTGACATTGAGATGGAGTATTAAGGTTTATTTCTGTTTTTCATATCAGTTATTAAACAATTTTGTCACATTAGAGGAAAAAATGTCCACTCTTTTTAAAAAATGACTATTAGGACAAGGAAACATAAAACAGAGTATATGAAAAATTTAAAATTGCACATCGTAATTATATGTCAATGGAATTCAGTGCAATGATTTCAAAATTATGATAGAGCAATGGTGCAAATACTGATGTCCATGTATTTTCAATGTACCGGTATAAATGAAAAAAAGGTGAAATTTTAATGAAATATAATTAACGGCGACCATGCAGTAATGGGAATGTAAGAATTTCCATCAATATGCTTCTGTAGAAATGTGAAGAGGTGATGTGAAACCTACTTTGAAATAACTTAATAAAATTGTCCCTAGAACAAAGCACAAGTTGAGGAAAGATTGACAAAGGCATTTCACAGAAGCCCAAATCTGAGGAGGTGGAGTGCCCAGACCACCCAACTGCTGGAAAAAATCAATGTAAAGCACAGGTGGTGGATTTGGGGCAGGAAAGAGTTCACAAAGATAAAACACAATCATTAGATTCTAGCAGGCCTAACTCAAGCTGGGAAGAAGGAAGCAAAGATCATTTCAATAGAAAAAAAGAAACCATCATTCCATTTTTTTAAAGCGCGAAGGGCGGGAGAGAACGGAGAGCAAAGCACTTTCCCGAGACCGCAGTGCCATCTACTGGTCACAGAAACCTAAATTTACCGACACCCAAAGAAAAGCACCATTTTCTTAAGTTCTTCCAGTCACCACCAGAAGGGAGGATTCGGGGAGCCAGACGGAATAAATTAGAGGGACTACAGAATACACGCTTATAGGCACTAAGTGCGTCCAGGGAACCTGCCCGGGCAAGGCTGCCTTCCTCAGTCCCGCCCTCGGAGTTAGAGCAATAGCAGCCGGTTCGGGACACAAAGGACAGACACGGCAAGCACTTAGTTGGATTGGCAGGTGGCGGGTTGGCGCCGAGGTCCCCGATAAGGTTATGGGCACTTTCCTGCCTTTTGCTTGTGCTTTTGTCGTCTCTACAAGTTTTTACATGTAGCTTAGGGTGTGGGGCAGGTGACATGCTGAACTACTGCCGGCGTCTCCACACTTTCGATCCGTGCATTAGCTGTTCTGGAGGTTAAAGATCACTGTCTCCTTTCCCGGGGTCCCAAAGTGTCCTTTTATCTTGTTTGGCTCCTGCCGCTTTAGTTTTCAGGGCTTTATGCCTAAAAGCCAGTTTCCTTAGTATACACGCAATTTTCAGTTTTTTCTGGCCATTAGATGGCAGTGTTGTACAGGGCAGCGACTAAGTACGCCTCCTCCCCCGCCCTTTGTGTTTAAAAAAAACTCTTTCCCCGGTCCTTTGCGTTTCAAAGAACTGTGTGGTGCCTTCTTTTCCCTCTTTCAACTAAGGTTTTTTTTTTTTTTCCTTTCTCTCTCCCCCCCCCCGCCCCCTTCCTGCCCCTGCTTTGTCTGGACCAGCCTGTAACTGAGGATGGAATAAATCACGGTTCTGCTTATTTGCCTATGTACAAACTTCTTTGCTTTTCAATTGGCAATTTTTCTTATAGGCCCACTGAGACACTCAAGCTACGTCTATTTTCTCTTCTTTGTAAATTCTACTTTTTCCAATTTGTCCTGCATTTATGAAATTATGGTTTATATATATGGGTTTATGGTTAATGTTATTGCAGTGTGGATGTTATTTAACCCACAAGTGTAATCACAAAGAGTCTCTAAGGGCTCCATGGTGCTCTCCTGGAATACCACCAGGGCTAAGAACAAGTGTCTCAACCTCCAGTTGGAAGAAAGCCATCAACACCGACAAGAAAACCTACAAAATGGATAAGAAAGTCGGTAAGATGGACAGACAAACAAACAAACAAAAACCACTTAGCAACATGAACCAGAAATTCAAGGAAATTGAGAGTTGGAAAAATGTTGGAAATGAAAAGACAAACAAACCAACCAATGAATCAAACAGTAAATACAGGGAAAAGCATCACCACTGATCAAGTTGACTGACCAGAAAAATTGTTTTAAGAGATGGAAGTAGGGTATCTACATTCAGGTACCAATAAAGTAGAAAAAATTTGTCAGGTAATCCCAATACTCTGGAGGCTGTGGTTGGATTATTACAGTTACAGGCCAGCTTGAAGTACAATGTGACTTGACCCAAACAAAATAAAACAAAAACCCTAAAAAAAAAAAAAACAAACGAGGAAGCTATAGCTCAGTAGGAAATGGCTTGCATAGTATATACGGGGGCCCTAGGTTCACTCTCCAGAACTGTAAAAAAAAACAAACAAAACAAAAATACCCAAAACAAAACAACCTATGAGTAAGTATGGCTACATCATCCACAAACATCAAAATATGATCAATGTAAGAAGTCTAAGAATCTGAGATAGAAGCAGCTGAGATAAAGTCTAAAGGGACAGGCAATACACTCAATGGAATTCTCAAATCGATAAGAATTAGGCACCCAAACACAGACATGGCCAGAGAAGAGCCTCTCCAGGACTTGCTATATTCAATCTTTCAAAAATACAAAGGAACAACATTCAAAACCACAAGAGAAAAATGCAAGAAAATACAGATTATGACTGTCTGGTTAGAACGACTAAGAAAACAATGCTGGCAAGTCTGTATGGAAAAAGAATATATATTGATGGTGTAAATTAGTCTAAACACAATAGAAAGCAGCTTGATGTTCCTCCGAATGCTACAAGTAGAACTACTACACTATCCAGATATACCACTATAGGCTGTATACTCTAAAGGGATCAAAGGCAACAAACACACACATTTACACACTCATGGTACACACCATGTGACAGAGACACTAGTCCATCCATGTCTGCGCTATTCACAGTAGCAGAGAAAATGGAATCAGCCTAGCTGTTCACCAAAAGATGAGCAGGCAATCAAAATGTGCCACACCAAATGGGCTTTGGGAGCCCATTCCCTATGGAGGGTTACTATTTCAGTCCAGATACACGGGGCCGGGGGTGGGGGATGGGGTGCTAGGTCCTGCCCCAAATGATGTGACAGACTTGGATGAGCCCCCATGGGGGGCCTCACCCTCCCGAGGAGTGGATGGGCATGGGATGGGATGGAATGGGAGATGGTGGGGGAAATGGGAGGACAGGAGGGAGAGGGAACTGGGATTGGTATGTAAACAAAAATTAATTAAAAATGAAATGTGCCACACACACACAAAATGGAATTTTACTGAGCTGTGGAAAATGGATTAGACTGGAGATGATAAATCATGTTAAGCAAAGTAAGTCAGACACAGAAAGACAAATACCACATTTTCTCTCCTATGTTCAAATTGGATTTAAATACACACACACACACACACACACACACACACACACACACACACACACACACACACACACACACGAGAAAGTATAAAGGGGGGTCCATGAAAGCAACATGTGTAAAGGGTGGGGGAGAGGGAAGGAGCGGATAATGGAACACAGACCCACCAGGAAAGCAAATCGAACACTATTTGGAGAAAGAGAGAGGACCAACAAGAGGGAATGGGCGAAGGCAGTGGGAGAAGCAAATAAGAAACACCTAAAAGTTTAGGGTGCAGGGTACCCGTGAACAGAGGAATTTAATTTAATTTTTAACTTTTATTCATTTTTTGATGATTCTGTATTTATACCGTTCTCCCTTCTCCAGCCAACTCTACCTGTGTCCCCTTTTGAATTCATGACCATTTTTCCTTTACTATTGCTACATACATACACACGTATACGCAGTCTACCGAGTTCACTCAGTGTTGCTCAAATGTATGTTTTTAGAAATGACCATTTGGTATTGGATAAACAATTTGCCTGTGGGAACTCATCAATGGGGAAGACTGATTCTCCTTCTCTTGGCAGTCATTAAGTTTCTTGTAGCTCTCCATCTAAATGTGGGGCCTTGTGAGATTTCCCCCTTTCACACTGACATGCCAATTGGTGTGTCTTTGTTCAGGTGATCATAGTATTGAGGTTTTGTGGGTGCAGTTTCCTTGTCATATGTACAAGGCACTATCTCACAGCAGACTCCCTGCTACTCTGGCTCTTACACTCCATCTGTTTCCTCTTCCAAGATGATCCCTGGGTCTTAGGTATAGGGGTTGTGTTGTAGATGCATCAGTTGGGGCTGGGCACCCCCCTGTCATTTGTTCTCTGCATTTTGACTATAGATCTTTGTAATAGTTTTCATCTGCTGTAAAAGTGTCTTCGATGAGGAGCGAGGTCTACATTTTTCTGTGAATATACAGATAAATCTTGAGACTGAAGTTAAATATTATACTAGTCTAGGAAAGTGGCAGTAGTATTTAAGTGGAGTTTTCCTGTCCTGCAGCCACTCTCGATAAACACTGAGGCTTACATTAATTATAAATGCTCAGCAAACAGCTCAGGTTTGTTACTAACTAGCTCTTACAACTTAACTAATTTCTATTAATCTATGGCTTTTACCTCTATCCCATGTTGTGTGTCTGACTTGTTCTCCGTCTGGCTGGCAACTCCTCTGACTCCACCCTTCCTCATCCCATCATTCTCAGTTTGGTTTTCCCACCTAACTTTACCCTACCCAGCTATTGGCCAGTCAGCTTGTTTATTAAACCAGTCATATCGACATACCTTCACACAGTGTACAGACGGATCATTCCATAGCAGTAGTAGGTTCTCCCCTATGTTCCATGGCTTCATCAGCCCTGGGTAGTTCGATGGTACCAGGCATGAAATCCCTCCTACTGAGTGAGTCTTAAGTCCAATTGGGTGGTATTTTGTTACCCCCGACATAAGTGCCACTACTGCACCTTTGGGCATATCTTGCCACGCTGACCATCGTTGTACTCTATAGGCTTTACACCTAGGTAGGGTGGTGACTACTTTTCTCCCATGGCAGCTCTTTCTGATACTGTGAGAGCCAGCCCTAGGGAGGAGGTTTGCAGGTCACTGAGCTCAGTTCCTCCAACTCGTGGATTTGAAGTTTGTATTTTCTTCAGAAACAAGAACTTACCTTCAGATCCTGAAACACTACCAAGAAAAGTCTCTTGGATTGCACTAGCCCACAACTCAAAAGGGAAAGGAAAATAATCTTTTTTTTTTTTTTTTTTTTTTGGTTTTTGGAGACAGGGTTTCTCTGTGGCTTTGGAGGCTGTCCTGGAACTAGCTCTTGTAGATCAGGTTGGTCTCAAACTCACAGAGATCTGCCTGCTTCTGCCCCCCAAGAGCTGGAATTAAAGGCATGCGCCACCGCCCGGCTTCAAAATAATCTTTTTAATACCTTCATCATTATATGGTAATGTTTCACTTTTGGAGGAGTGTGAATGCAAGCCCCTATTAGCACAGAATGTATAGTTGAGTTTCCTGTCTTTAGAGAAATTAGAGGGTCAGTAGAGGGTGATAGACTTTCTTGATCATGGTCCCTTCCCTGCTAAGTAAAAATATAATATTTTATTTTTAAACTATGTACAAAATATGTGGTTGGTGAAATTAACACACTATTTAAAAACACAACTCCCATTAGGGAAGCATTTAGGGTAACCTTTACATCTTCTTCTGTTCCTGCAAATCCAATCCCCCAGTCTCATCCCCGGCTCTGCAGCAGACCACCTGCTGCACCCTCCCTCCCCATCCTGCCCTCATCTCCAGTGGATGACACAGATCTTCCCCTCAAAACCTCCCTTCCACCACTCATTGCTTGATCCCAGCCTCCAACTCCAGCAGGCACTCCCTAGGACCAATTCCCCCAGTCTCAGCATAGCTCTGTATCACATCTTCGGCTGTGGCCTCTCCTCACTCTCTGCCCTCACTCTTAGGGGACTAACTTAACAGATACTGGTGGAGCACCCTGATTTCCTCTCTCTTGAGAAGATCTTCCACCACACCCAGCCCATCCCTATTCCTAAGTCTTAGGTACCAATACCCAGAAACACATTTTACATAGAACCCTTAGTGCTCACAACTATCAGGACCCCAGAAGATTTTCCTAGCAGGCAACACACACCCAGCACACTCTCCCAAGAACCAGAGAGGAAACAAAACCAAGGAAGAAAACACCCACCCAACAAAGACATGCCCAGATATCAGCACCTAGAACTACAATCTCCCCAATCCCAGATGCCTAGACTGCAGCATAAAAACACAATCAATAACAGCCAGGACAGTATGTCTCCACTAGAGTCCAGCAACCTACCACAGCAGGCCCTGAATATTCAAGCATAGTTGAACTACAAGAAAAAAAATCTAAAAACAGACTTTAGGAATATAATAGAGGAAATGAATTAATTCCTTAAGGAAATGCAGAAAGACACACACACAAAAGTGGAAGGGAATGAATAAAACTACGCAAGATCTGAAAGTGGAAATAGAATCAATAAAGAAAACCCAAACTGAGGGAAATTTGGAAACTATAAATTAGTAACTCAAACAGGAACTACACAGGCAAGCTTTGCCAACATAAGATGGAAGAGAGACTCTGAGGTGTTGAAAAAAATAGAAGAAATGTGTACATGGGTCAAAGAAAATGTTGAATGTAAAAAACTCCTGACACAAGATATACAGGAAATCTGGGACACTATGAAAATAATAAATCTAAAAAGATTAGGAATAGAGAAAAGAAACCCAGGTCAAAGGCACAGAAAATATTTTCAACAAAATCACAGAAAAAACCCTAACCTACAGAAGAAATGCCCATCAAAGTACAAGAAGCATACAGAACACCAAATAGACAGGACCAGAAAAGAAAGTCACCCTGACACATATATTCAAAACACTAAACGTACAGAACAAAAGAAAGGCTATTAAAAGCTGTAAGAGATAAAGACCAAGTAAAATAGTTGGCAGACCTATTGGAAATACACCTAATTTCTCAATGGAAACTCTAAAACCAAGAAGGGCCTGGACAGATGTGCTGCAGACTCTAAGAGACCACAGATGCCGGCACAGACTACTGCACCCAGAGAAACCTTCAATCACCAAAGATGGAGAAAATAAGATGTTCCACGATAAAACCAAATCTAAAAAATCTCTCTCTCTCTCTCTCTCTCTCTCTCTCTCTCTCTCTCTCTCTCTCTCTCTCTCTCTCTCACACACACACACACACACACACACACACTCACTCACTCACACACAATCACACGTACATGCCAACACCATTACCACCACCACCACCACCACTACCACCAAATAACAGAAATAAAAAAATCATTGGTCCTTGATACCTCTCAACATCAATGGTCTCAATTCCCCAATAAAAAGACACAGGCTACCAGAATGGATTGCAAAACAGGATCCATCCTTGCATTGTATCTAAGAGACACACCTCAACATCAAAGATACACAGTACCTCATGGTAAAGGGTTAGAAAACCATACTCCAAGCAAATGGACCTGAGAAACAAGCTGGTGTAGCCATTTTAATATCTAGCAAAATAGACTTCAATACAAAACTAATGAGATAGAGAAGGACTAATTCTTATCAATGGAAAAATCCACCAAGAGGATAATGCAATTCTTAACATCTATGTCACAAACACAAGGGCACCCATGTTTGTAAAAAACACTACTACAGCTTAAACCACACACTGACCCTCACACACTCTCGCCAATAGACAGTCCATGCAGACAAAAAGTAAACAGAGAAATACTGAAGCTAACAGATGTATAAACCAAACGGACCTAACAGACATTACAGAACATTGTACCCAAACAAAAAAGAATATACCTTCTTTTCAGCACCTCATGGAACTATCTCCAAATTGACCACACACTCCGACACAAAGCAAGTGTCAAGAGACAAGAAAACTAAAACAACACCCTGCAGCCCATTGGACTGTGGTAATTGGAAAGAAAATGGTCCCCAAAGGACCAAAGGGTGTTGTGGGATAATCCTTTTGTACAGTGTGAAGATGTGTCTCTGCCAAGGTGCCTTCTGATTGGTTTAATAAAGAACTGAATGGCCATTTAGCTCAGACAGGAGAGAACAGATGTGACTTCCAGGCAGAGATAGGAACTTGGGGGAATAATCTGAGGTGCGTGGATTTCACCAGCCAGACATGGAGGAAGCTGGATGTACACAATGGAGGAGAGGTAAAGAGCCAGGAGGTAGAACACAGAGGAATATAAATGGGTTAATTAAAGTTTATAAGAGCCAGTTGGGAACAAGCCTAAACTAAGGCCACACTTTTGTAATCAATAGTAGGTCTCTGTGTCATTACTTGGGAACTGGTGGTACAAAGAAAGTCCAACTACAAAATGGGTGGTACTATTAGGAGGTGTGGTTCTGTTGGAGTATTTGTGGAAGAAGTGTGTCACTATGGGGATGGGCATTGAAATCTCCTTTGCTCAAACTTCACTCAGTATAATATACAGACCACTTCCTGTTGCCTGCACAATGTAGGACACCTCACTACTTCTCCAGCACCATGTCTACCCTCACACTGCCGTGTCCCACCATGATGATAATGGATTGAACTCACTGTAAGTGAGCCACCCTAATTAAATGTTTTCTTTCTAAGAGCTGCCATGGTCATGGTGTTTCTTCACAGCAACAGAAACCCCAATTAAGACAGACTACTGTGGATGAAAGTTGGATATCAACAAAAAAGGAAATAGCAAAAAGCTTAAAACTAATGCAAACTGAACAACTCTCCACTGAATGAAAGAATGAGTCTCGACATAAATTAAGAAAGAAATTAAAGACTTTCTAGAATTCAATGAAAATGAATACACAGCATTCCCCAACTTATGGGACACAATAAGGGCAGTTCTAAGAGGCAAGTTCATAGCACTAAGTGCCTGCATTAAAAAACAAAACAAAGGAATCTGGTAGCACCCCACACTTCCATCCTTTCTGCCAAACCGACCCAGGAACTAGGTGAGTGAGTCTCTGCCCTTACACAACTCCCGCCCAAAACATCACTCATCCCGACCACCCTCCACCCTCCGGCCTGCTCCTGCCTTCTTGGGGTAGACACACCCAGGCAGGGAGGACCTCCCTGCTCCCTGAATCTGGTAGCATCCCACTCTTCCATCCCTTTCCGTCAACTGACCCAGGAACTAGGTGAGTGAGCCTCTGCCCTTACCCAACCCCCACCCAAAACGTCCCTCACCCCGACCAACCTGGGCCGGCCGGCGCCCACCTGCTTGGGGCAGACACACACACAAGGAGGAACTCCCTGAATCTGGAAACACCCACTCTTCCATCACTTTCCGCCAACCAATCCACGAGTGAGGAGACTAGCAGAAGAGGCAAGACCATTCAGAGTTGTGTACATTGAATTCCTGGCCCCCACACACCACTGGGTCACAAGAGGACACAGAGAGACCCCACGTGCACCCACTAAAAGAAATATGGGAAGAAGACAGAATAAGATTTCACTTAACAACAGAAAGATCAATATGACACCACCAGAATCTAGGGACTCCACTCCAGCAAGATCTGAAAACCCAACAAAGAGCATGAAGATGGGATGGATCTCAAAAATTATCTCAGCAAGATGATAGAGACCTTTAGAGAGGAAACAAGAAAATCCCTGAAAGAAATAGAAGAGAAAGCAAGCAAAAAATTACACGAAATGGAGGAAAAGACAAACCAAAACATTCAAGAAATAAACAAATCTCTTAAAGAATCTAAAGAAACCCAAGAAAAAACATCCAAACAAGTGAAGGAAGTTCTTGAAACAGTTCAAAGCATGAAAGCTGAAATAAACACAATAAAGAAAACACAGAATGAGGCGATGCTGGAAATGGAAAGGCTGGATAAACGATCAGGAACTAAAGATGTGAGTATAACCAATAGAATTCAAGAGATGGAAGAGAGAATATCAGCTACTGAAGATTCTCTAGAGGATATACATTCATCAACCAAAGAAAACCTCAATCCAAAATATGCCTAACACAAAATATCCAGGAAATATGGGACACCGTCAAAAGACCAAACCTAAGAATAATAGGTGTAGAAGAAGGTGAAAAAACACTGCTCAAAGGTACAGAAAACATATTCAACAAAATCATAGAAGAAAACTTCCCCAACCTACAGAAGGATATGCCTATGAAAGTACAAGAAGCTTACAGGACACCAAACAGACTGGACCACAAAAAGAAGTCCCCCAACACATAATAATCAAAACACCAAATCTACAGAATAAAGAGAAAATATTAAGAGCAGCAAAGGAAAAAGGCCAAGTAACATATAAAGGCAAACCAATCAGAATCACACCCGACTTCTCAATGGAAACTCTGAAAGCCAGAAGGTCTTGGATAGATACCCTACAAGCACTAAGGGAGCATGGATGTCAACCCAGACTACTGTACCCAGCAAAACTTTCAATCACTATAGATGGAGAAAACAAGACATTCCATGACAAAAACAGATTTAAACAATACATATCGACAAATCCAGCACTACAAAAGGTTCTGGAAGGAAAACTCCTACCCAACAAACATAACTACACTCACAAAAACACTAGCAATAGATAATCTAATTTTACCAAACACAAAAAGAAACAGGAAGGTGAAATCCACACGCAATGACATCACCAAAAATAAATCCAAAACAAAGAAGAACCAATGAACAATGGATATCAATATCCCTAAATGTCAATGGTCTTAACTTACCCATAAAAAGATATAGGCTAACAGAATGGATACGAAGACAGAATCCATCCTTCTGCTGTTCACAAGAAACACACCTCAATTTCAAAGACAGGTGATACCTCAGAGTAAAAGGATGGGAAAAAATTTTTCAATCATATGTGCTCAAGAAACAAGCTGGTGTAGCAGGCCTAATATCCAACAAATTAGACTTTAAACTAAAATCAATCAAAAGAGATGAAGAAGGGCATTTTCTTACTCATCAGAGGAAAAGTCCATCAAGATGAAATCTCAATCCTGAACATCTATGCCCCAAATACAAAAGCACCCACATTTGTAAAAGAAACATTACTAAAGCTCAAACCACACACAAAAGCACACACACTTATAGTCACAGACTTCAACACCCCTTACACCACTGGACAGGACCACCAGACAGAAACTTAAAAAAGAAAAAAAGAATCTGACAGAAGTTATGACCCAACTGGGTTTAACAGACATCTATAGAACATTCCATCCAAACACAAAAGAATATACCTTCTTCTCAGCGCCACATGGAACCTTCTCAAAAAATGACCACATAGTTGGCAGCAAAGCAAACCTCCACAGTTACAAAAGAATTGAAATAACCCCCTGTATCTTATCAGACCACCATGCATTAAAGCTAGAATTCAACAGCAATACGAATTGCAGAAAACCTACATACACGTGGAAAATGAGTAACACCCAATTGCACCATTCCTGGGTTAAGAAATAGAAAAAGAAATTAAAGACTTCCTAGAATTTAATGAGAATGTAGACACAACATACCCAAACTTATGGGACACTCTGAAAGCAGTGCTAAGAGGGAAGTTCATAGCACTCAGTGCCCACATGAAGAAACTGGAGGAAAATCACATTAGAGAATTGACAGAACAACTGAAAGCTTTAGAGCAAAAAGAAGCAAACACACCAAGGAGGAGTAGACGCCAGGAAATAATCAACCTGAGAGCCGAAATCAACAAAGTAGAAACTAGGAAAACAGTACAAAGAATCAATGAAACAAAGAGTTGGTCCTTTGAGAAGATCAATAAGATAGACAAACCTCTAGCCAATCTAACCAAAAGGCATAGAGAGAGAGAGAGAGCAGGCTAATTAACAGAATCAGAAATGAAAAGGGGGATATAACAACGGACACTGAGGAAATCCAGAGAATCTTCAGGTCATACTTTGAAAACCTGTACTCCACAAAATTGGAAAATCTAAAGGAAATGAACAGCTTTCTGGATAAATATCACTTACCAAAATTAAATCAAGAACAGATAAACAGTTTAAATCAACCTATAACCCCTAATGAAAAGCCTCCCAACCAACAAAAGCCCAGGGCCAAATGGCTTCACTGCAGAATTCTACCAGAAATTCAAACAAGAGCTAGTTCCAGTACTCCTCCAACTGTTCCTCACAATAGAAGCAGATGGGATACTGCCAAACTCTTTCTACGAGGCTACAATCACTTTGATACCCAAGCCACACAAAGATATGACTAAGAAAGAGAACTACAGACCAATATCCCTCATGAACATCAATGCTAAAATACTCAATAAAATATTGGCGAACGGATTTCCAAGAACATACCAGAAAAATCATCCACCATGATCAAGTAGGCTTCATCCCAGGGATGTAAAGATGGTTCAGCATACGAAAATCCATCCATGTAATCCACCATGTAAACAAACTGAAAAAGAAAAACCACATGATCATCTCACTAGATGCTGAAAAGGCCTTTGACAAAATCCAACATCCCTTCATGTAAAGATCTTGGAGAGAACAGGAATAACAGGAACATATCTAAACATGATAAACGCAATATACACCAAACCAATAGCCAACATCAAACTAAATGGAGAGAAACTCAAAGCGTTTCCTCTGAAGTCAGGAACAAGACAAGGCTGTCCACTCTCTCCATATCTCTTCAATATTGTACTTGAAGTTCTGGCTATAGCAATAAGACAAGAAAGGGGGATCAAAGGGATACAAATTGGAAAGGATGAAGTCAAACTTTCACTATTTGCAGAAGACATGATAGTCTACATTAGTGACCCGAAAAACTCTACCAGGAAACTGCTATGGCTGATAAACACCTTCACTAGGGTAGCAGGATACAAAATTAACTGAAAAAAATCAGTAGCCCTACTATATACAGATGATAAATCCAATGAGAAAGAAATCATAGAAACATCACCTTTCACAATATCCACAAGCAACATAAAATATCTTGCGATAACACTAACCAAAAAAGTGAAAGACCTGTACAATAAGAACTTTGAGACTTTAAAGAAAGAAATTAAAGATACCATAAAATGGAAAGATCTCCCATGCTCTTGAATAGGTAGAATTAACATAATAAAAATTGCAATCCTGCCAAAAGCAATCTACAGATTCAACGCAATCCCCATCAAAATCCCAACACAGTTTTTCACAGACATTGAAAGAACAATACTCAACTTTATATGGAAAAATAAAAAACCCAGGATAGCCAAAACAACTCTTTACATTAAAGGTTCTTCTGGAGGCATCACCATCCCCAACTTCAAGCTCTACTAGAGAGCCATAGTTCTGAAAAGAGCGTGGTACTGGCACAAAAATCTATACAATGGAAAAAAGATAGCATCTTCAACAAATGGTGCTGCTACAATTGCATTAGGACATGCAGAAAATTGCAGATAGATACATACCTGTCAACATGCACAAAACTTAAGTGCAAATGGATCAAAGATCTCAGCATAAATCCAGCCACACTGAATCTTCTAGAAGAGAAAGTGGGAATTAATTATCCTTTAACAAATTGGCACAGGAGACCTCTTCCTGAACATTATGCCAGTAGCACATACATTGAGGTCTGCAATTAATAAATGGGACCTCCTGAAACTGAGAAGCTTCTGCTAGGCAAAGGAAACAGTCAGTAGGACAAAACGATCACCCACAGAATGGGAAAAGATCTTCAGTGATCCCACATTTGACAGAGGACTGATTTCCAAAATATACAAGGAGCTCAAGAAGCTAGCCAACAAAACACCAAACAATGAAATTAAAAAGTGGGGTGCAGAACTAAATAGAGAATTCTCAAAAGAGGAATCTGAAATGGCTGAAAGACACTTAAGAAAGTGCTCAAAATCATTGGCCATCAGAGAAATGCAACTCAAAACAACTCTGAGATACCACGTCACACCTCTCTGAATGACTAAAATCAAAAATACCAAGGACAATCTATGCTGGACAGGATGTGGAGAAAAAGGAACACTCCTCCACTGCTGGTGGGAGTGCGAACTTGTAAGACCACTCTGGAAATCAGTATGGCGGTTGCTCAGAAAAATGGGAATCAGTCTACCTCAAGATCCAGCCATTCCTCTCTTGGGTATATACCCAAATACTGCATGTTCATACAACAAGGACATATGTTCAACCATGTTCATAGCAGCATTGTTTGTAATAGCCAGAACCTGGAAGCAACCTAGATGCCCCTCAACTAAAGAATGGAAAGAGAAAATGTGGTACATTTATATAATGGAGTACTACTCAGCAGAAAAAAGCAATGGAATCTTGAAATTCGCAGGCAAATGGATGGAACTAGAAGAAACCATCCTGAGTGAGGTAACCCAGTCACAAAAAGACAAACATGGTATGTACTCACTCATATATGAATTTTAGAGAGAGCAAAGGATTACCAGCCTATAATCTTCTTCACCAAAGAAACTAGGAAACATGAAGGACTCTAAGGGATAAATGGTCCCCAGGAATGGAAGTGGCATGAATTCCTGAACTAATTGGGAGCATGATGGTAGGGGGGAGGGAGCTGCTACATAAGAGCATGAGAAGAGAGGTAGATGAGAGGAAATGGAGGGCCAGAAATATTGAGTTGGGGGAAGAATAGAGGAGAGAGAGCAGGATGAGAAATACCATATCAGAGGGAGCCACTATAGGTTCGAGAAGAGATCTGGAACCAGGGAGATCTCCAGAGACCTACAAGGATGACACGATCTGACAATCCAGGTAATGGTGGAGAGGATAACCTAAAAGCCCTTCCCCTAAAATGAGATTGATGACTTCTCTTTATGCCATCCTAGAGCCCTCATCCAGTGGCTGATGGAAGCAGAGACAGACATCCACAGATATACACTGAGCTGAGATCAGGAATTTAGTTGAAGAGAGGGAGGAATGAAGAACGAAGGGGTCTGTACCAGGTTGGAGAAACCCACAGGAACTGTTGTCCTGAACAAGGGAGAGCACATCAACCCCAGATGCTGTCGGGGAGGCCAGTATAAGACTGATCCAGACCCCTGAACATGGATGTCAATAAGGAGGCCTCTGCACTCCAGGGAGCCTCTGGTGGTGGATTAGTATTTTTCCCTGGTGCAAGAAGGGACTTTGAGAGCCCTTCCCACGTGAAGGGTTACACTCTGGCCCTGGACACATGGGGAAGGGCCCAGGACCAGCACAGGAAGATTTGGTGGACATTGCAGAGCCCCCATTGAGGGCCCTACCCTGCCTGGGGAGTGGTGGGTGGATGGGGTGGGGGGTAGGTGGGGGTGGGGAGGAGGGATGGAGGTGAGGGGAGGGAGAGGGAGAAGGGATTTACATGTGAAACAAGCTTGTTCCCTAACTAGAGCTAATAAATAAATTTAAAAAAAAGAAGATCATCTACCATGATCAAGCAAATTTCATCCTAGAGATGCAGGAATGGTTCAACCTATGTAAACTGATAAATGTAACCCATCATATAAACAAAGGGGAATACAAAACCACATGACAAAGTGCAACAACACCTTTTCATGATAAAAAGTCCTAGAGAGATTAGGCATAAAAGGGACATACCTAAATATAATAAGGCAGTTTACAGCAAACCAACAGCCAACACCAAATTAAATGGAGAGAAACACAAAGCAATTCCACTAAAATCACGAACAAGAAAAGGATGTCCACTCTGTCTATATCTATTCAATGTAGTACTTGAAGCCTTAGGACAGCAATTTGACAACTGAAGGAGATCAAGGGGATACAAATAGGAAAGGAATACGTCAATTATCTTTAGTTGCAGATGACATGACACCAATCACCCCAACATTCTCACCAGGAAACTCCTACAGCTGATAAACACTTTCAGCAAAGTAGCTGGGTACAACATTCACTTTAAAAAGTGATTAGCCCTCTAAAATATACAAATGACAAACATTGAGAATGATATCGGGGAAATAATACCCTTCAAAGTTGCCTGAGATAACGTAGGAGAAACTGCCAGCCAGCCTACCCAAGCTGATGTAGCCCTGATCAAACTAGCCTGCATGAGCATGCCTGGAAGGCACTTCCTCCCTGAGCCAATATAAGGCCCGCTGCTAGACCCAGAGACTGCTGACCTAGAGACACCTAAATAGAGACGCCAATGAGGAAAGGACAATGCAGTAGAATAGGTGCCTGAGCCACACTCTGCTACTCACTTGACTCCCAGAGTCTGGGTCTTTTCACCCCCTCCCTCAAGGGGTGTCTGAACAGGGCAGCCCACACAAGATAATATAAAAAAAAAAAAAACATCCTGAGTGAGGTATCTCAGATCCAGAAAGATGAATATGGAATATATTCACTTATATGTGGATATTAGCTGTGAAGACAATGATAACCAAGCTAATCCACAGAACCACAGAATGCAAGTATAGAGTAAGGGATTTGAAGGAACAGAAGAGAAACAGAATAAATAGCTATGGATAGATTGGGGGTGTGGGAGGATCAAGTGGGGAAGAGGCGAAAAGGAGTGGGAGCAAATACAGGGAGAGACAGCTATAATTATGGAATGTTTGTAGCTATAATTATGGAATATTTGAAAGGGTAGTATGGAAATGTAACACAGTAGAAACTTACTAAAATATATACCTATACAAAGGTGATCTAAATGAAATTGCCAAATAATGAGGAAGGTAAGAGTCCTAACTGGACATCTCTTGTTAACCAACGAAGTTCCCAGTACAGGGATTGGGTTACATCTATTTGAGTTGTTGGTGAAAGGGGCCCCATGAGAATCCTCAAACAATAGCCAAAGGACCTAGGGTCAAACCAAATACCACTGTTCTTAGAAAAAAGTAACAATAAAATGACGCCTAATGACATTCTGCTATACTCACAGATCCTTGCACATCCATCATCAAAGAAACTTCCTCCTGCAGCAGATGGGAACAAAAAAAGAGACCCACAGCCAGACATGCAAAGACTGACAGACCTGGGAACAGTGAGCCATAAATGGGACGTCTCCATCACATCCCTTCCCTCAGAGCACAGGGAACCCTATGGAAGAGAAGGCAGAAAGAGTGCTAGAGCCAGAAGGGGTGGAGAACACCAGGAGAACAAAGGCCCTCTAAGTCAACATGAACCAATATCATTTGAACTCATGAAGACTGAGGCAGCATGCACAGGTCTGCATCGGGTCCTGTGTGTATATATTATGGCTTCCAGTTTAGTGTTTTTATGGGATTCCTGAGTGTGCAAATGAGTGGGTCTCTAATTCTTGTGTATTCTCTTGGGCTCTTTTCCTTCTGGTAGCTCTTGTTGCCCAAATTCAATGTGACAGTTTTTGCTTTATCTTATTATATATTATTTTGTTTTTATTTTTTTTTTTTTTTGGTTTTTTGAGACAGGGTTTCTCTGTGTAGCTTTGGAGCCTATCCTGGCACTTGCTCTGGAGACCAGGCTGGCCTCGAACTCACAGAGATCTGCCTGCCTCTGCCTCCCGAATGCTGGGATTAAAGGCGTGTGCCACCAACACCTGGCTATATATTATTTTGTTATATTTAAAAAGTGAATGAATAAATGAATGAAAACCTAGTCCCTGGAGTAAAAGTTAACAACTAAACTGTCATTTATACCTTCTGGGAGAGGAAAACTTAATGTTTCCAAATGGAATGACACTGGGTATATGAACCATTCCAGGGCAGGCTTTATGTTGAGAAAAAGTTGACTAACATATAATAGACTCCACTTTGCGTGTGTGTGTGTGTGTGTGTGCGCGCGCGCGCGCACACACACACACACACACACACACGCAAGCATGCTTTTATTTGCTTTGTGTGCATACAGCTTGGTGTTTGCTTTTTTTCTTTTGGAGTAATGTTTTATTTTGTTTTCTTGGTTTGGGGGCGGTTTGTTTGTTTTTGAGAAAGAAATTAAAGTTGGGTGGGTTAGGGAGGCAGAGAGAACCTGCAAGGACTTGGGGGAGGTGAAGAATATGAATAAAATAAATATAAATTTATAAATTGTTTTAAATAGTAAAAAAGTATGTCTTTAATTCCAGCACCCAGGAGGCAGAGGCAGGTAGGTGGATGTCTGTGAGTTGGAGGCCAGCCTGGTTACAGAGCAAGTTCCAGGACAGCCTCCAAAGCCACAGAGATATCCTGTCTTCAAAAAAAAAAAAGCAAGTTAATATTTGGTGGCTCTGGTCCATGATCCACTTCCTAAATGACTTTAGGGTTGGTTATCTTTTCCAAGAGGGACTATCAGAATAGCAATAAAGGCTCATTAAAGGGAAACTTCTGGCCAAGAGAACAGAATCTCTGGCTTGGGTAGACTTACACTCCAGCAGAGCAGGTCTCATCTGACCAAGGTACCAGAAGGAGGGACAACTGCTAGGAAGACACACTAAGTCGTTCTAAACACATGCACTGACCTGGGCATGTTGGTACATACCTTTAATCCTAGTACTTGAAAGGCAGGCAGATTCATGTGAGTTCAAGTCCAGTATGGTCTACTCAGTGAATTTCAGGACAGCCAGAGCCACATAGTGAAAGCCTGTCTCAAAATAAAAACAAACCCAAAATGAGATACTGTACTTTCCCCCCAATTCCTGCGTCCCTCCCATAGTCCCTACAAGCTGCAAGAGGGTTGTCGTAAGGCTCTTTGGCTCTGTCAACTTTCAAAATGTAACGTTTCCTTCTCCTTTTGTTTATCTTGCAGATGTCTGCCAAGTCCTAAGAATGCTTTTTCTGATATTTTGGGATTCTGTCCTCTTGCTCTAAAGTCTTCCTGTCTCTCTTGTCACCATGTGTCTGACCTCTATGCATGCTAAGCTCAAACATCATGCCTCCCCCCTCTTCTATTCTCCTCCAGGCAGCTTCTGAGATTTACTGCTTGCCTACCTTAGGGGAGGGGAGCCATTTAAATTCTAACAAAATTGTCTTTCAGCTTAAAAGAATATAACTTTGTAATTATTTTTTATTATTATTATTTTACTCTTTTGGCTCTTGGACATTTGCCTCTTTGGCTGTCTTGCCATCCAGCTCCCAAATAATCACATGGAAACTTATTCTTTCTTATGAAAACCCAACCTTAGCTTGGCTTGTTTCTAGCCAGCTTTTCTAACTTAAATTATCCCATCTACCTTTTGCTTCGGGTCTTTTATCTTTATCCTATATACCTTTCTTTCTTACCCCATGGCTTGCTGTGTAGTCTTTTCTCATTCCTTGATCCTTCCTCCCAGATTTATCCCTCTATTTATTCTCTCTGCCTGCCATGCTCACTTATCCTTTCTCCTGCCTTCCTATTGGCCATTCAATTCTTTATTACACCAATCAAGACAGGCACAGGAACACAGCTTTACAGTTAAACAAATGCAACATAAAAGAACTCAAAACATCTTTGCATCATTAAAGAAATGTTCCACCACATAAACAAATGTAACACATTTTTAACTAATGTTCTATAACATTTCCCCCTTTTGTCTAAATAAAAATGAAAGGTTTTAACTTTAACATAGTAAAACTATATACAACAAAACAATTATCAAGAATTATATTTACAACATTCAGTCCACTTGTATTTAGCATATTCAGACAAAATATTGTTATCTATCCTATCTTAGTGAATCCAAACTTTTATGCCTAATTTACTTTCAATTATAACTAAAACTGCAACTGTAACTTGTCTTCAACTCCATCAAAGACCCAGAAGGATGTAACATTACCTAACAACAGAGAAATCTTGCTACCTGGGCAGTAACAAAAAGTTCTTCTGCAATATTGGGGCACCCAACTTCGGCCTACAGGCCTAGAGTATCTGGTAAACTTTTCAGTAAAGCAGGAGATTTGAAGGACTGCCTCACCTTACATTGGTAAAATTCATTAGTTGCTTTCCTCTGTGTCCTGCAGAATGTCTGGCAGACTCTTTTGTGAAACAGGAACACTAAAAGACCATCCCACCTTGTTTTGATGAAGTTTACCAGTCACTTTCCTATGGGTCCTGCATGTGCAGTTTATACAGCATAATGTCAAGCAGTCAAGGCAAAAGTAGTTTCATTGCCCAGTGGTAATCTTGCCACAATGAAAGCAAACTCTGTAAGGAATTTCTTCAATTCCTATCATCTGAAGTAAACTGGTGCTGCCAGGAGCAGACATGTGTCATTGTCATGAAAACCCCTATATTAACAAAACATTTAAATGCCATATTCTATAGGTGTTTGAAGACCATCTATATAAAATATATCTCTGTATGATTTTGAAAACATGCCTAACATATCTACACATTTGATTGTTATAGATGACTACTAACCTATATTTCTTGATTATCCTAAGTAGTTCATAGTAATAGCTTTTAAAAACTAGAATTGTGGTGCTGAAGAGATGGCTCATCTGAGCACTGGCTGCTCTTCCAGAGGTCCTGAGTTCAATTCCCAGCAACCACATGGTGGCTCACAGCCATCTGTTATGAGATGTGGTGACCTCTTCTGGCCGGCAACGATACATGTAGGCAGAAACGTGTACATAATAAATAAATAAATCTAAAAAAGAGCAACACATCTTTAAAAAAACTAGAACTTTACATTACATTTTAAAATGAACTGCAAGGTACAATACCTTAAACAAGAGCAGAAACATCTATACAGTGTGACAAAAATAACTTTAAATTTGTATCAATATACTCTGTTTCCCTAATAACAAATATCCATAACCCATCAAATAACCAACAGCCACCTGCACCATTTATTGGGAATGTGGGCATCATTTTCTCTAGACTGCTTCCTGTTGTCTGTGAACAAAGCATCTTTAGGGGTCCCTGAGAAAAACTGAGATAAAGGTCAAGTCCTGGGATGACCAGCAGTAATCTTTTGTTATCCCATCCTGCAGGACGTCAATCTGGGGCAATAGAGTCAGGGATAGGGAATGGGGACAAGAGACACAGAAAGAACGACCACAAGACAGGATTCTGATCAAGTGGCAAACTTTACTTTTTTCTCAGGCTAGTTTATATAGTCGGCAGAGCAGGATATGGGGAGGGATAGAATGGGTTGTTTGTAAGACAGGTGTTAGTGTAGGCAGGATATTAGGAAGCCACAAAGAGGATGTTTGGTAGGGTAAAGAGTTTATGAGTAAGAGGTCCAGGAAGGGTTGCCTAGGTGACTGAGCCTATGGGTGGAGGACTGGGTCTTTTTCTTGAGCGGAGATTCTAAGGAGCTGCTATGTAAAGGTTAATATACAACTATGTGGCTGGCCAAGAATGGCCTATGATCCCAAGCCCAGCCCTGAGGTTTGGCTCCCAACATATTCCCCCTTCCTTGTATAAAAAGAAGTGGCCAAATTTTTCAGCAGAGGGGGATAGAGGCCTGGCCCCCAACTGGAGAATCTATGTAGATTTTATAAAGGACAATTTTCTCTGACCTCGCAGATGACTTCTTGGAGCCATCTGAAAGGCAGGACCGTCTGGATGCCTTTTGTGGGGGTGGGGAAGCTTTAGGACATCGACCCCATTGCGCGCAGGCATATTCCTCAGAAGACAAGGTCTCCTTGCAGTACCATCCAGGTCTGCACCTCTGAAGCTGGCCGTGGGGAAGTTGGTTAGTTCCTCTTTGGAGGGAACAGCCCGAGATGGTTTATATTAGAGGGGCCAAAGTCATCCTGGGAAGAGGAAGGCTTAAGTATTGTACCAGGACAGGCTTAGTGGCAGAGTCTACTTGTGGCTAGACAAAGGCCACAGGTTGATTAAAGGCCCAAGGGCCAAGGAGATTAGCAAGAGGAGCCCTATCAAAGGTCCAAGGAGGGAAGGGAGGAGGGTGGTTAACCATGTAGAAGTAGTAGGAATGGATAGAAGGAAGCAAAAAGGAGTAACAGGAGGTTATTTTCCCATATGAGTGAGCGAAGCCAGCCAAGCCAATCGTTGAGTCAGTTTCATCATGGTCATTTTCAGGAGAGTGTAGAATGGGTTGATCAGGACTTGGAAGGCAAGAAGGAGAGGTCTCAGACGGAGGATTGGTCTCCTGTCTGGATGTTGGGTTACTTGGGGTAGGAGAGGAGACTTGTTTCACAAGTCTTTCTGGAAGCCATCTAGGGGCTTCATTTTGTTGGTCATAAATGCAAGCTGAACCACGTCCCCAAAGGAGGACAGGATCTGGTCCATTCCAGGTACCTGTGAGGGGATCCTTCCATCTCACCATGGCATGAGAGGAGGAGGGGGTGGTGGGGTGCCAAAAGTGCTCTGAGGCCAAATGGCCATCGTGATCAAGTATCAGGAAATTAAGGACAAAAAGAACGTGATTGAGGATAAGTCGGGGAGTGTTGGGTTTGTGAGGTAGAGAGGAGTTTAATTTGAGGAGTGTATTTTTAAGTATTTGATGTGCTCCTTCGATTATACCCTGTCCCTGGGGATTATAAGGGATACCTGTTACATGTGTAACATGTGTTACATGTGTAAGGCAAAATTGTTTAAACTCAGAGCTGGTGTATCCAGGCCCATTGTCAGTTTTTATTTTAGTGGGCTTGCCTAAGGTGGACACAGTGGCAAGGAGATGGGCTATGACATCCTTGGTAGCTTCTCCTGTCTGAGGAGTTGCAAAGACGAAGCCACTAAAGGTGTCAATAGAGACCTGTACATATTTTAGGTTAGAGAAGGTGGGGGACATGAGTAACATCCATCTGCCAGAGGGCATTAGAGGAGAGCCCTCGGGGGTTTACCCCCAGGTAAGGGACAGGCAGAAGGGTAGCGCAGCCAGGCTTTAACAATTTCTCAAGCTTGATCACGGGTAATCTTAAAAGTGAGTCGAAGGGTGTGAGTGTTTAAGTGGTGGAGAGCATGGGTAGGCTTAATAGCTTCAAGCAGAGGGAGAATAGGTAGTATTGGGAAAATTGTTTCAGTTTCGGTTTATAGCGGTAGGCAAGTAGCGAGGTCTGCTTTGTTATTTCCATGGCTTAGGGGTCCCGGGATCTTTGTATGAGCATGTAGGTGCCTGATAAAAAATGAGACATCTCTTTGTCTTATTAAAGCTTGAATCTGTAGGAACAGGGAGGAGGCACTGGAAGTAGGTTTGATAAAAGGGGCTGTTTCAAGAAGAGGGATGGATTTTACGACGTAGGCATTATCCGTATACAAGTTGAATGGAGTATTGGAGAGCATGGAAAAGGCTTGTTTTATAGCAAAAAGCTCTACCAACTGGACAGGAGTATAAGGCATGTGAAAGGAATGAGTGTGATCATTGATCACCAGGGCTGCCATCCCGGAGGAGGACCCATCAGAAAAGACAGTAAGTGGTGTAGGGAGGTGTGCGAGGGAGGTTTGTTTTGGGAAAACAACAGGGGTGAATGAGAGCAAGTTGAATGAGGGGATCATCCGGGTAATGATTATCAATCTGTCCAGTGAAGGAGAGGCAGGATATGGCCCAGTCATCGGAGGTGTGTAAGAGGGAATTTACCTGCTCCATGGTGTAAGGCACAATGAGGAGCTTGGGGTCTTTGCCAAAATATTGTTTGGACTGTTTGCGGCCCTTGGTGATGAGCAGGGCAACAAACTCTGGATAAGGCGAAATTGCCTTGCTTGAGAAGAGAGGCAGTGTCACCCAAAGTAGGGGGTTCCCTTTGAAGACATTGGTGGGGGTCTTTTGCCAAAATATTCCTATAGGATTGATGGGGGTGGCACAGACAATGAAATAGAGAGGCAAGGCAGTATCAATCTGAAAGGTTGCTTGATGGGAGATGGCCTTGTCAATGGCTGCAACTGCTTGTAGGGCTAAGGGAGCTAAGGTACGTGGGGAGAGGGGATGAAGGTCACCATTTAACAGATCTGTGAGGGGTTTTAGATTATCTGGACGAAGCTGGAGGTAGGGGCAGAGGAATTAGAGGTTGCCCAAAAATTGCTGAAGGCCATGAAGTGTCTTAAGGGAGGAGAGGTGTATTTGTATCTTGGGGGTGATGATCTGTTGGTTTCTAAGTTCATATCCCAAGTACAGGCAATGGTCTTGTGCTTGAATTTTTTCAGGGGCAAGGACAAGGGTGAACTTAGCGAGGGAGGTTTGTAGGTCCTTGAGACAGAGGAGGCTTTCTTCTCTAGAGGGGCAAGCCAAGAGGACATCATCCACATAGTGGAGGATGTAGGCTTGTGGCCATTTTGAGCGAATAGGCTGGATGGCCTATGCAATGAACTTTTGGGCTGGAGTAGGGCTGTTTGGCATACCTTGTGGAAGGACGTGCCATTGAAACCGTGTCATAGGCCCTTGGAAATTAATTTGTGGGAGGCTAAAGGCAAAGTATGCACTGTCTTCAGGGTTGAGCAGGATGGTAAAGAAGCAATCTTTTAAGTCAATGATGACTTTATGGTAATTGTGTGCAATGGCAGCAGGGGAGGGCAGCCCGGGTTGAAGGGCACCCATGGGTAACATGACTTTGTTGACAGCACAAAGGTCTTGAAGGAGACTCCATTTTCCAGATTTCTTTTTAATTACAAAGATGGGTGTGTTCCAGGGGGAGGTTAATAGCTCCTGCACTAGCTGGGTGGCTGCGGGAAGTTTCTCTTGGGTGAGAGGCCACTGGTAGACCCAGACGGGTCCTGATGAGCTCCAAGAGATTTTTTCTGCATGGAGGAGAGGGACCGGGTCCTGGGGTGCAGGGGGAGCAGTGGCCATCATGTAAAATGGTGTCCGAGACCATGTCTGTTGTTTTTAATTTGGGTCTGGATGGGGTCACGGCGACCGTGGGAGGCTTTTCCCAGCCCTTGGCCGGGTAGGAACCCTTGAGATAACATTTGTTTGGGTATGACTTCAATAGGTGAACACATAAAGACCTTCATTTGAGAGAGGATGTCACGTCCCCATAGGTTAAGGGACAGGCCTGTGACTACAAAGGGTTGTACCTGTCCAGTATTGCCCTCATCATCCTGCCAAGTAAGGATCTTGGAGCTTTGTTTAGGACTGGAGGTTTGTCCTATGCCCTGAAGATGAGTAAGGGAGTCGGTGAGGGGCCAGGCCATAGGCCAGTGGTGGGAGGCGAGTAACTGAGGCGTCAGCCCCTGAATCGAGGAGGCCCATAAAGGGCTTCCTGTCCAGGCGTAGGGTGAGTGTAGGAGAGGGGATCCGAGGCTGTCCCCGAAAAAATTTTCCCAGACCCCGAGGCGGTAATGGACATCCTTGAGCATCCATCTTGGAACGGCATTCATTCTTCCAATGGTGGCCACACATACAGCAGGACAGAGGGTATTTGGGAGAGGGCCCAGAGGCAGACTTGGCTGGCATGAAGGAGTGGAGAGACTCGGGGGCTGAGGAGTAGCACTAGGCCTGGGGTACGGGCATTCTCTAGAGAAATGTCCAGGCTGTTTGCAATTAAAGCGGTTTTTTTTTTTTTTTTTTTTGTAGGCCGCCTATGGCAGCCTTTTGTAAAGCTGTGCCAATTGTCAAGCCTATCGAATGACTGTTGCCTGCTCCTGCGCAAAGGTGCATATATGTGGAAAGGGATTCCTTATGGTGTTGTTTAAGAATATCTTGACAAGCCAGGCGTTGGTGGCGCACGCCTTTAATCCCAGCACTTGGGAGGCAGAGGCAGGCAGATCTCTGTGAGTTCAACACCAGTCTGGTCTAAAAGAGCTAGTTCCAGGATAGGCTCCAAAGCTACACAGAGAAACCCTATCTCGGAAAAAAAAAAAAAAAAAAAAAAGAATATCAGAATATCTTGACAAGCTGGATTGGCGTTTTCGACCAAGAGTTGTTTAATAAAGGATTATCTGGCTCAGGTGTACCAAAGAGGCGTTCAACGTTCTCCGTGAGACAGCTGATGAAAGAGCTATAGGGCTCGTCAGGATCTTGGATGATCTTTGTAAGGGATCTTGTGGTGATGCCCTTCGGGGGGAGTTTGCGCCAGACTTCTAAACCTCCCTGTCTGATTTGCTCGAGGAGGCCTGTGAAGAAGGTGATTTGTGCCTCAAGGGTGTCAAAAGGGGGGTTGCCAAGGATATTGATAGCTGTCCAAGTACGGGACTCAGCGCCAGTAGCATTTTTTCTAGCCTTGTCTTTAGCCAGCTCAGCGAACTCAGATTTCCATAAAACAAAGTCACCTCCTTTTAATGTGGCTCTGGCTAGTTGATATCATCTATTAGGAGTGAGCAGTGCCTCTGTAATATTTTCAAGAAGGGCGAGAGTGAAAGGGGCTGTGGGACCATAATTGGAGACTGCTGATTTAAGTTTTTCAAGAAATTTTAAGTCTAAAGGGGTATATTGCACAGGGAGGTTATCAGGGGGTTGTATAGGAGGGGTTTCTCCTCCTGAGGGGGCAGGAGTGTCAGGGGTATCATCTCCTGACTCCTCCCCGGAGGAGGCATCTGTTGATGGACGAGGGATTTGATTACCCCTATGAAGTGAAAGTGGAAGCACTAAGAGTGATTTTGAGGGCTTTGTCTTTTGTTTTGTTTTGTTTTATTAATGGGTTTGTGGGAATCCAAGGAGAGGGAAGTTAGGTTGCAAAGTTGAGCGTCTAAGTCTCTTAGTTTAGTAAGGAGTTGGATTTGTTGCTGTCTGCTTGAAATGAGAGCCTTTAAATGGTCTAGATTATATATGGTTTGGGAGCATTGGGTGGCAATATTACCCTGAAATATTAGGTCACTAAGTGTGGGATCGTAGAGTGGGGGAGCGAAGGGAGGTGGGCATTTATGGGATGGGTTTTTGTGACTTGGTGGGGGTACATTAGCAGTTAGAGGCAGCCAGTCAGGATTATGGTAGCAAGCAACCTCTTCTTCTAGGGTGGTGGCGTCAGGGGGTCCAGTGGGCGGGCCTTCATTGAAAGAAAGGAGGGGAAAGAACACATGTGTCTGTGGGGGGCAGAAGTCTCCTCCGGAGTCATCTGGATTTGGATTTCAGGGCATGAAGCCGGGATACCTTTGGGAGTCTGTGACTCAGACAAGTGGGGAGAAGGTCCAAGTTCCAGCGAGGGAGGGGAGGTATCATGAGGTGGCTGGGGAGTAGAGGGTTTATTTTCTGCCTCAGAGTTAGCTCAAGACAGGTGCTTAAGGATCTTTTCACCCTCCTTAACCAACTCTTGAAGATAAGGCCAATGGTTATGTACTTTGAGGATATCATTGATGAGATTCCAATAACTAAACACATGCACAGGGATTTTTTTCAGGCCCAAAAGTCTAATAATAATCTTGGAGGCAGTTTCCGACTCAAGCCCAATTTTCTCACTTATGGTCCCTTCTTGGGGAAACCAGCTACAGAGATCCCCAATGAAAAGGAAGAATTTTCTTAATTGTTTTTTCTTAACCCAAGTTCCCTGAGTCTTGACGGATTTTTTGACCCCAGAAATAAATCTTCCTTGCTAAATGCTTGTCCCATTACTCACCTTTTCCACGTTGGTGGTGCTCATGAACCAAAAGTCCCAAGCACTGGGAAGACTGCTGGGTCTTCCTCCAACTGAAGCTCACAATCGACCTTGTCGTGGACGCCTCACTGTATGGACGCCTCACTGCATGGATGGGCCCGTCGCTCTAATAAGCACTGAAGTTCCCAGATCCCCAACTCTATCCAGCCGCACGTTGGGCTCCAGTTGTCCTGACCTGCAGGACGTCAACCTGGGGCAAGAGAGTCAGGGGATGGGGACAAGAGATGCAGAAAGAACGACCACAAGACAGGATTCTGATCAAGTGGCAAACTTTACGTTTTTCTCAGGCTAGCTTATATAGTCAGGATATGGGGAGGGATAGAATGGGTTGTTTGTAAGACAGGTGTTAGTGTAGGCAGGATATTAGGAAGCCACAAAGAGGATGTTTGGTAGGGTAAAGAGTTTATGAGTAAGAGGTCCAGGAAGGGTTGCCTAGGTGACTGAGCCTGTGGGTGGAGGACTGGGTCTTTTTCTTGATCTGAGGTTAAGGAGCTCCTATGCAAAGGTTAATGTACAACTATGTGGCTGGCCAAGAATGGCCTAGGATCTCATGCCCAGCCCTGAGGTTTGGCTCCCACATTTTGGTGGTGGTCTGTTTTTGAGACAGGATTTCTCTGTAGCTTTGGAAGCTGTCCTGGAACTCACTCTGGGGACCAGACTGGCCTCGAACTCACAGAGATCCATCTGCCTCTGTCTCCCGAGTGCTGGGATTTAAGGCGTGTGCCACCACGGCCTGGCCAACAGTAACCTTACATAGATATTACCTGTCACGATTCAGGAGGTCTCCCTTGATCAAAGCTGATCATATTAACCAGGAATGAAACCACAGTCTCTTGTATCCTGTGGAAACAAAAGCAAAACCTTTTCTCCAAAGCATATTTAAGTTTCACTTGACAAATAAATTTTTTGATTGCCATTTTAAAGTTAAGTCATTCTTAGAATATCTAGCCTGGTTTATTTCAGCAGTCCTTTAAATCCCATATCTTTTATCAGCTTTTGTTTGCTTAACAGCAATCAAAAAATTCAAAATCAACACTATTATATAGGATCCAGACTCCCTGTGTATTTCCACTGTTATATAGCTTTTTCTTTTATATTGCTTTTACTCTCTCTTTAAAGACTTTATGATTTTTTAAACTATTTCTTTCTATGACTGTCCAAACTCTTTTATTTCATTCTTAAGCCTATGCACATTGCAAAACACACTGGAACCAGTTTAGAGTTTTTTGTCCCATCTGGACCTCTTTTACTGCATATTATTTAGCCTTTTTTCACCATGTGAACAAACTTTAAACTGCTAAGCTATGGCTGGGTTCTTCATTGACAGGCATTGCCTGCTTCTATGTTTGTGAGAGCCAAGGCTAAATCTCAAGGCCTGGTCAGAGGTGCATTTGACCAGGAACTACATTCAAGCCCCCAGCTATGGAATGCTAGTGCTTCATACAGTAGCAGGAGTTTTTACTTTGTTTTTTAAAATTTCCACTTATCATGAAAACACTTGTTTACAATCTCTTCTTTACAAATTAAGAATTTCTTAAAGGCGACATATATTTCCCCCCTTTTCAGCTTCTCAGGCCCTAGGGATATTTAATCCTCATGGTGGTACACCAAAATACAGTTTTTTTTTGGTTTTTGTTCTGTTTTGCTTTGTTTTTACTCCTTTGGGTATTGGATCTTTGGATATTTGGGGGGCCTGCCACCCACCTCCCCAACTAAATACATGGGAGCTTATTCTTTCTTATGAGTATGTGGCCTTAGCTTCACTTGTTTCTAGTTGACTTTTCTTTCTTTTTAAAAAATATTTTATTTATTAATTATGTATACAACATTCTGCTTCCATGTATATCTGCACACCAGAAGATTGCACCAGATCACATAACGGATGGTTGTGAGCCACTATGTGGTTGCTGGGAATTGAACACTGGACCTCTGGAAGAGCAGTCCGTACGATTAACCTCTGAGCCATCTCTCTAGCCCACTAGTTGGCTTTTCTTAAATTACCCCATCTACACCACAAACAGACCAAACCTAAGAATAATAGGTGTAGAAGAAGGTGAAGAAACACTGCTCAAAGGTACAGAAAACATATTCAACAAAATCATAGAAGAAAACTTCCCCAACCTACAGAAGGATATGCCTATGAAAGTACAAGAAGCTTACAGGACACCAAACAGACTGGACCGCAAAAAGAAGTTCCCCCGACACATAATAATCAAAACACCAAATCTACAGAATAAATAGAAAATATTAAGAGCATCAAAGGAAAAAGGCCAAGTAACATATAAAGGCAAACCAATCAGAATCACACCCGACTTCTCAATGGAAACTCTGAAAGCCAGAAGGTTTTGGATAGATACCCTACAAGCACTAAGAGAGCATGGATGCCAACCCAGACTACTGTACCCAGCAAAACTTTCAATCATTATAGATGGAGAAAACAAGATATTCCATGACAAAAACAGATTTAAACAATACATATCCACAAATCCAGCACTACAGAAGGTTCTGGAAGGAAAACTCCAACCCAACAAACATAACTACACTCACAAAAACACTGGCACAAAATAGAAAATCTAATTTTGCCAAACACAAGAAGAAGCAGGAGGGCAAAATCCACAGGCAATAACACCACCAACAATAAATCCAAAACGAAGAACCAATGAACAATGGATATTAATATCCCTAAATGTCAATGGTCTTAACTTACCCATAAAAAGATATAGGTTAAAAGAATGGATACGAAGACAGAATCCATCCTTCTGCTGTTCACAAGAAACACACCTCAATTTCAAAGACAGGCGATACTTCAGAGTAAAAGGATGGGAAAAATTTTCCAATCAAATGGGCTCAAGAAACAAGCTGGGGTAGCAATCCTAATATCTAACAAATTAGACTTTAAACTAAAAGCAATCAAAAGAGATGAATAAGGGCATTTCATACTCATCACAGGAAAAGTCCATCAAGATGAAGTCTCAGTCCTGAACATCTATGCCCCAAATATGAAAGCACCCACATTTGAAAAAGAAACATTACTAAAGCTCAAACCACACAGAAAACCACACACACTTATAGTAGGAGACTTCAAAACCCACCTTACACTACTAGAAAGGACCACCAGACAGAAACTTAACAAAGAAACAAAGGATCTGAAGGAAGTTATGACACAACTGGGTTTGACAGATATCTATAGAACATTCCTTCCAAACACAAAGAATATACCTTCTTCTCAGCGCCACATGGAACATTCTCAAAAAATTGACCACATAGTTGGCAGCAAAGCAAACCTCCACAGTTACCAAAGAACTGAAATAACCCCCTGTATCTTATCAGACCACCATGCTTTAAAGCTAGAATTCAACAGCAATACGAATTGCAGAAAACATACATTTGCATGGAAAATGAATGACACCCAATTGCACCATTCCTGGGTTGAGGAAGAAATAAAGAAAGAAATTAAAGACTTCCTAGAATTTAACGAGAATTTAGACACAATATACTCAAACTTATGGGACACTCTGAAAGCAGTGCTAAGAGGGAAGTTCATAGCACTAAGTGCCCACATGAAGAAACTGGAGGAAAGTCACATTAGAAAATTGACAGAACAACTGAAAGCTTTAGAGCAAAAAGAAGCAAACACACCAAGGAGGAGTAGACGCCAGGAAATAATCAACCTGAGAGCTGAAATCAACAAAGTAGAAACTAGGAAAACAGTACAAAGAATCAATGAAACAAAGAGTTGGTTCTTTGAGAAGATCAATAAGATAGACAAACCTCTAGCCAAACTAACCAAAAGGCAGAGCAAGACCATGCTAATTAACAAAATCAGAAATGAAAAGGGGGATATAACAACGGACACTGAGGAAATCCAGAGAATCTTCAGGACATACTTTGAAAATCTGTACTCCACAAAATTGGAAAATCTAAAGGAAATGCACAGCTTTCTGGATAAATGTCACTTAACAAAATTAAATCAAGATCAGATAAACAGTTTAAATCAACCTATAACCCCTAATGAGATAGAAGCAGTCATCAAAAGCCTCCCAACCAACAAAAGCCCAGGGCCAAATGGCTTCACTGCAGAATTCTACCAGAAATTCAAACAAGAGCTAGTTTCAGTACTCCTCAAACTGTTCCGCACAATAGAAGCAGATGGGATATTGCCAACCTCTTTCTACGAGGCTACAATCACTTTGCTACCCAAGCCACACAAAGATATGACTAAGAAAGAGAACTACAGACGGATATCCCTCATGAACATCGATGCTAAAATACTCAATAAAATATTGGCGAACCGAATCCAAGAACATATCAGAAAAATCATCAAACATGATCAAGTATGCTTCATCCCAGGGATGCAAGGATGATTCAACATACGAAAATCCATCAATGTAATCCACCATATAATCAAACTGAAAAAGAAAAACCATATGATCATCCCAATAGATGCTGAAAAGGCCTTTGACAAAATCTAACATCCCTTCATGATAAAGATCTTGGAGAGAACAGGAATAACAGGAACATATCTAAAGATGATAAACGCAATATACACCAAACCAATAGCCAACATCAAACTAAATGGAGAGAAACTCAAAGCGTTTCCTCTAAAGTCAGGAACAAGACAAGACTGTCCACTCTCTCCATATCTCTTCAATATTGTACTTGAAGTTCTGGCTATAGCAATAAGACAAGAAAAGGGGATCAAAAGGATACAAATAGAAAAGGATGAAGTCAAACTTTCACTATTTGCACACGACATGATAGTCTACATTAATGACCCGAAAAACTCTACCAGGGAACTCCTACAACTGATAAACACCGTCAGCAAGGAAGCAGGATACAAAATTAACTCAAAAAAGTCAGTAGCCCTACTATATACAAATGATAAATCCAATGAGAAAGAAATCAGAGAAACATCACCTTTCACAATATCTACAAGCAACATAAAATATCTTGGGATAACACTAACCAAAAAAGTGAAAGACCTGTACAATAAGAACGTTGAGACTTTAAAGAAAGAAATTAAAGAAGATACTACAACATGGAAAGATCTCCCATGCTCGTGGATAGGTAGAATTAACATAGTAAAAATGGCAATCTTGCCAAAAGCCATCTACAGATTCAATGCAATCCCTGTCAAAATCCCAACACAGTTTTTCACAGACATTTAAAGAACAATACTCAACTTTATATGGAAAAACAAAAAACCCAGGATAGCCAAAACAACTCTTTACAATAAAGGGTCTTCTGGAGGCATTCACCATCCCCGTCTTCAAGCTCTACTACAGAGCCATAGTTCTGAAAACAAAGCTTGGTACTGGCAAAAAAATAGACAGATGGACCAATAGAATCAAATTGAAGACCCTGATACTGACCCACATACCTACGAATACTTTTTGACAAAGGTGCTAAATCTATACAATGGAAAAAAGATAGCATCTTCAACAAATGGTGCTGCTACAATTGGATTCAGACATGCAGAAAATTGCAGATAGATCCATACCTGTCACCATGCACAAAACTTAAGTGCAAATGGATCAAAGATCTCAACATAAATCCAGCCACACTGAATCTTCGAGAAGAGAAAGTGGGAATTAATTATCCTTTAACAAATTGGCACAGGAGAACGATTCCTGAACATTATGCCAGTAGCACAGACATTGAGGTCTGCAATTAATAAATAGGACCTACTGAAACTGAGAAGCTTCTGAAAGGCAAAGGAAACAGTCAGTAGGACAAAAGGACAACCCACAGAATGGGAAAAGATCTTCACTGATCCCACATCTGACAGAGGACTGATTTCCAAGAAGCTAGCCACCAAAACACCAAACAATGAAATTAAAAAGTGGGGTGCAGAACTAAATAGAGAATTCTCAATAGAGGAATCTGAAATGGCTGAAAGACACTTAAGAAAGTGCTCAAAATCCTTGGCCATCAGAGAAATGCAACTCAAAACAACTCTGAGATTCCACCTCACACCTGTCAGAATGGCTAAAATCAAAAATACCAATGACAATCTATGTGGAGAAAAGGAACATTCCTCCATTGCTGGTGGGAGTGTGAACTTGTAAGACCACTCTGGAAATCAGTATGGCGGTTGCTCAGAAAAATGGGAATCAGTCTACCTCAAGATCCAGCCATTCCTCTCTTGGGTATATACCCAAATACTGCATGTTCATACAACAAGGACATATGTTCAACCATGTTCATAGCAGCATTGTTTGTAATAGCCAGAACCTGGAAGCAACCTAGATGCCCCTCAACTGAAGAATGGATTGAGAAAATGTGGTACATTTATACAATGGAGTACTACTCAGCAGAAAAAAGCAATGGAATCTTGAAATTTGCAGGCAAATGGATGGAACTAGAAGAATCCATCCTGAGTGAGGTAACCCAGTCACAAAAAGACAAACATGGTATGTACTCACTCATATATGAAATTTTAGAGAGAGCAAAGTATTACCAGCCTGTAATCCTCTTCACCAAAGAAACTAGGAAACATGAAGGACTCTAAGGGATAAATGGTCCCCAGGAATGGAAGTGGCATGAACTCCTGAACTAATTGGGAGCATGATGGTAGGGGGGAGGGAGCTGCTACAATAAGAGCATGAGAAGAGGAGGAGACGAGAGGAAATGGAGGGGCAGAAATATTGAGTTGGGGGAAGAATAGAGGAGAGAGAGCAGGATGAGAGATCCCATATCAGAGGGAGCCACTATAGGTCCGAGAAGAGATCTGGAACCAGGGAGATCTCCAGAGACCTACAAGGATGACACGATCTGACAATCCAGGCAATGGTGGAGAGGATAACCTAAAAGCCCTTCCCCTAAAATGAGATTGATGACTTCTCTTTATGCCATCCTAGAGCCCTCATCCAGTGGCTGATGGAAGCAGAGACAGACATCCACAGATATACACTGAGCTGAAATCGGGAATTTAGTTGAAGAGAGGGAGGAATGAAGAGCGAAGGGGTCTGTACCAGGTTGGAGAAACCCACAGGAACAGTTGGCTTGAACAAGGGAGAGTACATCGACCCCAGATGCTGTCGGGGAGGCCAGTATAAGACTGATCCAGACCCCTGAACATGGATGTCAATAAGGAGGCCTCTGCACTCCATGGAGCCTCTGGTGGTAGATAGTATTTTCCCTGGTGCAAGAAGGGACTTTGAGAGCCCATTCCACGTGAAGGGTTACACCCTGGCCCTGGACACATGGGGAAGGGCCCAGAACCAGCACAGGAAGATTTGGTGGACTTTGCAGAGCCCCCATTGAGGGCCCTACCCTGCCTGGGGAGTGGTGGGTGGATGGGGTGGGGGGTAGGTTGGGGGTGGAGGAGGAGGAATGGGGGTGAGGGGAGGGAGAGGGAGAAGGGACTTACATGTGAAACAAGCTTGTTCCCTAACTAGAACTAATAAATAAATTAAAAAGAAAAAAAACTCAGGCCACTGAAAACACCTTGGTATTGGCACAAAAATAGACTGGTATACCAATGGAATAGAATTGAAAACCCTGATATTACCCCACACACCTATGAACACCTGATTTTTGACAAACAATCCAAATTTATACGATGGAACAAAGAGAACATCTTCAACAAATGGTGCTGGCATAACTGATTGCAGACATGTAGAAGACTGAAGTTAGACCCAAGCATATCGCCTTACACAAAACTTAAGTCAAAATGGATCAAAGATCTCAACATAAATCCAGCTAAATTGAGCCTATTAGAAGACAAAGTGGGAAATACCCTTGAATTAATCGGTACAGGAGACTGCTTCCTGAACATAATACCAGTAGCACAGACACTGAGGTCAACAATTGATAAATGGGACCTCCTAAAACTTGAGAAGCTTCTGTAAGGCAAAGGAGACAGTCAGCAAGACAAAACAGCAGCCCACAGACTTGGAAAAGATATTCACCAACCCCGTATCTGACAGAGGGCTAATCTCCATAATATACAAAGAACTCAAGAAGCTAGTCCCCCAAATACCAAACAACCCAATTAAAAAATGGGGTACAGAACTAAATAGACAGTTCTCAATAGAGGAATCTAAAATGGCTGAAAGACACATGAGAACGTGTTCAACATCCTTACCCATCGGGGAAATGCAAATCAAAACAACTTTGAGATACCATCTTACTCCTGTCAGAATGGCTAAAATCAAAAACACCAATGACAGTTTATGCTGGAGAGGATGCAGAGAAAGAGGAACACTCCTCCACTGATGGTGGGAATGCCAACTTGTACAGCCACTGTGGAAATATGTACAGCGACTCCTCAAGAAAATGGGAATGAGTCTTCCACAAGATCCAGCAATTCTACTCCTAGTCATATACCCAAAAGAAGCATATTCATATAACAAGGACATATGTTCAACCATGTTCATAGCAGCATTATTTGTAATAGCCAGAAACTGGAAGCAGCCTAGATGCCCCTCAACTGAAGAATGGATAGAGAAATTGTGGTACATTTACACAATGGAGTACTACTCAGCAGAAAAAAAACAATGGAATCTTGAAATTTGCAGGAAAATGGATGGAACTTGAAGAAACCATTCTGAGCAAGGTAACCCAATCACAAAAAGACAAAGATGATATGTACTCACTCATATGTGGATCTGCTTTATGATACATAATAGTGACCGTGCTTTATCAGAGCTGTTTTTAATGATGTTGCTCTGAATGGTTTCCTGCCAGATGATGACTGAGAAGCTAATTTAAATAAATGGTGCCAAGTACCACAAGAGTAACAGAACTGTGCTGTTTTCTGGGATTTTGTTTTTTTACTTTTTTGTTAATGTTGTTGTTGTTTGTTTTTTTGTTTATGTTTGTTTTTTTTTAAAAAATGGAGTGTGCTGGATGTCTCTACAATTGCAGAACCTGGAAAAGCTGTTGCTGCTATTGATGCATAACATATTGTCATTATTGCTCTTTTTACATATATATATGTAAATACATATATACATATATATATATGCTAATTGAAACTCAATGTGATGAATCCAAGGTGTTTCAGTGAGTGCTCACCTGTGCATGCAAATTTGATTTCATCTTTAGTAACTAGTAAAGTTATATGCTTGCCAAAAAAAAAATAAGTGATACACTGCAAGACAAATGTCACACAATTTCAATTTTATGTGTAACCTAGAAATGATGAACTTATGGGAACAGAGAGCAGAATTGTGGCTATTAGGCTTCAATGTGGGTCTTTTAACAATGGGGACACGATTGATTTAAGGATATAAAACTGCAGCTGGTCAAGAGGCATGGACTCTCTGAAGTCTTGAGGTCTACTGAGAGCATGATAAATATGGTTGATAACAATATGCTATAATTTAAAAGTTGTGAGATAGTATACTTTAAGTGTTCTCAAAACAAAAATGATGAATATGTGTGATATAATATGTTAATTGGTTTAATTTAGCCATGCCATTGTGAACATACTGTATTCTCTATCATAATTGTGCATGACCTTATTTATGAGTTAAATAAATGAATGGAAAAAAATCTCAGGCCACTGAGGCTGGAGAAATGGCTCAGCGGTTAAGAGCACTGACTGTACTTCCAGAGGTCCTGAGTTCAATTTCCAGCAACCACATGGTGGCTCACAACCACCTTGAATGATATCTGGTACCCTCTGCTAGCATGTAAGCACGAGACAGTATACATAATAAATAAATAAAATCTCAAAAAAAAAAAACCAGTATGATCCTGCAATTCAGCAAGGTTATCTGTTTAAAAAAAAAAAAAAAAACTCAGGTCACTTTGGCTATAAAACCAGACCTCTATCTCAAAACAAAACAAAATAGAAGAGAATTAGCAAGAATTAGCATAAATACTAATTCATCTTTACCATGTAATCTATCTTTAACTTACAGGCTAATTGATGATTTTGGTTGAATGTAACTGTGTATCCACAGAGTGTCAAACCTTGACAGCTACCCAGGTACTAGGAGCCTACACAAGAAAGGAAAATGTCACTTTCTTTTCTAAAGTAAAGAATTTTTATTTTCCAAACATTGCATTTTATGGACTTAGCAGACATTAATTTCAATATAATTGGGGAGAAAACTCTATCAAACTGACAATGCTTTCCAACTGTGTCTAATATGATATATATTTATGTTTTTACTTATTTGAGATAGGATCTCACTATGCAGCCCTGCCTTCACTATGTAGTCCTGAAGCAGTTGGCCTGATAGTAAGATGCAATGTCCTTTTGAAGAGACAGTTATAGTGCCAATTAGGTGACAGCAGCCTGGAGGGTTGGAGCAGTGTTCTCCAGAAGGCAGTATTTATGCTGTGAATCAGCATCCAATAATTATGACGTCCTTACTATTTTCATTTAGAAATTAAGCATAACATAAGGAGATATGATTGTATGTGAAGGTGACAAGGGGTGGAATTGTGATGGCTATTCTTGGTTGTTAACTTGACAATATTTGGAATAAAATAAAACCTAACCTTCTGGGTACACCTGTAAAGAATTTTTCTTGATTGGATCCTTTTGAGGTGGGAAGACCCATCTTAAACCTGGGCTACACCTTTGAGTGGTAGCCTATATAAAGGACATAAAAGAAGTAAGCTTAGCTCTTTGCCTGCTTGCTCTTACTCTCATTGGCAAGTTCATTTCTGCATTGGTATTAGATCCTATTTCTTTGGGATTCTCACACATATTGAAGACTGTACCGGGGCCCCAGACCTCAGTAGGCTCCCAACCAAACCGTAGCAAAACTGACTCCATGATGGAAGTGTCATCCAGGCTGCAAAACTCAGCATACAGACAGCACCACCTGCCAAAAATAAAAACAAAGACCTAATCCATCAAATGACCTAGCTCTGGGACAGTCTCTAAATGTACTAACCGTGCTTTTTCACCTTCCGTAGTTTTGCTTCTGCCTAACTGTTCTTGTTAACTGAAGTATGTCAAATCAGGACATGGGTTTTTGTGTTTAAAAGCTCCCACTGTGAAAGGCTCAGATGTACATTGGGATCCCGAACACCCAGTGTAGTTACTGGCCAGCTAACAAAGACTTTCTGTTAGCTTAAACCCATGTCTGAGCAGTCTTCTCTGGTGCATAACCCCACACCATTTCTGGAGGTTCCATTGAGATCTCCAGAGACCAAACCTTGAGACACTGGGGAGGTCTCAGAGCCCCTTGGAGCAGGGAAGAATGTGGTGGTCTAGGGACTCCTAGGGGATGGGCAACCTGAGTTCCACATCCCCAAGATTCCCTTTGACCAATTGCTGTGTGATGCCTTGGAAGAATCTGACACCTCCATCCCAAAATAAATTAGAAAGTCACCTGGTCTGTCACTTCTGGAGGTGAGCCTGGTTAAGGTACTTTTTGTTGGGACACATAGGAAAGGTCCGACACAGCTGCTGATCCAGTGTCTGGGATCCACGTGAGACGTCACTGTAGATGAACTTTCTTGTCAGGACCATCAGCTCACAAATAATGACATGGAGATTTATTAATTATGAATGTTTAGCCTATAGCTTAGGTTTGTCCCACTAACTCATAACTTAAATGAACCCATTTCTATTCATCAAAGCCATTGCCAAGTGACTAATGGCTTTTACCTCTCCTCCTACATGTTTTGCTCTCTCTGTAACCAGCTGGCAATCCTCCTTTTTCCTTCCCTGAGACCCCTCTGTCCTAAGAAGACCTGTCTAACCTCTTCTAGTCTAGCCATTAGCCATTCAGCTCTTTATTAAACCAATAATAGTGACATAGCTTCACACAGTTTAAAGGAATATTCTGCAACACATCACTGGATCCTTCTGTCTGTTTGGGTGTATGAAGGTATGGTGGCCACACCTGCTTCTCTCTCTGTCTTTCTCTCTGTCTCTGTCTCTGTCTCTCTCTCTCTGTGTGTGTGTGTGTGTGTGTGTGTGTGTATGTGTGTGTTTGTCTCTCTTGGTGTGTGAGTGTGTGTTTATCTCTAGTGTGAGACACTCCCCCACCCCACAGCATAAGACCTGTGTTCCCTCCTGTTGGGGACCCAAATCTTTTGGCCCTGCCAGATTGCCTAGAGAACCTCCCCTTAAAAAGTTCTGTTTGCTCCGCTTGCTGAGTACTTACTTGTTTCATCACTTGACTCTTGCTCATGGTCAGGGTTGGTCCTGGTCCCCAGGTGGAAGTGATGAAGAGGCAGGCCTGTCATCCTGAGGATACCCTGATATCTAAGCAAACAGGGAGGAGAAACAGATCTCCAAGATTCCCAAGGTGTAAATTGCCTCCTAAAAAGCCCAAAGGAAGGGGAACAGTTCCCTGGGCTGAGCCCAAAGGAAAAAAAGGAAGTTCCACTCCTTCCTCTTTTATGTTTTATATCTCCATTTCAACCAGTAATCTGCATAATTGAACAACTCAAAACCCACCTTTCTCAAAACACCCCCAGGCTGGGCAGGAGGATCACTGCCAGACAATGCAGCATGGCTGCTTTGTCCTATTGATTTTCCCTATTGTCCAATACAAACCAAGGAGACAATTTTTACTAGGTTCCTTTTAGAAGGATTAAAGACAGCTGCTAAAAAGATTTCCTTTGTAACCCAGTTGGGCCCCAGATATTTAAAAGGTTACAAAAGTTTAAAAATTCAAAGTAATAAGTAGATCTCAGTTGCCTGAGGTAGCTCAAAAGGTTTTTAGCAACTTAGACCTGATTAGGACAAGACCTTTGCATAAATTGAAGACACTGTCACCTTCTCTGATGATGCAACACAGTTAGCCTTACAGATACCCAGAAAAATTTTGGTGTCTTACCCTCTGTCAGAAGAATATCTGTTGTAGAATAATCTTTTTGAACACTGTCAAGATGTGTCACTTGGATTGTTTTAATAAAAAGCTGAACAGCCAATAATTAGGCAGGATTTCTGCGGCAGAGAAGAGGCTGGGAAGAAGGATGAGGACACCAGGAAGACGTACAGCAAGCAGGATGGGCACTATGGGGATGAGGTAATAAAGCCATGAGGTAGAAAGTTAATTCAAGTTATAAGAGCTAGTCAGAAACAAGCCTAATCTATCAGCCAAACTTTCACAATTAATAATAAGTCTTGGTGTTGTAATTAGGGAGTTTGAGGGTGGGACAGAGAAAGACTAGCTACAGGTATCTCCTAGCTGAAAGTCCTGCCTCCAATCAAAAGGTACATTTGACTATATCTCAAATTTATAACAAAGAGTCTTGGGGGTACGGGCATAAACCAACCCTCCAGGACTGGCCAAACACCAAGTTCCTATAATTGTTCAACCACCAGTTCAGCTACTACTGTCTAGATTAAACAATACCCAGTGTCCCTGGACACAAAAGGGGAAATTGCAGTCCACATTGCCTGGCAGAGGTGAGTCAACCCATCTTTGCTTTTAAATGGGCAGACCCAGTGGGAGGTTACAGTGGGCAACATGCTTGGACCAGGTTTCCCAGGTTTTAAATACATTAAATGCAGACCTCTTGCCCTTCTGTCAGATGTTTCCTGGAAAAATAGAATATAAAAGGGCCACTGAGAGACTGCTGCAAGAATTACAGACCTTGGGCTACAAAATGTAAGTTAAGGAAGCCCCACTTTGTGGAAGGCTACCTCTCTTGGCTACCAGCTGAGGGGAGGCAAAAGGAGCCTGTCTCAGAGTAGGATTGCTGCCATCCTTCAGATCCCAACTCCAAAGTCTGAGAGATAGCTTCAAGAGCTCCTAGGTACAGCTGGCTATTGCTGCCTCTGGATACCAGAGTTTGTGGAAATAGCAAGGCCTCTATACACCAGCTCAGAGGGGGCACTGAGCCGCTAATCTGTTCTGAGACTAAACAAAGGCATTTGAGGCTTGAAAAACAGCTCTGACTTTGGCTCCAGTCCTAGCACTCCAGATGTTTCAAAACCTTTTCATCTCTGTCCACAAGAAAAGACATTACAAAAGGGGTTTTAACCCAAACTTTGGGTCCATGGAAACACCATTTACATACCTGTTCAAATGATTGGACCCTGTAGTCACAGGATGCCCCACTTGTCTAGGAGCTGTGACAGCTACTGCTAGTAAAATAAAAAAAGAAGCAAGCAAGCAAACAAAAACAATTTAACTCTGGGTCAAGATCATATACTCACAGCATCCCATGACACGGTTGAGGTCCTTCTCTGAGGAGTTCCAATGCTGGCTGGGTGTCTAATGACTCTGTGACCCATCCTTGAGTCTGGTTTGAGAACCCCCCCCCCCACACACACCACCAATCCTGCTGCCCTCTTCCCTGATGACAAACTGCAGGTACTCATCCCTAACTGTCAGATGAAAGATGAGAACAGGTACATGGGAGCTGCAGCAGTTACTTTAACTGAATTGATTTGGGCCCAAGACAGGTACCTCAGCCCAGAGAGAACTGACTGATCTGCCCCATGCTCTCAGCTGGGGAAAAGGAAAGCCCAATACCACATACATGGATCGTCACTATGTTTTTACTACCACACATGTTCATATATGATCTATAGAAAACAAGGGTTTCTCACTGCTGGGAAACACAATACTAGAAAATATTGGCCTTCCTAGAGGCTATTTGGCTTCCCCTACAAATTGCTGTCATCCACTGCCAGCCCACTGACCTGGCTGCTCAACAAAGTATTGATGACAAACTTCTGATAACATACCCTTGACTCAGTGCTGCCTGAGATTCCATGGTAAAGAAGAAATGGAGAGCTCAAACCCACAGGATGATGAAGGATACCAAAGGGAAAGATCATTCTCCCAAAATCAACAGGCAGGACTCTGATAACTGACTTTCACCAGACTATTCATCTAAGGTCCACGAAAGTTTCTGAGTTGCTCAAATCAAGGTATGTTTTACCTAGACTGGACAACCTAGTGTGGGACACCTCAGCCAGATGCCAGGTTTGTGCTCAAGTAAATCCAAAACAGAGAGCCCTAGTCTGTAGTCACACTAGGTAATACCTTACCTGTATCTGAGGACAGTGGGGGGTTAGACCATGACCCTGTATTCATACCCAAAGTGCAAAACATAAGACTCAGGAAGAGGTAGAGGGGCAGGGAGTGGAAGAGCTCAGGACCCAATGAAACCTTCATGTCAATAGGATCATAGTCCAGAGATGGTCCATTTGGCAGCAGCAACTGTGGCTTCTGCTTTCTTGACCTGGGTGTAGTGGATCCATTGTGTGATGCCAGTGTGATGCCTCACTGCCATAGGAGTGGAGAGAATCACCTCGTAGGGCCCTTTCCAGGCTAGTTTAAGTGCCCACTTGACACCGATGGTATCACTGAACTTGAACAAGGGGAAACTTGTGGTGGACTCACAGATCAGCTGGGTCCCTAATGCAGTCCAATGAATTGCCTGTGTGTAGGACTGGAGGATGCATAGTGACTTGTGAAAGGAATGATTAGAGAGTTCTGCCAGTTGCCAGTTTCTGAGCCTGGGAAGCAGTGAGGGAGGTCTTCCAAACTAATCTCACGGAGGGTAAATCTCTCCGTATATAGGGTGCAGCAGGCTGAAGCAAAGCAAAGGATGGAAGTCTATCCATCCTTCTCTGGACTCTAATGATAGAGTTTTGTTAGACTTTGTTTTAATGTCTTGCTTATTCTTTTTAACCTGCCCAGAACTCTCAAGTCTGTATATACATCTAGAGCTTTGGCCATTAATTCAGAGGATTTGACTATGAAAGCTGGGGCATTGTTGGATCTCATTTCTAGGAGGAGGTCAAATCAGGAGACCAGTTCCTGGAGAGTTGAAGCTATTTGAGCAGTTTCAGTCCAGGTGGGGAACACTTCTACCCACCTAAAAAAGATATCTATAAAAAATGGCAAATATTTTATCTCCCCCAGCAGGTCAGGTCTTGTATGAAGTCAGTTTCTGCAGAGTTTATTGGGGTGTTGGCTTCTCATTTGGACCCTACCCACTGTATTCAGGCCTGGACTGGAAACTGAGGAAGACAGATACAGTGAAGGTATTATGTACTGTGACTATAGACCAGAAATCCATATCTTGACCTTTATTTGCTGAGGCCCAAGTATCTGGTTGTATGAAGAAAGGAACAATGTGAAGGTATATCTTTTTGAAACAGGAATACAGAGTTTACAATTCTATGTATGCCCTACAGTTGGGCCCCCTAGTTTCTAGAAACCAGGGGCTTTCCACTGAAAAACCTGGGATCATATAACTGAGGCTATCAGAAAAATTCATTTAAAAAGATTGGGAAACAGGGAAAACCTGGGGAATCAGACTCCATGCCACAGGAAGGGACCCTAGAGATAGAGTTCATCACTCACAGCCAGAAATCAGGGAGAATTGCTGGTTATGTTTAGACTGTACTACAGAGGGATAAGAACTAACCAGACTGTCAGCCCATTGACTGACAACTCACTATAATGGGGACAGCTCAGATTAATGTTTGAGAACTTACAAGGAGATGAAACTTATCTAATATCCCAAACCTTTAACCTAGGTACTTCCCTTATTCTGATGCCTGCTACTCTGTATTATGAGTTAATTCATCTGGATAACAGCAATACTACTGAGCCCCTGAGACTACATGATGGGTGTGTACCAATAGTTTTACTAAATGTGCCTCTTCTGATGCTTTCCAAACTAACTAGACAGGTTGACCTGACCTAGAGATATTAAAACAACAGTTGAGTCCCTTGCAGGAACGATCATACAAAATTGGAGGAGAGCCTTAGACTTATTTCTCATGAGTTAAGGGGGACTATATGGCTCAGGGGAAAACCTGTTGTTTCTATGCCAATCAATCAGAAGTAATTAGAAAAAATCTGTCACGGCTGGAGAAAACCAAAAAAGAGATTGCCTTCATTGGAGTTTCTATTGCTCTGAAGGGACACCATAAACACAGCAACTCTTATAAAGGAAAACATGCAACTGAGGTTAGCTCACAGTTCAGAGGTTTAGTCCATTTAATTCATAGTGGGTGGCAGAGGTGATGCTGGAGAAGGAGATGAGAGTTCTACATCTTGACTGGCAGGCAACTGGAAGTGAACTGTAACACTGGGCATAGCTTAAGCATAGGAGACCTCAAAGCCAACCCTCACAATGACACACTTCCTCCAGAAAGGCCACACCTACTCCAACAAGGCCACACCTCCTAATAGTACCACTCCCTTTGGAGGCCATCTTTCAAACCACCACAGACATTAACCATACAATTGGTACCAGTCTATCGTCTCTTGGTCCCCTTGCTAACTACTCTGATATCAGCACTAGCTGGGCCTTTAATTGTCATTCTGATTGGATTAGTAGGCCTTGCATCTTAATCTATTTGGCCAATTATATGTTTAATAAAATTAATGGTCTTTAGGGTCAACTCAAACTCTTTAGAGCAGGATAACTCCCATGACTTAACTCATTCACTAAGATCAATGGGGAATATAACAGGACCCCAGACTTAGAAGGCCCCCAGACCTTAGCACAACTGACTCCATGATGAAAAGGTTATTCGGGCCATAAAACTCAGCACATAGATAGAACCACCTGTCAAAATGAAAACAAAGACCTAATTCATCAAAGTCCATAGATCTGGGAAAGTCTCTAAATGTACTAACCTTACTTTTTGGCTTCTGTAGTTCTGCTTCTGGCTATTCTTCTTGTTAAATGAACTATGTCAACCCAAGACATAGTTTTTGTGCTTAAAAGTTACCCTGAGATAGGGTTGGGGCTACTCTGGGATTCCCAAACACTCAGTGTAGTTGCAAGCTAGCTAACAGATTTTCTATTGGCTTAAACCCATGTTCAAGCAGCCTTCACTTATAGCTACCTCCAACAAAGACCAGCTAAGACATTCATTCTAAGACTTTTCACCAAGAGAAAGCCATTGTTGGAGTAATCAGACCAAAAATTGTAAGCCACTATAAGAAATCACACATACCACACAATGAATATACATAAATACATTTGTTCTGTTTCTCTAGAGAACCCTGACTAATATAGGCCACTTTAGCTATAAAGCCAGATCTCAATCTCAAAACAAAGAAAAAAGTGAATTAATAAGCAGTAGCACAAATAGTAATTCATCTTAACCATGTAATACAATTTGCAGCTTTAATTTCCAGGCTAATTGATGTTTTAGGTTGAACACAACTGTCTATTCAATATGTGACAAATCTTGAAGTTACCTAAGTACAAGGATCCTATATAAGAAAAGTGTCAAATTTCATTTCTAAAGTTAAGAATTTATATTTTTCTAGACTTTGGGTTTTAGGGACTTAGAAGATATCAAGTTCAATAAATTTTGGGGGGGGCAAGTCAGACTGGGAATTTTTCTTAAGTGTTCTTAATCTGGTATTTATTTATTTGAGACAGGATCTCACTATGCATCCCTTGCTCACCTGGAACTCATCACACAGACCAGCGTGGCCTTGAACTCACAGATACTCACCTGCCTATCTGCATTATGAGTGCTGGTATTAAAGGTGTGCACCACTATGCGCTACCTAACTAGATACCTAAAATAAGTCAGATTTTTTCTTCTTCTTTGTAACAAGCAATCAGACCTTAGAAGGCCTCCAAACCTTAGCACAACTGACTCCATGATGGAAGTACCCTTCAAGCTGTAAAACTGAACATGTAGACAGTACCACCTGCAAAATTGAAAACAAAGGCTTAATTCATCAAAGTGTATTGTTCTGGGACAGTCTCCAAAAGTACTAACCTTGAATTTTGGCTTCTGTAGTTCCACTTCTGGCTAACTGTTCATGTTAACTAAGGTATGTCAACCCAGAATACTGTTTTTGTGCTTAAAAGCTCACCCTGAAAAAGGTTTGGGGCCACAGTGGCGTCCTGAACACTCAGTGTAGTCACAGACCTGATAAAACACTTTCTGTTGACTTAAACCCATGTCTGAGCAGTTTTCTCTGGTGCATACCCCACAACATTTTTTTTTTCAGACAGCGTTTCTCTATGTAGCTTTGGAGTCTGTCCTAGAACTCACTCTGTAGACCAGGCTGCCCTCGAACTCACAGAGATCCACCTGCTTCGGCCTCCCGAGTGCTGGGATTAAAGGCATGCACCACCACCGCCCGGCTTCCCACAACATTCTTAAAGGCTGGTTTTTCTTCTAGATGGTAGCTACCATTTTGGCTTTCCACACAGAGAATTTTACACTGGTGCTTATTCCATGGCCACATCCCTTATGTACTTAATAAGTATCTCAGTGGATGGGGCTCAGACATCACTTTTTCTGTGATGTCCCACTGAAGATTATGATAAGTCAAAGCACTCTTTTTATATTATTGTTATTTTGACATAATCTGATTTTATATTATATTTTGTTATCATTCAAATATATATCAGTTATCACATGTTTTATAAAGAACTTTTCATTCTAACATTACTTTTTGCTATTTAAATGTTATTCTAAAGTAATCCCTCCATTATTGTAATGGAGAAAAGCATCATTTCATGGTTTCTTTGTTCACTGCCAGTATTTTTATCCCAGGGTTCTCCCTTTCTTACTTGGTATGAGAGGAAGAAACAGGGCCTCACAGAGGAGATGCATCCATGATTCTGTTGTCTTAGTAACGGCTCTGCTTCTCATCTCTACTGAGTGATTCAGCCCAGGCAGGGACTTTGTGCTTGGCAACCAGGAACAGGTAATAGCCTACCTTCCTCTTTGTTGTTCATTGCTAAGAGGCTGAGACAAAAAGATAATGATGGTTGCCAGGGAAACCAAAGCTGAGTCGTTCAAAGCCATGAGGGAGAAAATGTCAAGTATAACACAAAATGGATGGCAGATCCATTTTCATCCACCCACAATCATGGACTGAGACTCTTATGTGTTCATTAGAAGGGTTTTGTTGTGTACACATAAGGGATTCTTCCTGACATAATGAATGGTCAGAGAAAGTGACACAGGAAAAGCAGAGAACCCAGACAGTAATGGGAGAAATATAATTTTTAGAAATCATATATTTCCTTTTAAGACTCATTTTGATATCCACATTCTAATTTAACCCATATTTATATAGAATTATCAAGCAAGCCTTACCTGAAAGAAAATACAGATTCTTCTTTTCTTTTTGTTTATTAATAATTTCCATTAGGACATATTTGAGCCCCAGGAACCTATGACGCTTTCTGGTAGCTCTGCCTTTATTATAAAAGTGGCACCTCCTGTACAAGATGCAGGCCAGCATCAGTTTAAAATTTGGTGTAGAAAGCCAAAATGGCAGCTACCATGCACACACACACACACACACACACACACACACACACACACACACACACACACCCAATGCAGCATTATAAAAAAATCACAGAAATCAATCTGCACATCCCAGATGTCAGGAACACAGAGTCTCTACCATAAATTGGGAAAGCATGCATAAGAATGAAATTAAGGGAGCAGGAAGATTGATTCAGGGGAAGAATAGAACAGAGCAAGAAAAGAGATACCATAATAGAGGGAGCCATTACAGGTTTAAAGAGAAATCTGGCACTAGGGAAATATCCAGAGATCTACAAGGATGACACCAACTAACAATCTAAGCAATAGTGGAGAGGCTACCTTAAATGCCCTTCCCCATAATGAAATTGAATACTACCTTATATGCCATTTTAGAGCCTTCACCAGTAGCTGATGGAAGCAGAAGCAGAGGCAGACACCCACAGCTAAACATTGAGCTGAACTCCTGGAATCCAATTGCAGAGAGGGAGGTGTGATGAGCAAAGAGGTCAAGACCAGGCTAGAGAAACCCACAGAAACAGCTGACCTGAACAAGGGGGAGCTCATGGACTCCAGACTGGTAGCTGGGAAACCAGCATAGAACTGATCCAGACTCCCTGAACATGGGTGTCAGTGAGGAGGACTGGGCAATCTACGGGGCCCCTGGTAGTGGATCAGTATTTATCCCTAGTATATGAATGGACTTTGGGAGCCCACTCCACATAGAGGGATACTCTCTCAGCCTAGACACATGGGGGAGGGCCTATGCCCTGCTCCAAATGATATGACAGACTTTAAAGATCCCCCATGGAAGGCCTCACCCTCCCTGGGGAGATGGAACTGGGATTGACATGTGAAAGTAGCTTGTTTCTAGTTTAAATTAAAAAATGAAATTAAAGTATCTTCCCACCCTGTACACAAAAACCAACTCAAAATCAATTAAAGACTTATACTTAGTACCTGGTACTAATAAAAGAAAACATACAGAGAAGCTTCTGGACATTGGTAATGTCAGATTTTTTGATGTGTCCCCCAAGTCACTGGCAACAGAAGCAAAAATAAACAAGCGAAATTACCAAATCGAAGAGTTTCTGAATAACAAACAATCAACATGGTGCGAAAAAAAAGTCTACATTACCAGAGAAAACGTGGCAGAGCAAAGTTGCTTACTTCATAACAACCAGGTTGTAGGGGTGAGGGACAGGGCTGGGACAGGGGCAGGGCAGGGGCAGGGCAAGGGAAGGTCGGAAGCAGGGAAGAAGGGTATGCCCTCAGAAACATACTTTGTCCAAATATACCCAGCTCCTAATAATACCATCATAGTATAAACCCAAGCAATTATTTATTGACTAGGTTAGAGCACTCAGTAACCCATCACTGTCTCAGAGTCCATCAGAAATGTTCTTAGAGAATGTTTGTCATATATCATATACCACAGTGTCAATACCCTAAGTATGTAAGGGATTTAGACAACTCAGTTGTGATGAAAAGAACACAATTAAAAGTGAGCAGAGGGGCCTGAAGGTGCATCAATAGCTCAGTGACAGATCACTTACTTAGCATGTATGAAGCCTAGTTCAATCCCCAGTGCAGAAAAAAATGAAGGCAAAAGATTTGAAAAATCAATATTTTTCCAGAGAAGACTGTTAGGGTTTGAATGTGAAATATCCCCCAACAGACTCCTGTGTTTACACACTTAATCCCCAGCTAGTGATATTTGGGTTGTGGAAACTTTAGAAGGCAGTACCTTGCTGGAGGAAGTGGTTCACTGGGGATCAGGTCTTCAGTGTTATAAGCCTTGCCCTAAGCATCTCATTGTCTGTCTGTCTGTCTGTCTGTCTGTCTGTCTGTCTGTCTGTCTGTCTGTCTCTCCTGTCCCCTTCCCCTCCTCCCCTTCCTTCCTAGTATACTGGGCTATAAACACACAGTCTGCCACCCCTGCCACCATGGTCACAAAACCATTCCTGCAGTCATGTCTTCCCTCCAGTAATGGACTACATCTTCAAACTGTGAGCCAAAGAAGGTAAGTTCTTCCTGTAATTTATATCTTCTCAGCAATTTGCCAACAACAATGAGAAAAGTAAAACAAAGACCTACAGATCGTCAGTGTGTATGAAGATGTGCTTAACAGCATTAATAATTGGGGGGAAAACAAATGAAAGCTACAGTGAGACATAGATTCATATTTGTTAGAAAGACCATGGTTTAAAAAAAAACAGTAGAACAAGTGTTGGGGAGGATTAGAAGAAAGTGAACTCTTGCATAGTGATTCTGGGAATGTCCACTAGCATAGTCATTATGGGAAACAGTATGGGGTTTCCTCAAAAGTTTTGAAGTAGCTGGACCCCATAGTCCAGGCCTGTCATCCTAAATACTGGGAAAAAGACCACAGGTTCAAAGGAAGCCTGGATAAGTTAGTGAGATACTATACAAAATAACAACACAGTGGTCTAAGGACATACCTCTGGGTTGAACACTTGCCTAACATGTGAGGCCTTAAGTTCAATGCAAATATATGCATATAACCATCCAGAAGTATGCTGTAAGGGGGATGCCTCTGAGGGCTATGTCTTGCCATGTGGTGAGTTTCTCTGCTCTTCCATGCTCCTCTGCTATGATGCTTTAGCTTACCACAGCCTCTCAACAATGCAGACCAAGCCACAGACTCAAGTCTCTCAAACTGGGAGCCAAACTAAATCTCTCTTTCAACTGTTTCTCTCTGGTGCTTCTCAGTGATGAAAAGTCTAACACACACCTGATGTGTGGCATTTTGTTATAGCATCTTTATCAGGTTAATATACTACACCAGTATCCTTGATTTTTATCCACATTAACTTATGAATCCTATAGGCATTCAGTAACCCCCCCATCCAGTGATGAAAGGGTTGAATGAAGAATTGAGCATGCAACTGCTGGGTCCAGGTCAGTTAATTTATACATGTGTCCCATACACTGCATAAGTATATCTCTCTCAACAACAGACTACACATGTGATGGTATTTCATCTGGTGATGCCACAGTACACTATAGGATGTTTACATAGTGAAGAAATCACCAAACAGCACACTTTCCAAAACATATTCCTTTTGTTAAACATAGCATCACTATATAAAGGTTTTTTTTTTATAAAGGACTGAGATACGTGAAGGCCTCCTTAGTGTTTTAGGTAAAACTTGTAAAAAGTATCAATAAAATGTCTTAAGATTAACCCTTCAGTTCTTACTACAAGAGGGAGGTAGAGGAACTGGACAGGCAGACATGGTAAGGCGTGGTTTCAAAGCACACACTTCAGAAATGGAAAGTCCTGGGTTTGGAGCTTCTCATTTGCAGGTGGTACCTCATCTGTAAATTGAGGAAGATAAATATCTTAATCAGACAATTTCTGCATGGAAGTTGACCTTAACCCATGAAAATTAATTTCACTACCAGAATTTCCTTCAAACTACAAAGAGGTATGGTAAGTAAAAGTATCAGAGAGGTCTTAGCATCAATAACAATTCTGTTTACTCTTGCTATTCACAAGAAGTAAGCCTCAGAGAATTAAGCAATTTCCTTTGCAAGAGCCAACTTAGTTAAGATATCTAGCTTATTTCATAATTATAGTATTTATTAGGTTTTGGTTAAATTAGAAATGAAGAAGAGGAGCGCAAGATGAGATGTGAGACTAAGAGAATACATTAACCAGTTTATTATAGGCCTGGCAGAGTAGAGACACTAAGAGAGAAGAGGAACAGGGTTAATGGCTGACCGCCATGGCCGGTCACCATAGAGAGGCAGAGAGAGCATAAGAGAAGAGGCAGAGAGAAGAGAAGAGGGGCAAAGTGAGAGTGAAGAAGATGCAGACAGAAGAGAGCTTAAGTGGGCAGGGGTCTGCCTTTTTTAATTTAAATTAGAAACAAGCTTGATTCACATGTCAATCCCAGCTCCCTCTCCCTCCCCTCGCCCCGCATCCCTCACCAACATCCTCCCTCCACTACCCAGGGAGGGTGATGCCCTCTATGGGGGAATCACCAAAATCTGTCATATCATCTTGGGCAGGTGAAACCCACAGAAACAGCTGACTTTCTGTGTGTCTTTTTTTCTTTTCCTTTTTCTGTTTAATTTTTACAAAATTATAATTTCACATGTCAACCCCTTCTCCCTCTCCCCCCCAGGGGTCTGCCTTTTAAATGGGTCCTCTACACCTGCATGCAGACTTAGTTCCCATGGAACCCTGGGCTGACCAGGGTACTGCCTGAGTGGATTCTGCCAGGTAACAGGGGCAGGCCAGGGTAATGTCCGAACCTTTCAATATCCATATAAAATAATGCAAATTCTAGCGAAGCCAGTGGCACACAATACATTCTCATCACTATAAGCTCATACCCTTGACACACAGACACAGACACACACACAGACACAGACACACACACAGATACACAGAGACACATGCAAACACAGACACACACACAGACACAGACAACACACACAGATACACACATATACACAGAAACACATGGACACAGATACACACACACACACACACACACACACACACACACACACACACACACCTTCTCCAATCTAAGCTTTTTGTTTACTAGGGCAAGTCTCCCAATCTTAGAAGAGACTGTAGTCAGATATGAACATACCTTGTTTGCCTGAAACATTAAAGCAGGCTTCACATTAATTTTTAAATTCCCCAGAAATCACATTATTAGAACAAATGTGACATAAGCATGAGTTTTCTGAAGTCCTTTCAGAGTTTATAAAGGATAGGTTTGTCAAAATTGAACACTGTTTCCCATACAGACAATGTTTATATCAGAAAGTAGCTGCCATATATTATTTTCCCATCAGGAGAATTTTAAGGCTCTGGCTGACTACCTCTTTTGGTCTTTTTTAATAAAAACTCCTAACAGATATTCAACCATGTAGAAAAATATAGATACAGGTCTAAAGCTCTGTATAAAACAGTCAAACGCGGAAAGAAAAAAAAAAAAACCCAGCTTTAATGGCCGTCAGCAGTCTGGAGGGTGCAGTCACTATTTGTTACACTAGGGGCAGCAGAGTATAAGAAATGGCAAAGTATTTCAGCTTTTCCATTACATTTGCATAGAGCTCTGCTATCTGGCCAAATACTAATACCTATTGATTAGATATTTGAAAGATCAATATTTTGGTTACATTTTCTCATTTTAAGAGGATTTCTTGGGGACTGTTTTGGTGTGGGGGGTTCATATCTTTGTTGTTTTTCAGGCTAGAAGAAATTATGGTCCCGCCCACCCTTAGCTCCTTCCCCTCTAGCTGACTCCATGATGAGACAGTCTAATTAGGGTTTCACCAGACTGAGGCATGGGGCACAATGAGAGAGTAACAGTGTGGGGCCAGCAGGAAGAATAGAAGGCACCAGGGGTAGAATTCAAGGTCTTTCTGAAGAGTCCCAAATAACCCTGTAGGAAAATCTGGTCTTATCGTTTATGTATTTGTGAGATGAGCGTGTGCTCAAGTGCACGTCCTCACTCATGAAAAATAATGTCTACATGCTTAATGCCCATCCTCCACAAGAGCTTGTATTCTGAATAGCAATTTTCTTTATCTCAAAGTTAGCCAATCAAACACACTCAGCTTCAGTTTCCTTGGTAACCGACCTCTGCTTCCTGTCTAGACTTATGGTCATAAGAGAGAAAAGGAAAAATACAGGACTAGAGCGAGCAGGCTAGAAAATGTCATCTCTTCTATGCCTCCCCCACTTCTTACTGCAGTCTATTTCTCTGCCATTGTTATCTCCCATTCCACCCCCACCATAAAAAAATCCACAAAGGCTGCTGGTGTGGTCTAGTGAGATGATGCTCACCTATATGTATCTTTGCATCATCTCTGCATTGTCCTAACCAATCAAATCCTCAGCAGAACAGATGTCTTTCTTTGTATCCCAACCTGCCTCTCTTTGTTTCTGAAATATATTATTCTTATATTTAGTTGCAAGCATGATCCACCATCTTTTTTTCCCTCTCCTGACTCTGCCCTTTCTGTCTTACTGAAATAAATAAGAGCAAGAAGAGACATGACCCACAGAAGAGACAGAGACAGCTAATACTCACGGATCCCTGGGTGGTAGCTTTCTAAAAGGCATGCTTTGGGGACTCCCACTGCTTCTTTCTCATTGAACTTGAAGGCTACACACACATACATCCTCAGTCTGGTGAAATCCTAATTAGACTGTCTCATCATGGAGTCAGCTGGAGGGGAAGGAGCTAAGGGTGGGTGGGACCATAATTTCTTCCAGCCTTAAAAACAACAAAGATATGACCCCCCACACCAAAACAGACCCCAAGAAATCCTCTTAAAATGAGAAAATGTAACCAAATTATTGTTCAAATGTCTAATTAATAGGTATTTGTATTTCTGTTTGGTCAGCTAGCCCAACTGTCATCAGAGAGGCTTCCCCGAGCAGGAAACAGAAGCAGAAACCCACAGTCAAACATTAGGCAGATCGGGGAATCCTGCAGAAGGTAGGGGGAGAGAAGGATTGTAGAAGCCAGTAGTTTCAAAGGCATCATAAGAAAATCCACAGTATCAACTGGCGTAGGCTCATAGGGGCTCACACAGACTGAATTAACAACCAGGGAGACTGCATGGGACTGACCCAGGCCCTCTGCATATATGCTATAGTTGTATAACGTTTTCTTCGTGTGACATTTCTAACAGTGAGAGCAAGGGACTGTCTATGACTGTGTTGCCTGCTTTTGAGACGCATTCCTCCTACTGGGTTGCCTCACCCAGCCTTAAGAGAAAAGGAGGTGCCTAGTCTCATTGCAACTTGATATACCACGGCTGGCTGATATATCCATGGGAGGCTAGCCTATATTTGAAGAGAAACAGTGGAAGAGGAGTGGATGGAGTGGGATTAGGGGGTGGGGGGAGAGGGGAGGTGGTGGCAGAGGAACTGGGAAGAGGAGAGGAAGGGGAAACTTGGATTGGGACATAAAAATAAAAAGTCAACAAGCAAAAAAGACTACATAAGGAGAACTTGTCTCAAAAAAAAAAAAACAACAACAACAAAAGAAAAGAAAGAGAAGAGACAAGTTAAGCTGTCAGGGCTGGATAAAGCCCTTTGTCCACAGGCTTCAGGATTCCAGTGTAGATCCCAAGGACTTAAGCAAAACCTGAGCAGTCCTTGTGGCTGCCTGTATTATCAACACTTGGGAGGCTGAGATAGGATTCCCAGGGCAAGCCAGACTAACTAACTTGGAGAACTGCAGTTTCAGTCCTCAGGTTGTGCTTCTGTAAATAAAGTAGAGAGCAAGAGCAATGGAGGAAGACAGCTAATGTGAACTTCAGGCCTCCACATTTGTTGCACGAATCTTTCTGGAATAAGCACTCCAACACCAACGAGAGAGGAAGAGAGGAGGTGTCACCAGTGGACCAAAGCCAGGATACCTCTTGAAAGGCTTTGATGCTGGGTCCTTTATCTGTTCTCATTTTCTACTCCAAAATGACAAGGTGGGGCAGGCAAGCAAGAGTTTACAGAAGCATATGTTACAGTCAGCAAAACCTATTATCTTAGCTATTTCTCTAGGTCATTCTGTTCCAGGTAGCAAGTGCCTCATATTTCCTAACCAGATAGCATAAGCAGTATTTAAATAAATCATGAAATAAATCAATAAATCAGTATCTAATAATTGGTCTTTTTAACATATTCTATTTCACATGCACACACATATGAATATACATACACATGAAACATACAAAAACAATAAAATACTCAAGATTTTCAAGGACACAAGGTAATGACTTCTGTGTTCCTCTGGAGGAAGCTCTTTTTTTCACTTCTTTTTGAGATTATAGTTTTATCATTTCTCCCTTCTCTTTTTTCCCTCCAAACCCTCTCAAATACCCCCCTTGCTCTTTCAAATTCATGGCCTCTTTTTTCATTAATTGTCATCATGTGCATACATGCAATATATGTGGAGACTATTACTGACAGCCACAACTGATCAAAAAGGCAGAGAGATTGTGTCGTGGCCAGTCCCATTTGATATACATCTATAGCACACCTTGTGCACCAAAATCCTGCACAAGGAAAAAGAATATCCAACAGACAAATTAGGAATGGCCTACAGAATGCTGAATTCCACACTAGCTATACCATGCAAATGGTAGAAACTGCTGGGACTCAAGTCTATTCTCTACCAAACAATTCATAATCGAGAAAAGGTCTATAAATGAGCAAGAGCATTTAATCTTGCAAAACATAAAGGAACTATCAAAGGAGTCTTATCTTACAAACATAGTATCTGGGGGGAGAGCACTCTTACCTGAGGATCAAACTTCATAAACCTCAGAAACCTCATAGGTATGAAGACTTTCTGAGCAGCATCTGTTGCACTAAAAGGCCCCAGGCCTTGATTAAACATCAGCAATCTGTAACAGAAAAACTGTGAACTACATGTATGTGGTGGGCCTTAATCAGAAGGGTGAGCTTAGTAATATCCAGAATATCCACAAAGTAAGTTGTTGAAGAGATACTACAAGTATTGGTTCATACTAACTAAAGCCTCATGTATTTCCTGGGGAGCAAACTCTTCACTGGTTTCGTCACCTGCATTTCTTTTTGTTATCATTAGAATGTTATCTTTGAAAATAAAAATGGGTACAATGTAAGCTCAATGAATAGGTTATGAATAGATCAGACTTTAGAAAAGGGGTCTAATCCTTTGTAGTGAGCAGTAAGTCTCTACCATTTACTGACTAAAGCTAGTATAGAATTGGGCACTCTGTTAATCATCCCAATTTTTCTGGATACAGTCTTTGTTAGATGCTCTTTTTTTCTGGTGCTCACTGTATCCCATGTTTACTTCTTAGCAATTATCAATCATGCAATATTTATGCATGTACTTTTCTTCTCTACTAAGCCATTAATTTCAAGGACACAGAGATCATCAGAGACATTTCTGTAGCATTTTGTACAACAATAAATGTGAATATTGGCAAAATAGAGTCAGGAAGCTTCTTACCCAGGCTTGGATGACAGGACCATTTATTGAAATCAGAGACATGGTTGCCTAAACATGAGCTAACTCAGGACAACAGACATGCCAAAGTGGAGTAGGAAGAAGTGGGTCCCCAGCCCTATACAAAAGAACTAATGAATGCTGATAACAGGAGAAATAGTCTTCCCCAGGGAAGAACACATCAATTCGTTATCCAATAACAAATGGTCATCCCTGAAAACACATATCCAAGTAAAATTATACGGGCTGATCTGGTCGTATTTGTATATTTAGGAATATACAAATGTGTGTATATATGTAAGAGAGAGGGGGGTAGAGGGGGGAGAGGGAGAGGGAGAGGGAGAAGGAGAGGGATAGGGAGAGGGAGAAGGAGAAGGATAGGGAGAGGGAGAGGGAGGAGAGGAGAGAGAACAATTAAAAAGAGGCCAAGAATTAGAGAGAGATCAGGGGGATCATGGGAGGGATTGGAGGAAAGGAAGGGAAGGGGATGTAATTATAATTTCAATAAGTCAGTCCTAACTATGTGGAATATATAGATATAGAAAGACAAACAGAAAAGACAGAGATAGGCTAGAGAGACTCTTTAAGAACATCTCTGAGAGATGGCTCAGAGGTTAAGAGCACCGACTGCTCTTCTGGAGGTCCTGAGTTCAATTCCCAGCAACCACATGGTGGCTCACAGCCATCCGTTATAAGATCTGGTGCCCTCTGCTAGTGTGCAGATGTACATGGAAGCAGAATGTTGTATACATAATAAATAAATAAAAATCTAAAAGAAAAAAGAACTTAGAAATAGGTTGTCGCCGGGCAGTGGTGACGCATGCCTTTAATCTCAGCACTTGGGAGGCAGAGGTAGGTGGATCTCTGTGAGTTCGAGACTAGCCTGGTCTACAAGAGCTAGTTCCAGGACAGCCTCCAAAGCCACAGAGAAACCCTGTCTCAAAAACCAAAAAAAAAAAAGAAAGAAATAGGTTGTCAAGAACCATAGAGAGTAAGGGTAGGAACACATGTATTGGGAACCGAAGAGAGAATTCTAAGTCTGGGACACTTATTGTAGTATCCCATTCAGAAAACCCTATGAACCCCACTAAGTCTCAGATAGATTACCATTGTCAAACATTTATGTTATTTTAAAATACATTCTTTTAACAGATATGTGTTGAATACTTACAATGTTTTAGATGGCTAAGGATACAAGAATTCTTGAAGAGCTCAATGTCTTTTAGAGGGCAGGAATGGGTTTGATGGGAATAAAGGTGATGGATGGCTTTAAGAATAGAGTGTTTTCCAGACATAGCAGGGTAACTGAACTCACATATGTAAGTGAGCTCACGTATGAACTCACAGCAGCTCTGACAGTATGCACAAGGCCTGCATAAGCTCAAGAGGGATAGAATCCCAGCATGGAGAGGGGAGGTGGACACAAAGTCCCACCCCTAGCCGAGGAGCTACTGGCAATGGGTAATGACAGGGAGAAGTCAGTTTTCTTTAAGGGTATGGCCTCGGGTAGATTAGCCAGGTTTCAATGTAAGGCCACATATCTGAGAGTACATGAGTAGCAAAGATTAGACTTGATAATTTAAAAGACAATACATAAAAGGATGGAGTGATCTGGGAGCTATTGGGAGAGGACAGTGAATATAATCAAAATATATTTGTGAAATCCTGAAGGAACTAATATAAATAAGAAATAATAAAATGGCAACAAAATAAGAGCAACAGCAACAAAAAGGGGCAGGTACATGGATGGAACCCAGGAGGCACAGAGGAGAAACATGGAAACAAGAATAGTCTCTTAGATTAGATGATATTTGAATTGAGTATTAAAGTGGGATTTAATAAACTAGACCAAAATGACAATGCATTTTTAAAAAGAAGATTGGAAAAAGCAGTTCTAAGCAGGAAGAAACTGTAAAAAGAAAAGACAGTAGAAAACGAAGTATAGGTGGTTTCAGAACAACAGGTAAGACAACTCCAAAAATTTCAGAGGTTGTTTTCTGACTACTAGAGAAGGTATCTAGAGTAGTCCTTTATGTTGAGGTATCTGAGCTAGAAAGGCACCAACAGCTAGTATGGAGGGTACAGATGATGAAGCCTAAACTATGGCAAGGACAGTTTAAGTTTTGCAATGATTCAGTCTTGTATGCCTCACCCAGGCAGTTGGATTGCAGGCACCAAGTTCTTTGCAACTGTTCATCTGACAATGACATGCATAAGAACTAAGGACGCAGATCACCCATCAGTAAGTGAATTAGTACAATACCCAGAAACTCACTTTACCCAGAACCCCCAGTGTCTACACCTATCAATACCCCCCAGAAAATTTTATTATAGTAAACAAACAGCCACCATACTCTTCTAAGCACCAGAGAGGATATAGAAATCAACGAACAAAACACCCACCCAACAAAGATAAGACAATTCAACAAAGATAATTCAGCACCTAGAATTACAATAGTTGAAATCCTGGATGCCTAGACATCAGCATAAAAACATAATAACATTCAGTCTACATTTCCCACAGAGCCCAGCAACCCTATCACAGCAGGCCTTGAGTATTCCACATACCTGAAGCACAAAAGCAAGACCCTAAAACAGACTATATGAATCCGATGGAGGGCCTTAAAGAGAAAAATTATAAATCCCTGAAAAAAATCCAGGGAAACACAGTGGGAAGAAATGAAAAACATGTTCAAGACTTGCAAGTAGAAATATAATCAATAAAGAAAACCTGTCCTTTCCGCCGACTCATCACAGACCAGGTGAGTGACCCCCTGCTTTTACCCAACTCCTGTCCAAAGTGCCATTCACCCAGATCTGCCCAGGCATGTCCCTGCTTGAAATAGACACGCCCAGGCAGGGAGGAGCTCCCAGAATCTGGGTACAGGCCACTCTTCCTTCCGTCCGAGCGACTGATCCGCCAGGAGGTGAGTGATCCACTGCTATTACCCAACTCCCTATCAAAGCCCCATCCATCCCGATCTCCCCGGGCCTGCTCCTGCTTGGGGTAGACCTGCCCAGGCAGTGAGGAACCCCCAGAGCCTGGAAACACCCCACTCTTACTTCCTGTCCCGCCCCCACACAGCCGATCCCTATGGAGGCCTAACTCCTTCAGAGTGAGGAGACTACGAGGAGAGGTAAGACCATCCAGAGCTTCGGACAATGAATTCCTGGCCCACACACACTACAGCATAACAAGAGGAGATAGAGAGATCCTACCTGCACTCACTGGAAAAAGATATGGGAAGAAGACAGAATAAGAATTTGCTCAACAACAGAAAGACCAATATGATACCACCAGAATCTAGGGACTCCACTCCAGCAAGACCTGAAAAGCCCAACATAGTGCATGAAGAAGAGCTGGACCTCAAAAATTATCTCAGCAAGATGATAGAGACCTTCAAAGAGGAAACAAGAAAATCCCTTAAAGAAATAGAAGAAAAAGCAAGCAAAAAATTACACGAAATGGAGGAAAAGACAAACCAAAAAATTCAAGAAATAAACAAATCTCTTAAAGAAGCTAAAGAAACCCAAGATAAAACAACCAAACAAGTGAAGGAAGCTCTTGAAACAGTTCAAAGCATGAAAGCTGAATTAGACACAATAAAGAAAACACAGAATGAGGCGATGCTGGAAATGGAAAGACTGGATAAACGATCAGGATCTAAAGATGTGAGTATAACTAATAGAATCCAAGAGACAGAAGAGAGAATCTCAGCTATTGAAGACTCGCTAGAGGATATACATTCATCAACCAAAGAAAACCTCAAGTCCAACAAATCCCTAACACAAAATATCCAGGAAATATGGGACACCGTGAAAAGACCAAACCTAAGAATAATAGGTGTAGAAGAAGGTGAAGAAACACTGCTCAAAGGTACAGAAAACATATTCAACAAAATCATAGAAGAAAACTTCCCCAACCTACAGAAAGATATGCCTATGAAAGTACAAGAAGCTTATAGGACACCAAACAGACAGGACCACAAAAAGAAGTCCCCCCGACACACAATAATCAAAACTCCAAATCTACAAAATAAAAAGAAAATATTAAGAGCTACAAAGGAAAAAGGCCAAGTAACATATAAAGGCAAACCAATTAGAATCACACCCCACTTCTCAATGGAAACTCTGAAAGCCAGAAAGTCTTGGATAGATACCCTACAAGCACTAAGGGAACATGGATGTCAACCCAGACAAAGGTACCCAGCAAAACTTTCAATCATAATAGATGGAGAAAACAAGATATTCCATGACAAAAACAGATTTAAACAATACATATCGACAAATCCAGCACTACAGAAGGTTCTGGAAGGAAAACTCCTACCCAACAAACATAACTACATGCACAAAAATACAGGCAATAGACAATCTAATTTTACCAAACACAAAAAGAAGCAGGAGGGCAAAATCCACACACAATGACACCACCAACAATGAATCCAAAACAAACAAGAACCAATGAACAATGGACATTAATATCCCTAAATGTCAATGGTCTTAACTTACCCATAAAAAGATACAGGCTAACAGAATGGATACGAAGACAGAATCCATCCTTCTGCTGTTTACAAGAAACACACCTCAACTTCAAAGACAGGCGATACTTCAGAGTAAAAGAATGGGAAAAGATTTTCCAATAAAATGGCCTCAAGAAACACGCCGGTGTAGCAATCCTAATATCTAACAAATTGAACTTTAAACTAAAAATCTATCAAAAGAGATGAAGAAGGGCATTTCATACTCATCACAGGAAAAGTCCATCAAGATGAAATCTCAATCCTGAACATCTATGCTCCAAATACGAAGGCACCCACATTTGTAAAAGAAACATTACTAAAGCTCAAACCACACATAAAACCACACACACTTATAGTAAGAGACGTCAACACCCCCCTTATGCCAATAGACAGGACCACCAGACAGAAACTTAACAAAGAAACAAAGGACCTGAAAGAAGGTATGACCCAACTGGGGTTAACGGATATCTATAGAGCATTCTGTCCCGCGCTAACCGCCTCGCCAGCAAAAACGACACGGGGACACTCCTCAGGATCCTTCTGCAGTAAAGCTTTAATGCCTCTTGAGAGGAAAGGCATAAGCTTACAAAATGGAGACCCTGAACGCCCGAAAACCCCTCCTCATATAGGCTGGCAACCGTCACCTCAGGAGTGTTACATTCTGACTGGCTGAAACCCTCGGACCATGTGACGTCAGCTGATCGAACCATATGACGTCATGGGAGGGGCGGAGACTAAGGGCAGGAAAGTTACAAAGTTACCCATTGCGCATGCGCACAGCTTCCAATGGCTCCTTACATACGCACCGGCTCCTAACAAATCCCCCTTTTTTATTAATTAATGATAAGGCTTCATATTTTTACAAGCAAGTACGTCACCCATACATTGAGGGATAGAGGCAGAGGTTGTACTTCCCAAATCATACAATAAGACTGTGTACGAGAGTCGCCCCTAGGCTGTTAGCTTGACCCGAGCTCTCGACCTGTCTTCCGCCGTTTTTCTGGGAAAGGGAAACTGGGGCAGGCAACCCTTATGCAGGACAACATGCCTCCCAGAGAAGCCTGCATATTAGGCAACTCTCTGTGCGATGCTTTGCTCGACATCCCTCATGGGCTGCTCAAGCCAGACACTCTACCCTGTGCAATGAGCCTAGGCTCCGGGTGTGCAAGAGCTGTCTGACCGGCGGCCTATTGCTTAAAAATTGTTAACCAAATTTTAGTGGAAGCCCCTTGTTCCAAGGCTACAAGCACTTGGGTGATCTTAGTTTGAGCCCTGAGCCTACAGACCAGCCAGAGAAGCAACACCAATCCGAAGCAAACGGTTGTGCCAGACATTCACACCCCCACCCATTCTTTGAAGTAGGAAACAGCTGAGGTGACCCATGACGACAGTCCCTCCGTCAGTGACAGATCGATAGCGGCTCTCAATTCACGAAGCATCTGCTCAAATTCAAAGGTTCAATTCTGCAATATAAACTGAAAAAGGCTTTTAGACAAATTAGCTGCTTTGGTAAAATTCTCATATTGGATGGAGGTAACACATAGGCCAGGGAGCTTCTGCTCACAGCCTCTGCTCAAATTCAAAGATCCAGTTGTTATTGACACATGGGCCTTGGTCAGCTACTGAGAAACAGAGACTTCCCTTAAGGGAAATAGTCCTATTTTCACAAAGCTCTGTTCATCCTCAGGCAGAAAAGGTAAGCCCAGCTCTTTATTGGTGGCAAAGAGTCAGGGAAAAACCTGTGCATTATACATCACCAGCATCGGAAGTGGGAACGTTGACGTGATTCCCCAACGTGGTTCCCCCTAGGGAACCATCTGTGTATACCACTAACCTGTCTTTTACTAATATTATTAAATTCCAATTTTTGGGTAATGCAGAAAGCACGGGAAGACGTCTTTGCACTGCACCAAGGGAAGACATTTGCTCATTAATAGCTCTTAAATCATGGAGCAAACGCCATTTACCTGATTTCTTTTTGATGACAAAAATTGGAGAAATCCAAGGGGAGGTTCTATGTGCCCCAAAGCCAATTGTTCCACATCTAAAGTAAGTTTTTTTTTTAATTTTATTTATTTATTATGTATACAACATTCTGCTTCCATATATATATATATATCTGCACACCAGAAGAGGGAACCAGATCTCATAACAGATGATTGTGAGCCACCATGTGGTTGCTGGGAATTGAACTCAGGACCTCTGGAAGAGCAGTAGGAGCTCTTAACCTCTGAGCCATCTCTCCAGCCCCTGAACAAATTCTTAACATCAAAGCTTTTAAAGACCTAAAGCCCACCCCCAGTGACACACTTCCTCCACCAGAGCCACACCTCCTATTCCTCATAATCCTTTCAAACAGTTTCATTCCCTGGTGACTTGAGCCTTTGAGGGCCATTTTTTTTTTTCGTCTGCCCTCAAAGACAGGAAAAGCCAGCTTTCTTTTTATCTTCTTATAGGGAGGGGGTGCTTTAGGAGCATCCTGCAAAAGCGCCATTTGGAGCTGCCTTCTTCGAGGTTTTTTGTTACTTTGTATATGGTCATCCAAATAGTATCTTTCTTTTTCACCTAGCTGAGCTGCTTCCTCAAAATCTAAAACTTCATCTCCTGAGCTTTCAGAGTCATCAGAACTATTAAGATTTAAAGCTTCACACTTATTTACAGAATCATTTAACAAATTACTCACTCCCTTGTCATTAGACACCCCGGGAGGTCCTTTTTCCTTATACGTTGCAGTTTCTCTTCTTATACACACTGCCTTGTCACTAGACACCCCGGGAGGTCCTTTTTCCTTATACGTTGCAGTTTCTCTTCTTACTCACACTCCCATGTCACTAGACACCCCGGGAGGTCCTTTTTCCTTATATTTTATTGGGCGCGCCCCACCTCTCACTAGTTCGGTTTCTGACATGTAATTCTGGACTGCTTCAAGATTGCTACAACTGTGAGAAAGGTCAAAATGGCTCCTAGTAAAAGCACAGAAGCCTCTACACTAACCTCCCAAAATGGCAACATTCCCAAGCTAAAGTCCAGACATGCCTCTCCGAATCGTACCTCCCTGCAGTTCTGAATCCTCCTTGTTGCCAAGGGGTCTCCTATGGTGCTGACGATGACGAGGTCAATTTCCCGGGTTTCGGCACCAGATGTCCCGCGCTAACCGCCTCGCCAGCAAAAACGACACGGGGACACTCCTCAGGATCCTTCTGCAGTAAAGCTTTAATGCCTCTTGAGAGGAAAGGCATAAGCTTACAAAATGGAGACCCTGAACACCCGAAAACCCCTCCTTATATAGGCTGGCAACCGTCACCTCAGGAGTGTTACATTCTGACTGGCTGAAACCCTCGGACCATGTGACGTCAGCTGATTGAACCATATGACGTCATGGGAGGGGCGGAGACTAAGGGCAGGAAAGTTACAAAGTTACCCATTGCGCATGCGCACAGCTTCCAATGGCTCCTTACATACGCACCGGCTCCTAACAGCATTCCATTCAAACTCAAAAGAATATACCTTCTTCTCAGCACCACATGGCACCTTCTCTAAAATTAACCACATAGTAGGCAACAAAGCAAACCTCCATAGTTACAAAAGAATTGAAATAACCCCCTGTATCTTATCAGACCACCATGAATTAAAGCTAGAATTCAGCAACAATACAAATGGCAGAAAACCTACAAACTTTTGGAAAATGAATAACACCCAATTGCACCATTCCTGGGTTGAGGAAGAAATAAAAAAAGAAATTAAAGAATTCATATAATCTAATGAGAATGCAGACACAACATACACAAACTTATGGGACACTCTGAAAGCAGTGCTAAGAGGGAAGTTCACAGCACTAAGTGCCCACATGAAGAAACTAGAGAAAAGTCACATTAGAGAATTGACAGAACAACTGAAAGCACTAGAGCAAAAAGGAGCAAACTCACGAAGGAGGAGTACATGCCAGGAAATAATCAACCTGAGAGCTGAAATCAATAAAGTAGAAACTAGGAAAACATTACAAAGAATCAATGAAACAAAGAGTTGGTTCTTTGAGAAGATCAACAAGATAGACAAACCTCTAGCCAAACTAACCAAAAGGCAGAGAGAGAGCACGCTAATTAACAAAATCAGAAACGAACAGGGGGATATAACAACGAACACTGTGGAAATCCAGAGAATCTTTAGGTCATACTTTGAAAATCTGTACTCCACAAAATTCGAAAATCTAATGGAAATGGACAGTTTCCTGGATAAATATCACTTACCAAAATTAAATCAAGATCAGATAAACAGTTTAAATCGACCCATAACCCCTAATGAAATAGAAGCATTAATCAAAAGCCTCCCAACCAAAAAAAGCTCCGGGCCAGATGATTTCACAGCAGAATTCTACCAGAAATTCAAACAAGAGATGATACCAGTACTCCTCAAACTGTTCCGCACGATAGAAGCAATGGGATATTGCCAAACTCTTTCTACAAGGCTACAATCACTTTGATACCCAAGCCACACAAAGATAAGACTAAGAAAGAGAACTACAGACCGATATCCCTCATGAACATCGATGCTAAAATACTCAATAAAATATTGGCTAATCGAATCCAAGAACATATCAGAAAAATCATCCACCACGATCAAGTAGGCTTCATCCCAGGGATGCAAGGATGGTTCAACATACGAAAAACCATTAATGCAATCCACCATATAAACAAACTGAAAAAGAAAAACCACATGATCATCTCACTAGATGCTGAAAAAGCCTTTGATAAAATCCAACATCCCTTCATGATAAAGATCTTGGAGAGAACAGGAGTAACAGGAACATATCTAAACATGATAAACCCGATATACACCAAACCAATAGTCAACATCAAACTAAACGGAGAGAAACTCAAAGCATTTCCTCTAAAATCAGGAACAAGACAATGCTGTCCAATCTCTCCATACCTCTTCAATATTGTACTTGAAGTTCTAGCTAGAGCAATAAGACAAGAACAGGGGATCAAAGGGATACAAATTGGAAAGGACGAAGTCAAACTTTCACTATTTGCAGATGACATGATAGTCTATATAAGTGACCCGAAAAACTCTACCAGAAAACTCCTACAGCTGAAAAACACCTTCAGCAAGGTAGCAGGATACAAAATTAACTCAAAAAAATCTATAGCCCTACTATATACAGATGATAAACTCAATGAGAAAGAAATCATGGAAACATCACCTTTCACAATATCCACAAGCAACATAAAATATCTGGGGGTAACTCTAACCAAAATAGTGAAAGACCTGTACAAAGGAACTTTGAGACTTTAAAGAAAGAAGTTAAAGAAGATACCAGAAAGTGGAAAGATCTCCCATGCTCTTGGATAGGAAGAATTAACAGTAAAAATGGCAATCCTACCAAAAGCAATCTACAGATTCAACGCAATCCCCATCAAAAATCCCAACACAGTTTTTCACAGACATTGAAAGAACAATACTCAACTTTATATGGAAAAATAAAAATCCAGGATAGCCAAAACAACTTTTACAATAAAAGAACTTCTGGAGGCATCAACATCCCTGACTTCAAGCTCTACTATAGAGCCATAGTTCTGAAAACAACTTGGTATTGGCACAAGAATAGACAGATAGACCAATGTAATCGAATTGAAGACCCAGATATTAACCCACGCACCTACGAACAGCTTATTTTTGACAAAGATGCTAAATCCATATAATGGAAAAAGATACCATCTTCAACAAATGGTGCTGGCACAATTTGATTCGGACATGCAGAAAATTGCAGATTGATCCATACCTGTCACCATGCACGAAACTTAACTGCAAATGGATCAAAGATCTCTCCATAAATCCAGCCACACTGAGTCTTCTAGAAGAGAAATTGGGAATAACCTTTTGAACAAATTGGCAGAGGAGAACGGTTTCTGAACATCACGCCAGAAGCACAGACACTGAGGTCTGCAATCAATAAATAGGGCCTCCTCAAAATGAGAAGCTTCTGTAAGGCAAAGGACACAGTCAGTAAGACAAAACGACCACCCACAGAATGGGAAAAGATCTTCACCAGTCCCACATCTGACAGAGGACTGATTTCCAAAATATACAAGGAGCTCAAGAAGCTAGCCACCAAAACACCATACAATGAAATTAAAAAGTGGGGTGCAAAACTAAACAGAGATTTTTCAACAGAGGAATCTGAAATGGCTGAAAGACACTTAAAGTGCTCAAAATCCTTGGCCATCAGAGAAATGCAAATCAAAACAACTCTGAGATACCACCTCACACCTGTCAGAATGGCTAAAATCAAAAATACCAATGACAACCTATGCTGGAGAGGATGTGGAGAAGAAGGAACACTCCTCCATTGCTGGTGGGAGTGTGAACTTGTAAGACCACTTTGGAAATCAGTATGGCGGTTGCTCAGAAAAATGGGAATCAGTCTACCTCAAGATCCAGCCATTCCTCTCTTGGGTATATACCCAAATAGTGCATGTTCATACAACAAGGACATATGTTCAACCATGTTCATAGCAGCATTGTTTGTAATAGCCAGAACCTGGAAGCAACCTAGATGCCCCTCAACTGAAGAATGGAAAGAGAAAATGTGGTACATTTATACAATGGAGTACTACTCAGCAGAAAAAAGCAATGGAATCTTGAAATTCGCAGGCAAATGGATGGAACTAGAAGAAACCATCCTGAGTGAGGTAACCCAATCACAAAAAGACAAACATGGTATGTACTCACTCATATATGATTTTTAGACATAGAGCAAAGGTTTACCAGCCTATAATCCTCTTCCCCAAAGAAACTAGAAATCATGAATGACTCTAAGGGATAAATGGACCCAAGGAATGGGAAGTGGCATGAACTCCCGAGCTAATTGAGAGCATGAGGGTAGGGGAGTGGGTGCTGCCACAATAAGAGCACAAGAAGAAGAGTAGAGGAGAAGAAATGGAGGAGCAGAGTTATTGAGTTGGGGGAAGAATAGAGGAGAGAGAGCAGGATGAGAGACACCATATCACAGGGAGCCACTATAGGTCCGAGAAGAGATCTGGAACTAGGGAGATCTCCAGAGACCTTCAAGGATGACATGATCTGACAGTCCGGGCAATGGAGGAGAGGATGCCTAGAAGCCCTTCCCCTAGAATGAGATTGATGACTACTCTCTATGCTATCCTAGAGTCCTCATCCAGTGGCTGATGGAAGCAGAGACAGACATCCACAGAAATACACTGAGCTGAAATCTGGAACCTAGTTGAAGAGAGGGAGGAATGAAGAACGAAGGGGTCTGTACCAGGTTGGAGAAACCCACAGAAACAGTTGGCCTGAAAAAGGGAAAGCATATCGACCCCAGACGCTCTTTGGGAGGCCAGTATGGGACTGATCCAGCCCCCTGATCATGGATGCCAATGGGGAGGCCCCTGCACTCCTGGGAGCCTCTGGAGGTGGACTGGCGTTTTGCCCTGGTGTGTGTGGGGGACTTTGAGAGCCCATCCCACTTGAAGGGATGCACTCTGTCTCTGGACACATGGGGAGGGGCCTAGGCCCAGCACAGGAAGATTTGGTGGACTTGGTGGAGCCCCTGTTGGGGGTCCTACCCTGCCTGAGGAGTGGTGGGTAGATGGGGTGGGGGTAGGTTTGAGGTGGGGGAGAAGGAATGGTGGTGGGGGGAGGGAAAAGGAGACGGGACTTACATGTGAAACAAGCCTGTTCTCTAACTTGAATTAATAATAATAATAACAATAATAATAATAATAATAATAATGAGAGAAAAAAAGAAAACCCAAACTGAGATAAAACTAGAAAAGAAAAATTTAAGCAATCAAACAGGAACCACACAGGCAAACTTCTATTTTTTTTCTATTTTTAAATTTAAGTTAGAAACAAGCTTGTTTTACATGTCATTCCCAGTTCCCTGTCTCTCCCCTCCTGCCCTGCTCTTCCCCCACTAACACCCTATCCCATCCCCTTTCTGCTCCCCAGGGAGGTGAGGCCTTCCATGGGGGATATGTCATATAATTTGGAGAAGGGCCTAGGCCCTCCCCTGTAGGGGACACCCTAACCATGCCTGCCTAGGGGCTGGTTACAGGTGTGCCTGGCAATGCCCGATTGTGCATGGTCAGGGTGACATGAGGAAGGTTTAAGAGTGAGGGACAGCTTGTTCCTAATTTGAACTAATAAAAATTAATTACAAAAAAAGTAAAATACAAAAAAAGAGTGAGGGACAGGCACGTGGAGCCCCTTCTTCTTCTACTTACCTCATCCCCTGCCAGCTAGATAGGCTGTTCTGAGTAAATAGAGTTCTCCTAAATAAATATCCTTATATCTATACCTGACTCTGTATTGATATTTTACTTTACTCCCCCGTGTGTCTAGGGTGACAGAGTATCCCTCTATGTGGAATGGGCTCCCAAAGTCCATTTGTATGCTAGGGATAAATACTGATCCACTTCCAGAACCCCCATAGATTGCTGAGGCCTACTCACTGACACCCACGTTCAGGGAGTCTGGATCAGTCCTATGCTGGTTTCCCAGCTGTCAGTCTGGGGTCCATGAGCTCTCCCTTGTTCAGGTCAGTTGTTTCTGTGGGTTTCACCAGCCTTGTCTTGACCCCTTTGCTCATTGTTCCTCCCTCTCTGCAATTGGATCCCAGGAGTTCAGTTCAGTGTTTAGCAGTGAGTGTCTGCTTCTACTTCCATCAGCTGCTGGCTGAAGGCTCTAGGATGGTATATAAGGTAGTCATCATTGCTCTTTAAACCTATAGTGGCTTCCTCTATTATGGGATCTCTTATCTTGCTCTCCTCTATTCTTCCCTGGAAAGCTTCACTCTTGTTTGGTGTCTGTTGTAGGTGCCACAGTAGAGAGAGAAGCTCACCAAGATGTTAAGCGTTCATTTTCCAAAGGAACATGGGGGTACATCCTTCTTGGAAAAGACAAATAACCAGCTAGCTCACTCCAGTTACTTTATTCAAATATGTACAAAGCTAGTAGGGGCTGGGAAAGGTTTCAACTACCAAAGTCATCTTGCTCTTACTGCCCATGAAAGCAGATAACCCACACAAATCTCAGTCCCTTTTTACTACAGCAGCCATAATCAAAAGTAAGAACTCTATGTTTGCCAGGAGTGACTTTTGGTCCAGGTTGGTGCAAGCACTCATGGAGCATCAAGTGAAGATTTTCCAAGAGACAACATTTTGTTAAGATTTAAACAATATCAAAACAATTTCTTGGCCTCTGCTGATTAACCCAAACATAACAAAGGCTTTGCTGAAACATTTTACTCAAAGACAGACACAAAGGCTTTGGCATACATTTAGCTTAAAGCCGGACATAAAGGCTTTACTTTGCATATCACTACACTTCACCAACAGAATACAAGAAATGGAAGAGGGAATCTCAGATGTTGAAGACACATTAGAAGAAATTGGTACATTGGTTAAAGAAAATACTAAATCAAATAAACTCTTGGCACAAAACATCAAGGAAAATCTGAGACACACTAAAAGGACAATATCTAAGAGTAATAGGAATAGAGGAAGGAGAAGAAACCCAAGTCAAAGTCACAGAAAATGTTTTCAACAAAATCATACAAGGAAATTTCCTTAACCTGAAGAAGTAGATGCTTATCAAATTACAAGAAGCTTACAGAAAACCAAATAGGTTGGACCAGAAAAGAAAGTTCCCATAGCACATAATAATCAAAATACCATACAGAACAAAGAAAGTATATTAAACACTAAAAGGGAAAAAGACCAAGTAATATATGAAGGCAGATCTAGTAGAATTACACCCAAGTTGTCAACGGAGACTTGAAAAACCAGAAGGGTCTGAACAGATGTGCTGCAGACTTTAAGACACCACAAATGCCAGCCCAAACTAATGTACCCAGAAAAACCTTCAATCACCATAGGTAGAGAAAGTAAGACATTCTATGTTAGAGTCAAATTAAGCAATTTCTATCTACATATACAGCATGTAGAAGGTACTAGAAGGTAAACTATAACCTAAAAAGGTTAACTTCATCCAAGAAAACAGGAAATAAATAATCTAAACCAGAAAAGTCAACAGAAGAGAAACACACACACAGACACACACAGAAAAAACAACAAAATAACAGGAATCAAAAGCCATTGGTCATTGATATCTCTCAGCATAAATTGTCTCACCTCCCCAATAAAGACATAGACAACTTGAATGGATTTGAAAAACAGAATCCATCCTTCTGCTGCATCCAAGAAACACACCTGAATGTCAAGGATACACATTATCTCATGGTAAAAGGTTAGAAAACCATATTCCAAGCAAATGGACCTGAGAAACAAGCCATTTTAATATCTGAGAAAATAGACTTGAAACCAAAATTTATCACTAAGACATAGAGAAGGACACTACATACTCATCAAATAAAAATCCACCAAAAGGACATTGCAATTCTTACCATCTCTGCCCCAAACACAAGGGCACCCTCATTTGTAAAAGAAACACTACTACAGCTTAAATCACATCTTGATCCTCACACACTGATAGTGGGAAATGCCAATACCTGACTCTCACCAATAGACAGGTCATGCAGACAAAAACTAAATAGAGAAATGCTGGGAGTAACTAACAAATATGTACAGAACATTTCATCCAAATATAGAAGAACTTCTACTCAGCACCTCTTGTAACTTTCTCCAAACTGTCCACATAATTGGACACAAAGCAAGTCTCAAGACATACAAGAAAATTGAAATAACACCCTGCATCCTATCTGACCACCATGGATGAAAGCTAGGTATCAATAACAGAAAACATTACAAACTCATGCATACTGAACAACTCACTGCTTACTGATAAATGGGTATAGACAAAATTTCCAAAAGAAATTAAAGACTTTCTAGAATTGAATGAAAATGAATACACAACATATTCAAACTTATGGGACACAATGAAGGCAGTGCTAAGTGGCAAGTTCATAGCACTAAGTGCCTACATACCCTACATAATAAAATGGAGCGATTTCACACTAGTAACTTAACAGCACACCCAAAAGCTCTAGAACAAAAAAGAAATCACACCTAAGAGGAGTAGATTGTAAGAAATAAACTGAGGGCTGAAATCAATAAAATATAAAAAAACAGCCAAAAAAACAATACAAATAATGAAACAAAGAGCTGGTTATTGAGAAAATCAGAAAGATTAACAAACTCTTAAGCTCATTAACTAAAAGGTGGAGAGAGAATATCTAACCTAACAAAATTATAAATGAAAAGGGGGACATAACAACACCCAGGAAAGTCACACAATCATAAGGACATATTTTAAATTGGAAAATCTAAAAGAAATGAGTAATTATGTGATACACACCACTTACTAAAGTTAACTCAAGATCAGATAAATAATTTAAATAGACCTATAACTCCTTGTGAAAAAGAAGCAGTAATCAGAATCCTCCTACCAGGCTTTCAAAGAAAAGTTAATGCCAATAATCCTCAAATTATTCTGCAAAACAGAAACAGAGGGAATACTGCCAATTCATTTTACTAGGCCACATGGGCCCTAGTAGCAAAATACATAAAGGCCCACCAAAGAAAGAGAGTCTTTTCTTGCTGCCCTGAGCACATGGTGTGTGGGCAGGGGTCCATTTGCCTTGTGCCATGGGTTAGAGCATGCTACCATGGGGTCCCCTGTCTCTGAGCACATGGTGAGGTGGCTGCTCTGGACTCCAACCACTGCCGAGGCCCTCACAGCAGAGCCTGGCCTGTGCAGGTGAGTCTACCCATCCTCACCTGCCTGTCTATGAGGCATGCAAAGTGGGGCTCTCTCTGCCCAACTGCCATCCTGCCTGGGGTCCTGGCATGTGGCGGGAGATTCCCTGCCCTGAGCACATGGCTTGCAAGGCCACCATTTGCCTGGCCTTCTCTGTGCCCTCCACACATGGAGTGCAGAATGTTGGGGCAGGGAAGCCTCGGGGGGGGGGTCTCTTTCCTGCCCCTTCATAGGCAGAAGGCCTGGGATTACCAGCAGCAGCCCCCACCAGGTCTCTGCCCTGAGCACATGGAGCTGGGGCATGTGAGCCATCTGGCCTGATCAGGACATTCTGAAGAAACGGAATGGCCTTAAAGTTATTAAAAACTACAAGAGAGAAAGGGAGATGTGAACTGTTTACTATAGTTTTTCATGTCTACAAATAGTAAGTTTTAAAAATTGGCATAATAAGCTAAAATTTTAACCATATTAAGGTAATCCTGTTTAAAAAGTTCTGTTTATTTCTCAAGTAAATCATGTATGCTTGTTTTAAAAAGTTCTGTTTTCTGGCATAACCTAAATTCAGTTACAAGAATACAGCTAAAACAAATGGTACAGGTTACTGCCATTTTGCAGTCAGTCACATGGCAAGCTGGTCACATGGCTGGCTGGTAGTCATTTTGCTGAAGTTAAAAAAAAGATACTTGGACCGCCATCTTGACTAAAGGTGACCACATGGAAATTAGGTGGAACCATCTTATAAACAAGCTTTTTTTTTAAATTAAGATTTAAAATGTTAATACTTCTATATACAGGAATGCTAAACTTTGTAATCTAACAGTCACCCAGGTGATAATGATTTTAAGGCATAAAGAGTATTTTATTTTTAATATTATAGAAAGATATTAAGAGATTTTAAATTTCTTTTTAAGAAGTTTTTTTTAAATGTTTATGCTTTTAAAATGTTTTTATTAATGTTTATACTTTAAAAGCTTCAATTTAAAATCATTTTAAAGCTAAGCCTGACAATATAAAGTTCTTGTTTTTATAAAAGCTGCTAACCTATTATAAGATGTTAAAAATACAAATTAATACAGTTTATGTTTTCAGAAATTAAGTTTAAGCAAGCAACTAAAATGTGTACAAGTAGCTACTATTCAATAAATATAAGGTAACTATGCAATTTAAATTCAACTGTGCTAAGTTTCAAATATTTTACTAGGTTAAAACCAGTTACGGTCAGACTAAAATTAATTACAGTGATAGAGCCTTACCTAGTCACCTATGTGCTTAAGGCAAGTAACTAAACAGACAGCTAGACTTCTAATGCTTCAGAGACCTGCAGAATATAGCATTTAAAATGTTATTTTAAAAGTTTATAATATCAGACAGACTTCCAGATCCTGACAGTGACCCAAAGTCTCCAAAGAAGATTATGAGGCACCCTGGTTCCTGCACCTGGATGATGACGATGCTGACCAGTGAGTGAGATGCTCACATGTGACACCTGCTTCCTGCCAGGACCTGGTCTAGACTGTGGACAAAACTGCTGGACACTGGAAAATTGATTGCACCCTCTTTGCCTAGACAAAACAAGGTCAGTCTTTTCCATGTCCCTCTTTCACAGAGAGATACAAACCTCTCACCTTATAGGCCTGGCGAAGATTGATCCTGTTCTTTGAGACTTGTGCCTCCAACTCTAATGGAGAAACTTGGGTATGGCTAACTATATGGACTGGCCCCTGTCACTTTTTAATAGATTCGGAAACTATATGAAATTTACCGTTCTCAGATCTCTGAAAGTATTAATGGTTGTCAGCTTGGCAGCATCAGACAGCCAAATCCGTAAGACTATAGTCACCTTGGAAGTATAAACTTAAAGAAAGGGCTTTTCATCAGGCTAAGGCACCTCTGTCCAATCTACACCTGGCTCTCTGGACAAAAGAAAAATGTACATGCTTCTAACCCAAATCTGTAGTATTTCCTAGGACTCAAAGGTATAAATATGTTCTTGCTGTTTGACAAATATCCAGGTATCTGCTTTTTCTGCAATGTGGGTTTCAGTAAGTTTTTTTATTAGTTCAAATTAGGAAAAAGCTTGTTTCACATGTCAATCTCTTCCCCCTCCCTTCCCTCACCCACACCCCTCCTGCCCCACCCTGTCCTACCCCGCACCCCATGGGCCTATGGGCCATAACAACCAGTTGACCAATCAATATAGGGCAAGTCCTGCAAGTCTGGAGGCACACCAATCCTGAGCCTATGCATACCTCTAGAAACTCCCTTTAAGCTGTCCTGTAAGATATTTGTCCAATGGTTTCTCAAGGTCTTTCCCTGGACGTCCGCTGTGGTGGATGGATGAAAGGCCTGAGCTAATGGGGTTAGCTCATTAAACAACTTCAATAAAAAACTCACTGCTTTTGCATCAAAAAAGGAAGAAAGAAAGGAAGGAAGGAAGGAAGGAAGGAAGGAAGGAAGGAAGGAAGGAAGAAAAGAAGAATTACAGAACAATTTCCCTTGTGATCATAGAGGCAAAAATACTCAATCTGCATTTATAAACCAAATGCAAGAACATATTAAAAAAATCATTCACCATGATCAAATTCAGTTCTATTTCAACATATAAATTGAAAATGTAATGCACCATAAAGATAAACTGAAAGACAAAAGCATCATTAATATAATCCAATAGCCTTTCATGATAAAAGAGATAAGAAAAATGATGGATACACCTAAACATAGTAAAGGCAGCTTACAACAAACCCATAGCCAGCATCAAATTAAATAGAGAGAAACTCAATGCAATTTCACTGAAATCAGGGACAAGACAAGGTTGTCCACACTCTCCCTACCTATTCAGTATACTTCTTAGTCTTAGCTAAAACAATAAGATCAAGAGGATCTTGATTGGGAAGAAAGAAGTTAAAGAATCTTTATATGCAGATGATAGTATACATAACTGACCCTAAATTCCCACCAGGAAACTCCTACAGCTGATAAATATTTTCAGTAAAGTGGCTGGATACAAAATTAACTCACAAAAAGCAGTAGCCTTCTGACATTCAAATGACAAATGGTCTGAGAAAGAAATCAGGGAAAGAACACCTATCTCAATGGCCTCAATTAGTATAAAATATCTTGGAGGTAACTCTCATCAGGCAAGTGAAAGATTTGTATGATAAAAACTTCAAGTCTTTCAAGAAAGAAATTAAAGACGATATTAGAAGATGGAAAGATTTTCCATGTTTATGGATCAGTAGGGTTAATACAGTAAAAATGGTCAGGCTACCAAAAACAATCTAGAGATTCAATGCAATGCCCACCCAAATTCCAACACAATTCTTCACAGATCTTGAAAAGGAAATTTCAGCTTCATATGGAAAGACACAAACACACACACACACACACACACACATACACACTCACACTCACAGGCTAATTAAAAAAAGATCATCTCATTAGATGCTGAAAACAATCCTAAATAATAAAAGATCTGCTGCAAGTGTCACCTCCCCTAATTTAAGTTTTACTAGAAAGCGATAGTAATAAAAACAGCATGGTATTGGCACAAAAACAGACATATTGATCAATCACATAGAAAACCCAGACATAAATCCACACTCCTTAGACACCCAGTTTTTGATAACGAAGCCAGGAATATCTACCTGTAAAAAAGAGCATCTTCAACAAACGGAGCTTGTCAAACTTGGTCGCTGCATGTAGAAGAATCCAAATAGTTTCATACTTATAACCCTGCACAAAACTCAACTCCAAATGGATTAAAGACTGCAGCATAAAAGCAGATACAGTGAACAAGATAGAAGAGAAAGTGGGGAATGAATGGCCTTGAACACATTGGCACAGGAAAAGACTTTGTGAACAAAACACCAGTAGCACAGACACCGAAAGCAACAATTAATGAATGGGATCTCCTGAAAGTGAGAAGCTTCTCTATAGCAAAGGATACTGTCATTCAGACAAAGCAGCAGTGTACAGGAAAATATTTTTGCCAACTACACATCTGACAGTGTTAATATCCAAAATATGTAAGAACTCAAAAAATAGATATCACGAAAACAAATAGCCTATTTAAAGTATGGGTACAGATCTAAACAAAGAATTCTCATAGAGGAAACTCAAATGGCCGAGAAACAAGTAAAGAAATGTTCATCCTTAGCCATCAAGGAAATGGAAATTCAAACCACTTTGAGATTCCAACTTAAATTTATCAGAATGGCTAAGATCAATAAAAAATGTAACAGCTCATGCTGGTGAGTATATGGAGTAAGGGGAACACTCAAACTTTGTTGGTGGGAGTCCAAACTTTCACAGCCACTATGGAAACCAGTGTGCTGGTTCCTCAGGAAGATGGGAATCAATCTACCTCAATATACAGCTATATCACTCTTGAGCATATACCCAAAGGATGCAACATCCTACTACAGAGACACTTGTTCAACCATATTCTTTGATGCTCTATTCATAATAGCCAGATTGGAAACACCCAAGTTGTCTCTCAGCAGAATAACACATAAAAAAAATATGTTGTACTTATACAATGGCATATTACTTAGCTATGAAAAGGGACAGAATTAAATTTGCAGGGAAATAGATAAAACTAGAATAAATTATCCTGAGTGTGGGATACCAGGTTCAGAAGGGCAACTATGTTATGTAATAGCTTATATGTGGATATTAACTATTAAGTCAATGATAGCCATGCTATAGTTAGTCCATAGAACCACAGAGAGTAGGTATAGATTAAGGTACTAGAAGAAACAGATAGACTCATTAGGGCAGGGAACAGAATAGATAGTTCTAAGTCATTGAGGGGGGTGCTTGAATGGGAGGATCAAGTGAGGCTTGGGAGGGGACAAGGGGTATGAGAGAGAGAACAGAGGGAGAGACAGCTAAAATAAAAGGGCATTTGAGAGTTAGTATTGAAAACTAATACAGTAGAAACTTCCTGGCCAGGCGTTAGTGGTGCATGGCTTTAATCCCAGCACTCAGGAGGCAGAGGCAGGCGGATCTCTGTAAGTTCAAGGCCAGCCTGGTCTTCAGAGCGAGTGTCAGGATAGGCTCCAAAGCTACACAGAGAAACCTTGTCTCGAAAAACCAAAAAAAAAAAAATTCCTAAGATATTTACTTATATTTAAATGAAATCACCAAATAATTGGGGAGACAGAGACCCATCTGGACATCTCTTGTCACCAAACAAAACTTCCATTACTAAGACTGGGTTACATTTAATTGAGGTATTGGCCAAAGGGGCACCATGAGAACATCCAAGCCAAGGCTGTTGACAAGACTATAGGTTGCTCTCCACAAACTGACAGCAAGGCCCCACTGTTGAAGACAACACCTAAACAACTCATTTAACATGGGGAAGTCAGGCCAGTGCCTACATAGAGCCTTCACCCCTGTGTTCCAGCATCTTTGGTACAGAAATGTACTCTGTAAACACCAAGGCAGCCACAAACCCTTTATCTACAACAGGGCCTGCCTGGAAGATATGATGGTCTAATGGTGGCACAAAGCTTGTGAGAGTAGCCAACCAAGAACTGATTGGACTTAAGGCCCACTCCATGAGATGAAATCCATACCTGACACTTCTTTGATAACCAAAAACTATATAGACCATACTGCTCAGGAACCTAGGCTCAAACCAAATAATTCTGGTCTTAAAAAAAAGGGAAAAGGCTTGTAGTGATAAAATGACTCCTAATGATATCCTGCTATACTCATAGATCAATACCTTGCTCAGCCATCATCAGAGAAGCTTCCTCCTGTAGCAGATGGGAACAAATACAGAGATCCACAGTCAGACATTACAGAGAGAGAGAGGGACCTTGGAACACTCAACCCTAAATGGGATGTTTCCATCATATCCCTCCCCTCAGAGCTCAGGGAACACCAAGGAAGACGAGATAGAAAGAGTGTAAGAGCCAGAGGGGATGGAGGACACCAGGAGAACAAGGTCCCCTAAATCAACATGAGCCAAGGTCAAAAGAACTCATTGAGACTGAAGCAGCATATGCAGGCCCTGCACATCTTGGCACCACGTCCTCTGTGTACATATTATGACTTTAAGTTTAGTGTTTTGTTTTGTTTTTGGTTATTTTTTTTTTGAGACAGGGTTTCTCTGTGGTTTTGGAGGCTGTCCTGGAACTGGCTCTTGTAGACCAGGCTGTCCTCAAACTCACAGAGATCCACCTGCCTCTGCCTCATGAGTGCTGGGATTAAAGGCATGTGCCTCTAAAGCCTGGCCCAGTTTAGTGTTTTTATGGGATTCCTGAGTGTGTGAACCAGTGGGACCCTGACTCGTGCATCTTCTCTTGTGCTCTTTTCCTTCTGTTGGTTCTTTTCGTCAACTTTGATGTGATAGCTTTGTTTAATCTTATATTTACTTTGTTATATTTTAAAAAATGTAAGGCAAAGGACACAGTCAGTAAGACAAAACGACCACCCACAAATTGGGAAAAGATCTTCACCAGCCCCACATCTGACAGAGGACTGATTTCCAAAATATACAAGGAGCTCAAGAAGCTAGCCACCAAAACACCATACAATGAAATTAAAAAGTGGGGTGCAGAACTAAACAGAGATTTTTCAACAGAGGAATCTGAAATGGCTGAAAGACACTTAAGAAAGTGCTCAAAATCCTTGGCCATCAGAGAAATGCAACTCAAAACAACTCTGATATACTACCTCACACCTGTCAGAATGGCTAAAATCAAAAAAACCAATGACAACCTATGCTGGAGAGGATGTGTAGAAGAAGGAACATTCCTCCATTGCTGGTGGGAGTGTGAACTTGTAAGACCACTTTGGAAATCAGTATGGCGGTTGCTCAGAAAAATGGGAATCAATCTACCCCAAGATCAAGCCATTCCTTTCTTGGGTATATACCCAAATAGTACATGTTCATACAACAAGGACATATGTTCAACCATGTTCATAGCAGCATTGTTTGTAATAGCCAGAACCTGGAAGCAACCTAGATGCCCCTCAACTGAAGAATGGAAAGAGAAAATGTGGTACATTTACACAATGGAGTACTACTCAGCAGAAAAAAGCAATGGAATCTTGAAATTCGCAGGCAAATGGATGGAACTAGAAGAAACCATCCTGAGTGAGGTAACCCAATCACAAAAAGACAAACATGGTATGTACTCACTCATATATGATTTTTAGACATAGAGCAAAGGTTTACCAGCCTATAATCCTCTTCCCCAAAGAAACTAGAAATCATGAATGACTCTAAGGGATAAATGGACCCCAGGAATGGGAAGTGGCATGAACTCCCGAGCTAATTGAGAGCATGAGGGTAGGGGAGTGGGTGCTGCCACAATAAGAGCACAAGAAGAAGAGTAGAGGAGAAGAAATGGAGGAGCAGAGATATTGAGTTGGGGGAAGAATAGAGGAGAGAGAGCAGGATGAGAGATACCATATCACAGGGAGCCACTATAGGTCCAAGAAGAGATCTGGAACTAGGGAGATCTCCAGAGACCTACAAGGATGACATGATCTGACAGTCTGGGCAATGGAGGAGAGGATGGCCTAGAAGCCCTTCCCCTAGAATGAGATTGATGACTACTCTCTATGCTATCCTAGAGTCCTCATCCAGTGGCTGATGGAAGCAGAGACAGACATCCACAGAAATACACTGAGCTGAAATCTGGAACCTAGTTGAAGAGAGGGAGGAATGAAGAACGAAGGGGTCTGTACCAGGTTGGAGAAACCCACAGAAACAGTTGGCCTGAAAAAGGGAAAGCATATCGACCCCAGACGCTCTTTGGGAGGCCAGTATGGGACTGATCCAGCCCCCTGATCATGGATGCCAATGGGGAGGCCCCTGCACTCCTGGGAGCCTCTGGAGGTGGACTGGCGTTTTGCCCTGGTGTGTGTGTGGGACTTTGAGAGCCCATCCCACTTGAAGGGATGCGCTCTGTCTCTGGACACATGGGGAGGGGCCTAGGCCCAGCACAGGAAGATTTGGTGGACTTGGTGGAGCCCCTGTTGGGGGCCCTACCCTGCCTGGGGAGTGGTGGGTGGATGGGGTGGGGGGTAGGTTGGAGGTGGGGGAGAAGGAATGGGGGTGAGGGGAGGGAGGGAGAGGGAATTACATGTGAAACAAGCCTGTTCCCTAACTTGAATTAATAATAATAATAATAATAATAATAATAATAATAATAATAATAATAGAAAAAAGAAAACACTGTACTTTCTGTAGAACCAGAAACTGAAACTGCAGCAGCAGGAATAATTACTGAAGTGGAAATTCCAGCACTTAATAAATGTCCCACAAAGTACCCCCAAACAAAGAAGCACTTGGTCAACGAATGGTTAAGTGAGAAGAATGAGAAGACAGGACAGCTTTCAGAAAGCTTTCAGAAAAGCCTCTGAGCATAACTACAGATCCAGAGGTGTTAGCTACACAGCTCAATTCTTTGCCAGGTCTCACTTACAACTCCCATGTATACTCTATTCCTAAGCATTATATTAGATTTACATCACCATTCCTTTTGGAAAAAGAGAAGAAAAGAAACTACTGAAAACATTTCTGGCTCATGCAAAAAGCGAAAGTGGAAACACCAAGAGCAGCAATTTGGACAAGGATGTTTTCAGGCCCAAGAGTCTCATAACTGAAGTCCCTCCTGACATCCACATCTCCTTACCCTCCTGCATTGCAGAGATAGCTTAGTATCCCTGTCAACCTTAACCTCCCTAATTCCATGACCTCACTTGCAACTTCCCAGCATTCCCCAGGAATTGACAAGGAGAATGTTGAACTCTCCCCCACCATTGGCCACTGTAATAGTGGACAAACTCACCGTGGATCCACAAGCCAGGTGCAGAAACAAAGAAGCACTGTCAGTTTCAAACATAATAGCACTAACAAGATCATGTGAAGCTTTTTTCTTTTACTTTTCAAACCAACCTAACATGGGCTTCTCACTAGTGACCCTTCCCTAATCTGGCCGCATCCCACTGTTGCACTTCGTGACTGCCATGTTGTCAGACGATCAACTCTTAGAGGCACTTGCCAACTCTAGTCCATTTCTTTAATGGTTCCTTCCTGGGGGAACCATGGACAAAGATCCCCAATAAAGAGGAAGATTTTTTTGTTTCTTTCTAATCTGAGTTCCTCAAGCCTTGAGGGATTCTTTGATCCCAGAAAGATATAAATCTTCCTTCCTAATTTTCTCAATTGGTTTTTCTTAACCCAAGTTCCCTGCATCTTGAGGGATTCTGTGATCCCAGAAAGAAATGTCTTCCTTGCTAAATGCTTGTCCCATTACTCACCTTTTCCACGTAGGTGGTGCTCATGAACTAAAAGTCCCAAGTGCTGGGCAGGTTGCTGGGTCTTCCTCCAAACGAGGCTCACGATCGACCTTGTCATGAATTCCTCACTGCATGGACGGGCCCGTCCCTCTAATGAGCACTGAAGTTTCCAGATCCCCAACTCTATCCAGCCTCACGTTGGGCACCAGTTGTCCTCGCGACCTGCAGGACATCAACCTGGGGCAAGAGAGTCAGATATAGGGAATAGGGACAAGAGACACAGAAAGAATGACCACAAGACAGGATTCTGATCAAGTGGCAAACTTTACTTTTCTCAGGCTAGCTTATATAGTCAGGATATGGGGAGGGGCAGAATGGGTTGTTTGTGCACCAGGTGTTGGTATAGGCAGGATATTAGGAAGCCACAAAGAGGATGTTTGGCAAGGTAAAGAGTTCATGAGTAAGAGGTCCAGGAAGGGTTGCATAGGTGATTGAGCCTGCAGGTAGAGGACTGGGTCAAGTTGTGTCTTTTCTTGAGCTGAGCTTGTAAGGAGCTGCTATGTAAAGGTTAACTATGTGGCCTGCCAAGTATGGCCTAGGATCTCATGCCAAGCCCTGAGATTTGGCTCCCAACACCTTCTAGATACAACACAATTGATGCACATTAGGACCTCACAGAGACTATGGCAGCATGCACAGGGCCAGATGGGGTCCCAGCAGTAAGAAGGGAAAGTGGACATGAGCTTCCCTCCCTAACCAAGAAATTATCTCCAGTGACAATGACTTGAAAAGGAAAACATTAGTTCTCCCTTGCAGAGTTTCACTTAACCCACAACTAACAGTAGTCTAGCAGTAGATAACTACCGCAAAACAAACTCAATGATAATTTGTAGATTTTTTTGTTTTGTTTTGTGTCACTTTGATTTGGCATTTTTTACCTTACTGGTCTTTTGCTTATATATTATGGCTTCCAGTTTTTTTTTGTTTTGTTTTTATGGTGTGTGTGTGTGTGTGTGTGTGTGTGTGTGCGCTTCTTGTGCTTTTTGTTTTGTTTATTGTGGTTTGTTTGTTTCTTTTATTTGCCTGTTTGTTTCCTAATGAGAGGGAAAATGAAAGCATAGAGTTGTTTGTGTAAATAGGGAGGTAGGGAATTTATGGGAAGAGTTAATGTAAAGGAAATCATTACCAGAATATATTATATGGAAATATTATTTTCAATAAAAAGATTTTCTAAAAATCATTTACTTTTTATAATCTTTTTGAGAACCTCACACAAGTATACTCATATTCATCATTTTCACTGCACAATTTCCTTACTCCAACTCTTCCTGTTTCCCCAACTAACTCTCAAGTTCAAGACCTTGTCTTCTTTAATTATTGCTGTTATAATCATACACACACATGCATATATGCACACACATTCCCCCATATATATGTGTGTATATATATATATATATATATATAATATATATATATATATATATATATATATATATCCTGACACCATTTAGTATTGTATAGGTGTTTCCTGACCACATGGGCCTGAATAACATCAGAGGGATTGTCTCTGGAGAAAACTGATTCTCCCTTTCTTAGCAGTCATTGATAACCTGTAGTTTTTCCTCTAGGGGTAGGATCTTGTGCGATTCCAACCCACCCCCACCGTTTGTGTTGGCATGTAGGCTTCAGTGGTCACTATACAGTTTAGGGGACCATATTATTGAGATTTCATGGGTGCTGCTTCCATGTCATATACAGAAGGCACTTACCTCACAGCAGGCATCCTGGCTCTCTGGCTCTTACAATGTTTCCACCATCTCCTCTGTTGTTTCTTGAGCCTTCAGTATAGGGAATGTATTGTAAATGTGCCAAATGAGGATGGGCTCTCTGAGGTCAGTTGTTCTTTACATTTTGACAAGTTGTGGCTTTCTGCAATGAACTTCATCTGCTGCAAAAGAAGCTTTTTTGATAATATGTGAGAGCTACATTTATCTGTAGGCATAAGGATAAGTATTTAGAATGCAGTTAGAAATTACATGAGTTTAGGAAAATGGTAGCAGTAGGTTCTTTTCTAGGGTCTATGACCTCTCCAGCTGCAGGTAATTGGCTAGGTTTACAGTACCAGGCAGAGTTGCCTCCTATTGAACAGGCCTTAAGTCAAATTAGACAGCTATTGGTAATGCCCAAGATAAAAGCACCACCATTGCACCACTAGAGAGGTCTTGCAATGCCAGTCATTGGGATCACTGGGGATGTCTTGTCATTCTGGTATTCTGGACCACTAGGGATGTCTTGTCATGCTGGTCATCTGGACTACTGGGGATATATTGTCATGCTGGTCATCTGGGCCACTAAGGATGTCTTGCCATGCTGGTCATTGTTGTTTGCAGGCTTTACAACTAGCTTGCAATAGTACCTTCTGATTCTGTGAGAGTTAGTCCTCAGGGAGGAGGCTTCTATGTCAGTAGCAACTCAATTCATTCAAGTCCTATAACTGAACTGTGTAGTTTCTTCAGCAATATTACCTTTAAGTTCTGGGAGACAACCAAGGGCAAAGGAAATAACCTATATTCCTTTGCAGGTGTCATGAATCCCATGATCAACAACCTGAAGGGTGGTTTCCCTTGCTTGGCACTGAAGTTTTTGTTAGTCTATGGCTCCTGTGAGGAACATTATCATCATTCATGTTCAAAGTCGATTCACAGAACCAATGCCCTACTATCCCCTTTTCTAAAGCTCCTTCTCTCCCTCTCTCCTATGGTCCCTTTCTACATCCCTGGCAGTTACTCGAAGTCATATACTTGTCTAAAGATTTGGAGCTAGGATCCACAATAAGAGAGACCATGCAGTGTTTGTCTGGGTCACCTCACTCAATATAACACTTTCCAATTAGATCTGTTTACCTGCAAATTTAATGATTTCTTTATGGCTAAGTAGGATTATATTCTGTATATGTATGTTTTGATTATTTATTCATTAGTCAATGGACATTTAGGCTGCTTCCACTTCATAGTTATTGTGAATAAAGTGACAATGAACAATGGCTGAGCAAGTATCTGTGGAGTAGAATGTCAAGTCCTTTGGGCATATGCCAAGAAGTGGTATATCTGGGTCATATAGTAGGTTTATTTTTAGTTTGTGAGAGTTCTCCATACTGATTTCCAGAGTGGCTACAACAGTTTGCATTTCCACCAACAATGAATAAGGATTCACCTTTCCCTCCACATTCCTGCAAGCATTTGTTGTCAGTTGTTTTCTTGATCTTAGTCACTCTGACTAGGATAAGATGGAATCTCAACATAGTTTTAATTTGCATTTCTCTGATGGCTAAGGAAGTTGAATACATTTATAGATATTTAATAATCATCCTTATTTCCTCTTTTGAGAACTCTTGGTTGGTTCCCATAGCCCACTTTCTAATTGGGTTGTTTAGTTTTTGGTGTTTAGTTTTTTTTTTCTTTTTATTTTGGTGTATATTATCTTCTACCAGATGTATAGCTGTCAAAGGTTCTTTCCCACTCTGTGGGCTTCCTCCTCACTTGATTGTTTCCTTAGCAGTACAGAAGCTTTTTGGTTTAGGAGGTCCCATTTGTCAACTGTTGGCCTTAGTTCCTGAGCAGTCATCTCATATACCTATATTATGTAAGGTAATGTCTATGTTTTCTTTTAGAAATTTCAGTGTTTTGGGTTTCACATTGAGGTCTTTGATCATCTTGGAGTTGCTTGTTTGGTTTTTGAGACAGGGTGTCTCTATGCAGTCCTGGAACTCACTATAATTTGTACACCAGGGTGGTCTCAAATTAAGAGATATGCCTATTTCTGCCATCCAAGTGGGGGGATTAAAGGTATATGCTACCATACCTGGTGCTGGAGTTGATATTTGCACAAGGTGACAGACATGACTTTTGTTATACCATTTGTTGAGATTCAGTCTTTCCTCCAGTTTGTATTTTTGGCATCTTTGTCAAATATCAGATAGCTGTACTTCAGGCATTATCATACCAGCTCTCAAGTTATATTATAGATATATCATAATAAAAACATCACCGTGCTGACACAGAGCAGATAGATAAATCAAGGGAATGAAATAGAAGATCCAATCCTTATGCTATACTCTCTAGGCTACCTCTTCCTCCCATTTCACTATAGGAATGCTAGATTTACAGATGCATCCAGCTTTTTACAAGGGCTCCAGGAATCAAACTCCAGTCTTTAGGCCCACACAGCCTTTGCCCAGTAAGCTATCTCCCTGGCTTCATTAACAGCTTTTAAAATTATTTCTATATTTACTTTTATTTTATGTGTATGGATGGGGTCTTTTGCCAGCAGATATGTCTGCATATCACATGTATGCAATGTCTGTGGAGGTGTGAAGGCATTGGATCCTCTGGAATTGTAGTTACAGATGGTCTTGAACTATCATGTGGAAATTGAATCTGGGTCCTTTAAAAGAGTAACAAGTGCCCTTAAGCACTGAACCATCTGTCTACTCCCCAATATTCTTAATAAGACATGATCTCAAGATGTAGCCCTATATATTCTGAAATTTTCTATGTAGACCAGGCTGGCCTTGGATGAAGAGAGATCTTCCTGCCTCTGCCTCACACATTCTGAAATTAAAGGCATGTGCCACTACACTTGGCTAAGTAAATTGTTTGGTTTTTTTCTAGACAGGCTTTCTCTGTATAACAGCCCTAGTTGTCCTGAATGCTATTTTATAGATCAGGCTGGCCTCAAAGTCAGAAATCTGCCTGCCTCTGCCTCTGGAGTGCTGGGATTAAAGGTGTGTGCCACCAAGCCTGGTTGATATTTTTATTGGGTATATAAATTACTTATAAAAGAAAGTATTCTCTCTTAGCCTGTCATAGAACACCTGAACTGCAATACCAAGTGTATACACTCATGAGACAATATTCACAGCACTGTGAGTGAGGATGTTGTAGTCTGAAATTTCATATATATACCCAACCAAATTTCCAAAGTGAACTCCCAATATTACTCTATACCATTTTAAGAATATCAATTGCTAAAATTTATAAGGGAAGAAGTAAAGATATAAACAATCAAGGCCATTCATGGGAAAAGTTGTTAAAGAGTGACTTAACTGCCTCTTCCAAATGGCCTCGGTATTAAATAATTGTACTGGCTTGTTCTAACGAATCTTACAAGAACTAGTGTATTATTTAGGTTAACCTAAAAACTACAGACCAATTTCACAAGAATAAGGAACTATAGCACATCTGAAACAGGATTATAAGGAACCATGAGGATAGCGGCTACTTGCTGATAGTCACTATAGAATCTAGGGAGGCATTATAGCCAGCAAGAGAGAAATAGTGAGCCTGACCCACCAGAATGCGCAACAAAGCTCCATGTACCTTCCTCAACTCTGATTTGTCATATATTATTGAAACCATCATTAACTGCTATAGTTTTAAAAGAAATAGTTGATAACATGAATAAGAATCTTTAAGAAGTTCATATTCAGAGGGACTCAAACAAAACAAAAAGACATGAATGTGGGAAAGAGATTAGTTGTGAAGCAGGGGTGGACAGGGCAGGGAGGGAGATAAGAGTGCAGGGACTGAGAGCAGACAGAATGCATGGGATATAAGTATGAAATTGGTAAAGAATGAATTTAATTTCTAAGTTGTTCATATACTTTAATCAAATAATGCCTAATTCCTAAAAACCAATAGTAATATTTGTGTATTTGTAAGTAGTGATTTGCAATTATGTAAATGTATAAATAATCACTTAATTGTGTATTTAACACTAGTTAAGTCCTTTTAATGAGCTTATAAGTTAATGATTTCTTTATGGTATTTTCATACATACTTTGCTTTTATTGATTCTCCACTCCTTCACATCTCTCTGACCCTCTGTTTCCCCACCATGTCCTTTTCCTCCCAATATTCTCCTTCTGCCTTAATATATCATGTGTTCTATTGTCTTCTGCACCCCATCTCTTGAAGCCTCCTTTGCTATATCACAATTTTAGTTTATGCTTTATAAACTACACTTCAATAAGCTGCTGGAAAATCCATACTAAAAAGTATAAATGCAAACAATTCTTTAGGTACTATGATAATCACTGCTGCGCAACTAACTGCACTATAAATAGTTCAAAGAGCCAATCACTAGTCTATTCACCTACACATCATTTGCACAGCTATTGTTTTGTCTTGTTGATACCGGAAATGCAGACATGAATGGTAGGCACCATGGCTCTGAACTTGGAGGGATTCTCAGGCAGGTAGAACATCAACCAAAACACAGAGCAAGTTAATCCAAGTAGAGCAGGAATTGTGGAAAGGAGTGAGAGAAGCATTCCCTGGGCACCTAGCACACAGAGATCTGGGACTGGAAGATGGTCTCCAGACAGCATGGTCTCTCAGGGAGATGAGAATCACATAACCAACAGAGAAGGAAAACAAAAAAAAGAGGAGAATGAGGGGGGGAAGGGAAGTGACGGAGGAAGCCACCCATTCTCAAGTACTGACCTGAACCAGGAAGAGTACAAAGGAGGTCCTGAGCTATCATGTGGGTGCTGGGAATTGAACCTGAGTCCTCTGCAAGAGCATTAAGTGCTCTTACCCACAAAACCATTTCTCTAGGCCCAATATCTTTATATGAGACAGGGTCTTACTATGTAGAAGTAGGTATCCTAAAACTTGCTATGTAGACCAGACTGGCTTTGAACTCAGATCTTCCTGCCTCTGTCTCCCGAGTTCTTGGATTAGAGGCATGCACTAGCACACTGGCTTTGTTAAGATATTTCATTAGGCATATAAATTACTCACAACAGAAAGTATTCTTTCTTAGCCTGCCACAGGACACCTTAGTTTCAACTTAAGCATCCTTCCCAATAACCTGGGAAGCTCCAGTTTCTCCCACTGGGCCATTTAACATTCTTCCTCTTCACTACTGGAGATATGCCAGTCTAGATGGGTTTTATCCTACCAGTCCTTTCCTGAGCATGGGGCAGAATAGGAAAAAAGCAACTGAATACAACAAACCCTTCTATGAGACCCTTTCATTAATGATTTTAGATCCCTCTCAAGTTGCTTAGGGTCTTATGGGAGGAAAAGACATTAGGACACAATGTGATAAATTCTGAAAGGGAAGATATTCCAAAAGAGGGACCATATCTTGTGTGGGGTTAGGGAGGTTTTCTCAAGGGTGATAACCTGAACTCAATAGCCAATGCAGCAAATGGTTGGCTAGATAAAGCACTGGAAGTTGGAGTTACTATAGTTCTATTTATTATATTGACTGACTGAATGATTTTATGTGGGGAAAGAGCATGTGTGCTACAGCACATGTGTGGAGGAGAGAGGGCAATTTACAGGAGTTGGTTCTCAGGGATTAGACTCAGGTCATCGGGTTTTGTGGCCAGCACCTTTACCCACTGAGTCATCTTACCTGCCTACTGTATCTATTTTAAATACATTCCAGGAGAATTGGAAACTATCTTCAATTGTTAAAAGATGGTTAAATATACCACAATATACCCCCATTTTCCAATTCTATACAGCAGGCATTTCAGCACTTAGCACACCAATACCAACCACAATGTCACATTTGTTGGCAATCAATAAATATTTATTGAAGTAAGGAAGCCAGACTAGGCAACAAATAGCACAGAAAAAGGTTTTAATAGATGTACTGGCTAGTTTTATGCCACTTTGACATAAGCTAGAGTCATTCTGAAGGAGGAAACCTCAATTGAGAAAATACTCCCACCAGACTGGCCTGGGGAAAAACCTGTGGTATATCTTGTGATTGATGGGTGGAGCTCAATGTGGGCAGTACCATCCCTGAGCTGGTGGTGCTGGGCACTATAACCTGCCTGGGATGATATGACAGACTTTGGAGATCCCCCAAGGAGGGCCTCACCCTCCCTGGGGAGCAGAGAGGGGATGGGGTGGGGACTTGGGGGGGAGTTGGTGGGGGACAGGGGAGGAAGGGAGGGAGAGGGAGTTGGGATTGACATGTGAAGCAAGTTTGTTACTAATTTTAAAAATGATATTACTTTAAAAAAGAAATATATTTCAAGATTAAATAAGGCTGAGACATGAACAACAACAACAACAACAACAACAACAAGAAAGCAGGCTGAGCGAGCATGAGGAACAAGCCAGTACTCAGCATTCCTCCATGATCTCTGCATCAGTTTCTACCTTGAGCTCCTTCTTGACTGCCCTCAGGGATGGACTGTGATGTGGAAGTATTAGATGAAATAAATCCTTAACTCCCAAGCTGCTTTTGCGTTTTATCACAGCAAGAGAAATTCTAATTAAGACATACTACTGCAGCCAACTATCTATAAAAACTAATAATATGAGTGGCATATCTTTATAATAATCCTACAGTATATGTGCTATGGTAGTCCCATTTTACAGACAAGGAATCAGGAGTTACTGAACCACACTAACATAAAATAATGTGGGTGAGTCTGACTCCAGAACACATAATATTTATACTGCCACCTCACCCCAAAATCGGCAAAAAGCAAACTAAGTGGTTCAGATGGGGAACAGACAAATGATCAAGAAATGTATGAAATAAGATGTACAATGTCATTAACAATCAAAGGAAAACAAATGAAAGCAGCACAGAGATTATAGGTACTTTTAGTGCCTATAATTCTAATAATGATTTATGCATTTTACAATAGAATTGATGAATTATCTCCCCTGTTCCATGTGCATGTCCCTCTCCCTCTTCTCCCACCACTTGGTGGGGGAAATATACCATGTGTATATGGCAAATTAACTATCAAAATTGAAATCTACTTATGCCTTTGTACCAGATATCATTTACCTTTTATTTATTTTGCTGTGTGTGTGAGAGAGAGGGGGGAACTACAGAAAACATGTGAAGAAAATAGGAAACTTTGTGGAGTGGTTCTCTCCTCCTTCCAATTTTACATGGTTTCCAGGAATTGAATTCAGGTCACCAGGCTTGCCCAACAAGCACTTTTACCTGATGAGCCATCTCACGGGCCCAGGGAACAGTTTCATATATTGTCAAAGTTACTTGTTGCAATGTTATTGCTAACATAGAAAGGGAATCCCTGGGACTGTTCTAAATTTCCATCAATGAGGGAGTGTTTAAATGAATTACAATTTGGATTCCTTAATATTGCTACTCTACTAAATAGTGGATTTATATGGAAAGACATCTATTGTTTATTGGCACATGGCCATGTGGAAAAAGGAAAATGGCACATAATATGTTGACCAACATCTTATTTATGTAGATGTAATATTAATGATAACAACTTGCTACAGATATTAAATTACCTAGTTATAACATAGTCTCATTGCTCTAGGTTTCAGAAAGGAATGGAGAATAAGAAATGAGAGCAAAAAATTAAAAGGTATAATAAGGATTGGGAAGTAGAAAACAGAGAAATCCAGAGTTTTAATTGTACATTCTGAGTTTGTAGCTGGGCTACAGACTTCTAGTTGGGTAATTATCAGTAGGTTTTCATCCCCCTCCCAAGCCTTAGTTTCTTTATCTGTACCACAGAGATAACAGTGCCTCTATCTTAAGGTTCTTATGAGACCAAGTAATCAATGTAAAGCAATTAACAGCATGAGGTACAGAGAAATGACAGTCCATCAACACTAGCTCTTATTTCTCAGACTAGGTACTGTGCCAAATGTTCATACATTTATTGAAGTGATACAACATCTTTTGAATTGACATAGCTTCCCATGGAGATTGACAACTAGAAGTCTTAAGAGCACATGTATTCTAGGTCAGACTCCAGGGCCCTCTCTACTTGTACTAGCCTTTCTGGCCTTTACTGCCCACTTTACAGTTGAGGGAACTTTGGTCAGAGGCAGGATTGTGCTGAAGGTGCCCTGGCTCTATAGGGATGGCATGATCTCAAAAATCAAATGAGTTAATTTTACCACGCCAGAGGGAGAAGAGGAAGAAAATAGAAAGGGAAAAGACAGAACAGGGGGGAGTGAGAAGTGAAAAGAGACTACTCTGTTTTTTATCTTTAGCAGAGGCCAGAGATACCTTAGGGCCAAGGCAGAAGGCGGGGTGGGTGGGGCTGAGACAGAGGCAGGGGTGAAGTCTTGCTTCCTAGCCCACAGCACTCACTGTCTTTGCTTCGTCCTCAGTGCAGGGCAACAGGTAAGAGCTGCTTTCAGCTGCTTTCTGGGCTCCCACCCCCACTGTTGCATGTTGAGTTAGACCTGATTTTGGAGTTTCACAGAAACTGTCTCTCCTGTTTGAGGCTTTCCTTTCTTCCCCCTCTCCCTCTTTTATTAGTTTTCAGTATCATTCATCTTACTCTGCTTACTGACATTCATGCTTTCTCTTACTTTTCCCTCAATGGACTTTTCTCTGTACCCCTGTCCCCTCCTGTCACCTTCCTCAACTCTGTAACTTACTCTCCTTCAGTTTCTGTCTTTTCTGTCTCTTCCTCTCCTCTGCTTCTCTAGAAGGCATCCTTACATTTCTTCCAAAATTCTCCACCCCCTCCCGCTTGAGCCTTTTCTGTGTGCTTGGCCTAGAAGCAGAGTTTAAGGTTACAGAGCCTTGGGTGGAGGTTGGGGCAGATGTAGGGAAGGAAAACTGAAGGGTTTGGTGAGGGTGGCTAAGAATGGTAAGGCAGGATGGGAGGAATTGAGAGGTTGAATAATTAGCAGAAATAAGGGGAAGAGGGTGAAAGAGGAATGTAGCCATTGTGCAGAAAGGCAAGAGATTTTTATTGTATCAGTCTTCATTCACTGTGAGACCCCAGGCAGGTAATTTATCCTTTGGCCAAAGGGCCTACCCACAATTTCCATAGATCTCTTACTTTTGGTTTTGTGATCTACAAAAAGAAACTATTGTTTCTATTCTCTTCTCATTCTCTAGCAGTAGGAAAGAGGATATTAGGAGGGGAGGTAATGACTGATGCTTCCAGCCCCTGGAAGAAGTAACAGATTCTCCTCTAGACTTAAAATGATTCTTAAAAGCAGGCCACGAGTAATGGCAGATGGGAAAGAGAAGCTGCTAGAGTGGCTTCTGGCTTCTTCATGGTCATGGTGGCTCTTTCTAGCCCATGGGACTGCAAACTGACACAAAATTGTAGAATTGTAGAGATGCAGAAAAAAAAAAAAAACCTTTGAGTGTTGATGCCACTTGGCCTGAAAATTCACCATTATCTCTTTGATTTTGTTTTAAGATTACTTTTCTAGGCAGTGGGGTGTAGAAATCATCAAATGGTAGAACTAATAAATGTTCAATAGTACCTCAAATCCTACTGTCGACATCTGAGGAAAGCATTTACCATAAAAGATAAATACACAGTAAAGGGGCCTATATTTGTTTAGCAGTGGCTTGGTGTCTAGAGTCAAGCCCCCTGCTAAGAAAATATGTAATGTGTGGATCACGGATCCACCGTAGCTAAATTAGGGGTCTTTTGAGCCAGACTGCCTACGTTGAAACCCTGCTTCCTTCATTTACCAGTTCTGTGACCTGGATGAGTCATTAGATCTTTTGGGGCCTCAGTTTCACAGCATTGTCCTGAGGACTAAACAAGTCAATGTATGCAGAGCATTTACAATAGTGAGAGCTCTGCTAACATTTGAACATCAGAACCAGAAGGGAAATTATGAAATTTCCTATCTAATTCAATGTTTGTTTTGAAAACCAAGGTTCAGAAGGTGGGGGGAATTGGGGTGGGAACCCAAATTTACTGTTCAACTGTTAAGTTTTAGTAAGAGTGAGACAAAAATATCATCACCAGCTTTCCATACTTGACACTGATGTGTTTATGATGTGACTCCTTGGGTCCAGAGCATATGTTTTGTTATTGAGAAAAGATCTGCCACTGAGTCTTGACTGGCTTGGAACTAGGCATCCCAGGCTGGCATGGGATTCAGGGTCCTCCTGTCTCAGCTTCCTGTGTGTGTCAAGATTCCCAGTTAAAAATCTATGATCTTAATACCCTCAATTGCTGAAATGTTTACTCTGTTCAATTTCAGTCATTCCCTTCTCATATTGAGTAGTGATCTGCAGCACACACTGTCCAAAGTAACTGCACTAAAAGTTACAGGTCATAATGATATTCAGGAAGCTCAGGGTGAGCCACGAGATGTTGTAATTGACGCTTTAAAATAATTCAAGAATTCAATCCATGTCAAGAAGTACCCTGTATTTTCCCCAGGAACTTCAGTAAATTATGGCCAATAGTTCCATAGAGCTGATAAGTATACTTGACCTTTTCATGGGAAGCAGGCCTTAATCCACCATCATTTCAGGGCAGGACTGTACTTTGCTTCTAATCTTAAGGGCTTTCTTTCTCACTATATACTTCAATGTTGTTGCCATTGTCAGTGTTGATTGATGTCAGATAAGTTCGTAGGAACTTGCAAGGACCTGGGCCAGCCATCTTGACTCACTACAGATTGCCAGAGCCAGTCTTGGCCAGATGCTCAGGTGTGATTCCAGGAAGGGGTTCTTCTTCTCTCCCACACCCTGGGCTCATCTTAGGGAGTGGCCAAACCCCAGAGGCGATAAACTCTGGGGGCTTTATCTATGGTCTGCAGGCTCAGCCTTGAGTGCTTTAGTCCTCATGGGCAGGCCGTCAGAAGGAAGACTTTTATTTCCAGATACGAGGTAGGCACTGGATCCAATCAATGGCCTACCATGTGATGCTGGTAATTACCTCACATTTGGCAACACATCAAAGTCAAGACCCAGAAAGGAGAAAGTGCGTTGCCCAAAAACATTGAACAAAGGAGCTAGGAAGCCAGAATTTAAACTAGAAAGTTGAACTTTTTATGCTGAATGGTTCACATGTATTTTCGTTTTGGTTTGGTTTTCTTTTGCCTTTTCACTTAATTCTTCTAATCAGCTTTCTGCTTTTGCCATCACAGGGTCAATATACTCAGGCCCACAAATTAACTCAGGCTGCTGTGAGGATTGCTATGTAAAGTGAGAGGTGGGTGCCTGTTCTGTGAAGTTAGGGAGATGAAATAAGTTACCAACAGGATAAGCCCATGAGTTCTTCCTGTTCCCTAGTTCCTCATGTAATTTAGCCTTATACACTGAGGGTGCAGTTAGATTTTTCTCAGTAGCTTTCTTGGTAGAGCTGGGGCCTCGGTCTTCCCCCTTTCTCTCATCTCTCTCCTACTGTACTGTACTTTATCTTGCCCTTTGATTCTGGACCTACAACTGGCCACAGTTTTTCCAATCTGTTTCTCACTCTTGTTCTCTCTGTCTTTCATTTTGGTATCCCTCGATCTTACCTCCTTATAGGCTTCCTCCTCCCCTACACCCATTGCATATATATGTCACTGTCTCTTGATCTTTTGATTTAAAAAAATTCTCTTTTTCATTCAGTTTCTCTCCTACCATCCCAAGTAGAGTCATGGTCCCCTTCCCCAAGTCTTTATTGTCTAACCCTCCCCCTTTATCTTGGTGGTCCACTCGGCCCTTGCTAGATTCTTTTCTCTCCTACTTAATTTTCAGTTTTTATGTATTACTCTAGGCTACCTGATGTCTCTTTGTTTGTCCCTACTGGTATAGTCGTTTCTCTTTCTCTTGCCATATTATCTTTCCCTATTTCCTGTATTTCCCATTATCTTCTTGTCTTGTCTTTCAGAATCAAGTCTTCCTCCCCATGGCTGTTTTTATCACTTCCTTGTTCCCCTTCCTTCCAGCTTTGAAGTCTTTCTCATTCTTAGTTTCTGGTTTTCCTCCTCCAGCACCACACTTCTGTTTTCTATCTTTTATCTTTCTGAAGTTGTCTTCATTCTTTGAATCCCCCAGCACGCTTCCCCCTCTCTCTATTGAAGATTATAGTTATTCATTAACTTTCTCCAAAATTCAGCCAATACTCACTGACAGTTATATGTCATTTGCTTTGTCTCTGTCTATTGATTTTTCTCCTATCTTTTCTCTCCCTTGGCCTCTGCCTTCTTCACTGATCCACACAGATTATGTCTGTCAGCCTTCTTGGGTTTATTTTTACCTCTGCCTTTATCTGTGTTTACCCCAAAGTCAGGAGAAAATCCAAACATATCAAAATACCAACCTAGTGGTACACAGCTGTTGGGTACATGCCTGCCCTTTTCTTGTTTCCTGGATCTCCTTAATTTAACAGGCAGCTTGCTTCCAGCTCCTTCTCCTTCGCTGGAAGAGCATTCTAAGGACTATCCATCCTCAGGAGTTATGGTGAATGGGATCTGTTTGCATTAGCAGGCCAAATTTTCATGTGGTTGAGGATAATAGTCTTTTGTTTGTTTTCTTTCTTTCTTTTTGTTTTTTTTTCAAGACAGGGTTTCTTTGTAGCTTTGGAGGCTGTCCTGGAACTCACTCAGTAGACCAGGCAAGCCTCGAACTTACAGAGATCCACCTTTCTCTTCCTCCCAAGTGCTGGGATTAAAGGTATGGCCACCACTGCCCAGCTTGTTTTGTTTTTTGAGACAGGATTTCTTGTGTAGCCTTGGCTGTCCTGGAACCCACTTTGTAGACCAGGCTGGCCTCAAACTCCCAGAGATCTACCTGCCTCTGCCTCTGCCTCTGCCTCCTAAATGCTGGGATTAAAGGAGTGGATCATCACACCCAGCTTAGGATAATAGTTTTAGGAAGACAGTGGACTCAAGTGTTGATCAAAGGGTTGATTGTCAGATGTCATCTGCCATTCACAAAGGCATTTCAAGGATCCACACAACCATTGAGCAGCTGGTGCCAAAATAAGTCAGAATGCAGGTTTTTTGGCCTCTATTTAGAAATCTCTCCCTTGCCCCTTTATCTAGTGGTGTTTCTCCTTTCTCCCTCACATTTTAACACTAGGGAGTCCTTTCTGAGAAGGATAGCAAGATGACATCTGAGGAAGGCAACAAACTTTGAGTGGGAAACTAAAGCAAAGAATTAAACATAGGCATGACTTATTTGGCTTTTGGCCAGACCCTCATGATGGACTTTCATCTTTTCCACAATTTCTACAGGACTTTGGGCTCGAGATGGTGGCAGCAGCTGTGTTGCTACGGTCCTGCCCAGTGCTCTCTCGGGGCCCCACAGGCCTCGTAGGCAAAGCGGCTAAGACTTACCAGTTCCTATTTGGTATTGGACGCTGTCCCATCCTGGCTACCCATGGACCAACCTGTTCTCAAATCCACCTTAAGGCAACAAAGGCTGGAGGAGGTAAGAAGAGGTTATTGGCAAAAGGGAATATCTGGATCATAAAGACAAGGTTCCAAGTCTGACTATCACTACTTAATAGCTTGGAGAGTCAGTATGAAAAATGTCAAGACAGAATGAATTGACCTAAAAAATATACCCAGGCTATGTCTTCTGCCAGAGTCTTTCTAGAGCAGGAATTTTCAACCTTCCTAATGCTGTGACCCTTTAAAATAGGTCCGCAGGTTGTGGTGACCCACAACCATAAAACTGTCTTTATTGCTACTTCATAACTGTAATTTTGCTGCTGTTATATTTTTATTAACGAATTTATTTATTTTATATCCCAGCTGCAATTTCCCTTCCCTCCTCTCCTCCAAGTTCCTCTCCTACCCCTCTGTTTCCACCCCCATATCCTACTCCTCTGTTACTGTTTAGGAAAGGGCAGGTCTCCCAAGACTTCAATAAAACATGACATATCAAGTTGCAATAAGACTAATAACCTCCCCAACAATTAAGGCTGGGTAAGGTGACCCAATATTAGGAGTAGGGTTCCAACAACCAATAAAAGCGTCAGAGACAGACCCTGTATCCCACAGTTAGGGGTCCCACAAAGGATCAGTGAATTGTAATGTATCTCATATGCAGAATATCTGATATGCCATCCCTGAGAAAAGGTCATCTGACCCCCAAAAGGGTTGTGACCCACAGATTGAGAACCACTGATACAGAGTCTTATTTCCATGTCCTTCACACACTATACTTCCTCCATCCAGGTTGAAAGAGATTGAAATTGCTCAAATCAATTTTCTTGTCCTACAATTCCTGGCATTTGCATTTGACATATGACCTTCTCCTATACTCTCCTCTCATACTTCTCATTCAACACTGCATTATTGCTTCTGCACAGCCTGCCTAGACCTCTAGCCTATCCAATACCAACTCATCGTCCCATCCCTTGTATCTTCTAGACTCCATTTGTCCTGTCCTTTCTCCCACTGTTCCCAAGGTGCTGTCAGTGTGTGCCACTTCTCCCTGCTTAGAAACTCCGCCAGCAGTAAAACCAGATTCATTTAACTCCTCGTTTCTATCATAGGCTGTGGTAGGACTCTGGGATATAGTAAGTCTCAGTAATCATTGCTGAGTAGAATGCATAGCTAAGAATGAACCTCCATTACTTTCTCACCCTTGTGTAGACTCTCCATCTTGGGCCAAGAGTCATTGTCCTTTCATGATGTCAGAACTCCAAGATGGGAAGAGCAAGATTGTGCAAAAGGCAGCTCCAGAAGTCCAAGAGGATGTCAAGACTTTCAAGACAGGTTGGAGACAACCTCCACACTATCCAACCTCTGTTCCTAATGATTGATCCCACTTTACTATACTCTTAAGCTTAGCAAATCCAAGGGAAGCTACTATACATTCTATGATGGGCAGTCTGAGCCTTTTACAGGGGAGCCTCCTCAGGTAGTTGATTAGACTGTGTACTGAAGTACATCCACCTCAACACATACACATGCACAAACTCCTGTAACGTTTAGCTGTCAGTCTAAAATGTGCCCTCCTCTCTCCCAGACAGCTAAATGGAATCCAAAGGGATGGGATCCCAAATTAAGCAAGACCATATTATGAGAGTCTGGGTTTGTATGAAGAAAAGGGGCTCGAGAATAGATAAATCCTTTAGTTTTCACACAAAATAGTCCATTAATTAGCCTTCATTCCCTGACAAGTACTTTGAATTGCCAAATTTTTTAAAAAGAAATTCAAATAAAGTTTTGTCTTCACCAAGTCACACTTTACGAGGGTACAGAGTTCAAGGACAACTGGCCAAAGCATCCAAGACAATTACACTTAGGGATGGCCATCCTATTGACATCTTTTACAGGCCACTTTGGGCTATCACTAAGAACAAAAAAGTCAAAGACTGAAATTTAATGATGTTCAGAAAAGAAGACTAAAATGCACTGAACTCTCAAGTGCAGGGTCTAGGGTGCATTTTCTGGTTACCTTATGCAAAGGGAACTCTCGATGGGAAGTGTGAGTTACCTTAAAGAAGGCTTCCCAGTATTCTAAGAGTTGCTACTTGAGGAAATAAGTACAAGCTTACTTTGCAGAAGAATTCTCCAGGAGACTTCTATACTTTATAAACTTGAATTTCTATACATCACACTGAACCTAAAGAGAACAAAAATACTATCTATCTTTCTTCTCTCTCTTCATGCCAATTAATTCCATATTCCCTCTCAGACCTGCTGAGTTCCTTGGATTCAACCATCCCAAGCCAACCATTCCCTAGTTTCCAGGATCCAGAGCAGATTGAAGGGGCGATTACACACCTGATCCAGAACAATATTACTGGTGAGTTTGCTGAGATGGAAATAAAGGGCTTGGTAACAGGGAAGGAGCTACTGAAAGGGTGTGTGACACAAGATAAGATATGAAATGGGAAGATTTTTAAACCAAAGAGACTTTAACATTAAGCTTTAGTGATGATGCTGCTGGCTTTGTAACTAAATCACTTCATTCAAACACTCACCTCAATAGTTTGTAAGGAAAGATAAAATTACACTTACAGTATTTCTAGCTTGCTATGAGGTCTCCTTAAAAATAAGCTTATCTAGATTATTTCTTTTCTATATTTCCCTCAAAATTTCTCACCTTCACAGATTCCCTTTCCATCTCCTACATTCATTTTTCATAAAAGAATTTGCTTCATTTTTCTAGTATAGGAATAAGGAATTATTTTTAAGAGATACAGGAAAAAAAGAGTAAATTACCACCTACCATTAACTTTTTGCTGTATTTTCTCTCAGACACACCTTCCTATGGCTACACACACACACACACACACACACACACACACACAGAGAGAGAGAGAGAGAGAGAGAGAGAGAGAGAGAGAGAGAGAGACAGACAGACACAGACAGAGAGACAGAGACAGAAAGACACAGAGAGAGAAAAACAGACAGATGTAGAGAAGCAGCGACACAGAGACAGAGAATTTCCCAGCCACTCTCTTAATAATACTTGTGGTTTTTTCAGAAATATGACCTTATTACCTCCAGAGTTTATTGTGATACTTTGTTCATGTTAACAACATGACCTCATATCGTTTATTTCATGGCCATCAGCACAGAGCTGCATAATGATTATTAATGGCGGAATTGTATTCTGTAATGTGGATACATCATTATTCATTTAACCAAGAACCTATAGTTCTTTCTATTGCTTTTGTATTCTTCCACTTAGACTGCATGCTAGTTTTACATCCATATGAATACACCCAATGAAAATTCATGGTTTTACCTTTTTCATTATTTAAATCAACATGTCACTTACTGAATGCACATTTAATTGCTATATGACCTTGGTCAATTTAGCTGATCTTTTTATGCCTCAATTCCTTCAAATGTAAAATACAGATTATAATAGAACTTTGCATATACGGTTGATGTGAGAAATCAATGGAATAGCATCTTTAAGGTTCCTAGAAGTAGGTTTTACATGTATTAGGCATTCACTAATGCTGGCTGGCTATAATAATGTAATAAAATACTATTTTTAATTTCAACAACTATTATTATTATCTTCTGATTATACCATTATTACCACATACCAATATAAGTGTTGTCATCTGATTCTCACAAATCATCAAGGAAAGATTTCTATACTCTCATTTGTTCCTCCCTCACCTGGTTCCCCTTCTTTACTAGTCAGCTCCCTCTTTTTGCTTTCCTATTACATGTACTCCATTGCCTTCTCTAATTCCCACTTTCCTTCCATAAGATCTCTTTCTCAGCCTATGGTCCCTTTTCGAGTTCTCGACCTACAAATACAAATATACAAACACACACACTATATACAGAATTTTAAATTTAGGTCCCATATATATATATATTTTTTCATGCTCATTCATATATATATATATATGTACATATATATGTATATGTATATATATATATATTCATGCTCATTGATATATATATATATATATATATATGAATGACTGGCTTATATTATTTAATAAAATGATTTTCATCCCTATCCATTTTCCAGCAAATGTCATAATTTCATTTTTATAGCTGCACAAAATTACACTGTCTTATATGTACCACATCTTTATTATCCACTCATTTGTTGATGGCTGTTTCTATTTGCTCGCAATTGTGCATAGTACAGCTACAGACATGGATGTGCAAGTATCTTTGTGGTATGCTGACTTAGAGTCATTGGGTACATGCTCAGGAGTGATGAGTCATATAGTAGTCCTATTTTTAATTGATTCTTTCGAAGTTTTATTATTATCATTTTCAATCATGCATGCATGCATTTGTGTATGCACACACATGTGTGATAATGCCTTTGGGAGCCAGATATGTCCAATCCACTGGACTTGGAGTTACAGGAAGTTGTGAGCCACTTGATGTGGTTGCTGAACACTTGATGTAGAGTCCTCTATAAGAGCAGCATGAGTTACTGAGTCCCTATTCTTTTTCAAAGGAACTTCCATACTGATTTCCACAGCTGCTATAGTTACTTTCTCACCCTTAGTGTATAAGAGTTCCTCTTTGCCCACATACTCACCAGAATTTTTTGTCATATGTTTTCCTGATAATAGCCATTCTGACTGAAGTGAGATGGAACTGAAAAGTAGTTTAGCCAGGCAGTGGTGGTGCAGGCCTTTAATCCTAGCACTTGGGAGGTAGAAGTAGGCAGATCTCTGTGAGTTTGAGGCCAGCCTGGTCTACAAAGCGAGTTCCAAAACTGCCTCAATAGCTACTGAGAAACCAATTTTAAAAAAATAATATAAATCTGTATTTCCCCGGTGGCTAAGGATGGAAAGTACTTAGTGTCCATTTGAATTTTTCTTTTGAGAATTATCTATTCAGTTCATCAGCCCATTTAGCAACTGAAAGATTTGTGGGGGCTTTTTGGTGTTTAAGAGGATTCTTTGCTGGCTCAGAGTCACATAGCTATTCCGTGAGAAGAGACTTGACTACAAACTAAATGTAACAATGTTCGTTTCTCTGAGACTGAAGTAGTAACTCTTGTAAAGCATCTTCCACACTAAGTCTGGAAAGAAAGATGAGGCCATGCTAAGCCTGGAAAGCCTGACGAAACCTGTGAATGAATTATTGAGTTAATGAGTGAGTGAGCAAAGTGATGGTTGAATGAAATAGAGAGTTAGTGTGAACTAGGGCTAGGGAAGATTGCTCAGTGTACACATACACAGGCAAGTACACATATCATATTAAACAACAGAATAAAAAAGGCCAGTTAATGAGAACCAAAAAGACATTTTTGACCAAATAAATAAATAATACATGGAAAGAGAATTTCAAAAATTAAAATCAGCAAGATGAGTAAAATAAAAACTAGTCAGGAAGAGATTTGAGCTGAATTATTCTTATCTCTATTTCTACTCCTGCAGGAAGCCAGGCCTTCGGTTATGACCAATTTTTCAGAGACAAGATCATGGAGAAGAAACAGGACCACACCTACCGTGTGTTCAAGACTGTGAATCGCTGGGCTGATGCCTACCCCTTTGCTCAACACTTCTCTGAGGCATCTATGACCTCAAAGGATGTTTCTGTCTGGTGTAGCAATGACTATTTGGGCATAAGCAGGCACCCTCGTGTCTTGCAGGCCATACAGTGAGTAGTAGAGTGTATACTATGAGCTGTGGGGCACATATAGAGATCTAGAGTCACACTAGTAGTGGACACCTTGATTCTACCAGCATCTCTTTTGTACAAGTCCCGCCCTGCCCCCAGCATAGCTACTCTCAGATACAAACTAAGTCATTCAACACATCACACTTTCTAAACTACTGTTTGTCTGGTGTGCAGGATGATAAGGAAACTAAGAAAGGCTCCCTGATTCCATGAACTAGAAACAAAATATAGAATGGTGTGTGTGTGTGTGTGTGTGTGTGTGTGTGTGTGTGTGTGTGTGTGTGTATGAGAGAGAGAGAGAGAGAGAGAGAGAGAGAGAGAGAGAGAGAGAATTCCTAGAGAGAGAGCTAGAAAGAGAGAGATCCTTTAGCTTTTTCAAACTACTGAAGCTATATCTAGTTTCTACCTCCATCTCAACATTTGTTATTCTTTCCCCTACTTCAGCAGTTCTCAACCTATGGGTCACGATTGCTTTGGTGTTTGAATGACCCTTTCACAGGCTTCACCTATAACCATTCTATCATATCAGATATTTACATTGCAATTTATTAACAGTAGAAAAATTACAGTTACGGAGCAGCAACAAAATAATCTTAAGGTTAGTTAGGGGGTCACCATAACATGAGGAACTGTATTAAAGCGTCAAGGCTTTAAGAAGGTTGAGAACCACTGCTCTACTTGGTCACAAAGAGCACCATTTAAACAGGACCTCTTAAGTTAGCACTGATGACATTAAAGAAGGTTTTCCTATTCTCTCAGTGCCTAACAAGGTTTTGTTTTGTTTTTCCTTGTCTTGTTTTCTTGGGGCCAGGGAGACCCTGCAGAATCATGGAGCTGGAGCTGGTGGTACCCGCAATATCTCAGGTACCAGCAAGTTTCATGTGGAACTTGAACAGGAGCTGGCTGAACTGCACCGGAAGGACTCAGCCCTGCTCTTCTCCTCCTGTTTTGTGGCCAACGATTCTACTCTCTTTACACTGGCCAAGCTTCTGCCAGGTGAGCACAAGGTCTGAGATTTGTTCAAGACTGATGTCCTGCAATAGTGCATCCAGCCTCACTAGCTGGCCCCTCTCTTTTTGAGTTCACTTGTTTCTTCTGTCCTTCCTTTTCACCTGCCATGCATAGTCTTAACAGTGGATGCTTACATCCCTCTGCTTTCACTCCCACCACACCTAGGTTAAGGGTCAGCACCAGGAAATCGTGCCTAACCTCACAGAATGGTAACAATGTAAACTCATCATTTCTAACACATAAAGTCTTTTACCTCCACAATCTTCAAAATTTTTTTCTCTAAAAGCTTTACCTCCATCCTTCACTCTTAACATATAACCCAGGTCCTACACAAACAATACAGAAACCACTGGATAGCTTTTCCTTACTTATTGACATGCAATCTATAAATCTATCTGTTCATCAACATGTCTTCATTGTTTCACTTTACCATGAAATATACTTCCCCCTTCTTGCCTAAAAGCATGCCTTCAACTATGCACTAGAGCCCATCTTGCCACTTTCCCACTCTCTACTCAATGCCATCCCCTCAAATGCCTTCCATCAGTCTGATGGATACAATGTTCCACATCTATGTCAATCCTGGGCTCATACAAGTGCTCAGAGAGAGACCACTAAAATGTCATATTCCTTAACCTCTACTCAGAGCATTTCATGTCTCTGGGACAATTTTGCCAAATCCCCTTCTCCTCTCTCCTTCCAGAAGATGTGTTTACCTCCTAATACATTGAAAGCAGAAGACACCAGACAGAATTATCCTCAACTATCAACAAACACCTACCAACTTATATGCATCCCCACTTTTCCTCTCACTCTTTGCTTCCTGTAACAGTACAAGACATGCCCCCTTTTCTTGTTGACTAGTGTTTCCATTGGGGCACTGGTCATTGTCCATTATACTCAGAAACTTCTTCCTCCAATCCACCTCCCATTTTGTGTGTGTGTGTGTGTGTGTGTGTGTGTGTGTGCGCGCGTGTGTGCGCATGCGCGCGTGTCTGTCTGTCTGTCTTTCCCCCATGCCCCCTCCAACCTTCTGTCCCTGTACCCCTCTGTATCTTTTGCCTCTCACTCTATTTAAATATGTTTAAGTCTCTTGCCTCATCACTCTGTAGCTACTACTGGGCAGACTTTCTCCTGCCTGTAAGAGGTACAATGCATGAGAAGTCTTTGTACTTGCTGTCTGAAACTTCACTGCACACTTCAAAACTACTTTGTGAACACTTATTCTAAGGTCATTCGGAACCCCTAAATAAAGTCAACATCTTGGGTGCTTCTTTCTGATCAATTCTTTACTCTTCCTCAACCAATACAATTCAGCACTTTTTCATTTTACTACCATCATCCTAGTCTAACCAACACCATTTTCTTGATTTGTTCTTTTTCCTACAATCTGTTCTTCATAATTTGTAACAATGTTTTATTATATAAATCTACCTTTGTCCTTTCCCTGTTGAAAACTCTTTGATGGCTCCCTCTTGCCCCTAGGATCACATGTAGACTACATCATGGCTTCTAACTAAACCAAATCTTAAGATGGGCATAGATCTACATTTGTCATCATACTTCCTGAAGGCTGAGTCCAAAAGACTACACAGTGGATTACAGCCTAGTCTGGGCTACAGAATGAGACTCTAACTCCAAAAACAAACAAACAAAAACCCCTGAATTCTATTACACACATATCTTTTAAACCTCACCTTTTAACATCCTTCTCTTACTCATTCCCTCATTTATAAATTAGTCATTTGTTTATACATTCACTCATTTAAAAATGTTTCCTTAATAGCTAGGCATTGGTGGCGCATGCCTTTAATCCCAGCACTCTGGAGGCAGAGGCAGGTGGATCTCTGTGAGTTTGAGACCAGCCTGGTCTCCAGAGCGAGTGCCAGGATAGGCTCCAAAGCTACACAGAGAAACCCTGTCTCGAAAACCAAAAAAAAAAAAAAAAAAAAGTTTCCTTAGCATTCTGTGTACTGGGAACAAGGGATTAAAAATGTTTGGACTTTCCTCTCAAGAAACTTCCAGCTAGGCATACCAAGTACTGGAAGAAACCACGATTCATTGTTTTTTTCTCAACCGGAAGTTGACTCTTATTTTATTAAAGACCACAGTTCCTTATTGTCTATGAAATTTGAGGGTTCTATGGGACAGATAGATCCCTTTCCATACCTCCCTGCCCTCCCCAAAGAGCCGAGTAAGAATCTCTCCATTCATGTCCTAAAGAAAACCCTTTTGTGGTGCTTAGCTTGTTCCTTGTACAGTGAAGTGGTCATTATCTGCTCTTTTTGCTGTGAACTGTTGTGATCTTATGATTCCATCAGTGAAACCTGATAAGCATCCATCTTTGTAATTATAAACAGATGGGTGCTACCTGGAAAAGGTGAAGTACCAAGCAGACCAGGGAGAATCTAGTAGCATTGGTTCAAGTCTATAAGCTTTCCCCACAAATTCTTTACCAAGTTTTGATTTTCCAAGAGTCAAGGAGAATGAACCTACACCCTGTAATTGAGAAACTCAAGGTTCCTGGGAAATTTAATTTTCTTTCCCTTCAAGACAGTCAAGAGGCCATGGCTTGGTGTCCTTGGCGAGAGGAATATAAGAGTTCCTGGACAGGGGATTGTGCCAAGGGAGGAAGAGTTGTGTTACAAAAGTTTCCAAAGGAGGAGGAAGAAGAGCAGGTCTTCAGAGGGTAAAGGGTTTAGTCTTTCTTCTCCTGCTAGGTCATACCTGGAGTATGAAGTAGGAGTAGTGAGACAGAAGCTTAACAATTACACATCTGTTTCCTCAGGGTGCGAGATCTACTCAGATGCAGGCAATCATGCTTCCATGATCCAAGGTATTCGCAACAGTGGTGTAGCCAAATTTGTCTTCAGGCATAATGACCCAGACCATCTGAAGAAACTTCTTGAGAAGTCCAATCCCAAGACACCCAAAATTGTGGCCTTTGAGACTGTTCACTCCATGGATGGTACGTATGCATGTGTTTGAGTGCATGTTTACCAGTATTGATATCTCATAAAAACATGATGATAATAACAACTAACATTTGTATGGTGTCTAGTATACTATGCAATTATTTACAGTTTGTACGTATTAACTCACTAAATCATCGGGATGATTCTATGAAGTAGGTTCTACTATTATTATTATTATTGTTGTTGTTGTTGTTGTTGCATGAATAAACTGAGACATGAACAAATGGCGTCACAGGTCATACAGGTAGTAAATGTCAAAGGAGAGGAAGCTATTACATTTTTTTATTAATTAAATTTATTTATTTTACATTCCAAACACAGTTTCTTCCCTTCTTCTCCGCCTACCTCCCCTTATCCTCCCCCAATCTACTCCTCTTCTGTATCTGTTCACAAAGGGACAGGCTTCCCATGAGTATCAACAAAATATGGCATATCAAGTTGCAGTAAGACTAAGCATCACCCCATGTATTTAGGTTGGGAAAGGAGAGTCAGTATGAGGACTAGGGTTCCAAAATCCAGAACAAGAGTCAGAGACAACCCCTGATCCCACTGCTAGGGGTCCTATAAGAAGACCAAGCCACACAACTGTCACATATATACAGAAGGCCTAGGTCATACCCATGTAGGCTGCATGATTGTCAGTCCAGACTCTGTGAGCTCCTATGAGCCAGATTAGTTAATTCTGTGGGTTTTCTTGTGGGAGGAAGGATTTGTACAAGCTATTACATTCTTATAGAAAAAGAAACTAAAGTCCACAAAGAGCATCAAAGTTTGTTTTAGTGCCTCATTAAATTCATGGCAAAATGATTATTTTTTACTAGGTCAAATAACTCTACTTCCCTACATGCCACTCTTTCCATAAAGAATGATAGCAAGTCAGTCACGGCAGTGTCTGCTCTCTACAGTGGCAAAGTTTACAAACTCTTGCCTAGGATTCCATGAAATACTGGAGTCAAAACATGTTTTCAAGTCCGACAGATTTGGATTTACATCCCACCTTTGATATAATTATCTGTGTGAACTTGGGGAATTTTCAAACCCTCTGAGCCTCAGTTTTCTTTACCGTAAAATGTCTGGTTGTAGAATTCTAGGTGACAGAAGTCATTCCATTTATTATACTTTAACAGAAATCAATGACTTTATTCTCCCACCTCCTTTCTTGTAGCAACTGAAATGAGGCCCAGAGCTGTCTATTGCTGGTTCTGTGTACCAGAAGTCATGTGTTTTAGGTATCTGCTTCTGGATTTACTTAAGGGAAGAGGTCCTCATTTCATGTCAAGGTGTCACTTTTCCAAGTGAAACAAGAGAGTATGCTTAATATTCTCTGATTTATATAACCACACGCACCATAAACAACATGCCATCACAAACTGTCCATGTTCAAATACTAGCATAACTATTAGCTTGAGCAAGTTTTAAAAATATGTATCTATTATTGTATATGATGTGTATGTGGGTACCCACGACAGAGCACACATGTGGAGGTCAGAGGGCAATTCTGTGAAATTGGCCCACTCCTTCCATCTTGGTTCTGGAAATCTATCAGGTTACCAGGCTATGCAGCAGGCATTGTCACCTGTTCAGCCATTTTACTAGCTCTTAGTGTGAGTTTTTAAAATTCCTTTCACTTGCACTTAGCTGATTTGCAAAATGCTGGTAATAACAGAATATCCCTGAACACTAAATGAATTAACACACATAAAGTACTCAGTCATGTTCAGCAGCACATTTCTACAATCATAAGGAAAGTAAAACCAGCACACATGCATATTTTTAACATGGAACAACTATTCAAGTTTTCCTAGTGGAAATTATGGGCTGCAATCACACTAGTTACACTTGCAAATGAACTGTTTCTTCTTTTCTTTTGGTAGAAACTGCCTACCCTGTCAATACGAGATGTGGGTTTCTGCTTCTGAAATGATACCAGAACTATCAAACTGTCTTATCTCAAGTCCCATCTTCTATTGTTGGTTGTCCTTATGTTTTGCTACCTTTTCCCCATTATAGTTTTTTTAGTAAATTATTTATTTTATGTACATTGGTGTTTTGCCTGAATGTATGCCTGTGTGAGGATGTCGGATCCCTGGGAACATGCCATGTGGTTGCTGGGGAAGGGTTATGATTTCCTACTCCTTTCCCTGGGCTTTTCTCAGGTGCCATCTGTCCTCTGGAGGAATTGTGTGATGTGGCCCACCAGTATGGGGCCTTGACCTTCGTGGATGAAGTCCATGCTGTAGGACTGTATGGAACCCGGGGTGCGGGGATTGGGGAGCGTGATGGAATTATGCACAAGCTTGACATCATCTCTGGAACTCTTGGTGAGTGTCTTAGGGTTACTATTTCTGTGATAAAGCATCATAACCAAAAGCAACTTGGGGGACAAAAGTGTTTATTTGGCTTACATATCCCAAATCACAGTTCATTGAGAGAAGCCAAGGCAGGGAGAGGGAATCTAAAGCAGGAGCTCAAACCAGGTGTAAACCTGGAGGCAAGAGTTCATGCAGAGGCCATGGAGGGGTGTTGCTTACTGGCTTGCTCCTCATGGCTTGCCTTGCCTGATTTCTTTTTTTAACCATCTTTTTAAAAAAATTTACATACCAATTTCAGTTTCCCCTCTCTCCCCTGCTCCCTGCTCCCCGAATCTTCCCTCCACCCTCCCCCTTCATCCACTCCTCAGAGAGGGTGAGGACTCCCATGGAGAGTCAACAAAGTCTGTCACATCAAGTTGATAGCCTACTTTCTTATAGAATCCTGAACCACCACTAGCGGCCCAGGGTGGTATCGCCCACAACGGGCTGGGCTCTCCCACATCAATCACTAATTAAGAAAATGCCCTACAGCCGGGTGGTGGTGGCGCACACCTTGAATCCCAGCATTCGGGAGGCAGAGGCAGGCAGATCTCTGTGAGTTCAAGACCAGCCTGGTCTATAAGAGCTAGTTCCAGGACAGCCTCCAAAGCCACAGAGAAACCCTGTCTCAAAAACAACAACAACAAAAATGTCCTACAGGCTTGCCTACAGGCCAGTCTTATGGAGGCATTTCCCACCTGAGGTTCCCTCCTCTCAGATGACTACTGCTTGTATCAAGTTGACATAAAACTAGCCAGGCAGTGAACAAACATTCTGGGCATCCCTTATATGCAATCAAGAGAAGTAGCCCTAGCCAGACCTATTTCTTCTTCCTGTGCACAACTATAGGAGTTAATTGGAAAGAATTTATAACCCTAGGCTTTTGTCCTACCAAATCATCTCTTTCTCATCCCAGTGCAGAGTCACTGAGAATGTCTGGAAAAGTTTTTCTAAAAGGCTCCTGAACTGGTCCATATAGCTGAATTCAACTAGAATAAGAAGAAAATGGTTTCCCTCCCGACACCAGCCCCAAGTCTCATGTTAGTTATTCTCCAGGCTGTAATCAACTAGAGGTCCCCACCCTGTTCTGGCCTATCTAGTCACCACATATGGCAGTATGTGGCAGTCCTATCTCAGAACCACAGAACTATCAACTCGGACATGCATGTGAGAGATGTGCAGAGGACTGGGAAAGCAGGCTGGAGGCCCAGCTTCTGCTGTACCTGCCTGTTTACCTGGGGCATTATCCTGCCCCTCTGGGGACTGATCATCAGGTCTGTGCATAACTTCTATTCTTGTTTATAGGCAAGGCCTTTGGCTGCGTTGGTGGCTATATTGCCAGCACTCGGGACTTGGTGGACATGGTACGCTCCTATGCTGCAGGCTTCATCTTCACCACTTCACTGCCTCCCATGGTGCTCTCTGGAGCTCTAGAATCTGTGCGTCTTCTTAAGGGAGAGGAGGGGCAAGCCCTGAGGCGTGCACACCAGCGAAATGTCAAGCATATGCGCCAGCTACTAATGGATAGGGGCTTTCCTGTCATCCCCTGCCCCAGCCACATCATCCCCATCAGGGTGAGAACTCCATCATGCCCCCTTCCTTCCCTACCTTCCTTTCCTGCTGCCTTCCTACTTCCTGTAAACTACTTCCTGCCCCTTCAATCAACACTTTGCTTTCTTATGACACACCCCCAAACACAGACTTAGTGTCACTTTTGGTCCCTGTTTTGCAAAATTAGTCACTATAGAGTAACCTGTCTTTTTTCATCAATCATTGCCCCGCTATTACCAAACTGCTCTGGTCTTCATATATTGAACTCATAATTTAGTGTTTTTCAAATTGTTTATAAAAACTATTAGTGAACCACAAAATCTGTTTAGTGGGTTATACTTAGCACTAAAAATAGGGAAATGCAGAATAGAAAATGTTGGAACATAACAACACACAGTAATGGCTATCCATTTGTTCAGGTTTGTATGTACTAACATCTGATTATACTGTAAAACATATTTCTTACTAACAGTTGAGGTAAAAGAAAAAGTCATAGAAATAGCTGGTACTTTGGATCCCTAGGTGTGTTTAAAATCAACCAATGCTCCTTTCTTAAATGACATATATTTATGTGAGTCAGTTAAATCAGGGTGTAAGAAGGACAGTTCTTGTGACAATTTTGTGGATAACAAGGAAAGAATCCTCAGTATCCATGAATGACTAGTTCCAGCCCTGCCCCTGGTCCATATCAGCTTGTACAAAATAGTGTTACAATTCCATATTATCTATTCGGTCTTCCAAGACACATTTAATCTTCTCTACACGTCCAATAACACCAAATTCAAACAAGAACTACTTAGCCATTAAAATGTACTGTTTTGCAAGTATCAACAAGAACATCTGTACATTAAAGAAATATTTTTCTTTTTTATTTTTTTTGAGACCCCGTTTCTCTATGGCTTTGGAGGCTGTCCTGAAACTAGCTCTTGTAGACCAGGCTGGTCTCCACCTGCCTCTGCCTCCCGAGTGCTGGGATTAAAGGCGTGCGCCACCAACGCCTGGCTGATATTTATTTTTTTAATCTGAGGCTGGTAAATACTTGATGAAGAACACAGAGAAACAGAGGGCCAACTGAAGTTACTCTGTTTAGATGTCTAATTTTTAAATTAACTTAGTGACAGCAACCCAGAAGTACCCTGCCTTTCCAACAACACCAATATAACCAATGTGTTTGTTGCACAAATAGTATCAAGACAAGATACCAGCTCTAGCCCTCCTTCAAATCTCATTGCTGGCTCGGGGCTCCCCTTGATAGAGATTCTGGAGCTGTCACTGCCTAAGCCCTTTACGAAAAACAATCTGTCCCTAAATTCAGTGGTGTTCCTTGATCTGGTTACCTCCACCTCCTTAACAGAGCTAGTGTGCAATAGTGGCCCCAGAGTGAGAGGTACTGAAAGGCCTTTCTTTTGAGCCCAGGTGGGTGATGCAGCACTCAACAGCAAGATCTGTGATCTCCTGCTCTCCAAACACAGCATCTATGTGCAGGCTATCAACTACCCAACAGTGCCACGGGGTGAGGAGCTGCTACGCTTGGCACCCTCCCCCCACCACAGCCCTCAGATGATGGAAAACTTTGTGGGTGAGTTCTCAGCATGGGTGTCTACATGTTCCTTCCCCTTAAGTCTCAGGATCCAAAGAGGCTGAGAGACTAGATTTTGTTTGATTCAAAACACATTTCTAGAAGCATTCATTGTGTACCAGGGTCACAAATGAATGGGAAACAGCACATAGATTTACTGGGCTCTAGTTTGGTTGGGGAGATCAGAGACACAAACAGTAGCAGATACAAACAATGATACCAGGTGAAATCAAAGATTAAGAAAGATAGTTACTGTGGGAGCAGAGAGGAAAGTACTAACCTAACCTTCGGGATTCAAGATACGTTTCCTAGGGGGAAGGGACCTCTGAGCTGAACCTTACTAGGTAAGTGGGTTTAGACCAAGAGAAGAGGGTTGATAGGTATTCCAAGAGGAGGAAGGAACACAAAGACAGGAGGAAGGTGAGGAGGCACTACATGTGAAGAACAATAATAGCTGAGTTTGCTTGCATGTGCTCCAAACCCCCTTGGGAGTTGGAAGCAGGGACATCAGAAGTTCAACGTCAGTCTTGGCTACACAGCTAGTTTGAGGCCAGTGTATATGGAATAAGGAGGCCAGTTCTTAAAAACAACAATGAAGAACAGAAATTGCTGGAATGGAGATTAGTAGGATGGGGAGGTCGATCTATGAGCTACAAGGACAATATAAACAAGGACTAGGTTTAGAGGCCAGTAGAGCTCAGCTTGGATGACAATTTTGTGTATTCACCCAATGTTCACTGTATTTCTTTTGGGTGTATTTGTGAGACTGTAATTTAATTACACTTCTACCTTCCATTTCCTCCCTGAACACCCTTCCATATATACCTCCTCACTCTCCTTCATCAAATTGTTACTGCGTGTGTGTGTGTGTGTGTGTGTGTGTGTGTGTGTGTGTGTGTGTGTGTGTGTGTGTGTGTATCTCTTGACTGTATATAAAGTCACTTGTATGTATGCTGGCAGGGTGTATTTTTAAACATAGAACCTGACACATGGCAGTCGCTCATTCTAGGTCTCTTGGATGAAATTTATGTAGACAATCAATGGCAGAGGAGACAGATCCAGACTGGTCTAGTACAATGAGCAGAGTGGCTATGGAGTGCAAGTAAACTAGAGTGATTTATAGGTGAGCAAGTCTTTGTGGTCCGCATTGAACTACATGTGGATATAGTGCCAAGATTTTAGAATCAAAGAATTCCAGCAGCAATAAGTAGATAGGAAAAGAGGGCATGTACTGACAAGTCATTCTGTCTAGAGCATAGGCAGCATAATTTGAAGAAGATAGTTAGGTGCTATTAATCCATTCATTCACTTAAAAACATCAAATAAAGCTACCTAGTCTCCATCACTAACGATGTGCCAAGCACTGTTTGAAATGTATTAACTCACTTAATACACAAGCTAGCGATGCCTTTATAATTTTGATTTTGTATTATGTACAAATTGAAGTATAAAAAGTTACTGGTCCATGGTCACATAGGCACTAGGGTCCTGACTAATCTCCATGGTCATAGCTACTAGGCTTCTATGAGTGGAAGATTCAGACTCTTAGACCTTTCTGTTCAGTCTCTTCAATAGTTCTGGGATTGAGTCACAGAGCCCTCAGTGCTTAGGCCTCTGAGTGCTCACTTCTGCAGGAGAGATACATGAGACATCTCCCACTGCTCAATCCCACAGCCAATTCATGCTGAAATCCTGTGCATCTTAGCTTCTTGCAAACCTAGTTTCCTTGCTCTGTTGCTGTTTCTTGAAAAATATATCAATATATTTCCCCCCCCTCATTTCCTTGATTCTCTGGGATTTTTCCAAAACCCCAAATATTGCTCCATTTCCTAAATCTCTTCATTATTGGTGTTGCATTTTCTAAACCTCCAGAATCCTCTAGAACAGTGACCTCTAAGGTAATGTACTCAAGATGACCCATAGGCCGATAAAATGTATCACAGTTTAATATGCAAGATGACATTAACAAATATACATAATATACAACTAAATACAGGTTGGAGGTACCTGCTAAACCATGAATACTGATAAGGATGTTTAGCCCAAAATTTGTAGGGACCCCTAGATTACAGAACAAAGTTGACGCTCCTTTACTATAACATTCAGTGCTTTCTATATGGTGCTGTTTGTGCTCTGTCCTATTCGCTCCCATCCTGCCACATGCATTCTTTTTCTCTAGCTGTGTCCAATGAATTCAAGTTCCCTTACTGTGCTTTGTTGAATCAGTCATCCATTATCCCATGGCTTACTTCTCTTTATCTTCTAGTCTTAACTATCCCTTCAATAGATGTCTATGTGTACTTACTATGGGCTAGACACTGTGCTAGGAACCTAGTAATAGACAAAAATACAAAACCCTTCTGGAGCTTAACTCTAGTTAAAAGGGATGATTAACTTTTTCTCGTTCAAAGGTTAAGTGGAAACATAAAGCAGAAAAGGTGACAATAAGTACTTCAGGCAGGCGCTGGCTTGGAGGAAGGCCAAAAGTTTGAAATGGCCAGGGTAGAAAACACTGAGGTGACACTGGAAAAAGATTTGATGGCGACAAAAAGGTTATCTGGGTAAATATCTAATGCGCAGCCCAGAGAATAGTTCAAGACAAATACCCAAAGACAGAGATAGTCCTCTTATATTTGGGGAACAAGAAGATGGGTGTGGATGGATGGTATAGGTAAGTAGCAGAAAAAGTGAGCAAATTAGGCTTGGTGGAGGGCAGAAATATAAATAGTTCAGTTGTGTCCACAGTTAGATATGTTAGACATAGCTATTAGGCAGCCAAACAGAGATACAAAAATGCTACTGAATATACAAGTCTGGAAACTGATGCAGCATTCTAGGAAAGCTGGAAATCAGATTTTCAGACATCAGCATGGATGGTGTTTAAGAACACAATACTAGATTGTACCAGCAAGGGATAGGCAAAATAAGGGTTTGAACAGAGATCACGACACACTTGAAGTACTTCCACAGTTGGGTCATATTCCCTCCCCTGGGTCCCTACACACCCTAGGAATGTGCTCCTTACCCTATCTCACAAAACCGATACCACAGTATGGTTACTTGTAGTGTCATCTTTATCAGGATAGGACTTTCTAAGCAGAGAGATTCTCTTTTAGGCTTACACATGTCCTTCATGTAGGGAGTGGTACAGGCTAGTACAGCATGGTTTTAAATCTTGTCACAGGCATGATTTCCTGTCTTTTATACATACATCACAGCATCAACAGACAAATGGTAGCATTCATGGATCACACTGAAGTAAAGAAATCTACTTCCAGACCCAAGTTCCCTCAAAATATTGAGTCAAGATCTTATTGCATTTGTAGCAACAAGGGTTTTAGTAGACCAAGTCTAATTCTTTCTCTCTTCTATTATCCCTTTTCAGAGAAGCTGCTGCTAGCCTGGACTGAAGTGGGACTGCCCCTCCAGGATGTGTCTGTGGCTGCATGCAATTTCTGTCATCGTCCTGTCCACTTTGAGCTTATGAGTGAGTGGGAGAGATCCTACTTTGGGAACATGGGACCCCAATATGTTACCACCTATGCCTAAGAAGCCAGCTGCCTTAAATGCCCACTCCACTTGCACTCCTTTTGGGGATGGGCTTCTTCCTGCTCTCTGCTTTGTTGTGTGTTTCTAGATGATTTGATTCTGAAAATAAAGAGCAATCTGAAGCATTCGCAGCCCCTTGGTGGACAAAGAACAGGCAACTGTACTATACAGACTCACTTAGACAAGTCTCAGCCCCACAAGGAAACTGCCCTGACCTGCAGGGCACCATGCGAGCTCACACCCCGAAGTGCTGCAGTCACCAAAGAACTGGGAAAGAGAGTCGGGCGGAAACAAAGAACCAGACAGCAAGACAGGTTTCTGATCAAGCTGCAAATTTTTATTTTTCACAGGGACCTTATATAGGGGTGCCATGCGGGGAGCTTGGCAGGCAGGGAGATGTTGTTTGAGGCTGCTTGCCTGATAACCAGACTGAGAAATGTCCCTGTGTGTAAGTCCTTGAAGGAAAGCGAGGAGTCCAGGATGCTTGGCAAGGTCGGACAGTGCGAGTGTCTAGGGGCCGCAAGTGCTAAATGTTAGTTGGGTTAAAGAATACATGGGGGAAGGGTTGCTAGGTAACCTGACCGTGAAAAGTTTCTTTCTTTCTACAAGCTACTTTTATAGACCCAAATGCTATGCATCAGAAGGGAATGATTGAAGGCAGCTATCCTTTTAACATAAGGGGTTATTGTTAAAATGCTGGCAACTTTCTCTGAAGCACCCCAAGTCTCTTACAGGTCCAAGGTTACTTTTGCCATGGCCCATGACAGGAAACCACAGATTTCTTTGTGTGTGTGTGTGTGTGTGTGTGTGTGTGTGTGTGTGTGTGTGTGTGTGTGTGTGTGTGTGTGTGTGGGGGATTAGAGACGGTTTCTCTGTGGCTTTGGAGGCTGTCCTGGAACTAGCTCTTGTAGACCAGGCTGGTCTTGAACTCACAGAGATCTGCCTGCCTCTGACTCCCGAGTGCTGGGATTAAAGGCGTGCACCACTACTGCCTAGCCCACTGATTTCTTATTAGTCTGACCACTCTATTTTACTGACAGGGAAAGCCACATTTAGGAAGAGGAAAGAAATACCCCTAAACTGTCTGGGAAGCTATACCAAGAGCTAAACTTGAAGTGGCTTTCTCAATGGTTTCAACAAAAATTCAGGACTCTCTTCACTGATAGACCTGGAGAGCTGAGCCCCAGGTAGCCTCTGATGTCAGAAGACAGAGTGGTTCTCAACTAAAGATACACTGTTCTTTGGGAATGACAGCTTTCCCAAACCAAGAAGTCTTCCAGAACAAGGAAGGAATGTCTTTCTTGATCCACTAGCCTCTTTTCTTCCAATAGCATGTTATAGGACTTACACGCCTTTCGCAAGGTGAAGGACACAAGTACACAATGTCTTCACACAAGGTTCCCAACGGAATTAATAACTCTATTGGCTGAGGTGGTCATCTTCCCTAAGACTTATGGTATCTCCAGCCCTGTAACTCTGAGAGCTAAAACACCCCTTCTTTCTCTCTGATAATCCATTTGTTACAGCTGAAGAACACACTACTTGGAAAGCTCTTAAGTATATATAACCCACACAGTACCCACCTTCCTCACTGATCCAACCACAGAGTTTCAAATAATTCCCAGAGCTCACCAGACCCCTTCATGAGGAGCACAGCTCCTCCCTCCGCCATGCTGCTTCGGCAGTATCATACTAGGCTATGGGAGGCCACAAAGCCTAGGACTGAGAGAGCCTCTCCGATTCAACTTTCTAGAGCGCATCAAAATATCCACTCAACACTGTACACTGAAACAAAGACACAGACTTTATTTATGAACGAATAGTGTTCATCAAGGGCAGAAGGGATTACAATTTGTTCCCTGCTCCTATGTGTAGAAGAGGAAGAAATAGAGATGTGAGAAGAGGGATGAGGCATTAGAAGAAGGGAAGGGAGGGAGGGAAATGAGAGAAGAGGAAGCAGAGAAAGGAAACCTCAGGGGAGAAGGCATTTTCAGAGGCAGGGACCTGGCATCAGACCCTGTGCATGGGGTAACCATGCCAGACATCCTTAGGCCTCAGTTGTTTCAGCTGGGCCTGCTCCAGAGGAAAAAGTTACAGCGGGAGGAGGGGTCACTGGGAGGGCCCCGTGGCCTAGCACACATGTAGAAATGGCGGCCCAAGTTGGGCCCTGCTTTTTTCACAGTACGCATCACACATGGCTCCCTATGGCCGCCACAGAGGGGCATGGGTGAGGGTCCACTCAGCATAGACTTCCAGAAGGAGGTCCGTACTTCTTTCTCATCTTTGGCCTCTGAAACCTTGGCCTTCTCTTCCACCACTGTGTCCACTGTCACCTCTTCTGGAGTCTTTGGGATTGTAAGAGTGCCCACCAGAGGCAGGCTAGGTAGTTCCACATCAGGAGAAGGTTGCAGAAGGTTCGAGGAAGGCGCGAAGTAACTCATCAGGTTTTTCTGGGTTTTTTTGAAGCCACCTTGACTTTTCCGAGGCCTGGTTGAATGCATTCGAGCTTTCCTAGGATGTTTCTGTACCTGAGTTTGATGGCTGGGCTGCAGGACTGGCTGAACTCGCACAGGTTCTTGTTCAAGAGGAACTAGGAAGCGAAGAATCTTGAGCTGGGTTCCCGCAAACTCCGGGAGGAAGCGGGTACACAGAGCTGGGCACTGTTTTGCTGGCATACAGGATACATTCAAGACCGCTCCCACAGGGCAGTGATCAGAGCCCATCACTTCAGGGAGCAGGAAGGAGGTCTGGAAGGTATCTATGACTAAGGTCCTATCTCCAAGTACATAGTCAAGTCGAGAGCCATAGTTGAGATGGCGTGCACCACTGACTACTGACCAGCAGGTGAAGGCCTTCTCCTGTTTTGGATGGAAGCAGCGATAGCTATCCATGAAGAGCCCTGTTTGGGACCCAGCCTCCATCCCTGGGTTACTGAGCAAGCCATCCATCCACTTACGCCCTGGGTCCTCTTCAAAGCACTCCTGGGGAAGGGAAAGGGAATGAAAAGCCAAAACTAGATCCTTAAAAGGAAGACATTTAGACTAACTGCTTCATTTAACAAAGAAAAAAATTTGGTTGTCCTAAAGAAGATTCCTGTTCAAGGTCGTATAGACAGGCCAGGCAGAGCTAGGTTTTGGCATATTTGCTTTTCTTTCTTCCTTTATTTATTTTTGTGAATGGGTGTTTTGCCTCCCTGTATTTGTGCACCATGTGCATGCAGTACCCATGGAGGCCAGAAGAGGTCGTTGGGTTTTCAGGAACTGGTGTTAACAGATGCTTCTGAGCTGCCCTGTGAGTGCCTGAAATTCAACCCAGATGCTCTGTAAAAGGACTAAGCACTGCACGGCTGAACCATTTCTCCAATTCTGACAAGTGTGAGCTTTTACATAAATACTGTTAGGAATCAAAGCCTGGGGTTGGAGAGAAGGCTCAATGGTTAAAATGTGGACTACTCTTACAGAGGACTTGAATTTGGTTATAGCATCTATACAGACATCTCAAAACCACCTGTAACTCCATGGAATGCAATGCCCCTTGATCTCTGGACACCTGCACTTCAGTGCAGATACACCCATACAGACATATAATTCAAACTAAAAATAAATCATTTTTATTTTTAAAACAGTCTTATTTTACATACCAATCCCAGTTCCCTCTCCGTCTCATCCTCTCACTACCCCTACCATCTCCACATCCCACACCCTATCCACTCCTCAGAGAGGGTGAGACCTCCCACGGGGGGGGGGATCATCAAAGTCTGTCACATCATTTGGGGCAGGCCCTCCCCACTGTATCTAGGCTAAGTAAGGTATCTCTCCATAGGGAATGGGCTCCAAAAAGTCAGTTCATGTACTAGGGATAAATTCTGGTTCCACTGCCAGCGGGCCCCCAAAACTGCCCATGTCCCCCAGCTGACACCCACATTCAGGAGGGCCTAGTTCAGTCTTATGCTGACTCCCAGTTGTGAGTCTAGAGTCCATGAGCTCCCACTTTCTCAGGTCAGTGTTTCTGTGAGTTTCTCCAACATGGTCTTGACCCCTTTGCTCATTACTCCTCCCTCTCTGCAATTGGATTCCAGGAGTTTGGCTCAGTGTTTAGCTGTGTGTCTCTGCTTCTGCTTAAATCAGCTACTGGATGAAGGCGCTAGGATGACATTTAAGGTAGTCATCAATCTCATTACAGGGGAAGGGCATTTAAGGTAGCCTCTCCACTATTGCTTAGATTCTTAGTTGGGATCATTCTTGTAAATCTCTGAACATTTCCCTAGTGCCAGATTTCTCATTAACCCCATAATGGCTCCCTCTATCAAGATATTTCTTTCCTTGCGCTCCCTTTCTGTCCTTCCCCGGAACTCAACCTTCCTGATCTTACATGTTCACCTCCCCCTCCTCTTCTCACCCCAATAAATCTTTTAAGAAGTTCCTGTTTGTCTTTCTCTCTAACCCATATTATGCTTCCCTTGACATACATGACAAATGTAGGTCTGTTATTTACTTAATCAAAGTAAATCCCAGAATTTCTTTTCAAAAGATTGTAAAACAAAACCAAACATGGTGGTTACACCTGGAATTGCAGAACTCAGGAGGCTGAGGCAAGAGGATTATCATGAATTTGAGGTCAACCTGGGCTATATCGTAAGACCTCATTGCAACAAATAAACAAGAATGGCGGTTGCCTCTAGAGAGTAATAAGCCAAAATTGGGAGCTGGAAGACTTCTACTTTTCCTTTAAGATCCACACTTTATGCCAATTGATTTATCTCGTGTATGTCACTGTCCTCATTGATATCCCTCCTCCCTTAGGTGTTTGGGGATTCAGGCATCCATGATTGTGTGTAGCCTTTGTCTCTAATCCCTGATCCACCCACCCATGCATTTATCTAGTTCATCCACTTACACACCCATTGATTTAGTCCAACAACATACTCAAAGAACAGCTGTTTTATGACAGAACTGATGCTAGGGGCAAAGTAGATCTAGTCTTGGTAACAAATGATGCTTACTTTGGGGAAATGATCTAGGAACAAGATGTGAAGCCGATATGATAGAAACTTCAGTAGAGGAGGCTGCCAACTGAAAGAACAACATGTGATAGGTTTGTGCAAAACATCTAAATGATCCAATGGAACACCAGACTGAAGAGTCCAGTAGGGTAATAAAAGGTGATGGCCACTCCGACTAGCATGGTGCCAAAGAGAACATAAAATTCTATCATGAGATAATGTGGAGCTAGAACTAACATTACTGCCTGGTTGGCTATAGGGAAGGCAGAAAGAAAGACAAGAAGACTAGAAGAGCAGCTCTGGTGAGAAGCTTGCACTTCGCAGTGTTTATCACCTTCACCACACTGCCACAATTTCTTATGATCATGCCAAGTTCTGGTAAGAGCCACACCTAGGTTTCTGTAGCTCCCTTAAACACCAATCAAGGAATCCTCCCACGCCCTCTTTCTGAAACACCTCCAGGGATGAGTTGTACTGTGCCAACACTGCCCACGTGTAACACGAGAGATAAAAAGCTGATGAACAGATAATAAAAGCAGCCAGCCACTAGCTCTTACCTCTACCTCAGACTGAATGGGTGATCCTGGCTCCACAAATCTTTGAAATGCTCTCTCCATGAATCCTCAGAGGCAATAGCTCTCCATGCCCGGAAAATAATCTCCACATGGAACCCCTTGCTTCTTCCTTTTACACCTCCCTAGTGCTGGGATTAAACGCCTTTCATCCCAAGTGCTGGGATCACCTTTGCATGAGCTGTTTCTCTTTAGAACTGGATCAATTTCGTGTAGTCAGTGTGGCCTTGAAGTAACAGAGATCCATCTGCCTGTCTTCTGAGTCCTGGGATTAAAGGTATATATCACCACGGCCTGACCTCTATGGCTTGTGGATAGCTTTGCAATCTGAACCCTCAGGCAAGCTTTATTAAATCATATAGAATGTATCATCACACCCATGCCTTTGATGCTGATGAACAGTTTTTGTTTTCATCCACACTTTCTAGATTAGAATTCCTCATCACAGCAAATCCTAGAAACTACAACTATTCTTCCCCCAAAGGCAGACCATATAAACTAACCCTTCCCCACATTTTATGTAGCCACTGAGAGACTCATGGTCCAACCCTTATCTGCTCTTAAGGCATAAGACCCTCATTCCAGACTCTCCACATGGAAACCAAGTGGCCATGCTGACCCAGGAAGCAGGTAGGCCATTTTCACTCTCCTTCTTGTCCTACATTGCAATTCCCCAGCTTCATCCCCAGCCCTGTGGAAGAACAATTGCAGGGGATGGTCCTCCCACCCTACTTTCATTTCCTGTAGACTCCTCCAAACTTTGAGGCAAACCTAGCTTTCCTACTTCCTGTGGACCCTCTCAGCCCCGACCCCTTTAAACCCATTACTGTTCCTTTGTGTCAACTGCTGATACCTGGAAACACTCTCTACTTGGTAACCCAGCATCCAATCTGGCCCGGGAATCAGGTAGGCCATCTTCCCCTCCTTGTACTCCATTGCAATTCTGACGGTTCCATCCTCAGCCCTGTAGCAGATCACTTGCAGGGACCTATCCTCCTACTCTGCCTAAGTTCCCTGAGGACTCACCAAACTTTCCAGCAGACCCAGTTTGCCTCCTTCCTGTGGACCCTTTCATCACCTTTTCAAGTCCATCTGTCTCCTGTGTGTGTCAGCCTCCAATACCTAAAACCACTTTCTACTGAGAAACTGCTGTGTCCACATGGGGCAGGGATTCAATTAGGTGTATGACACTGTAGTTCCTGGCCTCCACTGTGATCTCTTCATTCTCAGCCTGAGCCTGGTAACAACTTTCTGACAGTGTTCTTCCTCGTACCTCAACTCCATCCACTGGAGACTAATTCTTGGTTCAGACCCAGAGTCAAAACAGCCCAATCATGCCTGTCTTTCTAGATAATTTTTTGCCTTACTGTAACCTACTTGATAGATCCCCTCTTCCCACCCAACTCCCTATGAACTCTACCTCTAGGTGTAAATAGTATCCCCTTGGTTCTTTCCTGAAGCCTCTCCTAGGCCAGCACTATTCCTCTCAGCCTCCCACTGTGGCAGAGTGCCTGGAGAAACACACTCTACCAGGCAACGCACAGCCATTACACTTTCCTGAGATCCAAAGATGGCAACAGAAACCAAGAAATGGAACACCCACCCAAAAAAGACAAGACCAGCTATCAGCAACCATAATCACAATCTTCTTAACCCCAGATGTCTAGACACCAACATAAAAACATAATAACACCCAGGACAGTGTGGCTCCACCAGAATCCAGTAACTCTACTATAGTAGACTCTGAGAAATATAGTGTAACTGAAGCACAAAACGAAGACTTCAAAATAGCTATTATGAATATGCCTAAGGACCTTAAAGATGGCATAAATAAATTCCTTAATGAAGTCTGTGAAAACACAAACAGTGGAATGAAATAATACACTTCAAGACATGACAGTAGAACTAGAATCACTAAAAAAAATAAATCCAAACTGAGATAAAACTGGAAATGAAAATCTTAGGAACTCAAAGGGGAACCACAGAGGCAAGCCTCACCAACAGAATAAAACAGATGGAAGAGAGAATCTCAGGCATTGAAGACACATTAAAAGAAACGGATATATCTGTCAAAAAAAAGCTAAATCTAAAAACCTCCTGACACAAAACAGCCGGGAAATCTGGAACAATATGAAAAGACCAAATCTAAGGATAATAGGAATAGAGAAAGGAAAAGAAACCCAGGTCAAAGGCACAGAAAATATTTTTTTCTTTCTTTAATTTTTCTTTCTTTATTTTGTTTGTTTGTTTTTCGAGACAGGGTTCCTTTTTGTAGCTTTGGAGCCTATCCTGGGACTTTCTCAGTAGACAAGGCTGGTCTAGAACTCAGGAATCAACCTGCCTCTGCCTACCAAGTGCTGGGATTTAAAAGCATGTGCCACCACTGCCCAGATTCTATGATCTTCAACAAAATCATGGAAAAAAATTTCCCCATGCTAAAGAGATTTCCCATCAAAGTCCAAGTATCATAGAGAATACCAAATAGATTAGACCAGAAAATAAAGTCCCTTCTACATGAAATAATCAAAATGCTAAACATACAGAATGAAGAAAGAATATTAAAGGGAAAAAGACCAAGTAATATATAAAGGCAGGACTGTTAGAATTACACCTCACTTCTCAATGGGGACTCTAAAAGCCAGAAGAACCTGGATAGATATGTTACAGACTCAGGAAAACATCCACTCACAACAGCACAACTGAAAGGTCTAGAACACAAAGAAACAAACTCAAGCTGGAGGAGTAGACACCAGGAAATAATCAAATTGAGGGCTGAAATCAATAAAGTAGAAACAAAGAAAGCAATATAAAGACAATGTAACAAAGAGTTGGTTCTTTGAGAAAATCAACAAAATATACAAACCTTTATCCAAACTAACCAAAAGGCAAAGAGAGAACATGCAAATTAACAAAATCAGAAATGAAAAGGGGGACATAACAACGGATACTGAGGAAAACCATAGAATCTTCAGGTCATACTTCAAAAACCTGCACTCGACAAAATTCAAAACTTTAAAGGAAATGAACAATTTTCTGGATAGATATGACTTACCAAAATTAAATCAAGAACAGATAAGCAGTTTAAACAGACCTATAGTCATTGATGAAATAGAAGCAGTCATCAAAAGTCTCCCAACAAAAGAAGCCCAGGGCTAGATGGTTTCAGTGCAGAATTCTACCAGAAATTCAAACAAGAGCTAACACCAGTACTCCACAAAGTGTTCCACACAATAGAAGCAGAAGGGACATTGCCAAACTCTTTTTACGAGGCTACAATTACCTTGGTACCCAAGCCACACAAAGACACAACTAAGAAAGAGAACTACAGACCAATATCCCTCATGAACATCGATGCAAAAATACTCAATACAATCCTGGCAAATCGAATCCAAAAACACATCAGAGAAATCATCCACCATGATCAAGTAGGCTTCATCCCAATGGACGCAGGGATGGTTCAACAAATGAAAATCTATCGATGTAATAATCTACCATATAAAAAAACTGAAAAAGAAAAATGACAAGATCATCTCAAAGATACTGAAAAAGCCTTTTACAAAATCCAACATCCCTTCATGATAAAGGTCTTGGAGAGATCAGGGATAACAGGATCATACCTAAACATGATGAAAGTAATATACAGTAAACAAACAGCCAACATCAAACTAAATGGAGAAAAACTCAATGCGATTCCTCTAAAACCAGGAACAAGACAAGGCTGTCTTCTCTCTCCATATCTCTTCAATATTGTCCTTGAAGCTCTAGCTAGGGCAGTAAGACAACAAAAGGAAATCAACAGGATACAAATGGGAAAGGAAGAAGTCAAACTTTCACTATCTGCAGATGATATGATAGCTTATATAAGTGACCCAGAAAACTCTACCAGGGAATCCCTACAGCTAATAAACACCTTCAGCAAAGTGGCAGGATACAAGATTAAACCAAAATCAGTAGCCCTCCTATATACAGACAATAAATAGGTTGAGAAAGAAATCAGAGAAACATTACCCTTTACAATAGCCACAAACAACATAAAATATGTTGGGGTAACACTAACCAAACAAGTGAAAGACATGTAGAACAAGAACTTTGAGTGTTTAAAGAAAGAAATTAAGATGGGCAGTGGTGGCGCACGCCTTTAATCCCAGCACTCGGGAGGCAGATGCAGGTAGATTTCTGTGAGTTCAAGACCAGCCTAGTCTACAAGAGCTAGTTCCAGGACAGCCTCCAAAGCCAAAGAGAAACCCTGTCTCAAAAAACAAAAACCAAAAAGAAAGAAATTAAAGAAGATACCAAAAAATGGAAAGATCTGCCATGCCATAGACAGGATGAACATAGTAAAAATGGCAATCTTGACAAAAGCAGTCTACAGATTCAATGCAACCCCCTTACCAGCACAATTCTTCACAGACCTTGAAAGAATAATACTCAACTTTATATGAAAAAACGAAAAAACCCAGGATAGCCAAAATAACCCTGTACAATAAAGGAACTTCCGAAGGCATCACCATCTCTGACTTCAAGCTCTTTTATAGAGCTATAGTCCTGAAAACAGCTTGGTATTGGAACAAAAACAGGCAAGTAGACCAATGGAATCAAATTGAAAACCCTGATATTAACCCACATACCTATGAACACCTGATTTTTGACAAAGAAGCTAAAATTATACAATGGAAGAAAGACAGCACCTTCAACAAATGGTGCTGGCATAACTGGATGGTGGGCATGTAGAAGACTGCAGATAGATCCATATCTGTCAACCATGAACAAAACTTACGTGCAAATGGATAAAAGACCTCAACATAAATCCAGCCACACTGAACTTCTTAGAAGATAAAGTCAGAGGTACCCTTGAACAAATTGGTACAGGAGACAGCTTCCTTAACATAACACCAGTAGCACAGACACTGAGATCAACAATTAATAAATGGGACCTCCTGAAACTGAGAAGCTTCTGTAAGGCAAAGGACACAGTCAGCAAGACAAAACAGCAGCCCACAGAATGGGAAAAGATATTCAGCAACCCCACATCTGACAGAGGGCTGATCTCCAAAATATACAAAAACTCAAGAAGCTAGTCACCAAAACACCAACTAATCCAATTAAAATTGGGGTACAGAACTAAATAGACAATTCTCAATAGAAGAATCCAAAATGGCTGAAAGACACATAAGAAAGTGCTCAACATCCTTAGCCATCAGGGAAATGCAAATTGAAACAATTCTGAGATAACATCTTACTCCTGTCAGAATGTCTAAAATCAAAGACTCAAACAACAATTTATGCTGGAGATTATGAGGCGAAAGGGGGTCACTCCTCCACTGCTGGTGGGAGTGCCAACTTGTACAGCCACTTTGGAAATGAGTATGGTGGTTCTTCAGTAAAATGGGAATCGGTCTATCTCAAGACCCAGCAATTCCACTATTAGGCATATACCTAAAGGATGCATACTCATACAACAAGGACATCTCTTCAACCATGTTCATAGCATTATTATTTGTAATAGCCAGAACCTGGAAGCAGCCTAGATGCCTCTCAACTGAAGAATGGATAAAGAATGGTACATTTACACAATGGAGTACTACTCAGCAGAAAAAAAGCAACGGAATCTTGAAATTTGCAGACAAATGGATGGAACTAGAAGAAACCATCCTGAGTGAGGTAACCCAGTCACAAGAGGACAAACATGGTATGTATTCACTCATATATGGATATTAGACAAAGAGCAAAGGATTACCAGCCTACAATCCACAGGACCAGAGAAGCTAGGAAGCAAGGAGGACCCTAAGAAAGACTTACAGGTCCCCCAGACAAGGGGAAATGTTCAAGATCTCCTGAGCAAATTAGAAGCATGCGGGGAGGGGAGAAGAGAAGGGGAGAGGAGGCTATGAAGATCCAGGTAGATTGAGTCGGGGAAAAATACAGTAGAGCAAGATAAGAGATACTACAATAGAGGAAGCCATTATAGGTTTAAAGAGAAATCTGGCACTAGGGAATGTCCAGCGATATACTAGGATGACCCCATCTAAGAATCTAAGCAACACAGGAGAGGCTACCTTAATGCCCTTCCCCAATAATGAGATTGATAACTACCTTATATGCCATCCTAGAGCCTTCAATCCTCTAGGAAGCAGAAGCAGACACCCATAGCTAAACAATGACCTGAACTTCTGGAATCCAGTTCTAGAGAGGGAGAAGTGATGAGCAATGTGGTCAAGATCAGGCTGGAGAAACCCACAGAAACAGCTGTCCCGAACAAGGGGGAGCTTATCAACCCCAGACTGATAGCTGGGAAACCAGCTCAACACTGACCTAGACCCCCTGAATGTGGGTGTCAGTTAGGAGGACTGGGCAGTCTATGGGGCCTCTGGTAGTGGATCAGTATTTATCCCTAGTTCATGACTGGACTTTATGAACCTATTCCACATAGAGGGATACCCTCTCAGTCTAGACACACAGGGGAGGGCCTAGGCCCTGCTCCAAATGATATGACAGACATTGATGATTCACCCATGGAAGGCCTCACCCCCCTGGGGAGCAGAAAGGGGGTCGGTTGGGGACAAGGGAGGAAGGGAGGAAGAGGGAACTGGGATTGATATATAAGACAAGATTGTTTCAAATTTAATTTAAAAATTTGTATAAAACAAGAAAGAATACAGTTATGGCTATAGAGAGACAGGTGGGGCTGAGGGTGAATAGAACCTGAAACCAGAGGATTAAATAGAGACAGAGCGGGAAGAGGAGGATAAGAAGAATACAGTGGGCTGGAGAGATGACTCAGTGTTAAGAGCACTGACTGGTCTGCCAGAGGACCTGAGTTCAATTCCCAGGATCACATGGTGTCTCATGACCATCCATAATGTTATCTGGTGTCCTCTTCTTGTGGGTAAAACACTATGTATATAATAAAGAAATAAATCTTGTTTTTTTTGAAAAAAATAAAGAATATAGTGAGTGACAGCTAAAACCTAAGGCCATCCAAGGGGTCATATGAAACCTACTACAGTAAGTGAAAGAAATATAAATGAAATCACCAAATAATGGGGAAACAAAGCACCAATTAGACATCTCCAGTACCAGGAGTGAGTTACATATAGTTGAATTGTTGGCCAAATGAGCCCCATGGAAATCCTAAATCAATTCAGGCTATTCCTAAGGCTATCAATTGCTCTCTACAAATTGATTGTTAAGCACTATTGCCAAAGACAACATAAACATCTGTCAAACACAAAAAAGTCAAGCAGGTTCCTAACCAAAGCTGGTACTCTGCAAACTACAAAAGGACAAAGGTAAGCATCAACTCAGCTATAAACCCTTTGATAAACAATGGTGACTTGCATACATGATGCCCTTTTATAATTATGGCACAAAAGTCCTGGGAGGAAGCAATCGCTCCCTGACTGAATTTAGGGTATACTCCATGAAATCGAACCCATGCTTGACACTACCTTGGGGGCCAAGAACTTGAGACTAGATGATCAGGGACTTAGGGAAAACCAAATACCATTGCTTCGCTAAAGGAATGCAGCAACATAATGATTTCTATATTCTGCTATACCCATTAGTTCCTTGCTCAACCATCATCAGAGGAGCTTCCACCTGCAGAAAATGGGAGCAAATACACAACTGGACAATGTCTGGAGAGTGACAGACCTTAGAATATTCAAGTCGTATTATGAAGTGTCTTCATCAAATCCTTCCCCTCAGGGCTCAGGGAGATATGTGGAGAAGAAAGAAGAAAGATTGTAAGAGCCAGAGGGGATGGAAACAGCAAGCAAACAACGCCATCCAGACGCACATGAACTCAAGAGACTGGGGCAGTTTGTACAGGGACTACACAGTTCCAAGTCAGATGGGGTCCAGAGCTGAAAGTGGGAAATGAGCATGATTCCATCTCTAACCACAAAGCTATCTACAATAGACAATTGCTCAAAAGGAAAAATTAGTTTTCTCCAATGGAGTCTCACACTGAAGGGCAGGCCCCATGCCAACCAGTAGGTGGCCAACATGAAACAAACACAATAGTACTTTTGTACATCTTTGTCTGAGCATCTTTTCTTTTTTATACCTTACTGGTCTTTTGCTTATGAATTATGGTTTTCCATTTTGTGTTTTTATGTTTGCTCTCTTCTCTCCCTCTCTCTCTACAACTCTTTGTTTTCTAAAGATAGAGAGAAAGAAGGCATGAAATTGTACGGGTAGGGAAGATGGGAGGATCTGGGAGATGAGGGACGGAAAACCATGATCAGAATATATTGTATAAAAATTATTTTAATATCTAACAAATTAGACTTCAAACTAAAATCAGTCAAAAGAGATGAAGAAGGGAATTTCATACTCATCACAGGAAAAGTCCATCAAGATGAAGTCTCAATCCTAAACACCTATGGCCCAAATACGAAGGCACCTACAGGAATGACACAATCTGAAAATCCAGGCAATGGTGGAGAGGATAACCTGAAAGCCCTTCCCCTAAAATGAGATTGATGACTACTCTTTATGCCATCCTAGAGCCTTCATCCAGTGGCTGATGGAAGCAGAGACAGACATCCACAGATATACACTGAGCTGAAATCTGGAACTTAGTTGAAGAGAGAGAGGAATGAATATCAAAGGGGTTGGTACCAGGTTGGAGAAACCCACAGAAACAGTTGGCCTGAACAAGGGGGAGCACATTGACCCCAGACGCTGTCTGGGAGGACAGTACAAGACTGATCCAGACCCCTGAACATGGATGTCAATAAGAGTGCAGGGCCTCTGCACTCCAGGGAGCCCCTGGTTGTGGATTAGTATTTTTCCCTGGTGCAAGAAGGGACTTTGAGAGCCCATTCCACGTGAAGGGTTACACTCTGGCCCTGGACACATGGGGAAGGGCCCAGGCCCAGCCCAGGAAGATTTGGTGGACTTTGCAGAGCCCCTGTTGAGGGCACTACCCTGCCTGGGGAGTGGAGGGTGGATGGGATGGGGGGGTAGGTCGGTGGTAGGGGAGGAGGGATGGAGGTGAGGGGAGGGAGAGGGAGAAGGGATTTACATGTGAAATATATTAAATAAATAAAAAAGATAATAAAAATTATTTTCAATAATATAAATGTTCCTCATTCTAGAGGATGTATACTTGAGCCACTGAGGGAGGAATGATGAAAACCTGCCACAGGCCTTAATGGGTTTTCCTATCCTACTTTAAGCATTTATGCTTATGTAGTGAAGTCTTCATAAACCCAAAAGCAAGGTTCACAGAACTTCTGGACAGCTCAACATGCCGGGGTGCAAGAAGGCAAAGAACAACTCATCTATATGTTGGGTGAATGGCCCACCCAACTCCACAGGAATGGAAGCTTGGCATTTATGGTCCTTCTAGACCTTCCTCTGCATGTATTTCTTCATCTGTCTATTTGTATCATTTCAAATAATCTTTATGGCATCATTAGACATAAGTTATAGCGGCTGTCTGAGTACTTGCTTTGCTCTAATAAATTAAGTTACCATATGGATGAGGTCATGTGAATCCCAATTTATAGCTTAGAAGCTCCAGCTGTGACTGGGTCTTAAATGACAGTCTTGGAAACTAGTCCTCAACATGTGAGATCTGACCATGTTTGAGGGCAGACAAGTTATAACTGAACAGTATTAAAGGATAACTAGCTGATGTCCATAAATGAAGAGCTGCTTGCTTGCTTGCTTGCTTGATGGTACGGAGCAATTCCCACACCTTTTGAGTTCACAAGAATCTTTTGTTGGTTCTTATGAGAGCAGAGGAAAAGCAGGCAGCCTACTTTTCTAGCACAGCAGTCCTTTCTATGAGGATGGTCAAGACGAGAAGTTTCATATACATTCTAAGGTAGTGGTTCTTAAGCTTGTGTGGGTAATAAGTCTCTTTAGGACTTGTCAACAAATCATTACCATGACTCTACACCTAAGACACTCTGATTCCATTGTTTTCATGTAGTATTAGGGTACTGGTACATTTGCTCTAATATTCAGTGAAGGGTTAAGGAAACATTGGCCTAGAGGGAATGAGAATAAGAAAAAAGAAGAGAGGGGATGGCTACTTTTTTGGTGAGAGTGAAACAAGCTAAAACGAAAAGAGCTTTTGCAGTGGGTAGAGGAATTATTTATGTCTGGAGTGAAGAGAGTGTGCAGAGATACTGAGGATAGAAACAGAAACGGAGACAGGGTATTAACAAGAAAGCACCTAGAATACTTGGCCTCAATGCTTTCTCTGTATCACAGAGGTAAAGAGGTGGTTTGCAAACAGGAAAACTGCCCTCAAAATTTTCTCCATGCCTGCAAAGGACTCTACAGCCCCACCTCCTACCACTCACTTCCCATGACACTCTAAAAAGGCTGAGACTTGAAGTTCTCCACATTGTAAAGATTCTACTAACCTTTAAAGCTAGTTTTTTTTTTTTTTTTTTTTTTAGCTATCTCATGGATGTCTTTGCTTGCCTAGGAATTCCATCTTTTGTTATTCTCACTTCCTAGGGATGCCACCTCAGCCATGAAGATACCACTCTAGAACTGGAGAGCAATGGGACATTCACATACTGAAGGTTTGGGGACCCTGAGGTAGATTGGACTTATCCTCCAGCACATGGGCCAGAGGCAGGCCAAGGTAAGGTCAGAACTGTCTATTGAGTGAAACACAAAACCTCATACATATTTTAGAATAATATTTCAGTGGGACTAGATAAAATTTAAGAAGTTTCTACATAGTAAAGGAAACAATTGCTAGAGTGACAAGACAACTATAGAACAAGAGAAAATATCTTCAAACTACTTATCTAATGGGGATTAATATCCAAAGCATACAAGGAGCTCAAACAACTGAATAACAAAAATAGGTCTTACTGGGGTCTGGAAAGATGGCTCAGCAGGTAAGAACACTGACTGCTCTTCCAGGTCCTGAGTTCAATTCCCAGCAACCACAAGGTGGCTCACAACCATCTATTGTAAGATCTGGTGCCCTCTTCTGGTATAAAGGCATACATGCAGATAGAGCACTCATTTACGAAAAATAAATCTTAACAAAAAAAATAGATCTGATTGAAAAATCAGTAAAGGCCTTTAATCCTAGCTCTTGGGAGGCAGAGGCAGGTGGATCTCTGAGTTTGAGGCCAGCCTAGTCTATAGAGTAAGCTCTAGACTAGCAAGGACTATACAGAGAAATCTTGTCTCAAAAACAAAACAAACAAACAAAAAATTGGTAAATAATCTGAATAAACATTTCTCAGAAAGGATATAAAAGTGGACAATATGCATATGACATAATTATCAGAGAAATGTGAACCATATCCAGTGCAACAGATAACATCTTCCTCTCAGTCTTGATAGAATGGCTATTTTCAAAGACCCAGAAAACCCACTATCAGTATCTATACAAAGAAAATGAAATCAGTATGTCCATGAAACATCTGTACTCCCATGTTCACTGCAGTATCATTTATAACAGCCAAGATACACAAGCCACCTACATATTCATTCATGAACAAATAAGGAAAACATAATACATATATAAAATACAATACTCTTTAGGCAGAAAGAAGAAAAAACTATAAATATCATTTGCAGCAAAATGAATAGAACTGAAAGACATGAAAAACAAGGCAAGCTTAGAAAGATAGATGCCATGTGATCTCACTCATATATGAAAGTCTAAAACATTGATCTCATGGAGCAGAGTTGAATAGTTGTTACCAGAGTCCAGGAGAAGTAGGAAGAAAGGGATAGAGTGACTATTTAATGTGAACAGCTGATAGGAAGATAAAGACTAGTTCCATGGTATAGTAATAGCTAGCAATAAATTATTTGATATTTCAAACCAGGTAGTAGAAAGAATTTTGAACGTTTGTCCACACAGAAAGACAAATGTTTGAGGTGACAGATAAGGTAATTTACCCTATTTGACCATTATACATGTCAAAATCTTACATCATACTCCATAAATATACACAATTATTACATATAATTTCAGGATGAAAACAGGACATATTCAAACCAAGCACTATTTTTCCATAAAGGAAGCTACCACTGGTGCCAAACTCCCAGTCTTGGCTGGCTGGGTGAACAGAACCAGAGTGTGGCCTAGAGTTCGGAGGGAGACTTACCATACTGCCTGCATCACAGTGGTCAATGGGTCGATGGGCCGTATTCAGATCCCCCAGGATTATCACATGACTGAAAAACACATAGGGAGGATCAACATCTGCATATACAAGAATGAGGAGTTCCATATACATTTTTCCCAGGCCTGAAAGCTCAAGGAAGGCAACCTCCCACCTAGAGCCTTTTGCTATGAATTACTCATAGCAGTGTGCCTCTTCCATTCTTCCCTCTTGACACATTCTGGATGCTTCTCACACATAAGGAACCAAATTCTGAGCAGCAAAGTTGACACTGTTGCAAATGGTATGAATGCTTCAGTGATCTCTATCTAGTGCCAACTTTCTCATCCTTCAAAGCTGAGCACAGCAGAGGACAACAGTAGACTGAAGAATCTACTCACACCAACACAAGGGCAGTTAAGGAAGAAGCTCAGACAAGAGACCAAAAAGGAATAGTCAAAAAAGCAAGGAAACCATTGAGCGAGGCTCCAGAGCCAAGAGACGTGTAGTGCCTGAGGGTGTGAAATGCAGTAAGGTCCAGTGTGAAACTCTGCCTGCAGCTCTGGAATGGCTGTTTTAACTGCCCAGAAGATCAATAAGATATATAGGCTTTTGAATCTGGTTAAAATCTGTGTGTGATTTTTTTTAATGTGTGGGTTCTTTATAATGAAGTTTTAATAAAGAAAAATGAAAAGAAAAAAAAAAAGCTGAGGTCAGACACCACTCCGGGAGGAGGCGCACCTTCATTATGCTAACCTACTCTCCCTCTCATTCCCCCACCCCCTCTATCCTTGGAACTACCAGGTTACCACCCTCACCTCATTTTGTTCTCAAAACTCTTCTGTGGGGGAGCGATTCACACAGGCATTTGACAAAAGAGAGCATGGAGCAGAGCTGCCCTGGAGGCTTATGCTAAGTGAAGAGCCAGAAAAACTGCTCAGAGTACAAAGCCAGTGTTCACATCACTTTACTCGGTCCTCACAGCTCTTAAGATAGCAAAGCCTGTTCAGGTCAGTAGGACAGTGTTCTCAACCAGACTGTAAAGGAACTCCACAAAATTCTATGCTCTTTTATGGAGCACTGCACAAAGTCAGTCACCAAGGTGAGTTTAACCAAGCCTGGCTGCCTAGATTTATATAATACCTGCCAGCTGCCAGGAGGGCTTCTGCTCGGATCTGCAGCAGGCGATAGAAACGCATCTTAAAGGACAACCGCTCAGGTTTCCCAGGATCCGCATGTGGACAGTACACATTGATGAGGGTCAAGGTCTTCTCCTTCCCTTCTGATGTGCTGGGGAGAAAAGAGTATCCCGCCCCCAACAGGTTGATTTCAAGATTCCCCTTCCACAGCCACACCATGCATCTTCCAGTTAATGGCTGTCCATGAGATAGAAGAAAAAGGATTTGGGAGACACAAATGAGCAGCGATGAGCAGGTCTTGGGGATGGACTCTGGCTAAGGCAGGGAGGTAAAGAGTATCCAGGTAAACTGGGTGATAATGCGGTTACCATTCATGAAGATAAGACACCCAGGAAGAAACCAATTTGGGGCAACGAGTTCTGTGCTGGCTAAGCTCCTTCTGAGTAGCCTGTGGTAATTAGCGAGCTGTACTCCCAGGCTAGTCTCCCACTGTAGAGAGGGGAACACAAGGCTCAGAAGGAAGCATGATTTGCCAGTATCACTTAGCCCAGCCAATACTATAGTCCAGGAAGGCAAGTTCGGGAACTTTTCTATAGCAATTGCATACCTATAAGTTGGGTCTTATATTCTGAACACTAAGACTACAACCAGAGATGGTCTGTAGTAGGAGGATATGGGCTATTACCGGATCTTATGTTGTGTAAGGACGGCCCGTCCCTCACTATCCAGAACCCGGAGTTCCTCTTGGGTGAACTCATCCATGTTTCCATAGCAACCAACATCCCCATTCAGGGTGGCAAACACACCACTCAGGCCTTCTTCAGCAGCCACTGGGGTAGTACTGTCCTTACAAAAGGTAGCCACACCTGGGGAAAGATAAGAGTATTCTCAATGGAACTGACAGCCAAAACAGTACTGTAAACCTGTTCCACTCCAAATGTCCCCATACAAGGAATAGTTTTGGTTATCTTTGTTAAATGCAACTGTTTTTAAAAACGTATGAACAATCTTCCTAACTCAAGGGCCATATATGGCTCTGTAGAAGCTGAAGCACCTAACCCATACCCTGAGGCCTTAGTTTCATCTAAAAAAGGCCACAGAATAATGTTACACTTTACAAGAACAATAATATATTTTACACAGAAACATGGCAAATGCTGATAAAATACTAGCTATTAGTATTATCACATGTATGAATTCTAAACCCATGTAATAGCCTAGAAAGTAAGCATTATCCTCATTTTCTAAGTGGGAAACCTGAGATACAAAAGTAACTTGCCAGAGAACACATAGCTAGGAAGTAAGCCATGACTTGAACCCTAGCAGTTCAGTTCCAGAGCTCACACAATTAACCATGACATTACTGTACTTCTGGGGGCCAAATGGATCATTTGGCACATAAATATTAGGTTTTACACCTCAGATTATGCAGCTTTAACTTTCGAGATGAAAAGTTGAAATACATTACCTTCTCATTAAATACCAACACACTTTTCTGCTACTTGCCTCCATCACCAACACTAACTTAAATACCCCAGAAAACCGCATTTACCAGAGTAGCCACTACGGCTGCGGCTGAAGCTGAAATAGGAGTTATAGCCCTCAACAACAGCCAGGGGCTCTGTCAGTACATCTCCTGAAAAACAAATGTAACATAAAGTCAGAGGTAAAACTAGTACTGTGGAACCATGAAAGACTTGAATTACAGTTAGAAGCTAATTACTGGCATATATCACAGCCATAACTGGGAGGAGGGGAAAGAAGTGTTTATGATGACAGGAGCTAGAAAGATGGAAAGGTAGGAAAGGGAAATGATATTCAGATTAGATGGGGAAACAGGGAAAGCTGATCAGAGCCAATCAGAGCTAAGCCTTGTGGTCTAGGTGATGAGAGGACTGGTGAGAGGATGTTGGCAGTGGAGACTGGGGATCTGAAGTGAGGGTAGGAGAGGGAATTAGGAATATAAATTGGGGATGATAGAAGAAATTAGGACGTCTAAGTTTGGAGCTAGACATGAAACAGTAATGTGGGGCTCTGAGGTGGAAGAGAAAAAGAGGATTTAGGGCTATGGAAAGGAGAAATTAGAGTCTGGGCTGAGGACAAAAATTAGGTGGGTATTAAAGGAGTGAGGTGGGAGCAGGAATGGAGAATTGAGGAATATGGCTTAGGAGCATGAAAGGAGAAAATTCAAGGTACGGAGTTGGAGAGCTAAAATGGGCGGGAACTGTGCGTGAGGGTTTCAACTAGGAAAGTAGGCCAGGAGTGGGAAATAGGGGCTCCAGCTGGGGTGGCGGTCTTTAAGAGGAAAGGGATCCGTACTTTCAGGTGGGTATAGGGGCAGGATTCTAAGCATGAGTAAACGACAAAATGAAATGAGGTGGAGCAGGGAGCAAAAGTTAGCAGAAAGAAAACACGGTAGAGATCATGGATTCTCGAATACTTACTGGTCACTTTGGTCTCCTGGAGACAGACAATATCAGCATCCAACTTGTCCAAAATGCGTCGTAAGGCCGTGGGACAGTTGCTGGATTCCTGGCATGACAGTCCTTGCAGGGGACTCCGGATGCCATTGATGTTCCAGCTTACCACGCGCAACATTTTGGTAAGCGATAAGGTTTTCGATAAGGTTTTCACAAGGAAAGCTTAAGCGCGGAAATGCATTGCCCCCCGGAAGTGAGCTAGATCCCCGCCTTCCGCCCGCGTTTGCGCAGGCGCTCTACTCTGGTTCCTCCTCCCCCGCCCCTGCGACGGCAGGACGCACGCAGGGCGGGGCCTCGAGTTCAGTTCTCACAGGCGGGAGACGGAACTGAGGTGGAAAACCGGGCTTGGTCGTCCAAGCCTGTAACCCCAATACTCAGGAAACTGAGGCAGGGGCAGTCATGAATTCATGGTCAGCCTGGGCAACATAACAAGACCCAGTCCAAAACCTGGGAAGAGTGACTGGTGAGAAGCGCGTCCCTGGTTGGGCTCCTTTTCTTCTGGCCGCACACTGGCCTGGACGCCCGAGTCTGACTGCTTTTCTCGACACAAAAGTCCCCTTGATGGGTCAGGTTACTTACAGATGGGATTTGGCACTTTGTCAAGGGCGGGCCTCTGGGGAAACAAACTCAGCCAAAGCCCTGCCCCCCACCGAGACAGAACTCCAGTTTAAGTGAGCGGCCCCTGGCGGTGGCTGAGGGGCCTCTGCCCCCTGGAGTCTTGTGGGCAGGGGCAAAGGGAACTTTTTCAATTGAAAGATTGGGAAATTAGCTGGGCGGTGGTGGCACGCCTTTAATCCCTGCACTCGGGAGGCAGAGGCAGGCGGATCTCTGTGAGTTCGTAGGCCAACCTGGTCTACAAGAGCTAGCCAGTTCCAGGACAGCCTCCAAAGCCACAGAGAAACCTTGTCTCGGAAAAAAAAAAAAAAAAAAAAAAAGAAAGAAAGAAAGCAAAGAAAAGAAAAAAAAAAAAAAGAAGATGGCGCAGATGGCCTCTGTTTTTATTGAGTCTGGAGGCAGGAGACTGCCTCAAATCCTCCCTGTATAGCCATTATATCTTGGCTCTCGTGGCTTGTAAAGGACGAGACAGAACACTTGGATTTGGCTCCATTTTTTAGATGTGCAAAATTGAGGCCTGGAAAATTTAAGCTTCAGAATAATATTGTCTCCGGATGCAGCAATGGTTTTTCCGGCTACATTGTGTCCTTTCATTCTTAGGATAAACCAGGAAAAGACGCGGAAGCTAAGTAGAAGTTGAGTTAATTCGTCTCAGTGTCACAGAAGTGGTAGAGCCAAGATTTAAACCCTTCTTAACCAGGTAAACAATTGTTTTTTTAAATTAATATTTTCTGTCCACACACCTCTGCATTTAAGTATTTTCCTGTGGGCAACACTGGACTCTGGTCATTCTATCACAGAATTTAACTACGATGTACAACTCCCACTGATTTCTCTTATCACTAGACTTCCAACAGCCTGAAAGCAGTGGCCATCTCTGACACAATGTGTATGATAAGGGAATAAGTATTTCACGGATGACTGTAAACAGGGCAATAGCAATGGGTTCTTATTTTTGAGAGCACAGAAACAGAATTAACAGGCATAGCCCAATTTCCAGGGAAAAGTATAGCTTTCCACCCTAAGATTTTTACTAAAAATTGCTGCAGAGTTATTCGCACACACCTCAGAATTTCACAGCCTTAGCACCATCATCTTCTGTGGCTGCAGGAGAACCACAGTGGGCTACTTCCTTACTCCCAGAGGACTTAACGGTTACTAGTTATTGCTGTCAGAAAAAAAGCTCTGTAATTAAGAAAAGTCTGTGCCTTCAGCTTTTCCATGCTTTGGGAGTTGCTGGCTAAGGATCAAATCCCAGGAGTGGGTTAACTAGGACAAGGGAAATGAACATTTTTCCTCGTGTTGCTAGATTGCTTTCAAGCAAGAGATTTTGCCCATACTGCACTGAAGTCAGATATGAAGCTCAGCCCCAAGGAAATCCAGTTCTTGCTCACCTAAATAGCTGGTTTTAATTTCCCCATTCTCCAGCGACTTGTTAATATTAGTACTGACCTTTGGGGCAAGGTGAACACATGGTTGGACTGAAGAGAAAAGGCTCTGGGTGGCTCAGGAACTTCTTTGGCAGCTACAGCAGCTAATATTTCAACACTGTACACACCCCTTAACAAGGGCGCTTCCTCAGCCTTCCTAGGAACCAACGGATGTCTCCGGGTTTCCTATTTGATGACACCCACTGGACCTGCTTTGGGGGTCTGTAAATACAGGAGAGCCATTGGATTATTAGCGATGGAAGAAAAAGCATCTAAGAGAACAGGTAGGTGAGAAAAAAGGAAAAGTAGACAGGTATTTCACAGATCAAAATCCTTGCTTCAGGCTCTTGGGAAGTTTTTCTTTGCATAGGCATTTGATTGAGCTAAAAGGGAATGGGAGTGTTGGGAAAAGATGATGTGTATATCTGATTTATCTGTCATTATTTTAAAATGCAGTTGTACTTGACTTTGTAGGACACTGGTCTATAGGGCAATCCCCTACTGTCTTTCAAATTCTAATTTTCATTTTATTTCCTTTAATTTTGGAAACAGGGTCTAACTATATTTCCCATGCTGGTCTGAAATTTTCCATGTATCCCAGAATGGCTGTGATTGTGTGATCCTCCCAGCCTAGCTTCCAACTATGTAGTATATTTTTAAATGTACAATAGAGACTATATCTCTGACTTCTCCTCTAATATATAAAGTAGAGTTGATTTGCTATGAAACTTTGACAAGTTCTTTAGTTTCTCTGGCTGTCAATAGACACCTTAGTAAAATATAAATTAAAACCCCTATCCTGCTTCCCTCAGTGGTCTGGCCTGATGATAAAGAAAGGGTGGGGTGGGAGAAGCAGAACCCGGAGCTCTTTGGAAACACTTCAGGACTTTCATGCTGTGGCTGAGATTAGTGGTCTTGGCTTTTATGTGGCATCCACAGGTAGTACCACCCACAACCCTCTAAGTGCACTCCTTCCTGACTGACTATGGTCAATGAAGAGCCACTCTTATGACTAGAATGCAATGAGCTTTGCAGATCAGATGTGAGTCTGAAAATAGGTGCAGTGGGCCAGGGTGGCTGCTGTCAGAGGAGTCCTGATATGTACTCATCCATGAATCTAGCCTGAAAGCATGTGATCAACCATCTGTCAGCCTTCTAGCTGTAACAAATGCATTCAAAACCACACATTTCAAGACTTACAAATACGGTAACCCTATTTATGATTTTATTGCCCATATATACTATTTTGATGCTTTAAATGAGATTCCTCCCCACACTTTGTACTTGGAGGTGGGAGCAGGCTCTACAGGTCTTCAAAAGTCACACTTCATAGTTTTCTTCTCTAGAGACAGTCCAACTTTAAATTTTATGGTTCAACCTTTAGCCTTGTGTGTGAATCTGATGTTGAGTGAACCATGTGTCTATAACCGAAGCATTAAACCTTCTTAGAGGAAATTTCTTAATTTTATTTATTCTATACCATCCCAAAGTTTTTTTTTAACCTCAGACAAATCAGCTCCCCCATCCATTTCCCTGAAAGCTGTTATAATACCTACCATGGTGAACTGGGATTTCTTATAGCTATGTTTATCTCATCTACAGCAGAGAGATGTAGACTGTGAACATGGACACTGAACAAGTGTCCTCTATACCAGAGCCTGAGACAAACAGTCAGTAGATCACAGGGATCCAGGCTCCATCTTCAAGGAGCCCACAGTCTAGTTAGGTAAAGAGAACCCTTGCTACATAGAAGCATATGGGCAATATGAGAACCAAAGATGAAACCTCTCTCAAGTCTACAAGGCTGACTTTCAGAGAAGGTAGACACTAAAACAGGTCTTGATGAGCAAGATAGAGATCAGTGAGAATAAAGATGCTACTGTCTCAGAAAAAGCATAAAGACAAGAAAATGCTGTGTTTTGGGGCCCTGTGAATCAGCCAGTGTATGTTAAACATGGGAGTCTGGGGGATAGCAGACTGAATGGGTAGGTTGGGACTTGATTTAGAAGAGGTTTGAATGCTAGTCTGAGGCATTTCTAGGAGGATTGTTTATTTTTATTTCTATTTTTGGGCTCAGAATTGTTAACAGTGGTGAAGTTTCATAGGCAGGTTTAAATTAGGTTATCAAACTTAGACCCTGAGCTTTCCCCTTTCAGACCTTGTCAGAGGCCTTCTGGTTGACTAGCTCAGATTTCTTGCTACTAAAATTATCTTCTTGATTCTTGGCAGTGTCATAGGACAAATTCGTAAACATAAAAGATATGTTCATGTGATTGGCTAGATTACCTTGGACAAGCCATCCCCTCCTCAGACCCATTTTCCTGTGTTCTAACTGTGGACATTTGAAAGGAACGTGTAAGATAACTAAAATGTTGCTTTGTGGGCATTGAAAACCACACAGAGTCATGGTAAGAGCTTTAAAACAGACTTACACTAGCTGTGTAACTTGTTAGGGTTAGGAAACTTGTGTCTTGCAAAGTCTATTTCTGAGACTGTAGGGGTTCTCCGCTAATCTGAAAGTCCTAGGTATTTTTTACCTTTAAATTGACACATAATTGTACATACTTGTATGGTACTGATTAATTGGCATATGTGCCACCTCAAATATTTATCATTTTTCCTCTCTGCCAGCTACTTTGAAGTACATAATTATCTGTTGTCAACCATAGTTATCCTGCTGTGCTGTAGAACATCACAAGTTACTCCTCTCTCCTATTTACCCAAATCCTGGACCTGTTGTTGTCTCTTTCCCTCTCCTTTCCCCATTAGTCTATACTCTGCTTCTTACCAACATCTTTTAGGTTCTGCAAATAAGTGAGAATGTGTAGTATTTGACTTTCTATGCCAGATTTTGTTAACAGAAACCAAAAATGATTACCTCTCTAATTGATCCTCAGGAACTCTGTACAGTGTAAATATTAATCCTGCTTCATAGTATTGTGATAGATCTTACAGAATACTTGAAAAAAATGACAATGCATTCACTTCACAAAGGAAACAACAGCCGGTGGTGGTGGTGGTGGTGGTGGTGGTGGCGGTGGTGGTGGCGGCGGTGGGCGGCGGCGGCGGCGGCGGCAGTGGCGGTGGTGGCACACGCCTTTAATCCCAGCACTTGGGAGGTGGATCTCTGTGAGTTTGAGGCCAGCCTGGTCTACAGAGCTAGTTCCACGATAGGCTCCAAAGCTACACAGAGAAACCCTGTCTCAAAAAACAGAAAACAACAACAAAAAACAAAAAAAAGAGGAAACAACAATGTTGAATAATATATATTCAGCATTGCTCGGGTTTTCTGTATGTGTGTCAATACATTGGATCTTCACTAACACTGAAGCACTATGCACTACTTTCCTCATATACTAAATGAAAAAGCAAAATAAAACAGAAAACAACTGAGTCACTGAAAAGTTAGTCTTCTGCCCAGTTTCTCAGACCAAATAATGGGCAAAAGTGAGATTCTGCCCATACCACGTGGCTCCAGATTCCATTGTTCTTAACTGTTGTGATCCACTGCCTCAGTAGGTGCCTTGACATAGGTAGGCTTTGGTATTGAAAGTCTTCTATGATATATACAGAGCATCTGATGTGACTCTAACCCTTGTATAGACTAAGGTTCTGAGAAGATATTTTAGGAAGCTTCTTAAAAGGCAGAGTGGAGCTGGGAGCATTTGAGGGCAGGGCCTGGAGATTTCTTTTCCTGAGAGATTGCCCTTTCGTAGTCCAGCTCAGTAGAAGAAAGTTGAGCTTCCTAATACCCAATCACTGGAGGTTTGTTGGGGGTGGGAAGGTTACAGAGAATGAAGTAAAAGGGCACTTGGACATCTTCCAGGAAAGCTGTGCAGTTGCACAAATTCTACAGATAAAAGTCTCAAAATAACCAGGGGAATGGCAAGAAGAGTGGGAGTAAGTGAAGGGGAGACAGGCTCTGGTCTGTGGATTTGTGCTGTTTAGATAAAGGCCATTGTCTCTTGTCCATAATACTCTTCTCAGTACAGTTCCACTCTCCTAAACCTCCATCCCAACACCTTGGCATGAAGAGTTTTAGCTGGGGTTTGGATTAGATTGTGATATCTTTGTTGCTGGGTCATCTCATAGCATTTGCAGCCATGTGAACTGTGCTTACTTATCGGCCCTCTGCCCAGCAATGGCTGCACTCACTCCCATTCCCAAGGTGTCAGATTTACTGTGATTTATTTAACCTTGGCTGGAGAGAGTATAAAGGTGATCAGATTGTGCCAAACTCTCTGGAGTGCCCCGGACAGCTCATTTTAAGAGGGAGAGGTCTTGTGGAGAGGCAGGCAACAGACTCCAGGGAAGGACAGTTTTGCAATGCCTTGTTGAGTAGGGTGAGCAGTGATGTACTGAAAATCTACTTCCAGTTTGGGCCTTAAATTGCTAACTCAAAACGTTGCATTTTGAATTAGGGACATTATGTTTGTGTTTTTGTTTGGGGGGCCCTTGTAACTCTGGTGTGACTCTCTTTCTGAGTTGGAGCTTCATAATTCTAACTAGGCCTGCTTTTTTATTTCAAAGCTGAAACCTATCTCCATCACCTTTGCCATGCCACACCACACAGGATGTAAGCACATGATCTTTGGTCTTTTATTTGCATACTCTACTAGCTCTGTCTTCATTGGCGGGAAGTAACTGGTCAGACCTGGGCTGTCTTGCTGGCTGCCTTCCTTGCTGGGCTCCAACTTATCTTCTATGTACATAGCCCTTAGAGTTCAGAGGCCTCTACTGACTTTCTGCTTAGCCTCTGGCTTTCAGCACCCACATCCCCACTTGTAAATACAGGAGCAGAAGGAAAAAAGGGAGCTAGAGATAGTTTGTGAGAGGCTCAGTAACCCAGTGTATACCCGTCTCAGTCCTGCCCACCTGCTGCTGTGGCCACGACAACAGAAAAGACAGCTAGGAACATAGGAAGTGAGGTCCAATACCTTGTGGGCAGTGCTGTCATTAGCTGGAACACCTAAGATGTCTCAAGAGATGGGAGAGCTCACTCAAACCAGGTTACAGAAGATCTGGATTCCACACAGCAGCAGTAGCAGCATGCTGCAACGGCGAAGGGGCTGTAAGTGGGGTTTACAGTTGTGGGGGGTGGTGGTAGGTGGGTCTAGAAGAACAAACGGTGCTCCCATCTACTCCTACCCTCACATAGAAGTTGGAATAGATGAGCAGTTGAATAAGATAGTTAGAGCATAACAAGAGGCTAATATGAGAAAGGGTAAGGAAATAAGAAAGGCAGGTAGAAAGACAAAGAATGAGCATTAGATAAAGAACACTCAAACTACAGGGACTCCTGACTAAGGGCTTTCACCCTTGAATCAGGAGCTTGTTTGGAATGCTTCTTGTCTAGAATGTGAGGGTTCTAGTATTGTTCAGAATATTTTATTCTGGTTTCTTTTATAAAGGATCAGGAAATGGATTTTGTTTCATTTATTCGAGGGTGAAATAAGGTGATGGTTCCTGGCATTGTCTCTCAAAGGATAGGTGCTGAGTCCACAGCACTACTATGTCACTGGTCAGCATTGCCCTTCCTCTTTCACAGTCCTTTTAAAAATAAGTCTGTACCTGCCTGGGCTGAGAAAGACTGAGTACTGGGCTCCTGTATTGCCTTCTTGGCCTTGACATTTATAGACAGTCTTGCTGTTCTGAGGAGTTGAGGGAAAAGACAGTATCACAAAGCCTAGTCTGCTGGTGTATTTCTCACTTTGAAATTTTAAGGAGCAGGGGCTAAAGGAAAGTAAGCAAAGCTTGGAAATAGGCTTTGAAACCGAAGTATACCATTTCTCATAGATAACAAAGGATAATCATGCAACAAGTTGTTTCCAGTCCAGCTTGAGTAAGCAGAAGGGGGCTAGAGATAAGACATCTGTGGACTGCTTCTGGGACAGCTCAAGCAACCTCTGAGGAAGCTGCTAGACTCTTAATGGTAGAGGAGGGTAGGCCTAAGTCATAGTGGGGGCAATACTTCATCTTGTCAGTTCCAGGAAGATATACAATATTAGATTAGTGCATAGAATGTAGGCTATGTATGTATAGAAGAAGCAGAGTAGAGGATAAATCCCAGTGTTGTGTTCTCCATTGTTCTCTCCAACAGCAATCCTCCTTAGACATCTGGAGATGTAGGAGTCTATAAAAGATAGAACCTCATTCCACCCTTACCCGTCCAGCCACTCTTGATTCTGTTGGGTTTAACTGACAAGCAGTGAAGCCATTCTGCATTCATAGGTCTTCCAGAGTGAAAACCCTTATATTCCTGAAAAATCTGACAAATACTCAGGAGGCAGATTCAGGAGGATTTCTGTAAGTTTGAGAGCTAGTCTTAGCTATATTGTAACTTCTCAACCAGCCAGAGCTATATCTCAAAACAGTACAAGAACAAATCCCACACAAACAGAAAAATGTGTGTTTATTTTAATTGAATGTCAAATTCCTTAATTGTTCATAAGAGTAATACTTACCAGATGCAAGGCTGTGTAGCTTTGAG